>NC_086445.1:854522729-855229396 GCF_028390025.1 Pseudophryne corroboree | reverse complement strand
TCCCTTCCCGTATACCTGAAGGTGTCGTCATACATCTCAGTGATATTATCTATCAAGTTCGCTAGCACATGGATATATCTATAATTTATAGTTCCTCTGGCAGTACGGGTAATGTCTAATGCGAGAAGGAACTGAATCCCGGTGGATTCGTGGATCAAATCAGAGGCTGCGTGCTCTTCCCTATCTATGAGGTGTCTCTTGATGATGTGTTCGTAGTGAGTATGAGTATAAGAAGCCTGAGCACTGCGGTGAACGTCTTTCATTTTATCATGGGTTATGGTCATAACCTCTGGTAGTACTCTCCCAATATAACACAATCCCTCTGAGCTCTGGGCAAGCCACTTGTACGCCTTCTTCCCACATATGAAGTAGGCATCATCTGGGAGAACATAGGGGACAAAATATAACATCACCATATTACAAATTTTCCAAGTAAAGAAACCAATCCCTAGTTCTCCCATCTGCTCAGTACAAGTATCGGGCTGGATGATATGAGCACAATTCCCTGACGATACTTTTCCAACCCACATGGTCTTGCTTCCACGAGTATACCTATACCGAAAATACCTCCCACTGTTGGCTATTTGGCATACAAGTTCAGAGTCTATGGGTATCCTATCAGCTCTTTATGAAAAGGTCATTGTCTGGTTATTCCACGTCACTTCCCAATTTCCCGGTTTTCGGTAATTGGAAATATTAAAACACAATAAGGACCTGTCTACATGATACTGGTGGAGCTTCAAACTAGGGGGCCTAGAGATATTGAATTTCTTGTCCACCGGTCTCCCACCCCTCAATTCGAGTACCTCATCTATTGCTAAAGGGTATGGTACTAATCCTGACTTACTCTGACCTTGAGGTACTTGTGAGCACACCCAGCATTCTGTCTGGTTTAAGACCTTTCCCAGTAGTGAGTGGTAATCACTCAACGGATGGCGGTCCATGTCGATATTAAGGTTGGACTTACATCTCTGGATGCACCCATCCTCTACTATATTCTCACAATTCCTACAAATACAATATTCATCAGACAATAACCCCTCACAGTGCCTCCAAGCTCCCTGACTACCAGAGCGCTTACTGATGCCAGCCTTTACTAAAGTGATGTGCTGCTCCTGAGATCCTACAAATTCATACTCGCCATCAGAACCCATTACAGATCCCTGCTCGAATTCTCTGGGACCCTCACCAAAACAAACTATCCTGATCAAAACCAGAATTACTAACAGAACCCGAAATGCAGTCTCTTGTGATCGATCCATTTCGTTAGAGGAAAGGAGGAAAATAAGAAGGAGAAAAGAAAGGAAAATGCAGGGGGAGGTGAAAAAAGAAAATGGTGCGACAACCGTTCCAGATCTTGTTACTCTCTGTGCTCAGATGCTCTTCAACAGTCCTGCCTCTCAACTTTCCCGGAACAAACACTCCAGTGATATGAGATTCTCTATACTCTGCTCTTTGTCACAAGTTCTCTCCGGGTCAGCGACCTTCTTGCAGTGGGACGAGTAGACCCAAGTCTCTCTTTCGGCGACCTTCAGTGCTGTCGTGCTGGTTAACAAGACTTGGTATGGTCCTTCCCACCTGTCTATGAGGCAACCTGTGCGTAAGAAATTTTGAATCATCACATAATCCCCAGGCTCAATGTCATGACAATTACTGTTCGGTAGGTCAGGGATCACCAGCTTTAAATTTCTTTGTTGATTTCTCAGCTGCTGGCTCATCCCAACCAAATATTTCACAGTCACTTCATTATTACATTTCAAATCATCCTGGGGGTCTATCATTACATGAGGTTGTCGACCAAAAAGAATTTCAAAGGGTGATAGGTTAAGGGGAGACCTGGGAGTGGTTCTGATGCTGTACAACACTAGTGGCAAAGCTTCTGGCCACGACAATCCAGTCTCAGCAATTAATTTGCTCAGCTTGTTCTTAATAGTGCTGTTCACTCTCTCTACCTTTGCACTTGCCTGTGGACGGTACGGAGTATGCAGCTTGCTATTAATTCCCATCAGTTTGCACATGACCTGAAAGACTTCACCTGTAAAATGGGTACCCCTGTCACTTTCAATTATTCTAGGGATACCATATCTACACACAAATTCCTGCACAGATGGCTTTGCAGTGAACGTAGCAGTATTTGTGGCAGCAGGGAACGCTTCTACCCAGTTGGAAAATACATCAATACAAACTAACACATATTTCAAATTCCTACAGGGTGGTAACTGTATGAAGTCGATTTGTATTATCTGAAAAGGTCCGTCTGTAGGAGGGATATGGGATGGCTCTGTTGGTATTGTCTTTCCAATATTCTTCCTCAAGCAAGTAAAGCATGTCATTGCTCTCTTACCTGCATGAGAAGAGAATCCTGGCACACACCAGTAGGCTCTTACCAATTTGCACATACCCTCTTTGCCCAGATGAGCCAGACCGTGTGCCGCCTCAGCTAGGCTTGGAAGATATGCTCTGGGGGCCACCGGCATACCTTGTCCACCTGTCCACAGTCCTGAGGACTCCTGGCCATACCCCTTTGCCCTCCAGACTGCCTTTTCCTGTAGGGAACACAAATTTTGCATTTCGATTAATTGTTGTGTGTTGATCGTGTTAAATGTCATCAGTGATGTGATGTTCTTTTTGTATGGGGGTGCTTGCTGCTGATATAGCAGCTTCATCTGCCCGGCTGTTACCAAGTGAAATTGGGTCTCGGTTGTAAGTGTGTGCTTTGCACTTGATAACAGCCACTCTGTCTGGTTCCTGTATTGCTGTCAAAAGCCTTTTGATGTGGGACGCAGGCGCTACAGGTGTGCCAGCTGCCGTCATGAAATTTCTGAGGTGCCATAGGGCCCCGAAATCATGCACTACTCCAAAGGCATACCTAGAATCTGTGTATATATTAGCTGACTTGCCCTTGGCCAATTCACACGCTCTGGTTAGGGTGACCAGCTCAGCAACTTGTGCTGAGTGCGGTGGGCCCAGGGGTTCAGCTTCTATGATACCTTTGTCATCTACAACTGCATATCCAGTGCACAAGTCTCCCGATTCTGTCTGTCTGTGGCAACTACCGTCAGTGTAGAAGGTAAAGTCTACTCCTTCCAGTGGGTTGTCACTGATGTCAGGTCTCGCTGTGAAAGTCTGATTCAGGTATTCCATACAATCATGCGTATCAGTATCTGCACTAAATCCTCCTTCACCAACATTCTCATCCTCCACCCTTTGTGCAGGCACACTTGGCAAGTAAATTGCAGGATTTAGTGAGCTGCATCTCTTAATGGTGATGTTTACCGGGGCCATCAGTGATAATTCCCACTTTGTAAACCGAGCAGATGAGACATGTCTGGTTTGGGCTGAGTTTAGTAAGGCTGATACTGCATGAGGTGTATGGTCAGGTCATGTCCTAACACTATGTCCTCGCTTTTACTTACCAGCAAAGCTATCGATGCAATACTTCGCAAGCAAGTGGGGAGAGACTGCGCTACAGTGTCCAACTGTGCACTGTAGTAAGCTACCGGTCTGCTGGCATCACCATGTCTCTGAGTTAAAACCCCTGCCGCGCGCCCTGCACTTTCTGTACCGTACAATTCAAAGGGCTTCTCATAATCTGGCATACCTAATGCAGGTGCCTGTGATAGGCACTGTTTGAGTCTCTCAAATGCCAGTTCGGACTCATCTGTGTGCGAGATCCGTTCTGGTTTGTTCGAAGAGACCATTTCTTGCAAAGGTAAAGCCAGTATAGAGAACCCTGGAATCCAGTTTCAACAGTACCCACACAGTCCAAGGAAAGTGCGGATCTGTTGCTGCGTTTGTGGCAGAGTCATGTCGCGAATCGCCTGTATTCTATCAGCAGTGAGGTGTCTAAGTCCTTGAGTCAAGCAATGTCCCAAATATTTGACCCTGGTCCGGCACAACTGCAACTTATCCTTTGAAACCTTGTGTCCCATTTGGGAAAGATGAAACAGAAGCTGTTTCGTGTCTTTCAAGGATGATTCGAGTGAGTCAGAACACAACAATAAGTCATCGACATACTGTACTAGTACTGATCCACTCTCAGGTTGAAAGGATTGTAAACAATCATGCAAAGCCTGGGAGAAAATACTTGGGCTGTCAATGAAACCTTGGGGAAGACGAGTCCAGGTGTACTGTACTCCCCTGTATGTAAAAGCAAAAAGGTACTGGCTGTCAGGGTGAAGAGGGACAGAAAAGAAAACAGAACAGAGGTCAATGACAGTGAAGAATTTTGCAGTAGAAGGAATTTGCATGAGGATGACAGCTGGATTGGGCACTATGGGGAATTGGCTCTCAACTATCTTGTTTATCCCCCTTAGATCCTGCACTAGTCTGTAACCCCTCCCCCCACTCTTTTTCACAGGGAAGATGGGACTATTGGCGGTGCTGGACGTCCTGACTAGGATGCCCTGCTGTAGCAGCCGCTCTATGACAGGGTACACTCCTAACTCTACCGCTTCAGAGGATACTGAGGGATTTTTGGAGCTATCCTACCATCTTTTATTTGTACTACTACTGGAGTTACAATTCGCCATCAATCCAGTGTCTTGTCCATCTTTGGTCCAAAGGTAACCCGGTATTAGTGAGATCATTTCCTCTACCTTTGATGGACACTAGTCTATAACAGTAGAATGCGACATTAGCCTTTGAGGGGTGTCTAATATATCTTGCACTTCTTGAGCGTGGTTCTCAGGTATATTTAAGAAGACACCCTCAGGAGTACAGTATATGACACACAGCAGTTTACACAATAAATCCCTGCCGAGTAGATTAGTCGGAGCCGATGCAGCCAGCAGAAAAGAATGTTTGGTTTGCAAGGGCCCTATCGTAATCTCTGCAGGTCTACGCAAAGGGTATTGTTGCACCGCTCCTGTTACTCCCATTGCTCGAATCATTTTTCCCATGGTTTTTATACCTGATGTGGAATTCAACACTGACCTGGCCGCCCCTGTATCTATAAGAAATGGTAATGGTACACCAGATACATCAACCGTGACCTCAGGTTCACTACCAAGGCTAGCAATCAATTTCACTGGCTGCAGACTACAGGTGTGGCCCAGCCCCTATTGTGTATGGGTACCCTCTCGCAGCGCATTGGCAGCTACAATATGTGAGGGGCCTAGCTGTGGTTTTTCGGAGGCCTGCCAGTCCCTCCTTGGTGGGTACCTCCTTGTTTCCCCTCTATGTGGCTCATAATCTCTTCTATATGGTCCCTGATCCCAATTATGTGAATTGTAGTGTGGTTCGTATTCTGGTCTAGGGGGTCGGTATACGTTGTGTGTACCTTTATTCCTACAATCCTTTGCAAAATGTCCTTCCTTCTGACAATTATAACATTTTACTACACGTGGCTTACCATCAGGGGTCTGGGGTTTTGGCTGATGTGGTTTTGTTGTAAGAGCATTTATACTCACTGTCATCAGCTTATCCCCCTGAGACTCCCTGTGCTTACTGATGTTCCGGTCATGCTCGATAGCGGACTCTCTCAATGCAGCCACCGAGATACCTCTCCAATTGGGTAGAAAGGTTTGTACCCTTGTTCTTAATGCCTCCTTCAACCCGTCCATTAATACAGTAACAGCTACCTCCCTGTGATGTGCATTATCTTTAATGTCCTCGATCCCAGTGTATCTAGCCATTTCCTGCAGTGCTCGATGGAAATATTTGGATGCCATTTCACCATCCTTTTGTCTTATGGAGAAAATTTTATTCCATTTGACAACAGTAGGGAAATACACTCCTAGTTGCAGATTGATTTGCTTTACGTTCTCCTGATTGTATTCATCAGTGAGAGGTACGTCTGCATCTAACTTACTGTCTGCTATGAATTTCGTGGTGTCAATATTTGACGGTAAACACACTCGTAGCACTGTTCGCCAATCTTTATTTGTAGGCTCATGGGCATTACCTAACTCTTTAATGAATCTCTTGCATCTGACTAGATCTTTCCTGGGATCGGGAAATTCAGACATAATTGACCTTAACTCTGCCCGGGACCAGGGACAATGCATGGCAATGTTCCTGATGGGAGTTACTCCCTGAGCGTCAGTTCTCCCGTTGGGAACTGCAATCACCCTGACAGGATTTAGTTCAATTACGTCCTTCTAGTTTGATTCTACAATGTGGGGAGCTATTGTTTCTGCATAGTGTATGATACCGTACTTATCTGTGGACACAACCTCACTTATCCCTCCGCTAGGGGGCCTTGCTACAACTCTTGATGATTGGGCCATGCCCACTTGAGTATCTTGTATGGTGGCTGCTAGGGAGAGTACCGATATCGTGCTGGGATCATCTTCCTGCTCACAATCCTGAGGAAAATTTAAAATGGGATACAGCTGGCAAGGGTTAGCGTTAGTACATTTATCAATCACATTCCTATCCTGTACCAATGCACCATTGCTTGTAGCCACTTTCTCCCCAACAATATATGGTGGTGGTGGTGGTGCGGTCGCCATTGTTTTACCGCTAGGCGACCGCACCACCACCACCACCACTGCGCAAGCTAATTCCCTTTGCACATCCTCCTCTTGCTGCCATAAATTTAAACAATCTGTATGTCTAATCCTTTGTTTTCTGGATTTTATCAGACATATCCTTATCCTTAAGTTCTGCAATACCTCTGGTTCAAAGCTGCCCACCTTAGGGAATGGTACCCTATGTTTGTCAGTCATACGTAACCATTCATTGCAAAAAGCCTCCGTGTGTGAACCATACTTTTCACACATAATAAACCTTGCTGACCCTCTCGGTCGCAATTCTGACCTTCTCGGTCCCGAGTCTGACCTTCTCGGTCTCAACTCTTCTTCAGCCTGAACCCTAGCTACCAAACGCCCACTGCTTGTGCAATTGGATCCCATCGTGGACTTTTTGCAAATAAACGCAATCCCCAATGCACACCGCAAATAGACGGTGAAAGACACCTAGTGCTTTCACTCGCTCCTTCTCCGCTGAGTACCACAACTCACTCCAATAGTGAACACCGCGTACCCAGTGAGGCCCTATTGGTTTCTATTTACTGGAAGTGTTAGGAGTGACTTACCTTTTCCAGTAAATATCTGCCGCTGGAGATTTTCCTGAGAGAGACCAGCGAAAACTCCCTATACACTTTTTATACACAAATCACGCTTGCGTATGCTCTATGCAGCGCTAATAATACCGTGATTTTACGCAAAAGCTCGTAAAAGGGGTATCAAGTTGCGCAATGTATCGCACCCACAAACGCACGGTCCAATCGCACAGCGTATAGGTACTTGTTACCTATCTGCCGTACAACCATGGGTCAAAGTACAAACTGTGACCCTCAGCTCGGAGCGTAACAAAAAACCTTTATACTTCAATACTACACAATGCACAATTCCCTACTACGCTCCTCTACAAATCTCCTCACGATTTGCGTATTAAACCTTATACTCACATGAGTCAGCCGCCTCACGCCACCAAGCCTCCACTTACTTGATGTACCACACTACGGGATCCCGAATTGCCTGGGTTCAATATCCACTCACTCCTACGTTCGCTCACTCAAATACACTTTGGTTTTTCTGTACAGAAAATTTCAATTCATTCAGATAGGCAGCTTTACCCCAGAGGCAATACAGCTTAAACAAAAGTTTTAGTCTTATGGCAACAATGTGAGAGAGTATGCAAAGTATGGGTATCTTTTGTGTACACTTTTTGGCGCCAAAAAAAATTCACAGATTTTTAAATAGCTTTTTTCCTGTTGTTTTACGGGTTCTACCAGCACCTCTGCAAACCATAGAGAGCAGATGTCATCTAATCAGCACACAAGTAGGGTTTTCAGTGTATCCATCGACCACGAAAAGGTTACGTAGGATACTTTCTGTCCACCCTTTTGCTGATAGATTAAGTCTGCTATGACCTGTTAGGCTGTGAGTATGTGAAAATCGGATGAGCCCCCAATTGTAAACGCTGATTTACATACAGGACTAAAAGCAACACTTTAAACAGACATTTCATACACTTTAAATGAAGCCGCTGCGGCCGCTATACTTAATCCACAACCTACGTACTTATTACACCATTAGCGTACAGAGTCCCGTACCGTGTAAGGACTTTGCGTACAAACACCGTGCTGACTGTACAAAGTACACGCAGCGCGTACACACCCAAAGATACACTGTGAACCCTTAACAGCTATGCATGCGATCGTAATACACTTTAAACCTTAGCAGGGAAAGGAAAACACGACACCAGATTGTATTTAAACTGCTGGGTTCCAACACCACAACATATTATTACTGAAAGGGGGATACAATAACAAAGCAATACAATACAAGAGAATAATGGCTACAGTCAATGGTACATACTTGTTTGGATTTCGCTGCGCTACCCAGTCTGGTCCTCGGTCATCTAGATACATAACTTTGAGAGTCTTGTGTGACCAGGCCTGCAGCTGGCTCCTTTTATACAATCTTCCAAAATGTAACACAATGGATACTGTAATCTCTTTGTCCATTGGACACAGGGATTGTCATTTACAGTACAGGAGAAGTCATAGGTTGGTTTGAATAGGTGGGCGATGTCTGTTCCAGATGCACTTGTGGGTGGTCTCCTCTGGGTTCCTGCCGCATACCTAATGTACAGTAAATACAGTTTATATCTATATTCTGCTCCTGCACATAACTATTCGCAGGAACGTGCGATCTTCTGCAAACTAACACCGGAATATTACCCTTAAAATACCCTACAGCTGGATACCAAACACCAACTTATAAACTTGTTCTGTCCCCTCCTATCCTGTAAAGGTGAATCCCTTTGTTCTGATACCATTTAAACTGTTGTAACTTGCTGATGTGGTGCGGGGAGACTATGTGTACATTGTGCACTATTTGGATTAAATATGTAATGTGTTTTGATGGCTTTTCCATGCGTTCACAAACTCTACCGTAAATACCCATACCACGTGCTAATGCGCAGGCCTGCGGGAGCGACCATACGCAAATTGCAAATATGCACACGCACAGCAGAACAAGTACATGCATGGAGGCCATCTGTGTGTAGTTTGTACGTGATGTGTGTACTGCAATATTTTTCGACTTTGACAGTACCGTACTGCTATATATTATATTCTGGTGGTCAGCAAAATTCTGCAGTGTCCTCCTACTATATATACTGCGCACAACTAAAATGCACCACAGGTATGGATGGATAGTATACTTGACGACACAGAGGTAGGTAGAGCAGTGGCCTACTGTACCATACTGCTATATATTATATACTGGTGGTCAGCAAAATTCTGCACTGTCCTCCTACTATATATACTGCGCACAACTAAAATGCAGCACAGGTATGGATGGATAGTATACTTGACGACACAGAGGTAGGTAGAGCAGTGGACTACTGTACCGTACTGCTATATAATACTGGTGGTCAGCAAAATTCTGCAATGTCCTCCTACTATATACTACAATGCAGCACAGATATGGAGCGTTTTTCAGGCAGAGAACGTAGATATTTTCAGCACACTGAGCACAGATATTTGCAAGCACACTGAGCACAGATATTTGCAGCACACTGAGCACAGATATTTGCAGCACACTGAACACAGAAACTGAGAGAACGCTGCACGTCCTCTCCCTATCATGTCTAATGCACGAGTGAAAATGGCGGCGACGCGCGGTTCATTATATAGAATACGAATCTCGCGAGAATCCGACAGCGGGATGATGACGTTCGGGCGCGCTCGGGTTAACCGAGCAAGGCGGGAGGATCCGAGTCTGCCTCGGAACCGTGTAAAATGGGTGAAGTTCGGGAGGGTTCGGATTCCGACAACTGTTGGGTTATTACCCTAACCCTAATCTCCAACCCCTCTAACCCTCCCTGCCTGCAGCCTGACCCTGTTCTTGGCTCCTTTTGGCTTTTTTCACTCCAAACTGCAACACAATCCTCTCACAGCAGGCTTATGTCCACTGCCAGCTCCTCCTTAAAGTAAAGTCTAGATCCAGATGATTCTGCTCGTTTCCAGCCTCCACCACAAGCAGCAGCTCTCTCAGCAGCAGCAGCGCAGCTGCTGGGAGACCTGCTTCTGTTGGCGGAGGGTGGGGGTGAGCAGAGTCTGTCGCCATGCTGCCTGAGAGGAAGCTTCATAATCTGCCCCTACTGCAGTAGTGCAGGTAGAAGAAGACACAAGCACAGCAGGCACAGTCAGGGGCGGTAATGACAGGATATAGTGCTATGGATTGCATGAGGGGTCCCATGAGGGCTAAATCTGAGAGCTAAATCTGCCTGTGGCGGCTGCCATAGGGGCGGCTTTAGCGGGCATGCCTCACCAGCCACTGACCTCACCGCACAGTGCTGAGAGGTCTGTGACAAATCGCTCAGCACACATCTCTCTAGTGTGTACTGGCCTTAAGGGTTTAAATCAGTCTGGATCGCAACAGAAAACTTTTCCTCTAATGGACAAAACCATGCACAGTGCAGGTGGTGCAGATAGAGTTAGATTTGGGTGGGTTATTTTGTTTCTGTGCATGATAAATACTGTCTGTTTTATTTTACGCTGCAATTTAGATTTCAGGTTGAACACAACCCACCCTAATCTAACTCTCTCTGCACTTGTTATATCTGCCCCACCTGCACTGCACATGGGCAGGGGCTGTCTGTCAACGTTAAGCCTGGGGGGCAGACTCAAGCAAGCGGCCTGGTTTTTCACAGGGAATCAGAGTCAGGTGCCCCTGGAACACTTAAATTGCACTGGCCCAGGGGGCAGATGGCACCCTGCCCCCCTGCCCAGCCAGCCCCTGCACATGGGGCCTAATTCAGACCTGACCGCCAGCAAGCGATTTTTGCACTGCTGCAATCAGATAGTCGCCGCCTACAGGGGGAGTGTATTTTAGCTGTGCAAGTGTGCGAACGCGTGTGCAGCAGAGCTGTACAAACAGATTTTGCACAGACTCTGTGCAGCCCAGGACTTACTCAGCCGCTGCGATCACTTCAGCCTGTACGGGACCGGAATTGACGTCAGGAACACTCCCTGCAAACGCATGGACACGCCTGCGTTTTTCCAGACACCCACAAACGCCTTCTTCCTGTCATTCTCCTTGCAATCGCCCGTGCGCACGTATCCGTCGCACAAACCTATTGCTGAGCGGCGATCCTCTTTGTACCCGTGCGACGCGCCTGCGCATTGAGGTGCATACGCATGTGCAGTTTGTACCTGATCGCCTGCTGTGCGAAAAAGCACAGCAGCGATCAGGTTTGAATTACCCCCATAGTTTTGCCCATTAGAAAAAAAGTTTGCTGTTGCGATCAGGTCTGAATTAAGACCTTAAAAGCAGGGCGAGTACAAGGACATGTTTGCAACATTACAAACGGATGTAGGCTGACACAGACTTATACTGTATATGCTTATAAAAGCCACATTATTTGTGGGTGCTTGAGGACATATACAAATGCATGCTGCAGTACTGAGCAGCTTGTGATTGGCTGACTGCGAATTCACCTCTGACACAGATAGGCTCTTTGCTTTAAGTATTGTTGAAGCCTAGTAGCAAATGTATACAGTATTTCACACACCAAATAAATTATTAAACACATTAGGGTAAGTGTATGCCTTTTGTCAGTTGTAAACTTGCACATATGTAATATGTGCAGAGCCACTTGCTCTTTAGGGGTGTGGTATAACAGATAGACAGTGTCTAGTTAGACAGTCAATAAATATACACCACATGTTAGGACAGTCGAGAGGTCGACAGGATCAAAAGGTAGACATGTAAAAAGTAGACAGTACAAAAGGACAACAGGGTCAAAAGTTTGACATGAAAAAAGTTTGACATGAAAATGGTCGACATAATGTGAGAGGGCAGCGGGTTGAGGGGGACGGGGGAAGTCGCTTGCCCCCATTCCCCCGGTCGGCGGCGTTGCGGCGGGTCCTGAGTGCGGAGGGGCTTGCATCCGGTGGGATTCAAGCCCCTCCAATCGCGGCACGGAGCGGCGGGAATGGCGCCGGGCGGGAGCCAATCAGGGCTCGCGCCCGGTCAGCCAATCAGGGCATGCCGCGACGAGCCAATCGAGGCTCGTCGCGTCATAGCTCCGCCCCCTCCCAGCGTCTTATAACAGACGCGGCGGAGCGGGAGCAGTCAGTCGGCGCCGGGGACGGAGCAGAGAAGAGCTCCATTCGCAGGAGAAGAAAGAAGACGGCGGCGGTTCCGGGAGAGCGGAAGAAGAGGCGGCAGCGACGACGACGGGAGCAGCCTGGAAGAATAAGGCAGAAGAGGGTCCAGCTGGAAGAACCTGTCGACGCCCGGAAAGAAGACGTCGGACCGGCCGCGACAGAGGAGCCCACCGGAAGTCCCGGAGGAGAGTGCCGCGGTGTGTGGGATGCGAAAGAGCTAACGAAGCTCCCCACCGCGGCCTCTCCCTACGGCCCGGTAAGCGGCCTCGTGCCGAGCCTCATCCTTCCCGCTAGACCACCGGGTGTTCGGGCACTAGGCCCGTGGGCATAGTCAGGCCCTCTCGGCCTGTGGGCAGTTAGTCGGGCCCTTCCGGCTCGTGGGCACACTGGTTGGCGTGTCCGGCCTGGGAGGCCGCGCGCAGTCGGGGCTCCACCCGGCCGGCGGCCTGCAGGGCCTGTACGCCCGACCAGTCCTTTAAAAAGGGGGGTTTTTGGGCGTTTGGCCCGGACCCATATCGGCCACCTAGTCAGGCGGGCATTAGGCCCGGGGGCATAACAGGCCATCGGCCTGCATAGCGTAAGGGGACAGTAGGTCCCAGGGTACACGGGCAGAGGGTGGGTGAGGAATCATAAGGTGACCCGGGCAGCAGACCCCGGTCACCCAACCAGTGAAGGAGAACACCATCGGGCTGTTGACACATTAAGTGGAACCCCGTGCCTTGCGCACCTCAACGAGTGGGCTGTGCGGCAGCTCGGCGGGGTGCGTTGTAGGTGGGGCGCGGAGGGTCGGCTGACCCTCGCGTCGAGTGTACACTCCTAAGGTAGGTGTGGGGAGTGGGGCCTCACCAGGGCGAGGTAGCGGAACCTGTGTCGGACCGGATGGTAAGGTACTCCTCATTATTAATGTACTCGCATTGAACTTGTGCTTGCTTGACTTGTTGTTAATGATTAGGTGAAGTAGCCGACCCAATAAGTTGTAGTAGTTTCTAACAGTTAGGCTCAGTTGTTGTTAGCCATTGTTTAGTTGTAGGGAGGTTGCTGTCATCCTTTTCCCCAGGAGCGGAGTGACGCATCAAGCAAGCTGACAAGATTGCCTGCGTAAGTACTATTTGTGAGTTGGTGTACTTGTCCGTGTTGAGCACCGGTTGCGGGATCCCGCTAGGCCTAGCGGGCTCGCTCACACCTCGGTGCGCAAGTGCCAATAGGTGACGATTTGGGTAGCTGAGGCTCACGGGCCGATGATGACATTCGCCTAATCGGTGAACGTCGCAGCTGCCCCGGTGTGCCGCTTATTCCCCAGAGGGAACCAGTGGCCCCGCAGTAAGAATATTTCTTGTCCTTTTCTAGCCGTCGAGTTCCGGCTGGGTCACGGCGGGGGCTCCGAAGAGGCGACCCCAGAAACCAAGGCTGAGTGGCGGCGTATAAGGCGTAGACGGAGGTAAGCGGTGATTCACTTATACGGGCACAGGCTTCGTACCATAAACTGATCCACAACATTTGGCGTAGTCGGCAGGATCCTAAGAGAAGATGGATCAGGAAGTGGACAAGCCGGAGGACGAGGGTAACGAGTCCCCCGAGGAGACGAAGGACGCGCCTCGGGACAGGATACCCATTGTGGCGGCCCTCAACCACCTCGATAAGTTCGATGGACAGAATATGCCCTTGACGGAGTGGATCGAGCAGTTGGAAACCACGATCGACCTCTACCAAATTCCGAGACGGGTCCAGGTGAATTTGGCCTTGAAGGTTCTGACTGGCGATGCCCGCAAGACCGTGCGAGTACGCCCCGAGCGGCTACGGAAGAGCCTGGCCGATGTCTTCACCATCCTGAAAGGTGTGTATGGGGAGAAGGCCACCACCACCACCCTGAAGAAACGTGTGTTCGCACGGGTTCAAAGGGAAGATGAGACGATTTCCCAGTTCGCGAACGCGATCCAGGAGTACATGAGCGAGATCCAGACGAGGGAAGATGAGGAGCTGATGACAGGGGACCCGGATTCCACCTTGCGAGGGATTTTAATTGGCGGACTGAGGAGCAGGTCCCTGCGGAACTACCTCCAGGATAAGGTCGACGGGGATGGCGAGCTCACCTTCTTCGAAGTATTAGGGATGGCGCTGAAGAAGGAGGAAAATGCGGAGCTTAGTTCCAGCGCCGTGGCCGCACCACCCACCCAACCGGTAGATAGGGTCCGAGCACCGGAGGTTAGTCCCTTGGAAGGATGCATCAAAGAGTTAACCACCACGCTCCTTCTCTTCCAGGATGAAGTGTCCCAGTTGAGGCAGCGGGTGGAACGGGCCGAAAACCGTGACGCCGACCCTGGAAGGAGGGGCTGGGATGACGAGGATCGGCCCAAGGAAAAGAACCCTCGGAGGAAAAAGGAAACGGAGACCGCTGGACGTCGGGGAGACGAGGTGCGCCCAAGAGGACCCCGCGAGTTGGTGTGTTGGGAATGTGAGGAGCCTGGACACTTCGCTCGGGACTGTCCGGGACGCCGCTCCGGACGGGAGGGGCGTAGGAGACCTTTAAACTAAGGTCCCTCGCGGTAACGGGACAATCCGCGGGGGAAGGCGGCGCGCAAGTAGACGTCGTCGACTCATCGGACTTGTTCGGTGAGTGTCCCACGGTAGTGGCAAAGTTAGGAGGGAGGGATCAACGTTGCCTTTTGGATACCGGATCACAAGTGTCCACCATGTCCGAGAAACGGTTTAGGGAAGACTATGCCCATCTCATGTCCACCAGTGTCGGAAATTGGGTAACCCTAGTGGCCGCGAACAACCTCCCCATTCCCGTAACAGGGGTCGTGTGGATTGAGGTGGAGGTGTATGGGCAGTCCCTTGGAAAAAAAGGGTTCGTAGTGGTGAGTGGCGAGGAGTTTCACCATGGGCCGGTGATTCTGGGGATGAACATCCTACGGAGTCTAGATCAAGTACTTGTACACGATAAGGGCCCCCAGTACTGGAAGTACCTGGGTGTACAGAGGCCGGTGCAGCAGGCTTTCCAGAGAGTCGTCCAGCAGAAGGAGGAGACCGCCTCTATAGAAACTCTGCGTCCTCTCGGCCTGATCAAGACGCGATATAATCAAAGGGTGAGGGTTCCGGCGAGACAGGAGGTGGTCCTGGAAGTACCCGTCCGTGCGCAGCAGCGGCTAGAAGGGAAGGAGGTTGTGATAGAGCCTTGTTGGTTCAGACAAGTGGAGGCCGGGTTGCTGCTGGCCAGAACCGTAGCGGTCGTACGGAATGGTACCGTACCCCTACGGGTGTGCAACCTGGGAAACTCACCAATTAAGATCCCGGGCAGGTCAGTGCTGGCCCATCTAGAGGCTATCCCCGAGGGTGGGATTGAACCCGGCCCTAGGGTTACCTTAAAGCCAGACGCATGCGAGCCTTGGACGTTGGCCGTCGCCCTCGAGGAAAAACAGGAACCCACCGCAGAGTGGAACGGGGACGTGATACTGAACCAGATGGATGTATCACTGGAGGGCCTTAGTACAGCAGAGGTAGACCGGGTAAAGCACATGTTGTGGGCACGACAGAAGTCGTTCTCTCGCAGCGAGGAAGATTTTGGTCACACGACCGAGATAGAGCATGAGATAAACACCGGTGACAGTCTGCCCGCTCGGGAGCGCTATCGGCAGATTCCCCCGAAGCTGTACCAAGAGGTTAAGACCATGATCCAGCAGATGTTGGCCAACGGCGTCATCAGGGAGAGTAAGAGCCCCTGGGCTGCCCCCATCGTGCTGGTCAAGAAGAAAGACGGGACAATCCGATTCTGCGTGGACTACCGGAGGTTAAACAGCTGCACCGTCCGGGACGCTTATCCATTGCCCCGCATTGAGGAGTCATTGGCGGCCCTGGGGAAGTCGCGCTTCTTCTCCACACTGGATCTGGCCAGTGGGTACTGGCAGGTGCCCGTTGCGGAGAAGGATCAGGCGAAGACGGCGTTCGTGACGCCCATGGGGCTTTTTGATTTCTGTCGAATGCCCTTCGGGCTCTCCAATGCACCGGCCACGTTCCAGCACCTTATGGAGCGCTGTCTCGGGGACCTGAACTTCGAGGCAATCCTCATCTACTTGGACGACATCATAGTGTTCGCCCCCACCCTGGAGGAACACTTGCAGAGGTTGGAACAAGTGCTCCAACGATTGGAGCAATACGGCCTCAAATTGAAGCCACGGAAGTGCCACCTCTTGAAGTCCAGCTTGGAGTACCTGGGCCATGTAGTCTCAGAGGAAGGGGTGCGGCCCACCCCCGATAAAATTGCCGCAGTCCAGGAATGGAAGACCCCGGGCAACGTGACGGAGTTGAGGGCATTCCTGGGGTTGGTGGGCTATTATCGGCGGTTCATTCGAAATTTTGCCAAGATTGCAGGCCCTCTGCATGGACTGTTGCGAGGTGTTGCCACGGATGTGCGGAATCGGGCAGTGGCGTGGGACCAAGCGCAGGAGGTTGCCTTCACGGGGCTTAAACAAGCCCTCACCCAGGCCCCCGTGCTGGCTTATGCGGACTTCGATAAGCCATTCATATTATACACCGACGGGAGTCACCAAGTCCTGGGGGCCGTCCTCTCCCAGCTGCAGGAAGGCCAGGAGCGAGTCATCGCATATGGGAGTCGGAGTCTCCGGGAGTCGGAGCGGAACCCTGACAACTACAGCTCGTTCAAGCTGGAGTTACTGGCAGTTGTTTGGGCGGTCACCGAGAAGTTTGCAGAGTACCTGACCGCCACCGACTTTGAAGTGGTCACGGATAACAACCCCCTGTCACACCTGCATACGGCCAAGTTGGGCGCCCTGGAGCAGCGTTGGGTAGCACGCTTGGCCAAGTTCTCCTTTAAGATCCGATACCGGCCGGGTAAGGCGAATGCCAATGCAGACGCCCTGTCCCGCTACCCGGTAGGGCTACCTACGGGGCCCACGGATGAAGAGAGAGAGGGTCAGGAGATGCCTGACCTTACCAGGATGACCCCCAGCCCGACCGGGCCTAAGGCAGCACGCGGGATCCTACTACAGCAGACCTTGCCGGACTGGGCTGCAGCCCAAGGGCAAGACCAGGAGGTGCGGTGTGTGCGGGGGTGGAAGGAGCGGGACCACTGGCCGACCTCCGCGGAGAGGCTGCGGCTTAGCCCGTGGGGCAAGAGGCTGGTACGTCAGTGGGAACGATTGGCCGTACGAGGAGGAGTGTTGTGCCGCCAGGCTTATCTCGAGCATGAGCTCCGGAAAGTATGGCAGGTTGTTCTCCCCCGAGAGTTGGCCCGTGGCCTGGTGACAGAGGCCCACGAAGAAGGCGCCCATTTTGGTACAGAGAAGACCCTGCAATGGGTCCGCCGACAGTATTTCTTCCCGGGTTTGCAGGCCCTGGTAGAAAGCGTGTGTCAGACCTGTAGGAGGTGTGCTGTTACCAAAGGTGGCGAACAACGGGCACCGGTGCAGACCATCCGGACCACCAGACCCCTGGAGCTCCTCATGGTGGACTATGTCTTGATAGGGGAGTCGGTGCGTGGGTGCCAGTATGCCATCGTGATGACCGACCACTTCACCAAATTTACAGTGGTTGTCCCTACCAGGGACCAGACGGCCGACACGGCGGCTAGGGCCATTGTGGAGCATTTCATCCGGCGGTACGGCTGCCCGGAGCGCCTCCATTCGGATCAAGGTGCGTGCTTCCAAGGGCAGGTGATGGAGCGGTTGTGTCGCACCTATGGCATGAATAAATCAAGGACCACCCCGTACCACCCCCAGGGGAATGGGGCCTGCGAACGATTCAACCGGACGTTGCTACAAATGCTGAGGGTCCTGGAGGCTGACAAGAAGCGACGTTGGCCCGACTTCGTTCCAGAATTGGTGTGGGTCTACAATAACAGAGTGCATCGGACCACTGGGTTCTCGCCGTATTTCCTGTTGTTCGGCCGACCGGAGAAAGACCTGCAGGACCTCGATCTGTCCCTACCGGCGGAGGAGGAAGAGTGGACGCACAGTGGGTGGATTGAGGAATAGAAACGCCGCCTGACGTTCGCCCAGGAGGTGGCAGCGGGGAACATCGGGTCCAACCTGCACCCTAGCCCCGGGAGGTCACTAGGAGGACCATTCGCGGAGGGGCAAAGAGTGCTAGTCCGCGAGAAACGTCCTGGGAACAAGTTGAGCGAACGATGGGAGGTGATGCCCTACGTCGTGCAGCGGCGAGTGTCTCCTGACAACCCCGTTTACGAAGTAAAGGCCGAAGACGGGAGTGGACGTGCCCGCACCTTACATAGGAACATGCTGCGTCCCTGCTTATTTGAGGATCTGCTCCCCCTGGAGACAGTCCCAGGAACTACTCCGGACTCGGAGGAGGATGATTGGTGGATCCCGCCGCCTGAAGGGGTCCCGGGCCCTCTACCATCGGGAGAGTCGGCCGGGAGTGGGGAACTGGTGACTTCGGTGCCAGAAGTTTCCGTCCCCACCTCAGCAACCCTGCCCAGGCGTTCGACTCGAACTACCCTTGGGGTGCCGTCCCCCCGCTTTGCGGACCCAGATTTTGAGTGGGCCGCAGCTCGCATTTTTGTAGGGACTACAAAGTTAACAGGGGGGGGAAATGTGAGAGGGCAGCGGGTTGAGGGGGACGGGGGAAGTCGCTTGCCCCCATTCCCCCGGTCGGCGGCGTTGCGGCGGGTCCTGAGTGCGGAGGGGCTTGCATCCGGTGGGATTCAAGCCCCTCCAATCGCGGCACGGAGCGGCGGGAATGGCGCCGGGCGGGAGCCAATCAGGGCTCGCGCCCGGTCAGCCAATCAGGGCATGCCGCGACGAGCCAATCGAGGCTCGTCGCGTCATAGCTCCGCCCCCTCCCAGCGTCTTATAACAGACGCGGCGGAGCGGGAGCAGTCAGTCGGCGCCGGGGACGGAGCAGAGAAGAGCTCCAGGCGCAGGAAAAGAAATAAGACGGCGGCGGTTCCGGGAGAGCGGAAGAAGAGGCGGCAGCGACGACGACGGGAGCAGCCTGGAAGAAGAAGGCAGAAGAGGGTCCAGCTGGAAGAACCTGTCGACGCCCGGAAAGAAGACGTCGGACCGGCCGCGACAGAGGAGCCCACCGGAAGTCCCGGAGGAGAGTGCCGCGGTGTGTGGGATGCGAAAGAGCTAACGAAGCTCCCCACCGCGGCCTCTCCCTACGGCCCGGTAAGCGGCCTCGTGCCGAGCCTCATCCTTCCCGCTAGACCACCGGGTGTTCGGGCACTAGGCCCGTGGGCATAGTCAGGCCCTCTCGGCCTGTGGGCAGTTAGTCGGGCCCTTCCGGCTCGTGGGCACACTGGTTGGCGTGTCCGGCCTGGGAGGCCGCGCGCAGTCGGGGCTCCACCCGGCCGGCGGCCTGCAGGGCCTGTACGCCCGACCAGTCCTTTAAAAAGGGGGGGTTTTGGGCGTTTGGCCCGGACCCATATCGGCCACCTAGTCAGGCGGGCATTAGGCCCGGGGGCATAACAGGCCATCGGCCTGCATAGCGTAAGGGGACAGTAGGTCCCAGGGTACACGGGCAGAGGGTGGGTGAGGAATCATAAGGTGACCCGGGCAGCAGACCCCGGTCACCCAACCAGTGAAGGAGAACACCATCGGGCTGTTGACACATTAAGTGGAACCCCGTGCCTTGCGCACCTCAACGAGTGGGCTGTGCGGCAGCTCGGCGGGGTGCGTTGTAGGTGGGGCGCGGAGGGTCGGCTGACCCTCGCGTCGAGTGTACACTCCTAAGGTAGGTGTGGGGAGTGGGGCCTCACCAGGGCGAGGTAGCGGAACCTGTGTCGGACCGGATGGTAAGGTACTCCTCATTATTAATGTACTCGCATTGAACTTGTGCTTGCTTGACTTGTTGTTAATGATTAGGTGAAGTAGCCGACCCAATAAGTTGTAGTAGTTTCTAACAGTTAGGCTCAGTTGTTGTTAGCCATTGTTTAGTTGTAGGGAGGTTGCTGTCATCCTTTTCCCCAGGAGCGGAGTGACGCATCAAGCAAGCTGACAAGATTGCCTGCGTAAGTACTATTTGTGAGTTGGTGTACTTGTCCGTGTTGAGCACCGGTTGCGGGATCCCGCTAGGCCTAGCGGGCTCGCTCACACCTCAGTGCGCAAGTGCCAATAGGTGACGATTTGGGTAGCTGAGGCTCACGGGCCGATGATGACATTCGCCTAATCGGTGAACGTCGCAGCTGCCCCGGTGTGCCGCTTATTCCCCAGAGGGAACCAGTGGCCCCGCAGTAAGAATATTTCTTGTCCTTTTCTAGCCGTCGAGTTCCGGCTGGGTCACGGCAGGGGCTCCGAAGAGGCGACCCCAGAAACCAAGGCTGAGTGGCGGCGTATAAGGCGTAGACGGAGGTAAGCGGTGATTCACTTATACGGGCACAGGCTTCGTACCATAAACTGATCCACAACATATAAAAGGTAGACACCAGTTTTTTGCATCTTTTGGGTTTGTGTGGATAGTTTTGTCATCTGGGACCCCCCAATTGTAGAAAGGCATCCCCTTGCGGGCTCGCTTTGCTCGCCACGCTTCAGGCTCGGTGGCTCGCTGCGCTCGCCACAAGGCTTATAACCAACTCTATACTGACATGGATAGAGAAGGTATGAAATAGTGCAAATTTATGTAAAATTTAAAAACTCTAAGTCTACCTTTTTTATGTCGTCCATTTTCATGTCGACCTTTTGACCCTGTCGACAGTTTGTACTGTCTACCTTTTTAATGTCGACCTTTTGACCCTGTCGACCTAATGTCTGTTTAACATGTGGTGTCTATCTATTGACTGTCTAACAAGACACTGTCTATCTATCATCCGGATACCGCTCTTTAGAGCTGCATAACTGTGAAACAGATGAGATTCTTTTTGTTATATTTATAGAAGTAATCAATTTTTATACTGTCATATACTTTGGTAAATTTTTTGAAAGCATAACAACTTTATACAATGCTGAATATATATTTGAGTGCTATACATAGATAAACACACCACACCAATCAATAAAAAAATAAAGTAATGCAGATCTCACCCAAGGGTTGTAAAACCCAGCTCCATTTTGTAATGGTAGTAAACTGTCTAGTGCTTGCATTACGTACAGTTCTTTAGCTAGCTTTCATTAGAGCTATCATTAGAACTATCACAACTATTGTGAGCCCATCGGTGGGTGTGTACCCCCAATAAGTCAGTAAACTTCATCATTCACAGACATATCGCAGGACGATATACTGTACTGTATCTGCAGATATATCTGGCTATCGGGATGCAGTCAATATACCGGCTGTCGAGATCCTGGCGTTCAGGACACCGACGCCGGAATCCTGACAGCCGGTGAAATGCCAGTTCCCGGAATCCTAACACGCCACCAACCGAGTGGGAATAGAACCGTGCCCTATGCATGGCGGGCACAGCGAGCCCGCGAGAGGATGCACTGCCTTGATTTCGGCACACGGGGTACCGCTGTCGGTATAGTGACAGCTGGCATCCTGTCTGCCGGGATATCATATGTATTCCTGGCCATCTAGCTGTGTGCACGGGCAGTACTCTGACCGCCCGTACACTTGCTGTGGGGGGCAAATTCGAATGGCCGCCCAGCTGGGGATCCTGACCGACATGTCGAGTGTCCAGTTGGTTAAGTGTGTACACTTACCTTGATCGGATGCTCAGGTCTGCCAACGTGTCAGCTAGGTATGTACCCAGCCATAGGCGGTAGAGTCAGTGTAGACGACAATCTGAAATCTTTAAAACGAGGCAAAGGACAAACATTCATTAGCTAAGTACATAAAATGTTTTGCCTTTCAGTGGTATCGTCCATCTGTGTCTTTATATCCAAGATGATAGTACAGTACCACCAATAAATGAGGAAAGGAACAAAAATAGTGTTGTTTGAACATGGATATACTGTAATCTGTAAACAGATCATTAATTATATTTGTACCCCAGGAAAGATCAAAAGGAGCATATAAAATACTACAGTATGTACGTCATTTCTCTGGGCAGTTTTTACTCCCACAAAGGACTTGACCAATCTTATAGCTGATGTTGAACTTCCAAAGAATCACAATGGTGGATACTGCATAAAATTGTTGTTGCTCTCTAAAACATACAAAAATATAATAAAATGTCTGCACATAAAGGAAATTTTTTTAACATCTTAGAATCCTTAGGAGAACCTGATGTGAAAAAATCCTGGCCAAAGAGATCGTCTGCAAGTGATGCTTCCAGAGGAAAGTATCCACCACGTGAATCACAGGGAAAATCAACTCGTTTCACCTGTAGGCTAGACTTGTATATGTGCTGTATAATTTAAAAAAAATTACATTATTTTAGTGTATTTTAAGACAATGTAGAATATGTGTGAAAATGTGTATGACATAGACATTTATTGTAATAATTTCATATACAATATAACAGTCCAGTAACTAGACATTTTAGCGCTGTGTGCAAGAAACGGCATTGGAGCCCCCCCTCTATGTAAAACAGGGGCAGTGTGCGCCGTAAGCGAGCGCAAAAATATATAGGGGTGTGGCGTCGTGGGGAAGGGGTGTGGCCACAAAATAATACCAATTCATAAAACGTGCATAGTAGTCTCCATTATTCAAATTACACCGCACAGTAGCACCACTACACTAGGTAGAGCCCCTTTTACACATTACAGCAGACAGATTCCCCTTATTACACATTACGCCAGACAGTGTCCCTTTTTTACACATTACGGCAGACAGCGTCCCCTTTTTACACATTACGGCAGACAGTGTCTCCTTTTTACACATTACGGCAGACAGCGTCCCCTTTTTACACATTACGGCAGAAAGCGTCCCCTTTTTACACATAACGGCAGACAGCGTCGCCTTTTTTACACATTACGGCCAACAGCATCCCTTTTTACACATAACGGCAGACAGCGTCCCCTTTTTTACACATAACGGCAGACAGCATCCCCTTTTTTACACATAACGGCAGACAGCGTCCCCTTTTTACACATAACGGCAGACAGCGTCCCCTTTTTACACATAATGGCAGACAGCGTCCCCTTTTTACACATTAAGGCAGACAGACAGAATAGATAGCTAGATAGATAGATAGATAGATAGATAGATAGATAGATAGATAGACAGAAATAAAGAATAGATTAAACTTACTGTTTCCGCTGGCAGTCAGGCTCCTCAGTGCAGGCAGTCACTGTCAGGCAGCCGCAGATCCCGGGCAGGGGAGAAGGAGGAGGAGGGAGGGGGACTCGGGAGCCGCAGCAGCGCAGTGTAATTGGTGGAGGCGCCGCTGCAGCTGTCCCTCTCCTTCACCATAGGCTGTCCTCCGCCGCTGTGATGAGGGAAGCGCATCCCAGAATTCACAGCGGCGGAGGACAGCCTATGGTGAAGGAGAGGGACAGCTGCAGGGGCACCACCACCAATTACACTGCGCTGCTGCGGCTCCCTCCTCCTCCTCTTCCTCCCCCCCCCCCCTCCCTGTGGGCGCTGTGCTCCTCTCCTTGGTGGGCGACGGTGGCCCGCAGCACACAGTGGCATGTAATGAGTCAGTTTGACTCATTACATCCTGAGCTAGCTTTGGGCCCCATGCCAGTGGCGGGCCCCAGTGCAAGGCACAGGTTGCACTGGTGGTAGTTCCGTCACTGCTCTGCAGCACAGGATACAGAGTTCTTAGACATGTTTATGTGAGCTATACAAACACACACACACACACACACAGGAAAATGCAGACACAGTTTCCCCCAGAGTACCTTCAGAGATACACAGAGTATAAGGAGCCAGCCACACAGCGCCCCAGTAGGCAGTTTATACAGTAAACAGCCAGCGCTGACTGAATAACCTTAATAGATTAAACAACTAATATCTCACTCCCCCCCCTGTCTATAACACCCTGGTACTGCAGAGGTAAGCTGGAGTTATGTGGAGGGCAGCGCTCCCTGTTAGCGTCTCCTCAGTGTGATCTGCATGGAGAAAATGGCGCTGGTGACTGCTGAATCCGCTCTGAGGAAGAAGCTCCGCCCCCGCATCTTCCCGCTTTCAGTGTTTATACTGGCCTGCGGTGATTTGGCTGCTAACAGTGGGATTATACCCTGTTAGCATCTGTGACCAGTGTAGGGTATGTGCAGTGGCCCAGTGCATCCCTCACAGCGCCACACTACAAGTACCGCTGAGCCCTCTGGAGCGCAGCCTGTCAGAGCTGTGCTCCTACCCTTGTGCCGCCATTCCCCGCTGGTGACCCGCTTACCGGGGTGCCGGCATCATACTCACCACTCCACCTTCTGGCTCTGTTAGGGGGTGGCAGCCGTGCTGCGGGAGTGAGCGGTCGCCTCGTGGGCTTGCGATCAGCACCCTCAGGAGCTCAGTGTCCTGTCAGCGGAGATAGAGAACCATTAACCTCTAGGGTTGGTTCCTACTTCCCCCCTAAGTCCCACGAAGCAGGGAGGCTGTTGCCAGCAGCCTCCCTGTACCTAACTCTTTAAAAAAAAACAATAAAACTAGAAAAACTCTTAGGAGCTCCCCTAGCTGTGACTGGCTCCACCGGGCACATTTTCTAAACTGAGTCTGGTAGGAGGGGCATAGAGGGAGGAGCCAGCCCACACTATTAAACTCTTAAACTGCCCATAGCTCCCAAGGGACCCAACCCATGGTACTAATGTGGACCCCAGCATCCCCTAGGACGTAAGAGAAACTAAAACACACTATAATCTAATGTTCAAAAATGATGGCACCATGCCAAGTGAGAAAACTAATCTATGGGAAAGCCTTTTGCTTGAAGACCTAGGGCCTAATTCATACCTGATCACAGCAGCAAAATTGTTCTCTAATGAGCAAAACCATGGTGGTCATTCCGAGTTGTTCGCTCGCTGCCGATTTCCGCAGTGCAGCGATTAAGTAAAAAAATGTCAAAAATGCGCATGCGCATGGTACGCAGCGCGCATGCGCTAAGTACTTTCACACAAAACTTTGTAGATTTACACAAGGTCGAGCGACGTTTTTTCCTCACTCGAGTGATCGTAGTGTGATTGACAGGAAGTGGGTGGCTGGCCGAACGCAGGGCGTGTTTGTGACGTCAAACCAGGAACTAAACGGACTGAGGTGATCACAGTCTAGGAGTAGGTCTGGAGCTACTCAGAAACTGCAGCAAATTATTTAGTAGCAGTTCTGCTAATCTTTCGTTCGCTATTTTGCTAAGCTAAGATACACTCACAGGCCCTCATTCGGGGTTGTTCGCTCGCTAGCTGCTTTTAGCAGCATTGCACACGCTAAGCCACCGCCCTCTTGGAGTGTATCTTAGCTTAGCAGAATTGCGAACGAAAGATTAGCAGAATTGCGAATAGAAAATTCTTAGCAGTTTCTGAGTAGCTCCAGACTTACTCCTACATTGCGATCAGTTCAGTCAGTTTTGTTCCTGGTTTGACATCACAAACACACCCAGCGTTCGCCCAGACACTCCCCCATTTCTTCAGACACTCCCGTGTTTTTCCCAGAAACGCCAGCGTTTTTTCGCACACTCCCAGAAAACGGCCAGTTTCCGCCCAGAGACACCCACTTCCTGTCAATCACACTACGATCACCAGAACGATGAAAAAGCTTTGTTATGCCGTGAGTAAAATACCTAACTTTTGTGTTAAATAACTAAGCGCATGCGCTCTGAGAACCTTGCGCATGCGCAGTAAGCGACTAATCGCAGTATAGCGAAAATATATTGTAAAACGACTTTCGTACTGGATGTATTAGATATTTTAAACTGATTTTCCCACATCACAGCAACAGCACACCATGGCCTGGAGATGCCATAATGACAGTTGGTGGCTGCTGTGACATCATAACGCTTATGGAACATGATGCCTTGCATGTTCCAGTGTATCTTGTCCTTCGTTGGACAGATTGGAAGGTGCTGGCAGCAAATTTGCTTGTAGCTACACGAGATCCTACTAAACTTATATTAACCCCTCCTGTCCTGTGCTTCTCCTGACGCAGAACTAAAAAGTCACTGTCGCTGTTGGACTGAGATCTATTTCTTCTTTGTGGTGCCTTTCTATCTCTCCAAGAGACCCGGGATCTGGAACGAGACAGTGGATCGGATCCCTGCAGCCACCGGTATACTCTTTGGTCCTCATAGTCGGCTTGTACTACAGTAAGTTTTTTCTGTTTAAATTTGATTAGGTCTTGTCGATATGTATTACACTGTTGTTCCAATCTTTCCCATTGGGGCTGATGTTTCTTATCCTCCAACTGTAGTTTATATTTGGTGGCAGCTGCTGATAATTTAGACCTGGTATCCGATAGTGTAGATCTTGCTTCGTCAATAACAAGTAACATAAGGTCGAAGCTGCATTTATTGAGTATAGATACCCATTTGCGACAAAATTCTGCGCTGTTGCGGCCTATGGTAGGCGTATTCCTTATTCTAAACCCACGTGGTATCATCTTAGAACGGAAATAATCCGACAGAGAAGTTCCATGTAGGAGGTAATCTGTTTCCTTGTTGCGCAATTTAAGAAATATTTGAAAAATTTCGTCTGTAGTAGATGGTTCCGGTTTAATGCTAAGATCTTCGCCAAAGAGAATCTGGTGAGCTTGTTCTTCATTATAACGCAGAGTTTCGGCCAAATGCTGTTTAAGATCGATGAACGACAGAGGTCCCGATGTAGGGGGAGTTGTCATACTGCCTCTTGAAGGCGATAGCCAACACAGTGCCAATTGCTATACAGTAGTTGTAGTGACGGTGACATGCACTGGTAGTGCGGTTCGTGATAAATGAAAGTCCAAAAAATATTAAATGGATGACATACGCTGTTTACTGAAGGAGTCCAGCAAGGACAAACAGCTAGGTACAACTGGTACAGGTGCCTTGATACGTAGGGATGATTGCCACATCCTAATAGCATACAAGAAAAACCATCCGGCACTCTGATTGAAGGAAAAAATGCCTGGGTGCCCTACAAATAATCATATAGAAAGGATGTCCTTCCCCACCTGTGGCTCAGGTGTTTTGCGGCGAAGGAACAGGCGGCACTCCAAGGGCTTGTGTAAAAACTTGTTTAGTATTCAAAACATAGTGACAACAGATACTGTAGTGTAAAAAAAAAGCAAAACAAAATGCAGGTATCTTACAACGTTTCAAGGCATGGCAGCCTTTTCATCAGGTAAGTAAACTGTGACTCAATTTACCACTGCCAGCAAAGTCATACCACCAGCCACAAAAGGTCTGTGGCCTATTGTTTCAGGTGACAAAGAACTCCCCTGCTTCAAAAATACTACATTGATGCCGAGTTACAAAAGGGGACCGAACATTAGGGACATTTTAGTAAAAACTAACATTGTCCCAAAGGACCACTCTAAAACTTTGACCACTCAGACGAAAAAACCAGGGTGCTACAAGTGTGCATCCTGCACCACGTGTAAATATTTGGAAACAGGCCATGAGTTTTTCAATCCACATACAGGTCAAAAATACAAAATTCGTCATGTGCTCACATGCACCACACCTTTCATTGTGTACATTATTATTTGCCCATGTGGCATGTTGTATGTTGGACAAACCATCAGAAATCTACGTGACAGGATGGCGCTCCATCGATCGGCTATAAAAGCATCCCTGGAAGGCAAACAGATTGACCAACCAGTGGCACGCCATTTCAGATTATGTGGCCATCCTTTGTCCAGCCTTCGATACAAAATTATTGACCATATCCCGGTACCACCAAGAGGAGGTGATAGACAGCGGGCTCTATCTAAGTGTGAATCCAAATGGATCTTTCTTCTTGATGCACTATCACCCAAGGGACTTAATGAAAAATTAACTTGGAACATATTCTTATAATGAGGGACATGCCATTATGTCACCTTAAGAAGTTTTAATATCTAATATCAGTCTCGTTCCCTTCCCCTACCCCCCTCCCCAGTGTCCACAGTCCTTTGTCTTCCCCTTCCCCCTCCTTCCCTTCCTCCCCCCTTTTCCCGTTTTTCCTTTTCCTTGTACTGCCTGGAGATAGATGACAGCCAGGGCACAGCGCCCAAGTTAATTAAATCAAAATTTCTTCATGTATATGAGACACATAGGGGTAAATTTACTAAGATTCGTAATTTCCGAAAAAAGGTCAAAGTTCAATCACGAATGACATCGACAGTGTAAAACTGCAACTTTTTGAATTGATTACGATGGATTTACTAAGCTGTCGTATTCGGGTTTTTCTTTTCTTCCGATGTCGATGTCATTCGTGGTTTTTTACCTATTTTTACGGCAGTGATTAGCAAAACACTGCCGACTTTTTTTACAATCAATCTCGGCCGGATCTGTGTGATCCGTGCTGGGGTTTATTTTTTTTTTTTTTTTTAATTAAACACTGTAAAATAATAAAAAAAATGCGTGGGGTCCCCCCTCCTAAGCATAACCAGCCTCGGGCTCTTTGAGCCGATCCTGGTTGCAAAAATATGGTGAAAAAAATGACAGGGGTTCCCCCATATTTAAGCAACCAGCATCGGGCTCTGCGCCTGGTCCTGGTCCCAAAAATACGGGGGACAAAAAGAGTAGGGGTCCCCCGTATTTTTAAAACCAGCACCGGGCTCCACTAGCTGGACAGATAATGCCACAGCCGGGGGTCACTTTTATATAGTGCCCTGCGGCCGTGGCATCAAAAATCCAACTAGTCACCCCTGGCCGGGGTACCCTGGGGGAGTGGGGACCCCTTCAATCAAGGGGTCCCCCCCCCCCAGCCACCCAAGGGCCAGGGGTGAAGCCCGAGGCTGTCCCCCCCCATCCAATGGGCTGCGGATGGGGAGGCTGATAGCCTTTGTTGTAAAAGAAAAGATATTGTTTTTAGTAGCAGTACTACAAGGCCCAGCAAGCCTCCCCCGCATGCTGGTACTTGGAGAACCACAAGTACCAGCATGCGACGGAAAAACGGGCCCGCTGGTACCTGTAGTACTACTACTAAAAAAATACCCAAAAAAAGACAAGACACACACACCGTGAAAGTATAATTTTATTACATACATACACACATACATACATACTTACCTTAAGTTCCCACGCAGGTCGGTCCTCTTCTCCAGTAGAATCCAAGGGGTACCTGTTGAAGAAATTATACTCACGAGATCCAGGGGTCCAGGCTCCTCGGGAAATCCAGGGGTAATCCACGTACTTGACAAAAAAAACAAAACGGTGTCCCGAGCCACGAACTGAAAGGGGACCCATGTTTGCACATGGGTCACCTTTCCACGAATGCCAGAAAGCCACTCTGACTTCTGTCTAAGTGGGTTTCTTCAGCCAATCAGGGAGCGCCACGTTGTAGCACTCTCCTGATCAGCTGTGTGGTCCTGTCCTCACTGACAGGCAGCACACGGCAGTGTTACAATGTAGCGCCTATGCGCTACATTGTAACCAATGATGGGAACTTTCTGCCCTGCGGTTGACCTAAAGTGACGTCACCGCTGAGCAGAAAGTTCCCATCATTGGTTACAATGTAGCGCATAGGCGCTACATTGTAACACTTCCGTGTGCTGCCTGTCAGTGAGGACAGGACCACACAGCTGATCAGGAGAGTGCTACAACGTGGCGCTCCCTGATTGGCTGAAGAAACCCACTTAGACAGAAGTCAGAGTGGCTTTCTGGCATTCGTGGAAAGGTGACCCATGTGCAAACATGGGTCCCCTTTCAGTTCGTGGCTCGGGACACCGTTTTGTTTTTTTTGTCAAGTACGTGGATTACCTCTGGATTTCCCGAGGAGCCTGGACCCCTGGATCTCGTGAGTATAATTTCTTCAACAGGTACCCCTTGGATTCTACTGGAGAAGAGGACCGACCTGCGTGGGAACTTAAGGTAAGTATGTATGTATGTGTGTATAGAGATGAGCGCCTGAAATTTTTCGGGTTTTGTGTTTTGGTTTTGGGTTCGGTTCCGCGGCCGTGTTTTGGGTTCGACCGCGTTTTGGCAAAACCTCACCGAATTTTTTTTGTCGGATTCGGGTGTGTTTTGGATTCGGGTGTTTTTTTCAAAAAACACTAAAAAACAGCTTAAATCATAGAATTTGGGGGTCATTTTGATCCCAAAGTATTATTAACCTCAAAAACCATAATTTACACTCATTTTCAGTCTATTCTGAATACCTCACACCTCACAATATTATTTTTAGTCCTAAAATTTGCACCGAGGTCGCTGTGTGAGTAAGATAAGCGACCCTAGTGGCCGACACAAACACCGGGCCCATCTAGGAGTGGCACTGCAGTGTCACGCAGGATGTCCCTTCCAAAAAACCCTCCCCAAACAGCACATGACGCAAAGAAAAAAAGAGGCGCAATGAGGTAGCTGTGTGAGTAAGATTAGCGACCCTAGTGGCCGACACAAACACCGGGCCCATCTAGGAGTGGCACTGCAGTGTCACGCAGGATGTCCCTTCCAAAAAACCCTCCCCAAACAGCACATGACGCAAAGAAAAAAAGAGGCGCAATGAGGTAGCTGTGTGAGTAAGATTAGCGACCCTAGTGGCCGACACAAACACCGGGCCCATCTAGGAGTGGCACTGCAGTGTCACGCAGGATGTCCCTTCCAAAAAAAACCTCCCCAATCAGCACATGATGCAAAGAAAAAGAAAAGAAAAAAGAGGTGCAAGATGGAATTGTCCTTGGGCCCTCCCACCCACCCTTATGTTGTATAAACAAAACAGGACATGCACACTTTAACCAACCCATCATTTCAGTGACAGGGTCTGCCACACGACTGTGACTGATATGACGGGTTGGTTTGGACCCCCCCCAAAAAAGAAGCAATTAATCTCTCCTTGCACAAACTGGCTCTACAGAGGCAAGATGTCCACCTCATCTTCACCCTCCGATATATCACCGTGTACATCCCCCTCCTCACAGATTATCAATTCGTCCCCACTGGAATCCACCATCTCAGCTCCCTGTGTACTTTGTGGAGGCAATTGCTGCTGGTCAATGTCTCCGCGGAGGAATTGATTATAATTCATTTTAATGAACATCATCTTCTCCACATTTTCTGGATGTAACCTCGTACGCCGATTGCTGACAAGGTGAGCGGCGGCACTAAACACTCTTTCGGAGTACACACTTGTGGGAGGGCAACTTAGGTAGAATAAAGCCAGTTTGTGCAAGGGCCTCCAAATTGCCTCTTTTTCCTGCCAGTATAAGTACGGACTGTGTGACGTGCCTACTTGGATGCGGTCACTCATATAATCCTCCACCATTCTATCAATGTTGAGAGAATCATATGCAGTGACAGTAGACGACATGTCCGTAATCGTTGTCAGGTCCTTCAGTCCGGACCAGATGTCAGCATCAGCAGTCGCTCCAGACTGCCCTGCATCACCGCCAGCGGGTGGGCTCGGAATTCTGAGCCTTTTCCTCGCACCCCCAGTTGCGGGAGAATGTGAAGGAGGAGATGTTGACAGGTCGCGTTCCGCTTGACTTGACAATTTTGTCACCAGCAGGTCTTTCAACCCCAGCAGACCTGTGTCTGCCGGAAAGAGAGATCCAAGGTAGGCTTTAAATCTAGGATCGAGCACGGTGGCCAAAATGTAGTGCTCTGATTTCAACAGATTGACCACCCGTGAATCCTTGTTAAGCGAATTAAGGGCTGCATCCACAAGTCCCACATGCCTAGCGGAATCGCTCCCTTTTAGCTCCTTCTTCAATGCCTCCAGCTTCTTCTGCAAAAGCCTGATGAGGGGAATGACCTGACTCAGGCTGGCAGTGTCTGAACTGACTTCACGTGTGGCAAGTTCAAAGGGCATCAGAACCTTGCACAACGTTGAAATCATTCTCCACTGCACTTGAGACAGGTGCATTCCATCTCCTATATCGTGCTCAATTGTATAGGCTTGAATGGCCTTTTGCTGCTCCTCCAACCTCTGAAGCATATAGAGGGTTGAATTCCACCTCGTTACCACTTCTTGCTTCAGATGATGGCAGGGCAGGTTCAGTAGTTTTTGGTGGTGCTCCAGTCTTCTGTACGTGGTGCCTGTACGCCGAAAGTGTCCCGCAATTTTTCTGGCCACCGACAGCATCTCTTGCACGCCCCTGTCGTTTTTTTAAAAATTCTGCACCACCAAATTCAAGGTATGTGCAAAACATGGGACGTGCTGGAATTTGCCCATATTTAATGCACACACAATATTGCTGGCGTTGTCCGATGCCACAAATCCACAGGAGAGTCCAATTGGGGTAAGCCATTCCGCGATGATCTTCCTCAGTTGCCGTAAGAGGTTTTCAGCTGTGTGCGTATTCTGGAAAGAGGTGATACAAAGCGTAGCCTGCCTAGGAAAGAGTTGGCGTTTGCGAGATGCTGCTACTGGTGCCGCCGCTGCTGTTCTTGCGGCGGGAGTCCATACATCTACCCAGTGGGCTGTCACAGTCATATAGTCCTGACCCTGCCCTGCTCCACTTGTCCACATGTCCGTGGTTAAGTGGACATTGGGTACAACTGCATTTTTTAGGACACTGGTGAGTCTTTTTCTGACGTCCGTGTACATTCTCGGTATCGCCTGCCTAGAGAAGTGGAACCTAGATGGTATTTGGTAACGGGGGCACACTGCCTCAATAAATTGTCTAGTTCCCTGTGAACTAACGGCGGATACCGGACGCACGTCTAACACCAACATAGTTGTCAAGGACTCAGTTATCCGCTTTGCAGTAGGATGACTGCTGTGATATTTCATCTTCCTCGCAAAGGACTGTTGAACAGTCAATTGCTTACTGGAAGTAGTACAAGTGGGCTTACGACTTCCCCTCTGGGATGACCATCGACTCCCAGCGGCAACAACAGCAGCGCCAGCAGCAGTAGGCGTTACACGCAAGGATGCATCGGAGGAATCCCAGGCAGGAGAGGACTCGTCAGAATTGCCAGTGACATGGCCTGCAGGACTATTGGCATTCCTGGGGAAGGAGGAAATTGACACTGAGGGAGTTGGTGGGGTGGTTTGCGTGAGCTTGGTTACAAGAGGAAGGGATTTACTGGTCAGTGGACTGCTTCCGCTGTCACCCAAAGTTTTTGAACTTGTCACTGACTTATTATGAATGCGCTGCAGGTGACGTATAAGGGAGGATGTTCCGAGGTGGTTAACGTCCTTACCCCTACTTATTACAGCTTGACAAAGGGAACACACGGCTTGACACCTGTTGTCCGCATTTCTGGTGAAATACCTCCACACCGAAGAGCTGATTTTTTTGGTATTTTCACCTGGCATGTCAACGGCCATATTCCTCCCACGGACAACAGGTGTCTCCCCGGGTGCCTGACTTAAACAAACCACCTCACCATCAGAATCCTCCTGGTCAATTTCCTCCCCAGCGCCAGCAACACCCATATCCTCCTCATCCTGGTGTACTTCAACACTGACATCTTCAATCTGACTATCAGGAACTGGACTGCGGGTGCTCCTTCCAGCACTTGCAGGGGGCGTGCAAATGGTGGAAGGCGCATGCTCTTCACGTCCAGTGTTGGGAAGGTCAGGCATCGCAACCGACACAATTGGACTCTCCTTGTGGATTTGGGATTTCAAAGAACGCACAGTTCTTTGCGGTGCTTTTGCCAGCTTGAGTCTTTTCAGTTTTCTAGCGAGAGGCTGAGTGCTTCCATACTCATGTGAAGCTGAACCACTAGCCATGAACATAGGCCAGGGCCTCAGCCGTTCCTTGCCACTCCGTGTGGTAAATGGCATATTGGCAAGTTTACGCTTCTCCTCCGACAATTTTATTTTAGGTTTTGGAGTCCTTTTTTTACTGATATTTGGTGTTTTGGTTTTGACATGCTCTGTACTATGCCATTGGGCATCGGCCTTGGCAGACGACGTTGCTGGCATTTCATCGTCTCGGCCATGACTAGTGGCAGCAGCTTCAGCACGAGGTGGAAGTGGATCTTGATCTTTCCCTAATTTTGGAACCTCAACATTTTTGTTCTCCATATTTTAATAGGCACAACTAAAAGGCACCTCAGGTAAACAATGGAGATGGATGGATTGGATACTAGTATACAATTATGGACGGGCTGCCGAGTGCCGACACAGAGGTAGCCACAGCCGTGAACTACCGCACTGTACTGTGTCTGCTGCTAATATATAGACTGGTTGATAAAGAGATAGTATACTCGTAACTAGTATGTATGTATAAAGAAAGAAAAAAAAACCACGGTTAGGTGGTATATACAATTATGGACGGGCTGCCGAGTGCCGACACAGAGGTAGCCACAGCCGTGAACTACCGCACTGTACTGTGTCTGCTGCTAATATATAGACTGGTTGATAAAGAGATAGTATACTCGTAACTAGTATGTATGTATAAAGAAAGAAAAAAAAACCACGGTTAGGTGGTATATACAATTATGGACGGGCTGCCGAGTGCCGACACAGAGGTAGCCACAGCCGTGAACTACCGCACTGTACTGTGTCTGCTGCTAATATATAGACTGGTTGATAAAGAGATAGTATACTCGTAACTAGTATGTATGTATAAAGAAAGAAAAAAAAACCACGGTTAGGTGGTATATACAATTATGGACGGGCTGCCGAGTGCCGACACAGAGGTAGCCACAGCCGTGAACTACCGCACTGTACTGTGTCTGCTGCTAATATATAGACTGGTTGATAAAGAGATAGTATACTCGTAACTAGTATGTATGTATAAAGAAAGAAAAAAAAACCACGGTTAGGTGGTATATACAATTATGGACGGGCTGCCGAGTGCCGACACAGAGGTAGCCACAGCCGTGAACTACCGCACTGTACTGTGTCTGCTGCTAATATATAGACTGGTTGATAAAGAGATAGTATACTCGTAACTAGTATGTATGTATAAAGAAAGAAAAAAAAACCACGGTTAGGTGGTATATACAATTATGGACGGGCTGCCGAGTGCCGACACAGAGGTAGCCACAGCCGTGAACTACCGCACTGTACTGTGTCTGCTGCTAATATATAGACTGGTTGATAAAGAGATAGTATACTCGTAACTAGTATGTATGTATAAAGAAAGAAAAAAAAACCACGGTTAGGTGGTATATACAATTATGGACGGGCTGCCGAGTGCCGACACAGAGGTAGCCACAGCCGTGAACTACCGCACTGTACTGTGTCTGCTGCTAATATATAGACTGGTTGATAAAGAGATAGTATACTCGTAACTAGTATGTATGTATAATGAAAGAAAAAAAAACCACGGTTAGGTGGTATATACAATTATGGACGGGCTGCCGAGTGCCGACACAGAGGTAGCCACAGCCGTGAACTACCGCACTGTACTGTGTCTGCTGCTAATATAGACTGGTTGATAAAGAGATAGTATACTCGTAACTAGTATGTATGTATAAAGAAAGAAAAAAAAACCACGGTTAGGTGGTATATACAATTATGGACGGGCTGCCGAGTGCCGACACAGAGGTAGCCACAGCCGTGAACTACCGCACTGTACTGTGTCTGCTGCTAATATAGACTGGTTGATAAAGAGATAGTATACTCGTAACTAGTATGTATGTATAAAGAAAGAAAGAAAAACCACGGTTAGGTGGTATATACAATTATGGACGGGCTGCCGAGTGCCGACACAGAGGTAGCCACAGCCGTGAACTACCGCACTGTACTGTGTCTGCTGCTAATATATAGACTGGTTGATAAAGAGATAGTATACTCGTAACTAGTATGTATGTATAAAGAAAGAAAAAAAAACCACGGTTAGGTGGTATATACAATTATGGACGGGCTGCCGAGTGCCGACACAGAGGTAGCCACAGCCGTGAACTACCGCACTGTACTGTGTCTGCTGCTAATATAGACTGGTTGATAAAGAGATAGTATACTACTAATATTATATACTGGTGGTCAGGTCACTGGTCACTAGTCACACTGGCAGTGGCACTCCTGCAGCAAAAGTGTGCACTGTTTAATTTTAATATAATATTATGTACTCCTGGCTCCTGCTATAACCTATAACTGGCACTGCAGTAGTGCTCCCCAGTCTCCCCCACAATTATAAGCTGTGTGAGCTGAGCAGTCAGACAGATATATATAATATTATATATAGATAATAGATGATGCAGCACACTGGCCTGAGCCTGAGCAGTGCACACAGATATGGTATGTGACTGAGTCACTGTGTGCTGTGTATCGCTTTTTTCAGGCAGAGAACGGATTATAAATAAAAGTGGTGGTCACTGGTCACTATCAGCAAAACTCTGCACTGTACACTACCTAATGCTCCCCAAAATTAGTAAATCAAGTGTCTCTCTAATCTATTCTAATTCTAAACGGAGAGGACGCCAGCCACGTCCTCTCCCTATCAATCTCAATGCACGTGTGAAAATGGCGGCGACGCGCGGCTCCTTATATAGAATCCGAGTCTCGCGATAGAATCCGAGCCTCGCGAGAATCCGACAGCGTCATGATGACGTTCGGGCGCGCTCGGGTTAACCGAGCAAGGCGGGAAGATCCGAGTCGCTCGGACCCGTGAAAAAAAACATGAAGTTCTGGCGGGTTCGGATTCAGAGAAACCGAACCCGCTCATCTCTAGTATGTATGTAATAAAATTATACTTTCACGGTGTGTGTGTCTTGTCTTTTTTTGGGTATTTTTTTAGTAGTAGTACTACAGGTACCAGCGGGCCCGTTTTTCCGTCGCATGCTGGTACTTGTGGTTCTCCAAGTACCAGCATGCGGGGGAGGCTTGCTGGGCCTTGTAGTACTGCTACTAAAAACAATATCTTTTCTTTTACAACAAAGGCTATCAGCCTCCCCATCCGCAGCCCATTGGATGGGGGGGGGACAGCCTCGGGCTTCACCCCTGGCCCTTGGGTGGCTGGGGGGGGGGGGACCCCTTGATTGAAGGGGTCCCCACTCCCCCAGGGTACCCCGGCCAGGGGTGACTAGTTGGATTTTTGATGCCACGGCCGCAGGGCACTATATAAAAGTGACCCCCGGCTGTGGCATTATCTGTCCAGCTAGTGGAGCCCGGTGCTGGTTTTAAAAATACGGGGGACCCCTACTCTTTTTGTCCCCCGTATTTTTGGGACCAGGACCAGGCGCAGAGCCCGATGCTGGTTGCTTAAATATGGGGGAACCCCTGTCATTTTTTTTCCCATATTTCTGCAACCAGGATCGGCTCAAAGAGCCCGAGGCTGGTTATGCTTAGGAGGGGGGACCCCACGCAATTTTTTTTGACAAAATAAGCACTTTCCCACCCCTTCCCACTGATATACATGCACGGATCTCATGGATCCGTGCATGCCTATCCAATCACGAATAAAAAAAAAAGGTCTGTTTTTTTTTAGCACTTTTTTACGAGTTGTAATTTTTCACGGCAGTGTTTGTTCTTTTTTTGCTTTGCACTTCTTAGTAAATGACCGAGATTCATACTTAAACAGCCGCGTTTTGACCGATGGTGTATTCATTCGTAATTTTTTACCTGAACTTGCAAAAAATTACGAATGCCCTCATCACTGCCGTGATTAGTGCTTAGTAAATTACCGAGATGACACTTTGATGAAAAAACGGCATCTCGGTCAAAATCGGGAGCTTAGTAAATTTCCCCCATAGTTATGATATGTTTATATGTCTCAATATCACAAGTCTTTATTCTTTATACTTGCATCTGCATATTTGCACTTTTTCCTGCTTCACAGCTTTCGAACAGTGACTTTTAAATACCTTTTTCAACCTATTTTAATACACTGTATGCCTCACTCCACTTTCACCAGCTTTAGTCTAATGAGTACTGCATGTATTTCACATGCCTTTACACATTGTTTTCTTTTTGCGTTCCACTGACAGGCTTTCCCGGTGCCTGCTAACTCACGAACGTGTTGCCTGGCAACATACACGTCATCGGTGAGCCGCTCACGTGACCCACCCGGAAGTCCTGGTTACAGACGCCGGGAACACCTCGTCTCTTCTCTGCACGCTATTTAACAGATGAGTGTTTCTGGGTTTAGTTTGGTTCGTTTCAGGGCCGGTGCAAGGGTGTTCGGCGCCCCCCTGCAAACTATAAATTTGCGCCCTCCCTACCATACTCAATAAAGGGTCAGTGCATGCCAAAGTCGCATGCCGCAAATGGGTGGGGCAATGCCACACAATAGTACCAATTGCAAAATTGCTAATGATAAAATCGCATGCTGGGTGCTGCCCAGCACAGGGCTGATTTGTGGATGCCCCCTGCCTCTGCAGCCAGGCAGCAAAGGCAGACGCAGAGCTGCCCCGAACACGCCTCCGTTTCCCACGCCCGATCAAACGCGCGCCACCTCCCCTTCAACGCCACGTTGCTGCCCCGTACCACCCCGCAAATGCCTCTGCCTGTCAATCAGGCAGAGGCATTTGCATAACTGAGATGCGATCGCATCTCCCCACCCGCGCAGAGTGGGTATTGTGTGTGTGCACTGCGGGGGAAAGAGGGGAGATGCTATCGCATCTCAATAGTGACTGCTACTGAATACCCCTTCAGTTGTCTTGCCTTGTCCCCCCGGCTTAACTTAACTTACCTCTCTGCCAAACGCGGACCCGCTTTGCCTCCGATGTGTGCGGCATCACTGGTATGTGTGCTGGAGCTCCCTTTCTGCTGGGTAGGGGCTTGGAGCCTCTTCTCGCAATATGGATGGACCGCTCTAATAGTTGTGCCAGTAGGCTGCCTGTAATGCAAGAATGCTGTGATGGGTAACATGCTTAGGGGGATAGGGCTACAGATGACAAGTGGCCCCACAGAAAATCTTCCCGCTATAGGTGACCTGCCAGTGCTCGAAGTGGCTGCTGTATACCGCCCCACTTTGAGCAATACATATATCTATATATACACACACACACACACACACACACACACACACACACACAGTATATACATACAAACACACATATAGTCATGCGATGGTTCCCTATAATGGGACTGGCATATCCTTGTAGAAGAAACCAGGCAGCGCTCAGCGGACTTGATGAAAGAAATTTTTAGTGTATTATGATACAAAAGAAGGCATTGTGTGCCGACAATTCAACACCGAGCAGGCCGTTTTTTCTTAAGGAGACATTCCAGTCCCATCCCAGGGAACCATTGCATGACTAGATTATCCATAAGGAGGGCACCGTGGCATTCATTTCCAGCAACAGTGGGTGCCCACTCACAATTATCTGTCAATATATATATATATATATATATATATAATGGAAATCCACTCCCACATATATAGAGATAGATTGGTATATAGACAGATACAGATGGAAGCTAGATAGATAGATAGATAGATAGATAGATAGATAGATAGATAGATAGATAGATAGATAGATAGATAGATTCAAATTGGACACACACAGACACACAGAACCGATACTGGTTACTGGAACAGCATGTGTATGTCTGTGTATGTACAGTGGCCCTCATTCCGAGTTGTTCGCTCGGTATTTTTCATCGCATCGCAGTGAAAATCCGCTTAGTACGCATGCGCAATGTTCGCACTGCGACTGCGCCAAGTAACTTTACTATGAAGAAAGTATTTTTACTCACGGCTTTTTCTTCGCTCCGGCGATCGTAATGTGATTGACAGGAAATGGGTGTTACTGGGCGGATACACGGCGTTTCAGGGGCGTGTGGCTGAAAACGCTACCGTTTCCGGAAAAAACGCAGGAGTGGCCGGGGAAACGGTGGGAGTGCCTGGGCGAACGCTGGGTGTGTTTGTGACGTCAACCAGGAACGACAAGCACTGAAATGATCGCACAGGCAGAGTAAGTCTGGAGCTACTCTGAAACTGCTAACTCGTTTGTAATCGCAATATTGCGCGTACGTCGGTCGCAATTTTAAGAAGCTAAGATTCACTCCCAGTAGGCGGCGGCTTAGCGTGTGTAACTCTGCTACATTCGCCTTGCGAGCGAACAACTCGGAATGAGGGCCAGTGTTTCAGGCGCAAAAGAAATTAAAATCTATAGCAAAACACAACAATATAACCTGGATAAATGTGCTTGTCACCCGACAGTTAAATTATCAATTGCTGCTCCCACTTTATAGCCTGAAGTTACGCTATATAGATTTCACAAGTATGTATAGATAAGAGAGCGCATACATTTTAAACACATTTGTTACACAATAAAAATGTTTTTCCCTTATAAAAGATACATTTTACCCATTGGTCATTCACATGTATACATATGTACTGGAGGCTATAGAAACACTTCAGGTCTTTAGTATCTGATATATTGCTCCAATGTAGTTGATAAGTTCATTTATATATAAGCATATCAGTCCGTAGCTGTCTAGCTCTTACCATCCACCGCTCTTTTACCTGTATTGTTCTCAGTCTCCCTATACCTTCACTCAGCCTAGGTGGCCGGTATCGGTAATGTCCAGCTGTTAGAAGCCCTGGATCTCTATCTGTGCAGGGGCTGAAGGTATGGGCAAACCGCCTGTATGGAAATCATGGTGGCTGGGTCCGGAGGTAAATGCTGTGTATAGCGGCAGTGAGGTCCCTGCATCCGGTGTTTATTGTGCAATGGCAAAGCCTGAGAAATGTATTCACCGGGGACCCGCTTCGGCTATGAGCCGCTGAGCTTCTCTCGTCCGCTGCCACAGTAGGGATTGTGGTATCAGGTAGAGAGCGGAGGCCTACTGTAGCACCGTACAGCTTAGCTTCACCTCTCCACTGCCAGAATGGTCTGTGCTGTTTGCAGATGGAAAGCGGAGACCGGCTGTAGCGACGTACCGTATGATCTCTCCTTATTACAGTTGAAGCTGAATTAACCGCCTACAGGAGGGGAGCATAGGAAACAGCAACGGAGCAAGCAGGTGTTTTCCAAGTCACAGTACAGAAAGTCCTTAACGTGTTTCTCCGTTATATCTTTCTAACGGTTTCATCAGAAGGTATGTCCCTGTGCTCACAAGTCCTTGTATTTAACCAGGGTATCCTCAGCTACGAACTGATATGCTTATATATAAATGAACTTATCAACTACATTGGAGCAATATATCAGATACTAATGAACTGAAGTCTTTCTATAGCCTCCAGTACTAATATGTATACATGTGAATGACCAATGGGTAAAATGTATCTTTTATAAGGGAAAACATTTTTTATTGTGTAATAAATGTGTTTCAAATTGATGCACTATCTTGTCTAGATAGATAGATAGATAGATAGATAGATAGATAGATAGATAGATAGATAGATAGATAATCACACATAGAAAGAAAACTCACCTAATTCCTCTGTAGGGTCCCGGGCAGTCTCTCTGATGATCAGGGCCCTGGCAGGTGAGATGACTCAGTGGAGATGGGGGCATCTAGTGACTCCTGGCAGTACTGCAGTCAGCAGTAACTGCTGCTCTCTCTCTCCCGCACCCAGCTTTTATTCTGTGTCCGTCCCTCCGCCCCCCCTCCTTCCTCCCTCCAGCGGCACAGGAGATCACATCAGCGGCAGGGCAGGGCTAGAAGATGCCGGCGCCGCTGCTTGTATGGTGTGAGAGGCGTTGTGGAAGCCAGCAGCAGCAGCGCACAGCAGAAGGGATGCAGAGCAGGGAGAGCGCCTTTCCAGCATTGGCGCCTACCTGCTTTGCATCCCTTTGCTGAGCGGGTTCCGCCGGCTCTGGTTCGTTTTGTGTTTCTTTTTCACAGCACCAGGGTTTACTTACCTGATGAAAAGGCTGCCATGCCTTGAAACGTTGTAAGATACCTGCATTTTGTTTTGCTTTTTTTCTCTAACGTCCTAGTGGATGCTGGGGACTCCGTCAGGACCATGGGGAATAGCGGCTCCGCAGGAGACAGGGCACAAAAGTAAAAGCTTTAGGATCAGGTGGTGTGCACTGGCTCCTCCCCCTATGACCCTCCCCCAAGCCTCAGTTAGATTTTTGTGCCCGGCCGAGAAGGGTGCAATCTAGGTGGCTCTCCTAAAGAGCTGCTTAGAGTAAAAGTTTGTTAGGTTTTTTATTTTCAGTGAGTCCTGCTGGCAACAGGCTCACTGCATCGAGGGACTTAGGGGAGAGAAGTGAACTCACCTGCGTGCAGGATGGATTGGCTTCTTAGGCTACTGGACACCATTAGCTCCAGAGGGAGTCGGAACACAGGTCTCACCCTGGGGTTCGTCCCGGAGCCGCACCGCCGACCCCCTTGCAGATGCCGAAAAATGAAGAGGTCCAGAAACCGGCGGCAGAAGACTTTTCAGTCTTCATAAGGTAGCGCACAGCACTGCAGCTGTGCGCCATTGTTGTCAGCACACTTCATAACAGCGGTCGCTGAGGGTGCAGGGTGCTGGGGGGGGCGCCCTGGGCAGCAATGATAGTACCTTATTCTGGCTAAAAATACATCACATATAGCCCCTGGGGGCTATATGGATGTATTTAACCCCTGCCAGGTCTCAGAAAAACGGGAGAAGAAGCCCGCCGAAAAGGGGGCGGGGCCTATTCTCCTCAGCACACAGCGCCATTTTCCCTCACAGAAATGCTGGTGGGAAGGCTCCCAGGCTCTCCCCTGCACTGCACTACAGAAACAGGGTTAAAACAGAGAGGGGGGGCACTGATTTGGCGATATGACTACATATATTAAAATGCTATAAGGGAAAAGCACTTATATAAAGGTTGTCCCTGTATAATTATAGCGTTTTTGGTGTGTGCTGGCAAACTCTCCCTCTGTCTCCCCAAAGGGCTAGTGGGTCCTGTCCTCTATCAGAGCATTCCCTGTGTGTGTGCTGTGTGTCGGTACGTGTGTGTCGACATGTATGAGGACGATGTTGGGAGGCGGAGCAAATTGCCTGTAATGGTGATGTCACTCTCTAGGGAGTCGACACCGGAATAGATGGCTTATTTAAGGAATTACGTGATAATGTCAACACGCTGCAAGTCGGTTGACGACATGAGACGGCCGGCAAACATATTAGTATCTGTCCAGGCGTCTAAAACACCGTCAGGGACGTTATAATGCCCATTTTACCTCAGTCGGTCGACACAGACACAGACACGGACACTGACTCCAGTGTCGACGGTGAAGAAACAAACGTATTTTCCTTTAGGGCCACACGTTACTTGTTAAGGGCAATGAAGGAGGTGTTACATATTTCTGATACTACAAGTACCACAAAAAAGGGTATTATGTGGGGTGTGGAAAAACTACCTATAGTTTTTCCTGAATCAGATAAATTAAATGAAGTGTGTGATGAGGCGCGGGGTTCCCCCGATAGAAAATTATTGGCGGTATACCCTTTCCCGCCAGAAGTTAGGGCGCGTTGGGAAACACCCCTTAGGGTGGATAAGGCGCTCACACGCTTATCAAAACAAGTGGCGGTACCGTCTCCAGATACGGCCGCCCTCAAGGAGCCAGCTGATAGGAGGCTGGAAAATATCCTAAAAAGTATATACACACATACTGGTGTTATACTGCGACCAGCGATCGCCTCAGCCTGGATGTGCAGCGCGGGGGTGGCTTGGTCGGATTCCCTGACTGAAAATATTGATACCCTTGACAGGGACAGTATTTTATTTACTATAGAGCATTTAAAGAATGCATTTCTATATATGCGAGATGCACAGAGGGATATTTGCACTCTGGCATCAAGAGTAAGTGCGATGTCCATATCTGCCAAAAGATGTTTATGGACACGACAGTGGTCAGGTGATGCAGATTCCAAACGGCACAAAGATGTATTGCCGTATAAAGGGGAGGAGTTATTTGGGGTCGGTCCATCGGACCTGGTGGCCACGGCAACTGCTGGGAAATCCACCGTTTTTACCCTAAGTCACATCTATGCAGAAAAAGACACCGTCTTTTCAGCCTCAGTCTTTTCGTCCCCATAAGCATATCTGCCCAGGGACAGAGGAAAGGGAAGAAGACTGCAGCAGGCAGCCCATTCCCAGGAACAGAAGCCTTCCACCGCTTCTGCCAAGTTCTCAGCATGACGCTGGAGCCGTACAGGACCCCTGGATCCTACAAGTAGTATCCCACGGGTACAGATTGGAAAGTCGAGATGTTTCCCCTCGCAGGTTCCTGAAGTCTGCTTTACCAACGTCTCCCTCCGACAGGGAGGCAGTATTGGAAACAATTCACAAGCTGTATTCCCAGCAGGTGATAATCAAAGTACCCCTCCTACAACAAGGAAAGGGGTATTATTCCACACTATATTGTGGTACTGAAACCAGAAGGCTCGGTGAGACCTATTCTAAATCTGAAATATTTGAACACTTACAAAGGTTCAAATCAAGATGGAGTCACTCAGAGCAGTGATAGCGAACCAGGAAGAAGGGGACTATATGGTGTCCCGGGACATCAGGGATGCTTACCTCCATGTCCCAATTTGCCCTTCTCACCAAGGGTATCTCAGGTTCGTGGTACAGAACTGTCACTATCAGTTTCAGACGCTGCCGTTTGGATTGTCCACGGCACTCCGGGTCTTTACCAAGGTAATGCCCGAAATGATGATTCTTCTTCGAAGAAAATGGACGACCTCCTGATAAGAGCAAGGTCCAGAGAACAGTTGGAGGTCGGAGTAGCATTATCTCCAGTAGTTCTACGACAGCACGGGTGGATTCTAAATATTCCAAAACCGCAGTTGTTTCCGACGACACGTCTGCTGTTCCTAGGGATGATTCTGGACACAGTCCAGAAAAAGGTGTTTCTCCCAGAGGAGAAAGCCAGGGAGTTATCCGAGCTAGTCAGGAACCTCCTAAAACCAGGAAAAGTGTCAGTGCATCATTGCACAAGAGTCCTGGGAAAAATGGTGGCTTATTACGAAGCGATTCCATTCGGCAGATTCCACGCAAGAACTTTTCAGTGGGATCTGCTGGACAAATGGTCCGGATCGCATCTTCAGATGCATCAGCGGATAACCCTATCTCCAAGGACAAGGGTGTCTCTCCTGTGGTGGTTACAGAGTGCTCATCTTCTAGAGGGCCGCAGATTCGGCATTCAGGATTGGATGCTGGTGACCACGGAGGCCAGCCTGAGAGGCTGGGGAGCAGTCACACAGGGAAAAAATTTCCAGGGAGTGTGATCAAGTCTGGAGACTTTTCTCCACATAAATATACTGGAGCTAAGGGCAATTTATAATGCTCTAAGCTTAGCAAGACCTCTGCTTCAAGGTCAGCCGGTATTGATCCAGTGGGACAACATCACGGCAGTCGCCCACGTAAACAGACAGGGCGGCACAAGAAGCAGGAGGGCAATGGCAAAAACTGCAAGGATTTTTCGCTGGGCGGAAAATCGTGTGATAGCACTGTCAGCAGTGTTCATTCCGGGAGTGGACAACTGGGAAGCAGACTTCCTCAGCAGGCACGACCTCCACCCGGGAGAGTGGGGACTTCATCGGGAAGTTTTCCACATGATTGTGAACCGTTGGGAAAGACCAAAGGTGTACATGATGGCGTCCCGCCTGAACAAAAAACTGGACAGGTATTGTGCCAGGTCAAGAGACTTTCAGGCAATAGCTGTGGACGTTTCTGGTAACACCGTGGGCGTACCAGTCGGTGTATGTGTTTCCTCCTCTGCTTCTCATACCCAAGGTATTGAGAATTATAAGACGTAGAGGAGTAAGAACTATACTCGTGGCTCCGGATTGGCCAAGAAGGACTTGGTACCCGGAACTTCAAGAGATACTCACAGAGGACTCATGACCTCTGCTGCTAAGAAGGGACTTGCTTCAGCACGTACCATGTCTGTTCCAAGACTTACCGCGGCTGCGTTTGACGGCATGGCGGTTGAACGCCGGATCCTAAGGGAAAAAGGCATTCCGGAAGAGGTCATTCCTACCCTGGTCAAAGCCAGGAAGGACGTGACCGCACAACATTATCACCACATGTGGCGAAAATATGTTGCGTGGTGTGAGGCCAGGAAGGCTCCACGAAGAAATTTCAACTCGGTCGATTCCTGCATTTCCTGCAAACAGGAGTGTCTATGGGCCTCAGATTGGGGTCCATTAAGGTTCAAATTTCGGCCCTGTCGATTTTCTTCCAGAAAGAATTGGCTTCAGTTCCTGAAGTCCAGAAGTTTGTCAAGGGAGTACTGCATATACAACCCCCTTTTGTGCCTCCAGTGGCACTGTGGGATCTCAACGTAGTGCTGGGATTCCTCAAATCACATTGGTTTAAACCGCTCAAATCTGTGGATTTGAAATATCTCACATGGAAAGTGACCATGATGTTGGCCCTGGCCTCGGCCAGGCGAGTGTCAGAATTGGCGGCTTTGTCTCACAAAAGCCCATATCTGATTGTCCATTCGGACAGGGCAGAGCTGCGGACTCGTCCCCAGTTTCTCCCTAAGGTGGTGTCAGCGTTTCACCTGAACCAGCTTATTGTGGTACCTGCGGCTACTAGGGACTTGGAGGACTCCAAGTTGCTAGATGTTGTCAGGGCCCTGAAAATATCGGTTTCCAGGACGGCTGGAGTCAGGAAAACTGACTTGCTGTTATCCTGTATGCACCCAACAAACTGGGTGCTCTTGCTTCTAAGCAGACGATTGCTAGTTGGATGTGTTGTACAATTCAGCTTGCACATTCTGTGGCAGGCCTGCCACAGCCAAAATATGTAAATGCCCATTCCACAAGGAAGGTGGGCTCATCCTGGGCGGCTGCCCGAGGGGTCTCGGCATTACAACTCTGCCGAGCAGCTACATGGTCGGGGGGAGAACACGTTTGTAAAATTCTACAAATTTGATACCCTGGCTAAAGAGGACCTGGAGTTCTCTCATTCGGTGCTGCAGAGTCATCCGCACTCTCCCGCCCGTTTGGGAGCTTTGGTATAATCCCCATGGTCCTGACGGAGTCCCCAGCATCCACTAGGACGTTAGAGAAAATAAGATTTTACTTACCGATAAATCTATTTCTCGTAGTCCGTAGTGGATGCTGGGCGCCCATCCCAAGTGCGGATTGTCTGCAATACTTGTACATAGTTATTGGTACAAAAATCGGGTTATTATTGTTGTGAGCCATCTTTTCAGAGGCTCCGCTGTTATCATGCTGTTAACTGGGTTCAGATCACAGGTTGTACAGTGTGATTGGTGTGGCTGGTATGAGTCTTACCCGGGATTCAAAATCCTTCCTTATTGTGTACGCTCGTCCGGGCACAGTATCCTAACTGAGGCTTGGTGGAGGGTCATAGGGGGAGGAGCCAGTGCACACCACCTGATCCTAAAGCTTTTACTTTTGTGCCCTGTCTCCTGCGGAGCCGCTATTCCCCATGGTCCTGACGGAGTCCCCAGCATCCACTACGGACTACGAGAAATAGATTTATCGGTAAGTAAAATCTTATTTTTGACACTACAGTATCTGTTGTCACTATGTTTTGAATACTAAACAAGTTTTTACACAAGCCCTTGGAGTGCCGCCTGTTCCTTCGCCGCAAAACACCTGAGCCACAGGTGGGGAAGGACATCCTTTCTATATGATTATTTGGAGGGCACCAAGGCATTTTTTCCTTCAATCAGAGTGCCGGATGGTTTTTCTTGTATATATATATATATATATATATATATATATGCACAGAAAGTCCCGGCACTCCTCTGTAAAGGTGTAGAAGCTGCGGTGCCCTCCCAGAGGTGTTACCTCATATGTATGTGGAAAGAATAGAGGCGGCACTAGAGGGGGCTTAGCTGTAGCCACAACCCCTTGACTATTAGCCCTAGCTTCTACCCACAGAGTCTTAGCCTTAGCTGCCACCCCATGTGGGTTAGGGTAGGGGACAGGTGATAAGTAAAACAATTACCTTGTACCCTGTCGGTATTCTCATTGCCGGGATGTCGGTGTCGGTCATGTGACAGCCAGCATCCCGACTGTCGGTAAAATGTATCACACTTTTGTGCATGCTTACCTACATAGATAATGCACTATAGCAGCAGCTGAAAGTATGGAGGGGAATCCAGACCTCCCAATAGGAATAGAAGGTTTATGTCAGAATCTGTGCATGATGACACAGTGACTGGAACAGAACACCGGGGGTGGGGGGGGGGAGGGGGGGCGCGGAAGAGTGACACAATGGAATAGAACATGGGGGGTGAAGCATTGACTGGGATAGAACACAGAGGGTGACACAGCGACTGGTACAGAACATGGGGGAGAGTGGCACAGTGACTGGGACAGAACACAGGGTTGGGGGGGACTGACACCGTTGGATAGGACACGAGGGGGGGGGGTAAACAGTGACTGGGATAGAACATGGGGGGGTGACAGTGACTAGGACAGAACACAGGGTGGGGGGGTGACAGTGACTGGGAAAGAACACGGGGTTGGGGGGGAGTGACACCGTGGAATTGGACACGAGGGGGGGGGTAAAACAGTGACTGGGATAGAACATGGGGGGGTGACAGTGACTGGGACAGAACAAAGGAGGGGGGTGACAGTGACTGGGACAGAACACGGGGGTGGCCCAGTGGCTGAGACAGAACATGGGGGGGTGACACAGTGACTGGGACAGAACACAGAGGGGGCGTGATACAGGGACTAGGACAGAACATGGGGGTGACAAAGTGACTAGGATAGAACACAGAGGGTGACACAGTGACTGGGACAGAACACAGGGTGGGTGATATGGTGACCGAGACCCAACATGGGGGGGGTGACACAGTGACTGGGACAGGACACAGAGGGGGTGACACTAACTGTGACAGAACATGGGGGGGATGTTGACTTGGTAACTGGGATAGAACACAGTGGCTGAAAGAGAACACATCATCACTTCATCTGGGAGAGAACACTTCATCAAGCATATGGAACCACCTTTAAAAATCCTGCATTTGCCCCTTAAAGACCTCCAATGTTGTGAGGTATGTAAAGTGATATTGCCCTAGAATGGGGATAAGGTGTGACGTATGTTCTGACAAATACACAATTTCGGGACCTACTGTCTGGGATATGCTGGAGAGGAGGTCTAAGTGCTAAACACTGTGTGACAAAAGTTTCACACAGTAGGGGGGAGATGATTAACTGTAAATTGGCCCATCACACACACTCCAGTCATCTTCATAGGGAAACAGGTGCATTTGGGAATCTCCCAGGAGATAAGCCAAGTATGACATTATTACCACACAGCTGGCTTTAAGTAGGTTTATCATACGTATCATACATATGAATTACACAGGTTCTATGGCTGGCTGACTTCAAGCCTGCATGTCACCTTGTTTTAATCAGCCACAGAACCAGTGTAATTAATTTGTGTCCCGATTTAATGGGATAGGGGCTCATTTAACATACTGTAGATCACATATTCAATGCGATCTAGGCACGATCTTACCACCCAGGATCACATTGCAATAGACGATCACATCAAGTGGATGTATTAATCAGCACTTGCAGGGACAATGGCTCCGATAGGAACCTGTCTCTGCAATGTGCTGTGAGGGCTGCGAGGGGTCAGATAAGACCACACAAGCACAGAGGCCACTTCTGGGGAGGGTTCCAAGGGATCCTCTGCCAACTATCAATACTATAAGTATAACACTATCCACTTAAATAATGAGGGATTGTGCTAGGTATATGGTTAGCAATGTGCGATGCAGTGCCGTAACTAGGCATTTTAGCGCTGTGTGCAAGAAATGGCATTGGCGCCCCCCCTTATGTAAAATAGGGGCAGTGTGCGCCGTAGGCGCGTGAAAAATATATAGGGGTGTGGCCACAAAATAATACCAATTCATACTACGGTGCACAGTAATCTCCATTATTCAAATTACGACGCACAGTAGCGCCACTACACCAGGTAGAGGCCATTTTACACATTATGGCAGCCCTTCCCCCTTTTTACACATTACGGCAGCCAGTCCCCCGTTTTACACATTACGGCAGACAGCGTCCCCTTATTACACATTACGGCAGACAGCATCCCCTTATTACACATTACGGCAGACAGCATTTCCCTTTTTACACAGTACAGCAGACAGCGTCCCCTTATTACACATTACGGCAGACAGCATCCCCTTATTACACATTACAGCAGACAGCATCTCCCTTTTTACACAGTACAGCAGACAGCGCCCCCATTTTACACAGTACGGCAGACAGCGTCCCCTTTTTACACAGTAAGGCAGACAGAATAGACAGATAGATAGACAGACAGACAGACAGACAGACAGACAGATACTTACCATGTCTCCCCGCTGGCTCAGGCAGTCAGGCTCCTCGGTGCTGGCAGATCCCGGGCAGGGGAGAAGAAGGAGGAGGGAGGGGGACTCAGGAGCTGCAGCAACACAGTGTAATTGGTGGTGGCGCCGCTGCAGCTGTCCCCCTCCTTCCGCATTGGCTGGCCGCCGCTGCTGTTAATGCTGGGATGAGGGAAGCGCATCCCAGCATTCACAGCAGCGCCGGCCAGCCAATGCGGAAGGAGAGGGACAGCTGCAGCAGCGCCGCTACCAATTACATAGCGCTGCTGTGGCTCCAGTCCCCCTCCCTCCTCCTCCTCCGGGTCCTCCCAACGCTGCTCCTCTTCTCCTCCAGCGCACACAGCACAGGCGGCTTGTAATGAGTCAATTTGACTCATTACAAGCCACTGACATGGATGCTGGCCGTTGCGGCCTTAGGGCAACTGCGCTGTGTGCCAGGCACACCTGGCACACACGTACGTATGGTTCTGCAATATAATTATAAAGTACACCTGCACAGACATGAGCTCTGAAAGCAGCCTGTCCCCAAGGTGTATTATAAATGGATCACATTAACAATCTCTATACTTGTTTTTCAGTTGCTCTGTGCTTTACTGCACATGAGCGGTCTGCTGACCATGCACGTATGACTGGTGAGTGTCGGTGTGGGATTCTACGAATCTCTCTCCTGGTAGCTGGCTGTGGTGTCTCTTGTTCACAACTGTCAGGCTCCCTCATCTGCCTATCCTCAGTGCTGGGGCCGCGGCTCTGCAGTGGAGTGCCTGCCGGCAGACTGATCCATGCTGCTGGGCTTGCTGTTCGCACAAAGTGGGATCGTTTGCTCTGCTATGAACATGGCGCCCTCATCAGCCTGATTGGGGAAGGGGGGGGGGGGGGGGACGCGTCCTGGGCTGACAGAGACTGCGCGGCGGGAGCACGGCACACATTAGACATCATGGCAAGCAGTTCTGTGCCCCCTCAAATCCTGCACCCAGAGTGCATGCCCCCCTAGGCCCCCACTATTTGCGGCCATGCTTTTGCAACCGAAAATGGGATACTGCAGCAGATATCTCCAATATGTACATACATCCGTTGGATACTAATTATTTGCAGGTACCCATTTTGGGGGATGTCCTGAAAATAATTTTTGATAAATAGGATCCACTGTACAGTGGCGTAACTAGAAATTTTTCTCCCCCAAGCCAAAACATTCTCTGCCCCCCCCTTCCCATAATTGCCACTAGTAAAGTGATTAATCTGCGCACGCAACAAAAAGGGGCGTGGCTTTGCTGGAATAGGTGTGGCTTTGCATAAAGGGGCATGGCATTGCAGGAAAAGACTATTTTATACCCCAGTTTTGCAACCTGCACGCCCAGACGTTGGCCACCACAGGAAAAAAAATAATCCTGATTCATGCCCCTTACATTATTTGTCATTTTTCCTCCTTATAGTAATGCCCAGTATACATTATGCCACACACTGTAATGCCCCTGACACATTATGCCACACACCATAATGCCCCTGACACATTATGCCACACACCATAATGCCTGTGACACATGACACGCATCGTGATGCCCGTTATACATTATGTTACACACTGCAATGCCCCTGATACATTATAGCACACACAATGCCTGTGACACATTATGACACACCAGGGACGTGCAGTCAGGGGAGGCAGTGCCTCACCTGTCAATGTTTAATATAATACAAAGAAGATATTTACACATGTTCTGTGTCTTAAATATCTTCTCTGTATTTTTCCAATCCTATTTGATGTGAAAAAAAGAGCCAAATGTGAGTGGGAGGCAGCGAGAGCTCTGCCTCCCACTGTCAATGGTAAAGTGTTTAAGTCTGGAGATGGACAGGGGGTGGGGCCAAGCTGCGAGCAGAAAAAGCCCATCCAAAAACTCATTAGAAGCGGCACCAGCACATCTGCCTCATTGAAAGGGACGTGCCTTCAGCCCACATGAAAGTACGCCCCTGTCAATCAGGCAGACGTGATTGGACAGCACTGATCTGTCTCTGTCAGTGCTGAGCACCAGCTAATTTCCTGCCCAGCATCACTGTGCTGAGCCACAGGTACAGATACCCTACCCCCCCCCCCACCCCCCACCCGCGGGAGCTTGCAGCCCCTGGGTGCTGGTGCCTGATCCTCCCCCTCCTCCCCAATCACAATGGAGTACTGATACCCGACCCCCACTCCCGCATGAGCTTGCAGCCAATCACAATGGAGTACTGATACCCGACCCCCACTCCCGCAGGAGCTTGCAGCCAACGGGTGCTGGTGCCTGATCCCCACCCCCATGGAGTTTGCAGCCGCGAGCAGCAGGGATCACTGAGATTTCTTCCTCCTTCCCCGAAACTTAGTCAGTGCTGGAGGAATCACTGGGGTAAGTGAATGCTGGAGGTGCTGCTGTGCTGTCAGTGAGTGCTGGAGGGGTTTGGGTCAACAAATTCATAACCCCTCTCATCCCCTTTAGACCCCCAAGTGTGCCTCTCCAGCCACAGGCATCACCGCACGTCACTGTGACACACCCCGCAATGTCCATGATACATTATGCCACACACTGCAATGCCCGTGATACATTATGCCACACACTGCAATGCCCATGACCCTAAGACATTATACCACAATGCCCGTGATATAGTATACCACACACCGCAATGCCTGGGACACATACCGCAATGCCCGTTATACCCTATGCCACACACCGCAATGCCCATTATACATTATGCCTCACACTGCAATGCCCCTGATACATTATGCCACACACCGCAATGCCCATTACACATTAAGTCCTACAGTAAGGCTTCTAATTACTTTTAAATTACCTGCTCATTGCCAGGGGTTTCATGCTCTTGGTTCCATGCACAGTGCCAGGGGTTTTCATGCTTAGAGTATCATGCTTGTTGCCAGGGGTTTCATGCGGTAGGTGTTATGCTTGTTGCCAGAGGTATCATGTGATGGGTTTCAAGCTTGTTGCCAGGGGGTAATATTCGTTGCCAGGGGTTTCATGCACTGGGTGTCATGCTCGTTGCTAGGGGTAATGCTTGTTGCCAGGGATTTCATGAGTTGGGTGCTGTGCTTGTAACCAGGGGGTAATGCTTGTTGCTAGGGCTGTGCTCCAAGTGCCAAATATGCCCCCAGTGCCAGATATTCCTCCACAGTGCCAGATACACATATGACCCCAGTGCCCAGAGCCGGCCATAGGCATAGGCAAACTAGGCAATTGCCTAGGGCATTTGATACGCCTAGGGGCATCAGCAGCTTCTGCTGATTAAAATGATATGTGGCATGCCTATATTCTGTGTGTAGCATGTCATATGCAGATACAGCCACAGTCTCACACAGGTATATAGGCATGCTGCATATCATTTTAATCAGCAGAAGCTGCTTGTGCATCCTAGCCACATAGCAATGCAATTAAGTTTCATTTTCATTAAAAAAAGGTGCCCAACGTTAGCATTGAGGCAAGATTTATGAGGACACATCTGTATCCAAGCAGAGGCAGCGGTCACAGTGTTAGTAGCAGTGTGAGTGCTGTGTGCGGGTGGGTTGGTTGTGCAGTAGTGTTCGGAATATGTGTAAGGAGCATTATGTGTGTCATGTAAAAATGCATTAATAATGTGCAACATATGTGTAAGGGGCACTGTGTGTCATTATGTGTATAAGGGCATGAATAATGTGCGGCATATGTGTAACAGGGTACTACTGTATGTGTGTCATGTGTATAGGGGCACTAATAATGTGCAGAAAATGTGTAGGGGGCACTATGTGTGTCATTATGTGTAAAAGGGCATTAATAAAGGTTGTCATAATGTGTAAGGCGCATTATGTTTATAAGGACATTAATAATGTGTCTCATATGTGTAATGGGCATTACTGTGTGGAATTATGTGTATAAATGCATTACTAATGTGTGGAATTATGTGTATAAGGTGCTCTACTATGTGGCCTTGCGTATAGAAAGGGCACTACTGTGTCGTCTAATGTGAATAAAGAGCAATAGGGTGTGGTGTAATGTGAATAAGGAGCAATTCAGTGTGATGTAATGTGAATAAGGGGCTCTACTGTGAGGAGTAACGTTTATAAGGTAAAGTGATACTACTGTGGGATATAATATGAATTATGGACACTATCGCATGATCAAATGTGAATAAAGTTGCAGTACTGTGTGGCGTAATTGGAATTGGGGTTACTATTGTGTGGCAATGCCCCTTGTCAGCAAAAACACACACCCTTTTTGGGCTGTGCGCCAAATGTGCGAACTGTTCCTATTTAAAATATAGGGGGTACAAACACCAAAATAAGGACTGCTATGGGTGAGGGGTGATGGTGCCGGGAAAGAGGTGCAAGGTCAGAGGCGGAACCAGCGGTGGTGCTAGGGGGCACCAGACAAAATCTTGCCTAGGGCATCATATTGGTTAGGGCCGGCTCTGCCAGTGCCCCATATGCCCCCCAGTGCCAGCTACACACATACCCCCAGTGCCAACTACACATATACCCCCAGTGCCAAACATGCCCCCCCCAGTGCCAAATATGCCCCCAGTGTCAAATATGCCCCCCCAAGTACCAGGTACACATATACCCCCAGTGCCAAATATGCCCCCCCCCCCGCATTGCCAGGTACACAGATACCCCCCAGTGCCAAATATGCCCCCCCCCCTGTGCCAGGTACACACCCTCCCGAGTCCCCGAGCTCCCCCGCTGCTGTGAGTTTTAGGAAGGACACGGAGGGCACAGTGCGTGCCTCTCCTGTGTGTCCCTCCTGTGTCTCCAGCGGCAGCGGCATGTCTGTCAAATGAACTGCCGGTTCGTGAGCCAATCAGAGCTCATGAACCGGCAGTTTATTTAACAGACACGCCGCTGCCGCCGGAGACCCAGGAGGAACACACAGGAGAGGTGCGCACTGTGCCCTCCGTGTGCTTCCCAAAACAGCTGCAATCTGCGGCGGCGCCCCCGCAGCCCTGCGCCTCCAAGCGACCGCAGTGGCTGCGGGCCCCTAGTTACACTGCATCAGCCATGTATTTTGGCACCAGAGAACTGTCAAGCAGCAATCTGGAAAATTGCAAAAAGTTATTCCAGAAAAATGGTAATTCTCACTCTAATCTTAACAAATGGCAGTGAAGAGTAAGAACCAAAATGTTCTGTACAACGGAAATATGTAATCAGATTTTTTATAAATTATTTTCTGTTCATATAATAAATTTACCCCATGCAAGTGAACTGTCTTATTTAGCAAAGGTCATTTCTGGCCTACAGTATAACTACTGTAGCCTTTTTAATATTGTTGTGCTGTAAGACCAGACGATGCCCCATCCCCATTATTTATGTACAGCTTATGTAATGACACAATTATTATGTTTTGCAGAATCTAACACTATCAGCTGCCTTCCACCAATCAAATATAGTGCAATGATGGATGTCTATAATCTTTCAATAAATTACCCAAGAAGTCTGTGTAAAAGGCAAAAAGTTAATCAGTGAGTATAAAGTCTTGAGAATTCATGTACATTCAAGGACAAAGAGCAATTGAAGTGGATGCAATTTACGGTAAAAAATTATTGTGACTGATTGAGTGAATATGGTTTCTTTGTTGTGTTTGTGCAGAACTGCAGTCACCTACTAGGATATTTACATGACTAATGCACCGATTATTTACTCCCTGACAGGCTGGGAATAGGTGAGTCCATTAAGAACATGACAGGCCCAACATTTGCTTCCAGAGTACAATAACACAACTCTTGCTTTTAATAGGTCTTGCCCTTTCTACTGTATAATTTTTCACATCCAGGAGAGCCGATCAATAGCAAACTCTGAGAACAATATATTCGTAAATGCGTCAAACAATATTTGCTTTGGATCTTGTTTATCTAATTCAAACAGAGATGGAATGTACTTGGTTACAACCTATGTGAATTGTGTCCTGCTTATGTAACGCCAGACTTCAAGGACACTTGTCTAATATGGTGATTTATTAGAACATTATATATATATATATATATATATATATATATATACAAACAGAGAACCCAGCACTCACCAAAGTAAACTCACTTATCCTCAACAATTCAATAAATAAATGATGGGGGTTTAGTTGGCGGATTGGCCAATGCACGGAAGCCTGTATACCATATAAGTCTGTGGCAGGTACACATTACATCTAGCAGGCAGATGATGCAGCAGTGTGGTAGTCAGGTTTTAAGACTCTGTGATAGTGTAGGACCTGTATGAAGGTGGGGTACCTTGAATCGGTATACAGGCTTCCGTGCATTGGCCAATCCACCAACTAAACCCCCATCATTTATTTATTGAATTGTTGAGGATAAGTGAGTTTACTTTGGTGAGTGCTGGGTTCTCTGTTTGTATTTATTAGAGCGATGTGGTCATGGGCTACATGCACCCCGCCCTGTGAGTGGTAAGTACAGCTGTGTACCCCGCTTCTGTGGTGGAGAGTGCAGTGTTACATGCACCCCACCCTGTGAGTGGTAAGTGCATAGCTGTGCCCCGCTTCTGGTGCGGTGAGTGCTGTGGTTTTTACTCTGTGTGTATATGAAGGGGTTAATCTATGGTTAGCTCTTATTAACCGTGGCCACTAGCTTTCTCATGCACCCCTGTGTGGACTTTATTATCCTGAACCTGTCTCAGCTGTTTTTTAGCAATCATCTTTGAGCCAGTGCAATAGGTGACTAGTGTGCCTTTAAAAGCCATATAAGTCTGTGGCAGGTACACATTACATCTAGCAGGCAGATGATGCAGCAGTGTGGTAGTCAGGTTTTAAGACTCTGTGATAGTGTAGGACCTGTATGAAGGTGGGGTACCTTGAATCGGTATACAGGCTTCCGTGCATTGGCCAATCCACCAACTAAACCCCCATCATTTATTTATTGAATTGTTGAGGATAAGTGAGTTTACTTTGGTGAGTGCTGGGTTCTCTGTTTGTATTTATTAGAGCGATGTGGTCATGGGCTACATGCACCCCGCCCTGTGAGTGGTAAGTACAGCTGTGTACCCCGCTTCTGTGGTGGAGAGTGCAGTGTTACATGCACCCCACCCTGTGAGTGGTAAGTGCATAGCTGTGCCCCGCTTCTGGTGCGGTGAGTGCTGTGGTTTTTACTCTGTGTGTATATGAAGGGGTTAATCTATGGTTAGCTCTTATTAACCGTGGCCACTAGCTTTCTCATGCACCCCTGTGTGGACTTTATTATCCTGAACCTGTCTCAGCTGTTTTTTAGCAATCATCTTTGAGCCAGTGCAATAGGTGACTAGTGTGCCTTTAAAAGCCATATAAGTCTGTGGCAGGTACACATTACATCTAGCAGGCAGATGATGCAGCAGTGTGGTAGTCAGGTTTTAAGACTCTGTGATAGTGTAGGACCTGTATGAAGGTGGGGTACCTTGAATCGGTATACAGGCTTCCGTGCATTGGCCAATCCACCAACTAAACCCCCATCATTTATTTATTGAATTGTTGAGGATAAGTGAGTTTACTTTGGTGAGTGCTGGGTTCTCTGTTTGTATTTATTAGAGCGATGTGGTCATGGGCTACATGCACCCCGCCCTGTGAGTGGTAAGTACAGCTGTGTACCCCGCTTCTGTGGTGGAGAGTGCAGTGTTACATGCACCCCACCCTGTGAGTGGTAAGTGCATAGCTGTGCCCCGCTTCTGGTGCGGTGAGTGCTGTGGTTTTTACTCTGTGTGTATATATATATATATATATATACCATCCATGCAGCAGGCGGCACTCAGACTCTAGACCAGGCATGTCCAAACTGTGGCCCTCCAGCTGTTGAGAAACTACACATCCCAGCATGCCCTGACACAGCTTTAGCATTCTCTGACAGCAAAACTGTGTCAGGGCATGCTGGGATATGTAGTTTCAGAACAGCTGGAGGGCTGCAGATTGGACATGCCTGCTGTAGACAAATAATAAAGTGCAAAAACCCCACACTGAGTAAGACCAGCAGGGGGTAGGGCTCTTATGTTCTTAAAGTATAAATTGTCACTGTCACTTTTGTCACATGTTTGGTTGTCTGTAGAACGGGAGAAGTCCCTGAAACATTACACCCTATGGGGTTTTTGCACTTTATTATTTGTTTGCAGTCTCTGCTGCATGGATGGTATATCAATTGGGGTTACACCCTTCAGGAAAGCACCAGAGCAAGGTACACTGTAAGACCGGAGTGCAGGGGCAAATTGGACAGTGTGTGTGTGTGTGTGTGTGTGTGTGTGTGTGTGTGTGTGTGTGTGTGTATATATATATATATATATATATATATATATATATATATATATGAACAACAGTATGACCCGGCACTCACAGTTCCGTAATACTGCTTGATAGGCTCACGGTGCCCTCCCACGGGATGGAACCCGACAGTACAGGAAAACAAAAGGGCGGCACTCAGAGCATTTCTTTAAGAAGTAAAGTGCAGTGACTTTATTGTCAGTGAAGACATCTACGTTTCGACGACGGGGCTGCGTCCCCGAAACGTAGATGTCTCCACTGACAATAAAGTCACTGCACTTTACTTCTTAAAGAAATGCTCTGAGTGCCACCCTTTTGTTTTCCTATATATATATATATATATATATATATATATATATATATAAATATAAACAAACATGTGGTTAAGTCGAAAGAAAAACACTACTGATATATATTATGAAGTATATATTTATATTTAAAATCAAAGATGGGAAATGAATGTAAGTATGTTAGTTAATGAATAAAACATGTTTGATTGTATAAAAATATAATAAATATATTTTAATTAAATCAATATTCAAAAATTTTAATAAATTTAAAATGTATTCATGTATTAAATGCAAAATCAATATATTTTTTCAATTGAATTTTTTTTTTATTTATTTCTCCCTCCCCAAAATAAGACCTGTGCACGAGCAGCAGAAGATGTTAATTTCCAACACCCATTAACTGCTTGGCCTTTTAGCAGCAAAATTCCCCACACTTGTGGTAGTTCCGCCACTACACTAAAGTTAAAGGGGCATCATTTGCAAGGAGCACTATACATACCCACCCATAATAGTCCATAATATTTCCGGGATGGTGGATCCTGATTGATTGTAAGGCATCTTGGGGATATGGAGGCTTGATTGAATATAAGAAATAAGCAGAGAACTTCCACATTCATGCATTCATCTTGCTTGACGTTATACAGGTTGAGTATCCCTTATCCAAAATGCTTGGGACCAGAAGTATTTTGGATATCGGATTTTTCCGTATTTTGGAATAATTGCATACCATAGTGAGATATCATGGCGATGGGACCCAAGTCTAAGCACAGAATGCATTTATGTTTCACATACACCTTATACAAACAGTCTGGAGGTAATTTTAGCCAATATTTGTAATAACTCTGTTTAATGCACAAAGTGTGTGCACATTCACACAATTCATTTATGTTTCATATACACCGTATACACACATCCTGAAGGTCATTTAATACAATATTTTTAATAACTTTGTGTATTAAACAAAGTTTGTGTACATTGAGCCATCAGAAAACAAAGGTTTCACTATCTCAGTCTCAGTCAAAAAATTCTGTATTTCGGAATATTCCGTATTTCGGAATATTTTAAATATGGGATACTCAACCTGTAGCCCACATATTTGGGGTCATTTACTACAGGCTGACAAATGTACAAAATTAATTATGGGTTTCCTTTTGTGGGTACTATTAAGTATATTTCCTTAATGTTCTCAGACAGTTTCAGATATTATTGTGATCCATTTGCAAGCCACATCTGCATATGTTCTCTGCATATTAGATACAAAATCATATCTAAGTATAAACTTTACTTTAGAAATATTGTTTACATTCTAGTGTTCTTATTAACTTCTTGGGAAAGTTGTAAAGTGGTCTGTGTGCAATCAGCACAGGATTCTGGAGAACTGCAGAAGTGTGTCTTTACTAACTGCAATCATGCTGAACAACAATGGCTGCAGAGGCACTACTTGTATAACAACTTTCACCATCAACATGCAAGTGGAAGTGCACGCCGCAGATGTGTATGTAAGAATAGTACAATAAGAGACAAATGCTAGCCAAATATGAGGCTTTAGATTTTTCTTAATTAAACAACACCCAAAAATGCAACAAAAATAAAATAAAATGGTGGAATAACATGAACAATTATTTTGTTTTTTGCCACTGACTTCTGTGTTTATATGTTTCTCAGTGGAATTACAGAACAGTTTTAAATGTTAAATTATTCTTCAGAAGCAGCAATCACAATTCCTCCATCCAGTCTGTTAATGCTTGATAAAAGCTTTCTGTGGTCAACTTTTTCCGTTGTTATTAATTTAAACATCAGAGTTTTACATTCTTCTCATTGGTTCTGGCCGCGGGATTTAAAAGGGCAGAAATATTAAATTTAAAGCCAAGCGTGATTTGCATTTAATATTTTTTGCCCTATTAAAATCTGCGGTGAGAACTGCTGACAAGTGGTGACTTTTTGAAGTCGCTGCTTAGTATATATATACACCTTCTTTACTTTGTTTTGCTCTTTTTTTACACTGATGTACTTTAGGCTACAGGTCTACAGCTCCTCTCAGACTGCTGACTGACCAGCACATTTGTTCACTGCCACAAAGATATGGGGGGTAATTCCAAGTTGATCGCAGCAGGAAATTTTTTAGCAGTTGGGCAAAACCATGTGCACTGCAGGGGGGCAGATATAACATGTGCAGAGATATTAGATTTGGGTGGGGTGTATTCAAACTGAAATCTAAATTGCAGTGTAAAAATAAAGCAGCCAGTATTTACCCTGCACAGAAACAATATAACCCACCCAAATCTAACTCTCTCTGCACATGTTATATCTGTCCCCCCTGCAGTGCACATGGTTTTGCCCAATTGCTAACAAACTTGCTGCTGCGATCAACTCAGAATTACCCCCATTATCACAAAGGGGTAGCAGTTAATTTACCAACAGACACAATACCAAATGTCATAATCCCGGCAGCCATTGACTGTCAAAATACTGACATTCATTATGCCGACATGTTCAAAATGCTGACATAGAATAATGTAATTTGGGTTGCCGACATGTCAAAATGCCAACATGCTTTTTTAAGGAATTTTTGCCCCCCAACAGACTTGTTCATACTTTACCATCCCAGTGGACCTGGAGGGCGAATCGCAGCAAGCCATGCTAGGGAACATGGTACACTTAGTCGGTGTCCATGTCAACCTATGTCAACATTGACACAACCCCCCCCGAAAAACTCATGTCGGTATTTCGACATGTCGGCATTTCAAATTCGGTACTCCAACTATGGGCCTAATTTAGGCCTTGATCGTAGATGTGATAAATTTAGCACACCTATGAACATTTTCTCAGACATGTGGAGTGACGCCCAGCACAGGGCTAGTCCGCCCCGAAAGTCTGGCTCTGCCCCCCCCCCGCATGGGTGCGAAAGCATCGAACGGCGGCGATGCTTTTGCACCCAGCAAGCAGCTCCCCGCCTGTGCAGCTAGTGCACATCCTAGCTGTGCTGACAGGTGGCTAGAAGCCGCGTCCCGGGTCGCAGCGGTTGCATGTGACATCACGCAGCTGCTGCAGCCCGCCTCCGCAATGGTCCGGATATGCCCGTGTTGTTCCTAATGCCCCCTCCCACCCCGTGACCGCCTCTGCCAGTCAATCAGGCAGAGGTAATTGCAGCCCTGAGATGCTGTTAGCATCTCACTGGGCTCCCGGGGTGTGCATGCGCAGTGTGCCCGCGCACTCCACAAAAAGATTCAGACTGCCACTGCAGCGATCCAGTCTGAATTAGTCCCTATGTCGACCTACATGTGTATATGTTTGTCAGTGAAGTCCTTTAATTACAGTACAGTTTTAATTATTAAATTATTCCTCCTGAAGCAGCCGCTGCAGCGATCCAGTATGAATTAGGCCCTACGTCGGCATTTTGAACATGTCGGCATAATGAATGTCAGTATTTTGACCGTGTCGGTATTTTGACTGTCGGTCAATGGCTGTTGGGATTATGACTGTTATGTTGGGATGACCGGTGTGTCTGTCGATAAATCATACTGAACCCGCACATAGACCAAAAGATAAGTGGAAATCCAGGTTGTACTTGCACTGCTTTCTACAGTATAAATGGCTATATTGTCTACAAAATAATTATTGTTCAGTGCAATATTCCTTCACTAGATAGAAATCTCTACATTAGCATTGTGTTGCTGATGACTTCAAGGTCATGTTGCCAGGATTAAACAACATGCCCAGTTAGCACATCTTTTCCAAAGTATTCTTCTTTTTTATCTCCCCACTGTAGATCTGTTATTGGGAAAAGAACAGCTATTATTCCTTGTGCAGGTAAGAAGCCGGGCAGTTTTATTTCTCGCAACCAAAGATTGAAAGTTACGAGCTTGTATCTCGGGAGTCCTCTGTCACAGAAAATAAATACAAAAGTTGTGGTGTGCAGCAGATGAATGTTTACTAAAATTGAGGTCGAGGTGGGAAAAAAAAACAAGTCATGAAATGTGTCTGTTGAGTTTCAGCTCGTGTGTGGGATGAATGAATCAGAACTGCAACAAGACCGCTGTGATCGCTTTCTTTTATCTTCTGGGACTGGCGGTATAAATACCCCACAGCGACTGCAGAATACTTCTATTCAATAAGCTACAAGACATCCTTCCAGCACATAGCTCATATGTGTCCAGTTTTAAGAATACACGGAAGACATTTAAAAGTACAACATAGAAAAATGGTATAAGAAGGTGAACGGAATGATCTCACTGTTCCCTGGTGGCTGGCCTTTAGTACAGTCAGGACTCAATTTGTGGCTTGGCCACAGAAGCCTCAGCCATTTTTTTTTCTTACATGTTAAGAAACGGGGTAATACGGATGGTGTAATGGTTAGCATTACTGCCTCACAGCACTAAGGTCATAGGTTCAATGGCCCTGACTGTGAGGAGTTTGTATATTCTCCCCGTAATTGCTCAGGTACTCCAGTTTCCTCCCACAATCCAAAATTATGCTGGTAGGTTAATTGGCTCCCAATAAAATTAACCCTAGCATGAATGTGTGCATGTACATGTGGTAGGAAATATAGATTGTAAGCTCCACTGGGCCAGGGACTGATGTGAATGGCCAAATATTCTCTGTAAAGCGCTGTGGAAAATTTGTGTGCGCTATATAAATAACTGGTAATAAATAAATACATTTTAATGTAAAACCTCAAGTTCTGTGGATGGAAACTCCCAGGGGGAATACATATGTATTAGCAGCGGGCGGGATGCCGGCTGTCAGCATCCAGCCCGTCATATAAGTTATAGATTATGTTACTTGGAGGAACTTAAGGAACATTACAGTGAAATCCACATCAAAATCAGTGGTAGAGTTTATCCCACACATACATACATACATACATACATACATACATACATACATACATACAAAGAAACGTACAATTGTATATGTGTGTATATATATACATACACTGCTCAAAAAAATAAAGGGAACACTAAAATACGACATCCTAGATCTGAATGAATGAAATATTCTTATTAAATACTTTGTTCTTTACATAGTTGAATGTGCTGACAACAAAATCACACAAAAATTATCAATGGAAATCAAATGTATTAACCCATGGAGGTCTGGATTTGGAGTCACACTCAAAATTAAAGTGGAAAAACACACTACAGGCTGATCCAACTTTGATGTAATGTCCTTAAAACAAGTCAAAATGAGGCTCAGTAGAGTGTGTGGCCTCCACGTGCCTGTATGAACTGCCTACAACACCTGGGCATGCTCCTGATGAGGTGACGGATGGTCTCCTGAGGGATCTCCTCCCAGACCTGGACTAAAGCATCCGCCAACTCTTGGACAGTCTGTGGTGCAACGTGGCGTTGGTGGATGGAGCGAGACATGATGTCCCAGATGTGCTCAATTGGATTCGGGTCTGGGGAATGGGCGGGCCAGTCCACAGCATCAATGCCTTCGTCTTGCAGGAACTGCTGACACACTCCAGCCACATGAGGTCTAGCATTGTCTTGCATTAGGAGGAACCCAGGGCCAACTGCACCAGCATATGGTCTCACAAGGGGTCTGAGGATCTCATCTCGGTAACTAATGGCAGTCAGGCTAACTCTGGCGACCACATGGAGGGCTCTGCGGCCCCCCAAAGAAATGCCAGCCCACACCATTACTGACCCACTGCCAAACCGGTCATGCTGGAGGATGTTGCAGGCAGAAGAACGTTCTCCTTGGCATCTCCAGACTCTGTCACGTCTGTCACATGTGCTCAGTGAGAACCTGCTTTTATCTGTGAAGAGCACAGGGCGCCAGTGGCGAATTTGCCAATCTTGGTGTTCTCTGGCAAATGCCAAACGTCCTGCACGGTGTTGGGCTGTAAGCACAACCCCCACCTGTGGACGTCGGGTCCTCATACCACCCTCATGGAGTCTGTTCCTGATCATTTGAGTAGACACATGCACATTTGTGGCTTGCTGGAGGTCATTTTGCAGGGCTCTGGCAGTGCTCCTCCTGTTCCTCCTTGCACAAAGGCGGAGGTAGTGGTCCTGCTGCTGGGTTGTTGCCCTCCTATGGCCTCCTCCACGTCTCCTGATGTACTGGCCTGTCTCCTGGTAGCGCCTCCATGCTCTGGACACTACGCTGACAGACACAGCAAACCTTCTTGCCACAGCTCGCATTGATGTGCCATCCTGGATGAGCTGCACTACCTGAGCCACTTGTGTGGGTTGTAGACTCCGTCTCATGCTACCACTAGAGTGAAAGCACCGCCAGCTTTTTTAAAGTGACCAAAACATCACCCAGAAAGCATAGGAGCTGAGAAGTGGTCTGTGGTCACCACCTGCAGAACAACTCCTCTATTGGGGGTGCCTTGCTAATTGCCTATAAGTCCCATCTGTTGTCTATTCCATTTGCACAACAGCATGTGAAATTGATTGTCAATCAGTGTTGCTTCCTAAGTGGACAGTTTGATTTCACAGAAGTGTGATTGACTTGGAGTTACATTGTGTTGTTTAAGTGTTCCCTTTATTTTTTTGAGCAGTGTATATACACACACACATACACACACACACACACACACACACACACACAGACACACACACACACACACACACACACACATACATACATACATACATACATACATACATACATATACAACATACATACATACATACAGTGGTAGCCAAAGTTGCACACTTTTTGACATTTTTATGTTTTTCAACTTTGAATGCTTATAAAACCTGTTTAACTTCACGTAGTGCAATGATTCATATATCAAATGAAAAACATTTTTATGCTGAATTCAACACAACAAACAGAGGTTTGCATTACAAGGGGAATTATGCTACTTACAGTCATACAAAGAAGCACAGATGCGTGCGATTCAAGAAGCGGATTGCTACTACCAGCCAATCAGAATCGCCGTTCTGAGGACCAATCAGCTGTCGTTTATGAGCAGGTGCAAGGTCATGTTCAAAGATGGGAAAGGTCAGTGTTTCATTTTGTACAATAAAGTTGGTTACTGAAGTGCAATTACGGTTGGATGTTTGTTTAGTGCTATTGACGGTGTAAAAAATAAATGTCATCCAGGCAAAGTGGTGACTGGTCACCCAGGAAGATATCCAGAATTGTGGAAAATGGTCTTTCATATGCAGCAATTGCGAGAGAAGTTGGTGGGAATGTGACAACATCAGGAGTACAAAAGTTTTGTTTACGCTATCAGGAAACACAATCTATACAAAACAAGGAAGGAAAAGGCCGGAAAAAGTGCACAACAGCTGTTGATGATAGGAGAATAAAACAAATTTGCGTCAGGGGCAGATGGATGTCATCTGCGGCCATTAGCAGTGAACTGAGTGCAACTGGTGTTTTGGTCAGTGCAAGAACGGTATGGAGAAGACTAATGGAGGTTGGCCTAAAAGGTAGGATTCCCCGAAAAAAGCCATTCCTGAATAAAAAGTAGCAGCAGACATGAATACAGTGGGCAAAAGAACACATTGCATGGACAGAAGGTCAGTGGAAACAAGTGATATGGAGTGACGAAACTAAGATATCAATATTTGATAGTAATGGGAGAAAATATGTGTCTTGAGACGTCGCATCGGGGAAGAGGTACATCCAGATTGCATTCAAGCTACAACAAATAATCCAACAAGTGTTATGATCTGGGCATGTACGACAGCAGATGCTGTAGGCCGCCTTCATGTCATAGATGGCACACTGAACAGCAGAAAGTACATTGACACCATCCTACAACAAAAACTTCTACCTTCTATCAGGGATCTTTTTCCAGATAATGCCCCATTTTTTTTCCAGCAGGATTCCGCTCCCTGCCACACTGCATGGATATGCAAACAGTGGGTTATGGAGAATGACATACAGGTGCTAGGATGGCCAGGAAACAGCCCAGACTTGAACCCCATAGAACATTTGTGGTTCCGTTTGAAAAAACTGGTACATCTGAGGCGTCCATCCAATTAAAGAGAATTAATTGAGGCTGTAATTGTCTCATGGCACCACATAATAAAGACGGAAGAGCTCCAAACATTGGTTGGCTCAATGCTACGTCGCTGTGCTGCTGTCTTGAACACTAAAGGATACCCAACCCAGGGGCAAACGCAGGATTTACTAAGGGGGGATTCCGCGTAAATTTATATAAAATATATATATATATATATATATATATATATATATAAAGTCCAACGTGCGGCACTCAGCTATCAAGAAAATAACACTGGAAACCAGTAGCGTTATACGCTATTGGTTTCCAGTGTTCTTTTCTTGATAGCTGAGTGCCGCACGTTGGACTTTATATGATTGTACGGCTGTACATGTGAGGGCACCAGCGCAGCATTTACCTTACCGAGGAGTGGCGGCCCTACGCTACTATATATTAATATATATATATAAACTTTTACGTCTAGAAACCAAATGGATTTTCGAATTGAACACAACTAATCCCCATGGTTTGAACGAGAGATTGAATTGGAACATCTTTAAATAAATAGTAGTACCGTAGAATTAACTACAATATAGGGGTTATAACCGCTGTAACTATACCAATTAATCAGTGGACCAATGCATGCATGTCTGGGAAATCCTCTTAGGAGCTTTTCTAGCCTGGCTGTGACAGAGGTGATACTTGGTGACCGTTATTACAGTTTAGGCCGGGGGTGAATACATAAGCTCAATAGTCCCCTTATGTACTGTCAGAAATCTTTTTACAGATTTATTTATACTGTTTGAATTCTTTATACACTTGTAACAAGGGAATATGTGTAAATTATCTATTCCGTATCAGTCTGTGACATAGAGGACAGCAGTCCAGCGAGCCATATGGGTGATCTATTTAAATTCACCATGCTCAATTTTCACTGTCTTTATTCTATTTAAGGGACCGTGTATATAACACACACCCCCAAATATCACCTAGTCGCAGCAATTGATTTTGATACAGTCTATTTTAATGGTGGTTGGCTCTGTAAGTTATGCTGTTATGCACTGTTTACATTTTTTTCGATTAGCGCCGCAGCCCGGCCGTGTTCAGCATCTGGTAACCAAGGAAACGACGCGCACGCAGGGCGCATTGAACATGACGTCAGTCAGGAGAGCCGGAACAGGGAACGGAGAACGAGCGGCCGGGCGGGCGTAGTGTGGAAGCACTTGGCGGGTTTTCTTCTTCTTTAAAAGGTATGAATTTCATTATGTACACTGTTGTTCACCTTGACAAAGGGGCGCTTGGTCCCCGAAACGTCGGATCACTATGTGTGTGAAATATATTTGACTTTCCATCAGACTTAGAGTGCCGCTTGCTTTATGTCCTATCTACTCATCCACTCCTGAGATGGCACCTAAGCAGTGAAGCGTGGAGGGGGAGTGCCGGTCCGTACAGTCTGTATTTGGCATTTGGAGTTACTGGAAGCTTGACTCCCAGCACCCCAACCCGGGGCAGGGCACCCCCAAATTTCGTAATACCGCTGCGCACTGAAGCAGTATTCTGGCCAGGAGTGAGCATCATTTGCACAAACACTTACAGCACCTTTGCACCAGCACTTTTGCACTGAGCACTTATGGATCCCATGGCTACAGATGACTCCCCGGGGTGCAGAGGAATGTACCCTACATTGGGAGAGTCATTTAGTTTTACAGACGATGATGCGGAACGTCTTCGATTTAAAGAGCAGCTGGATCCCCACGGCACCGAGGGCAATATTGAGGACATTTACCATCAGCTCCTCAAGTTGAAACGAAGGGAAACCGATTTTTTATTACACGGGATCTCTTTGTCTGAATACCACAGACAAAAAATGATTCCGCGAGGCTTTCGTGTCAGAAATGTGCCCACCATAGGCAGACACAGCCCAGAGTTCTGTAGAAAATGGGTAGGGATCCTAAACAAGTGCAGTTTGGACCTCATATTACTCGTTGTGGAAGAAGCAGGCAAGGAACTTAGTGGGACACGGGAGAAAATACTCAGCATTGAAACCTTACACAAGTCCATGTTGCAGAATGACTCCAACAAGGAATGGTTAAATAAGTTGCAGCACCAGATAGATCGGTACAAGGGAGACCAGATAAAGTTTAAAATAAATAAGCTGCATACGGTGAAGGAAGATTACGATACCAACAGGGTGTATAGGTGGCTGATGGGAGAAAGTGCACAATCATCAGGCCCATATAAACACAGAAGCAGGCACAGCTGGCGCAAGAGAAGAGAAATGCAGCAGCAGAACATAGCAGGCACCTCTAAAAGCGACAGCGAATTTGGCCCCTGTGACTCTGAAGGACCGGCCCTGGAGCCCAGTGTCCCTTTAGGGACCCCGCCAGTGGCTCAAATCGAAAAAGGGCGAAGAGGCAGGCCACCCGCAGGGGTGGCCAGTGCACGCGGGACCAAAAGTGCCACAACAAACAAAAAACGCTGATTTACAATCTCTCCAAGAGAACACTCTCAGAGGCAGAACAGAGTGTACTGGAGAAGGGCCTGTCATTCGTACCCACCAGCGTATTTGATGATTTTAGGTGGAACATTGAACTTCACCATTATGCACGCAAACTCAGACGCCAGGAATACTTCCAAAATTCACCAGACAAAGAATCTTCACCTACTAGTATGGATTGCAAGCATCAAGATTTTCTCAATAAACGTTCTGCATCCACCTTTGACCCCTTGTCCACTAACACCTCAATTAAAGCCTTCACTAGATTGCTGGATGACTCTGTTCATAAATACAACAAGGCAGCAGCCACTGTTCCAAAACACCATAACTTATCTAAAGCGGAGGAAACTGCATTAAAACAATTAGGCGATTACAGGGACATAGTCATCCGTCCCGCGGACAAGGGGGGAGGGGTGGTAATATTGGACTTGGAATATTATGTGAAGGAAATACAGAGTCAACTTGCGGATGCCAACGTATATGAAGAATTGGCCCGTGACCCTACCGCCGAGTATCAAAAAGCACTAAAAAGCACTTTAGATGCAGCTAAGGATAGTGGTAAATTAACTACAAAACTGCACAAAGCACTTTTTCAGGAAAATCCCCTAGTGCCCATTTTTTTCACGGTTCCTAAACTACACAAGAACCAATTGTCCCCACCAGGCAGACCCATCATTGCTGCCAGAGAATCCATTTTTCAACCAGTGTCAGTCTTTCTAGACAGCATATTGCAACCGTTAATCTTGAAGCACAAGCACTTTATAAAAGACACTACCAGTTTTCTTAATCGGTTGCGGGAGATACAGCAGGTGCCGGATGGAACCCTCATGTGTGTAGTGGATGTAGTTAGTCTTTATACTAACATTCCACATGAGGCAGGTTTAACAGCCATGGAAGCTTTCCTGAAAAAAGAAGGCATGGACAAACTAGATACCCCACTGTTCATGAACCTCCTCCGCATGACCCTAGAAAAAAATTTCTTTTTATTTAATGGCAAATTCTATCGCCAAAAGACAGGGTGCGCGATGGGGAGCAATGTCTCCCCATCGTTTGCAAACATCTATATGTTCGAGGAAGAAGAGAAGGTGTTTTTTCAAGAAGAGTCAGTCTTTCAACATATTTTATTTTTTTCCCGGTATATAGATGACCTCTTCCTTCTTTGGACAGGGGGTACAGAAAGGTTTGACCAGCTGATGCACATTACTAATTCCAGACCGGAGGGTGTCAAATACACCTATCAGACCAGTACAAGCTCCATTCATTACCTGGATGTACAGATTTCCATCATGGAGGGTACATTGCAGACAGGGGTATACACGAAACCAACAGATAGAAATACCCTGCTGAGAGCCAACAGCCACCACCCTAAAGCCCTCAAAAATGGTCTGCCACGCTCCCAGATGATCAGGGTATCTCGCCTGATCAGTGATCGAGATAAGCTGGAAGAAGAACTAGACAAGATGATTTTGAAATTTAGAGAACGGGGATATGACCGCCAATTACTTGCTAAGCATAAACAGGAGGTGATGCAGTTGTCCAGAGAATCTCTTCTTCTACCCAGTAACCGTTCAAGAAGTCCGGCCATTCCTTTCATCTCCAGATTTAACACCACGAGCCCCGCAGTACAGAGAGCGACCAGAGCCTTGTGGCCCATTATCGCTTCTGATCAATCATTACTAAGTTTCAGGGGGACACGACCAATGATGTGTTTTTCAAGGGGCAGGAACGTTAAGGACGTAATAGTCCACACGGACATTACGGGATTTCAACAACAGGAACAGACTTCATCAACTTTCCTGACCAGACAGCCTGGATGCTATAAGTGCATCAAATGCACTACGTGTGAGAATATGATCACTGGTTCCAAATTCAACAACCCTCATCGAGACAAAACGTACCAGATTAACCATGTACTTACCTGCACCACCACCCACATAGTCTACCTCATAAGATGCCCTTGTGGTCTCCACTATGTGGGAAAATCAGTAAGGACCCTGAGGGAGAGGATGGCCCTCCACCGTTCGGCCATCAAGCAAGCACTGGCAGGAAAAGAGTCGGAGCAACCAGTGGCAAGACATTTTGTGGCGGCCAACCACACCATGAACGATTTGAAACATATGATCATCGATCATGTACCCAAACACATCAGAGGGAGAGACAGGGATGGCAAACTTTTACGTCTAGAAACCAAATGGATTTTCGAATTGAACACAACTAATCCCCATGGTTTGAACGAGAGATTGAATTGGAACATCTTTAAATAAATAGTAGTACCGTAGAATTAACTACAATATAGGGGTTATAACCGCTGTAACTATACCAATTAATCAGTGGACCAATGCATGCATGTCTGGGAAATCCTCTTAGGAGCTTTTCTAGCCTGGCTGTGACAGAGGTGATACTTGGTGACCGTTATTACAGTTTAGGCCGGGGGTGAATACATAAGCTCAATAGTCCCCTTATGTACTGTCAGAAATCTTTTTACAGATTTATTTATACTGTTTGAATTCTTTATACACTTGTAACAAGGGAATATGTGTAAATTATCTATTCCGCATCAGTCTGTGACATAGAGGACAGCAGTCCAGCGAGCCATATGGGTGATCTATTTAAATTCACCATGCTCAATTTTCACTGTCTTTATTCTATTTAAGGGACCGTGTATATAACACACACACCCAAATATCACCTAGTCGCAGCAATTGATTTTGATACAGTCTATTTTAATGGTGGTTGGCTCTGTAAGTTATGCTGTTATGCACTGTTTACATTTTTTTCGATTAGCGCCGCAGCCCGGCCGTGTTCAGCATCTGGTAACCAAGGCAACGACGCGCACGCAGGGCGCATTGAACATGACGTCAGTCAGGAGAGCCGGAACAGGGAACGGACAACGAGCGGCCGGGCGGGCGTGGTGTGGAAGCACTTGGCGGGTTTTCTTCTTCTTTAAAAGGTATGAATTTCATTATGTACACTGTTGTTCACCTTGACAAAGGGGCGCTTGGTCCCTGAAACGTCGGATCACTATGTGTGTGAAATATATTTGACTTTCCATCAGACTTAGCGTGCCGCTTGCTTTATGTCCTATCTTAATATATATATATATATATATATATATATATATATTAGTGATGTGCACCGGAAATTTTTCGGGTTTTGTGTTTTGGTTTTGGATTCGGTTCCGCGGCCGTGTTTTGGATTCGGACGCGTTTTGGCAAAACCTCCCTGAAAATTATTTGTCGGATTCGGGTGTGTTTTGGATTCGGGTGTTTTTTTACAAAAACCCCTCAAAAACAGCTTAGATCATAGAATTTGGGGGTCATTTTGATCCCATAGTATTATAAGGCGCTCATAACTTTATTGTGATTACCTAAACCTTTTCTTTAAGCTAGCTTATCACTAAAATAAACAACACCACACACTGAAATAAAGACACGGACACGGTAGCTGGAGTTAAAGGTCAGACGATGTTTATTGATCGCTGACCAACTCTTTAAACTATAATTGTGATCGAATTAGAATTGATTTTGAATATAGATTTAAATTTAGCTTGGAGGATGGCAAACAGAAAGTCGCTACCAAACACCAGCACCAGTCACCTAGATGAAAACCACCAAACCAAGGAGGGGAGTACCCAGACCCCGCCTCCTTCCCGCATAACCCGCATTGTGCTGGCCTCACCCCTCTTTCTCTGGCAAACGTTCGGTTCCCGCAGGGGAACGTCTAAATGTCCAACCGCAAGAAAAGGACACACCTGCCGTCCTTCTAAAGAGGGAGCCCCACAATGACCACTTATGCCTGTGTGACAGCTGGTTGGTAGCGACTTCCCGCCAATCTGGCTTTCAATAGCCAACTGCAAGAGCAAAAAAAAACCATAGCTGAAATCCGGGAGGGCGGGCGGGCATACAATGAATGGCAAGAGGAAGTCTAGGAAAATGGCCCCAACCTATATACTATCCTAAGACCCTCCTATTAAACTTGATGTACAACCTTCTAATCCAATAGGAAAAAACCAACAGGGAAAACTGATCTGCCTAGCAACTGCTTAGTCATTAAACAACCAATCACAAAAAGTTGATCTCTTATATGGCCTCAGGCTTATGCAGCCTTCAGCTTATCTAAGGCGCTCATAACTTTATTGTGATTACCTAAACCTTTTCTTTAAGCTAGCTTATCACTAAAATAAACAACACCACACACTGAAATAAAGACACGGACACGGTAGCTGGAGTTAAAGGTCAGACGATGTTTATTGATCGCTGACCAACTCTTTAAACTATAATTGTGATCGAATTAGAATTGATTTTGAATATAGATTTAAATTTAGCTTGGAGGATGGCAAACAGAAAGTCGCTACCAAACACCAGCACCAGTCACCTAGATGAAAACCACCAAACCAAGGAGGGGAGTACCCAGACCCCGCCTCCTTCCCGCATAACCCGCATTGTGCTGGCCTCACCCCTCTTTCTCTGGCAAACGTTCGGTTCCCGCAGGGGAACGTCTAAATGTCCAACCGCAAGAAAAGGACACACCTGCCGTCCTTCTAAAGAGGGAGCCCCACAATGACCACTTATGCCTGTGTGACAGCTGGTTGGTAGCACCAAGGTTTACTAAACCGCCACCGCCATCCGCAACCAGCAACATTAACCAACTAAGAAACTAAATAGCCCTACCGAAAAAGACCAAAAATATCCTCCAGGAAAAACTGCACTCCTTCCGGAGAAAGATGAACCCCCTCCTCCTTGTAGAACTGCCTGTTCCTTAGCACCAGTAGAGGATAAGAAATACAAAAGGGATTTTTCCCACGCACTCTGCTGGCTGTTAGTAAGAAGAGCTATATACTATGTAATAATAGGAAATTTAGAGCTCTTCGTTACATATGTTTTGCAAAAGATATGATAAGCCTCCAGGCCACTTCACGGCTGCTCTATTACTGGAGGTCCCTATCTAAGCATAGGTCCAGGGCTTGGACCCCACAAAGTCGGCTCAGGCCCGACCACCCCAGGGCAGCACACCATTGAAATACTAAAGTGTTAATATGTGTTAAGAAAGAAGCAGAAGCTATGGGTTAGAAAGTGCTACAAAAATAAGGGTGTTAATAAAATACTCAAAAGAGTAATGTTAGTGAAAAAATAGGAGTGTTACATAAGTGCTAAATAAATAATATGGCATGCTACCCCAAGGTGGCCCAGCCCCACCAGACCCGGGGGGTACCACTCCCCAAACCCATTAGAGCAGTTTTCCACTATTTATTGCAGTTCAGAGAGGCATAGATGGAGCCAGCATTAGGAGGGCATGCTGGGTCCTGTGGTGCCATTTGGAGGATACAGGGGTGCCTCCAGGTAAACTAGCTCTCAACCTGGATATGTTCTGTATGTGCCATTATCATGTGGCCATACATTAAGCAATTGTATGACCCATAGTGGTTGTTATTATTATTATGCTGTGTATGGGTTTGGGGAGTGGTACCCCCCGGGTCTGGTGGGGCTGGGCCACCTTGGGGTAGCATCCCATATTATTTATTTAGCACTTATGTAACACTCCTATTTTTTCACTAACATTACTCTTTTGAGTATTTTATTAACACCCTTATTTTTGTAGCACTTTCTAACCCATAGCTTCTGCTTCTTTCTTAACACATATTAACACTTTAGTATTTCAATGGTGTGCTGCCCTGGGGTGGTCGGGCCTGAGCCGACTTTGTGGGGTCCAAGCCCTGGACCTATGCTTAGATAGGGACCTCCAGTAATAGAGCAGCCGTGAAGTGGCCTGGAGGCTTATCATATCTTTTGCAAAACATATGTAACGAAGAGCTCTAAATTTCCTATTATTACATAGTATATAGCTCTTCTTACTAACAGCCAGCAGAGTGCGTGGGAAAAATCCCTTTTGTATTTCTTGTCTAGAGTAACCCCCTCCCGCAGCACCTGGGGATTGTTACCAGCTTGATTAGAGCAGTTTTCCACTATTTATTGCACCAGTAGAGGATGCCTGATCGCCACTCCACCTATGGCCCTGACAAAAAGAGACACCGCCGAATTCACCTTCTTGCGTGCTTTCTCTAGCGCCGAGAAACGCACCGCACCACGCCAATGGAAACGTGGCACCATCTCCGACCAAACAATGCAGACTCCTGGCCAGTGACAACGGATCGCCACCAAGTCCGCCTTCATGGACAAAATCAAATCTATGCCCTTAACTCGACCTAGATCATTACCACCTAAATGAATAACGATACAACTAGGGCGACCCCAGCGGCGCTCCCGAGAAAAAAGGAGCCGCAACAAATCACCCCATAACATACCTCGAACACCTAACCAACGCAATTGCCTGGACCCAAAAACCTCAGCTGCCCTAAGTGCCATGGGATGCTTTGCCGCCCAAAAAATATAGGAATGGTCAACCAGCCATACATGGTCCCCAAAATTGATGATAGCTGCAAAAGAAAATATCCTAACATCAGATTGTGAACATAATACATACATAAAGCACAACGCAACAAAAAACCCAAGTGAAGGAGAAAAATCAAAAAACCTCCCGTGGACCTTGATAGAACAGCCAATTGAAATTAGGCCCCCTCGGAGGAAAAATTTTAAAAATTCACTTCACACCCTCGATTCCTGAACGGTAAGCGTTCAAAAACCGACGAGTAAACACGCTTTTGGGTTAGCGCAACAGGCGCACTTATAACTTATCCAAACGGATATAGGACCTATAGGAGGCCGACTTCCAACGGCCCAGCTCCCGAATAGCCGCAGGGGATGAACCTGTAGCCGCTGCATGAGTAGCCGCCCCAATCCGAAAGGAATGGGTACCGAAGTCCGCCCCCTGCAAGCCCAATGCCGCCAAACATTTTTTGAACACAGCAGCAAATTGAAATTTTGTCAGAGGGTCAACCCGCGCGTGCACCAGCAACTGGTCGCCCCCCGGAGGCCTCAACCGTACATACTCCTGCGTCAACCGCAGCGGGCAAACCCCCGTTTCCTCCTGAGCCTCCAAAGACAACCAGCAGCCCCGACCTGTTTGATCTGTCTTGGATCGCACAATCCTACAGAGCAACAGGCCCTCCTGCAAGCGCACATTTTCGTAAAGTAAACCCGACTCCCGAGACGCCTTGCTGCGTGCCACCAACTCGCTCACTCTAAAAGCCCCAAAAAAGGCCAGGGCATACGCACAACTAAACAGCGCCACTTCGAAATCCGAGGACGCAATTTGGGACAGCACACGCAGCAACTCTGCTAGAAGCTGCAACGTCATGGGTCTACGCGAGTCCGCAGGCGCCGGGCGCAACCTAGCCCAGCCTTTCAGCGCTCTGGAAAGGACAAAAGACCCCGTGGGGTCCGTCATCCCGTGGAGCCGCGAGTGAAAAGAAATGCCCGCAAGGGCAGATGCCATGGCCGCTTTTGACCTACCGTTTTGGTAATGTTCCCAAACAAAGGTCATCAGGGCGTCGGCCGAGGACTCACCTGCTAACCCGTACCTACGCTGAAAGACCAACCAATCCCGCCAGGCTGCATCATATGCTCTGAGGGTGGAGGGAGCCAGAGCACACCTTGCTAAAGCAGCTAACCCGACTCGACAATCTGCCAGACAGAAGGCGGGCACTGTAACCCCTCCACTGCCGCTCCCGGAACCAACGTCCTGAATTTGTCAAATTGGAACCGAGACAATGCATCCGCAATTCCATTGTCAATTCCGGGAACGTGGCGGGCCCCGAAACTAATATTGCGCCGCAAGCAAACTAACACTAGATGCCGTAGCAGCCTCAGAGCCTGCGGCGAAGAGGAACGCTGATTGTTAATCGCATGTACTACCCCCAAGTTGTCGCAACGAAACGAGTTGTGCCTATTTGCGAACTGGCAGGCCCATAATTCAAGCGCCACTATGATCGGGAACAATTCTAGCAAAAGGAGGTTCTTGGTAAACCCACGCATTACCCAAGAGGCCGGCCAAGCAGCCGCGCACCATGCCCCGGCAAAAAATGCGCCAAACCCTTGACTGCCTGAGGCATCCGTGAACAATTGCAGCTGCTTACTGGAACAACAAGGCGCCGGCCACAAAACCTCCCTGTTGAAGGACACCAGGAAAGAGGCCCAAATCCGTAAATCATCTCTGATCTCGCGGGAAAGGTACACGGTGTGATTCTGCCGGACCGTCCCCGCCGTGGCCCGTTCAAGTTTGCGACAGAAAATCCTACCCATGGGGATAATCCGGCACGCAAAATTGAAAGAACCCAGCAAAGACTGCACCTGCTTGAGCCGAACCCTGCGTTTGCCTAAACAGTCAGTAATTAAACCCAAAAGCTTACGCACTTTATCCTCGGGTAGGCGACAGCAACCCCCCACCGTGTCAATTTCGATACCTAGGTAGCTAAGACAAGTGCAAGGGCCCTCACACTTGTCCTGCGCGACCGGCACCCCTAACTTGTCGAATAATGCTCTAGCCACCGACAGAATATCCCCACAGATCGAACTGTCCCCCGGGCCCACAAAGAGGAAGTCGTCCAGGTAGTGAGCCATCCCCGGTTGGCCGGAGGCGGTCTGGACGCACCAGTGCAAAAATGTGCTAAAACACTCAAAGTAGGCGCAGGAGACCGAACAACCCATGGGGAGACACCGATCCACGTAAAATTCGCCCCCTAGCTTGAAACCCAGAAAACACAGGGAATCCGGGTGCAGCGGGAGGAGCCGAAAGGCCGACTCCACGTCCAATTTTGCCAACAGCCCCCCCGGACCACAATCTCGCACTAAGCGCAGTGCGTCATCAAAAGACTGATAACGTACCCTGCACTCAGCCTCCGGAATAGCGTCGTTGACCGACAAACCCGGAGGGTGCGACAAGTGCTGTATCAAGCGAAACTTGCCCGCGACCTTCTTGGGCACCACCCCTACTGGGGAAATGCACAAGGAGGGCAGCGGGGGAAAGGCGTAGGGCCCCGCCATGCGCCCCAGGCCAATCTCCCCGTCCACTTTTCGCCGGACCTCCTGCGGGAATTCGCGAGCCGATCTCAAATTCTGGCGCGCCACCACGTGCACCGAATCCGCAATGGGCAAACGAAAACCGTTGAGAAAACCCTCCAAGAGAAAAGACGCCGCCGACTCGTCGGGGTAAAGGCTAAGCCAGCGCCGCAACTCGGGAACTAGAATCGGGGAGAAAGCCTTACTTGCCAACTCCCCCGGCCTCGGCGGGAGCGGAGGGCTTACCGCTTGCCGCTGAGGAGCAATCCTTGGCCGGGTGACTTGCCACGCACAATTTACACGAGTGGCGAAAACGACAACTCGCCCCTTTAACGCATTTGCCGTCGTTGTAGGCAAAGCACTTACCTTTCCCTATCAAGCGGGAAACCGTAGCCCCGGCCGCCCCGGGCTTCTTGACCGTGACGTCCGGGGTGGGCTTAACCTGCTGCGTAACCTCCAACCACACCTCGACGTCCTTAAAACCCGCGGGCAGGATGGGGTTGCCATCCTGATTGCGACGGAACTTCTCGTCGTAATCCCGCCAAGCGGAACCCTTGGATTTTAAGTACATGTCATGTACCAAAAACAAATACTTAACTAAGTTGGAATACGCCGAGGGCCGCGATTCCGTGTAGCAAGCAGTAAAAACCAAAAAACCACGCAACCACTGGTTAAAATTGCGAAACGCATTTTCCCCAATGCCACCCGGCTTCTTGGCAGCGTCAAAACCCTGTCGCATTTCCTCCGTAAGGGTGAATATGTCTACGTACTTCCCCTTCCGGATTTTTTCTCGCATGCGCTTACGAACCCCCCGTGTAACAGCCCTGTTGGTGCAATGTACCATCTCCCCATAACGGGGGGGGTTAAGAATGACCGCCGGCGCAGGCGTGGCCACTTTCTGCGCCTCCTTAGCCATACGCCGCGCGATGAGTCTAGCTAATTTACGCGGGCGCCGCGGAGAGCCTGACGAAACACTGCTAGATGATGAGGAACTACAGGTGGAATTGTGTAAAGGAAGGGTTAGCTCACCTGCGTTAGAAGGACCCGGAACCGCGTCGTCTGTCGTACCAGCCTCCGTTGGTGGCCGCACTTCCCCCGTCGATGTCGCGGCCGTTCGCGACCGTCGCCTCCCACCGTGCGTAGCCCCGGCACCAGCTTGTACCTGTGAGGGAGAAACAGAGGGGACAACAGGCGCGGAGGAGACCAACGCTTCATTAGCAATGGGGTGAGCCTGAGGGGGAGGAGGCCCCGCCCAGCTGCTCCGCGGCGGAGGGCCGGCGGGAAGCTGCAGGGGAGGACCCACAACTGAGGTGTACCCGACGGATTGTGTGAAAGCAGCCCCGCACCGAAACCCACGGGGTAAGAAGGTCGCCATGCAGTATGCGGCGTGTAGCCGCTCGCCACCGCAAATCCGGATGACACCGGGAGGAACTGAGGAGGTGCCGGGAGGAGTGGCCAACTTTGGGCTAAATGATTCCCACCGACCAGTGACCGCCCCGGTTGCAAGCCCGCAAAGGCAGGGAGGGGCACCGTGACCCGGGGGCCGCCGACCGACCACGTGGTCTGTACGCCGGCGCCCGAGCCGGCTACGTGCGGGGAAAATTGTGGACCGGACGCCACCGTTACGCCCATGGAGGGCATGCTGGCAGCTGAGGGGAGCACCGGCCCAAGAGGCCACGGAAAACCCCCGGGGAAGGACTGGGTCCCCGCGAAGCCATGCTGATCTGCGACCGAATGAGCAGGGCCGGGCGATTGGTACGACGCTGCGACAGACGACTGTGTCGCCACTAACTGAAATGCCCCCGGCAGGACGGGAGGGGGCGTTTGAAAACCGACGAACGGTGATGCCGCCACGGGCGGTGGCGCGACTGACGACCAGGGGTCCGGCCAGCAGGTCCCCGATGCGGGATTCCCATCCGGGAACCCTTGCCATGCAACCGCAGCAGGGGCGGGCGCCGCGGCAGTCACTGCCACGTCCCCCGCCCCAGCAACACCAGGGGCCGCCAGCCCACCACCCCCAATCCTGTACCTGGGTGTCAGAGGCCCCACACAAGGGAGGAGTGTCTGTGATGCGTGCACCGTTCTGGGGACAGCGGGCACCTCTCCCCGCTGTCCCAGACTCATATCCCCCACCTGCGCACTGGCCCCCCCCTCACCGCTCGCTGCCCCGCCGCGGCCGCCCGACACCACGTGGGCGCCCGAGCCGCCGCTGAGAGCCGCTTGCGGGGAAGACGGGGGAGGCCCGGCGCTGGTCAGCTCGCCTTGTGAGGGAGCCGCCTTTGGATCCTGGGTTGCCGGGGACGCCGGCGACCGCGGCCCGGCCGGGCCGCGCGTCCCGGCGCCACGTGCAGAGCGGCCGCTGGCCGCCTGCCTCTGGCTGGCAGGGTAGCGGGCCGTCACTGCCCGCCCCCGCCGCACGCCCGACGCCGCCGTAGGCAGCCTCCGGGGCCCAGCACTAGGGGAACGGGAGCGGGGGGTGCCCACAGCCTCCACGAGGCGGCGGGGGGGAGGGGCAGAACGCCTTGGACGCGGCATGATAGGAAGGGGGAGACACAGCAGAAAGTACACTAGCACCTACAGGCACAAATTGACAGCAAAAGGGAGCAAAGGGGGTATATAGGAGCAAAGCCAAATTTCAATGATAAAACAATATAAGTATCGATATACTTATCCTTCCTGGGCCATACAATGAATGGCAAGAGGAAGTCTAGGAAAATGGCCCCAACCTATATACTATCCTAAGACCCTCCTATTAAACTTGATGTACAACCTCCTAATCCAATAGGAAAAAACCAACAGGGAAAACTGATCTGCCTAGCAACTGCTTAGTCATTAAACAACCAATCACAAAAAGTTGATCTCTTATATGGCCTCAGGCTTATGCAGCCTTCAGCTTATCTTAACCTCAATAACCATAATGTCCACTCATTTTCAGTCTATTCTGAACACCTCACACTATTATTTTTAGTCCTAAAATTTGCACCGAGGTCGCTGTATGACTAAGCTAAGCGACCCAAGTGGCGACACAAACACCTGGCCCATCTAGGAGTGGCACTGCAGTGTCAGACAGGATGGCACTTCAAAAAAATAGTCCTCAAACAGCACATGATACAAAGAAAAAAAGAGGCGCAATGAGGTAGCTGTGTGACTAAGCTAAGCGACCCAAGTGGCCGACACAAACACCTGGCCCATCTAGGAGTGGCACTGCAGTGTCAGACAGGATGGCACTTCAAAAAAATAGTTCCCAAGCAGCACATGATGCAAAGAAAAAAAGAGGCGCAATGAGGTAGCTGTGTGACTAAGCTAAGCGACCCAAGTGGCCGACACAAACACCTGGCCCATCTAGGAGTGGCACTGCAGTGTCAGGCAGGATGGCACTTCAAAAAAATAGTCCCCAAACAGCACATGATGCAAAGAAAAATGAAAGAAAAAAAGAGGTGCAAGATGGAATTGTCCTTGGGCCCTCCCACCCACCCTTATGTTGTATAAACAGGACATACACACTTTAACGAACCCATCATTTCAGCGACAGGGTCTGCCACACGACTGTGACTGAAATGACTGGTTGGTTTGGGCCCCCAACAAAAAAGAAGCAATCAATCTCTCCTTGCACAAACTGGCTCTACAGAGGCAAGATGTCCACCTCCTCCTCATCGTCCGATTCCTCACCCCTTTCACTGTGTACATCCCCCTCCTCACAGCTTATTAATATCTCAGGTCCCTGTGTACTTTCTGGAGGCAATTGCTGCTGGTGAATGTCTCCACGGAGGAATTGATTATAATTCATTTTGATGAACATCATCTTCTCCACATTTTCTGGAAGTAACTTCGTACGCCGATTGCTGACAAGGTGAGCGGCTGCACTAAACACTCTTTCGGAGTACACACTGGAGGGGGGGCAACTTAGGTAAAATAAAGCCAGTTTCTGCAAGGGCCTCCAAATTGCCTCTTTTTCCTGCCAGTATACGTACGGACTGTCTGACATGCCTACTTGGATGTGGTCACTCATATAATCCTCCACCCTTCTTTCAATGGTGACAGAATCATATGCAGTGACAGTAGACGACATGTCAGTAATCGTTGGCAGGTCCTTCAGTCCGGACCAGATGTCAGCACTCGCTCCAGACTGCCCTGCATCACCGCCAGCGGGTGGGCTCGGAATTCTTAGCCTTTTCCTTGCACCCCCAGTTGCGGGAGAATGTGAAGGAGGAGCTGTTGACGGGTCACGTTCCACTTGACTTGACAATTTTCTCAACAGCAGGTCTTTGAACCTCTGCAGACTTGTGTCTGCCGGAAAGAGAGATACAACGTAGGTTTTAAATCTAGGATCGAGCACGGTGGCCAAAATGTAGTGCTCTGATTTCAACAGATTGACCACCCGTGAATCCTGGTTAAGCGAATTAAGGGCTCCATCCACAAGTCCCACATGCCTAGCGGAATTGCTCTGTTTTAGCTCCTCCTTCAATGTCTCCAGCTTCTTCTGCAAAAGCCTGATGAGGGGAATGACCTGACTCAAGCTGGCAGTGTCTGAACTGACTTCACGTGTGGCAAGTTCAAAGGGTTGCAGAACCTTGCACAACGTTGAAATCATTCTCCACTGCGCTTGAGTCAGGTGCATTCCCCCTCCTTTGCCTATATCGTAGGCAGATGTATAGGCTTGAATGGCCTTTTGCTGCTCCTCCATCCTCTGAAGCATATAGAGGGTTGAATTCCACCTCGTTAGCACCTCTTGCTTCAGATGATGGCGGGGCAGGTTCAGGACTGTTTGCTGGTGCTCCAGTCTTCGGCACGCGGTGGCTGAATGCCGAAAGTGGCCCGCAATTCTTCGGGCCACCGACAGCATCTCTTGCACGCCCCTGTCGTTATTTAAATAATTCTGCACCACCAAATTCAATGTATGTGCAAAACATGGGACGTGCTGGAATTTGCCCACATGTAATGCACGCACAATATTGGTGGCGTTGTCCGATGCCACAAATCCACAGGAGAGTCCAATTGGGGTAAGCCATTCTGCGATGATGTTCCTCAGTTTCCGTAAGAGTTTGTCAGCTGTGTGCCTCTTATGGAAAGCGGTGATACAAAGCGTAGCCTGCCTAGGAACAAGTTGGCGTTTGCGATATGCTGCTACTGGTGCCGCCGCTGCTGTTCTTGCTGCGGGAGGCAATACATCTACCCAGTGGGCTGTCACAGTCATATAATCCTGAGTCTGCCCTGCTCCACTTGTCCACATATCCGTGGTTAAGTGGACATTGGGTACAACTGCATTTTTTAGGACACTGGTGACTCTTTTTCTGACGTCTGTGTACATTTTCGGTATCGCCTGCCTAGAGAAATGGAACCTAGATGGTATTTGGTACCGGGGACACAGTACCTCAATCAAGTCTCTAGTTGCCTGTGAATTAACGGTGCATACCGGACACACGTTTCTCACCGCCCAGGCTGCCAAGGCCTGAGTTATCCGCTTTGCAGCAGGATGACTGCTGTGATATTTCATCTTCCTCGCAAAGGACTGTTGGACAGTCAATTGCTTACTGGAAGTAGTACAAGTGGTCTTCCGACTTCCCCTCTGGGATGACGATCGACTCCCAGCAGCAACAACAGCAGCGCCAGCAGCAGTAGGCGTTACACTCAAGGATGCATCGGAGGAATCCCAGGCAGGAGAGGACTCGTCAGGCTTGCCAGTGACATGGCCTGCAGGACTATTGGCTTTCCTGTCTAAGGAGGAAATTGACACTGAGGGAGTTGGTGGTGTCGTTTGCAGGAGCTTGGTTACAAGAGGAAGGGATTTAGTGGTCAGTGGACTGCTTCCGCTGTCATCCAAAGTTTTTGAACTTGTCACTGACTTCTGATGAATGCGCTCCAGGTGCCGTATAAGGGAGGATGTTCCTAGGTGGTTAACGTCCTTACCCCTACTTATTACAGATTGACAAAGGCAACACACGGCTTGACACCAGTTGTCCGCATTTCTGTTGAAATAATTCCACACCGAAGAGGTGATTTTTTTTGTATTTTGACCAGGCATGTCAATGGCCATATTCGTCCCACGGACAACAGGTGACTCCCCAGGTGCCTGACTTAAACAAACCACCTCAACATCAGAATCCTCCTTGTCAATTTCCTCCCCAGCGCCAGCAACACCCATATCCTCATCCTGGTGTACTTCAACAGTGACATCTTCAATTTGACTATCAGGAACTGGACTGCGGGTGCTCCTTCCAGCATTTGCAGGGGGAGTGCAAATGGTGGAAGGCGCCACCTCTTCCCGTCCAGTGTTGGGTAGGTCAGGCATCGCAACCGACACAATTGGACTCTCCTTGGGGATTTGTGATTTAGAAGAACGCACAGTTCTTTGCTGTGCTTTTGCCATCTTAACTCTTTTAAGTTTTCTAGCAGGAGGATGAGTGCTTCCATCCTCAGGTGAAGCTGAACCACTAGCCTTGAACATAGGCCAGGGCCTCAGCCGTTCCTTGCCACTCCGTGTTATAAATGGCACATTGGCAAGTTTACGCTTCTCCTCAGACGCTTTTAATTTTGATTTTTGGGTCATTTTACTGAACTTTTGTTTTTTGGATTTTACATGCTCTCTACTATGACATTGGGCATCGGCCTTGGCAGACGACGTTGATGGCATTTCATCGTCTCGGCCATGACTAGTGGCAGCAGCTTCAGCACGAGGTGGAAGTGGATCTTGATCTTTCCCTATTTTACCCTCCACATTTTTGTTCTCCATTTTTTAATGTGTGGAATTATATGCCAGTAATAGATTAACGTATAATACTGGTGGTCACTGGTCAGCAAAACTCTGCACTGTACTCCTCCTATATAATATACTGGTGGTCCCCAGTACCCACAATAAAGCAGTGTGAGCACAGATATATGCAGCACACTGAGCACAGATATGGAGCGTTTTTCAGGCAGACAACGTATAATACTGGTGGTCACTGGTCAGCAAAACTCTGCACTGTACTCCTCCTATATAATATACTGGTGGTCCCCAGTACCCACAATAAAGCAGTGTGAGCACAGATATATGCAGCACACTGAGCACAGATATGGAGCGTTTTTCAGGCAGACAACGTATAATACTGGTGGTCACTAGTCAGCAAAACTCTGCACTGTACTCCTCCTATATAATATACTGGTGGTCCCCAGTACCCACAATAAAGCAGTGTGAGCACAGATATATGCAGCACACTAAGCACAGATATGGAGCTTTTTTCAGGCAGACAACGTATAATACTGGTGGTCACTGGTCAGCAAAACTCTGCACTGTACTCCTCCTATATAATACTGCTGGTCCCCAGTCCCCACAATAAAGCAGTGTGAGCACAGATATATGCAGCACACTGAGCACAGATATGGAGCGTTTTTCAGGCAGACAACGTATAATACTGGTGGTTACTGGTCAGCAAAACTCTGCACTGTACTCCTCCTATAATACTGCTGGTCCCCAGAATAAAGATATTTGCACTGCAGCCCCCTGAAACAAAGTGAGAGGACGCCAGCCACGTCCTCTCACTATCATTTCCAATGCACGAGTGAAAAATGGCGGCGACGCGCGGCTCCTTATATAGAATCCGAATCTTGCGAGAATCCGACCGCGGGATGATGACGTTCGGGCGCGCTCTGGTTAACCGAGCAAGGCGGGAGGCAGTGCCGTAACTAGCCATTTTAGCGCTGTGTGCAAGAAACGACAGTGGGGCCCCCCCCCATGCAAGACAGGGGCAGTGCGCGCCGCAGGCGCGTGAAAAATTTATAGGGGCGTGGCTTCACGGGGAAGGGGCGTGGCCACAAATTAACAGCAATTCATACTACGGTGCACAGTAGTCTACATTATTCAAATTACGCTGCACAGTAGCGCCACTACACCAGGTAGAGCCCCTTTTATACATTACAGCAGACAGCGTCCCCCTTTTTACACATTACGGCAGCCAGTCCCCCTCTTTACACATTGCGGCAGCCAGGCCCCCTCTTTACACATTGCGGCAGCCAGGCACCCTTTTTACACATTGCGGCAGCCAGACCCCCTTTTTATACATTGTGGCAGCCAGTCCCCCTTTTTACACATTGCGGCAGCCAGGACCCCATTTTACACATTGCGGCAGCCAGGACCCCATTTTACACATTGCGGCAGCCAGGACCCCCCCTTTTTACACGTTACGGCAGCCAGTCCCCCTCTTTACACATTGCGGCAGCCAGGCCCCCTCTTTACACATTGCGGCAGCCAGGCACCCTTTTTACACATTGCGGCAGCCAGACCCCCTTTTTATACATTGTGGCAGCCAGTCCCCCTTTTTACACATTGCGGCAGCCAGGACCCCATTTTACACATTGCGGCAGCCAGGACCCCATTTTACACATTGCGGCAGCCAGGACCCCCCCTTTTTACACATTACGGCAGCCAGTCCCCCTCTTTACACATTGCGGCAGCCAGGCCCCCTCTTTACACATTGCGGCAGCCAGGCACCCTTTTTACACATTGCGGCAGCCAGACCCCCTTTTTATACATTGTGGCAGCCAGTCCCCCTTTTTACACATTGCGGCAGCCAGGACCCCATTTTACACATTGCGGCAGCCAGGACCCCATTTTACACATTGCGGCAGCCAGAACCCCCCCTTTTCACACATTGCGGCAGCCAGTCCCCCTTTTTACACATTGCGGCAGCCAGGACCCCATTTTACACATTGCGGCAGCCAGTCCCCCTTTTTACACATTGCGGCAGCCAGGACCCCATTTTACACATTGCGGCAGCCAGTCCCCCTTTTTACACATTGCGGCAGCCAGGACCCCATTTTACACATTGCGGCAGCCAGTCCCCCTTTTTACACATTGCGGCAGCCAGGACCCCATTTTACACATTGCGGCAGCCAGGCCCCCTTTTTACACATTGCGGCAGCCAGACCCCCTTTTTATACATTGCGGCAGCCAGGACCCCTTTTTACACATTGCGGCAGACGGTGTCCCCCTGAGAGAGAGAGAGAGAGAGAGAGAGAGAAAGAGAAAGAGAGAGAGAGAGAGAGACATACTTACCTTCTCCCCGCTGACAGGCTCCTCGTGCAGCTCCCTCTCGGTGCAGGCTGTGTGAGGTGAGAAGGAGGAGGAGGGAGGGGGAGCAGGGAGCCGCAGCAGCGCTATTTGATTGGTAGTAAGCGCCGCTGCAGCATCCCCCTCTCCTTCTGTATTGGTTGCTTGGCGCTGCTGTGGATGCTGGGATGAAGGAACCGCATCCCAGCATCCATAGCAGCGCCGGGCAGCCAATACAGAAGGAGAGGGGGATGCTGCAGCGGCGCTTACTACCAATCAAATAGCGCTGCTGCGGCTCCCTGCTCCCCCTCCCTCCTCCTCCTTTAACCCGGCGCTGGTCTCTCTCCTCCAGCGCGGCGCACGGCGCACACAGAGGCGGCATGTAATGAGTCAATTTGACTCATTACATGCCGCTGGCCGTTGCGCCCCCAGGGCAACTGCGCTGTGTGCCAAGCCCCCTTGGCACACACGTAGTTACGGCCCTGGCGGGAGGATCCGAGTCTGCCTCGGACCCGTGTAAAAAGGGTGAAGTTCGGGGGGGTTCGGATTCCGACGAACCGAACCCGCTCATCACTAATATATATAGATTACTATCTATACAATGATGTTTCCAAATCTCTGGTATTGTATCTGTAACCGTTTGTATATGATTTGTATACAGTTTCCATGGTGATGGATTTTATGCAGCTCTGTGTTTCTGCTTCCGCCCGGCGCCGTCTGATTGTGATGACGTCAGCGGAAAGCCGTGCACCGATCACACTCTCACGCTTTTGCACTATGGTATAAAGGTAAGCTTTTATTACTTGTATTTTGTTACCTGACGAAGGATAATAAATCCGAAACGTTGTTAGCAGACCTTGGTGTCCCAGGTCGTTTGTGAGTGAGTCCGTGAGTGCCGCCTGAATCCTTTGCTTATCCATTTAACAAGAGGAGGGCACCCGGCGTTTTTGCTTTTGCTGTGTGAGGGGAGTGCCGGACATCGCATGACATATATCTAAGGCTGGATTGCACATATCCAAACCATTGTCAAGGCACCCCATGACGTTATTGGACTAGTGAGTCAGTGTTTCGCATTTGCACTTTTTTAGCACTATTATCACTTTTCTTCACCGATTTCACCATGGATTCGATCAGTGAGGACAACACTGGTTACAGAATAACCACACTGCCAGAGGGGGAGATACTGACTTTGTCGGATGCAGATGCGAGACGCATCTTGATTACTGACAGGCTTGCCATTGCTGCTGGGCAGAATACTAATGAGCAATATTTCACAGACCTTTTAAGGTTGAAAAACAGAGAAACAGATTTCTACCTACATGGGGTATGCCTTTCTGAATACTACAGGGAGAAGAGAATCCCACGTGGGTTTCGCATCAAAAATCTACCCACCATTGGGCGGCACAGCCCTGATTTTTGTCGTAAATGGGTTGCAGTCCTTAACAAGGCCTCGTTTGACCTAATTCTATTGGTCATCGAGGAGGCAACTAGAGAACTCCAGATCACCAGAGAGAAGATAAGAGCACTGGAACAAACTTGCATTGAGAGCCTAACTGCCGACACGACTGCAGACTGGATTTCAAAAATGAAAATTGAAACTGAGAAATATAAAGCAGAACTCATCAAATTCAAGACAAAGAAATTAGCAACAGTCAATAAAGACTATGCCGAGAACAGGGTTTATTTTTGGGTTAATCAACAGCCTGGAGGACGTAGACCCTCTAAGAAAAGATTTAATAAGACCAATACAAGAGGGAATCGCTCAGCCTTGGACACTGAGACTTCCAGTGGAGCATCCTGTAGCGAAACTGAACCATCAAGTTCCAAGTACCCCAAAGCCAGGGGTCGCTCCCCTTTAGGGGTGATAACGAGGGCACGTATAGAGAGCTCAGGAGATCTAGAACTCGCAGAGGCAGACAATGTGAAAGGCAAGGCAAAAAAAGCAGCAAAAGCGAAGAAATGATCTTTAACCTCTCGTCCCGAACCCTATCTGATGATGAGATCTGTGTATTAAGAAGGGGACTCGGGGGCGTGGCTATGCTGGGCATGGAGTAGCACGTACTGTGCTGAGCTCTCCTGCCTGAACATCCTTAAAAACACCCTGAAGTCTCCCCCCCGGGGTTAAGAGGTGCCCTGGACCTGCCTTAACGTCTGGTGCACCCATAGGAGTGATTCTGGCTCGCTCCGTTGTGCTGCCTGGTCGGCGGGACGGCTCCGGTCTGGCTGCTGTCGCGCCACGTGGGACGCGGTGTCCGTGGTGGCGGGGATCGGCGCGTTGGGTCTGCACTGCCTGTCGGGCTCCCGGAGAGTGATCTGCGGCGGTGAGCGCTCCCTGCTTTCCTCCTTCCTGCTGCCGCCTGAACCCGCTGCCGTAAGTGCGGTCTCCCCTGCTCCGGCCGCGGCTGGCCCTGCTACTTCCGGTCGGCGGCTGGGAGACACGCACGGAGTGCACCTCCTCGCGCTGCTGCAGTCCGCTGGGTTGAGCGTGTCCTCCTTGCCTGACGCTCTCTGCCTGTCACTGCTCTCCTGCTCCACGGGCTGGGGCACTGTGGGGGAAAAAAAATAATAATAATAATAATAAATAAATAAAAAATAAATAAATAAAACGAGCTCTATCAGAGGCTGCACAGGCACTTCCGGCTGCAGTCTCTGAGAACCCCTGCTGTGGATAGTATATAACCTTCCAGTGTGGGGCTTGGGAGATGAGGAATTAGGCTCCCACCCATTGTCCTAACAACTGCTCAGTGCCCCCGGATCACGGCCCCCTCTGCTGCTTAATCCCTGTCAGAAATATATTAATGTGACTTTCTCTCTCTTCATTATATATATCCAGCTGGAGGCTGCTGGTATACCACTGTGTGATTCCTGATTTGCTGATATAGCACTGACTGGAGGCTTGCCTGCCTGGTTTACCACAACTCTCTCATATAGTGCTGCAACTCCCTGTAGGGGTGACTATAACGAATACTATGGGGAAGACTTCTCAGGCCGCGGCCAAGCTTGAAAAATACGCTAGAAATCCTCCCGCGCAAAATAAGAGAATGGGGGGGTCGCAGGATGGTTCTTCTCCCCCCTCTCCGGTTACAAGTGCTGGCTCCGGCCCCCCGGAGGCTTCAGAGGATGCTATCCAAAGGGTACTGGACGCAGTTAATGCCAGCGAATGCAGGCTGGCCGAAAAGATCACCCAGGTGCAATCAGATCTTTCCTTAATTCACCAGGATCTACAACGAGTTAGAGAGAGAGTGGGGGAGGCGGAAACCCGCATTTCTACTGTCGAGGACACTGTGGCCCCGCTTGGCCGACGCACCACTGCCCTTGAATCCCAGATGACGGAGGTGCAGAAAAAATTGACCGATATGGAGGGGCGTCTGAGACGGAATAACATTCGGTTTGTGGGCTTGCCGGAAAAGGAGGAGGGTGATGCTCCTGAGCGGTTTTTGGAGAAGTGGCTTACAGATTTCTTTGGGACGGATGCTTTTACGTCACACTACGCGGTGGAACGAGCACATAGAATCCCTATGCGGCCATTACCGCCGGGGGCTCCTCCCCGTACATTTATAGCTAAATTCCTCCACTTCAAGGATCGGGACATGGTACTCACCCTGGCACGCACCAAAGGCCCACTTAAATGGAATGGTACCTGGATCTCTGTGTTTCCTGATTTTGCGGTCGACGTCCAGAAGGAGAGAGCCCAGTTCCTTCCAATTAAGAGACGTCTCCGGGAGCTCAATCTCCCTTATGCTATGCTCTTTCCCTCAAAGTTGCGGGTGGTCGCAGGAGAAGAGACTAAATTCTTTCTGACCCCGCGGGAGGCGGCGACGTGGCTTGACCGGCAGTTCCCGGCGGGGCGTGCTCTGGCAAATGACTGAATGTCGCAGCTGCCCGCTGGCTGGGCTGTGATTTATGTCATTAAGTATTTGTGTATACAGCTATTGCATTAATGTTTGTTGACTTTTTCTTTTTTCCTACTAGGGGGTCAATACAGCCTTTATTGGTAGTATACTAAATGTTGCACTTGATATTGGGTCCCTGCATGTTGGGGGGTTGGGTGCTTATTTGGCCCTGGGGGGGTTGGGTTATGGCGGGGGAGCAGTGCCTGCTTTTGACCGCTGTATTTTTTGTCCTCTTTACTAGTTATTTAGTTGTAGGGAGGGGGGGTTTTTTGGGATTAGGTATGCCACAGTTCGGGCCGGTATACAGGGTGGGGGGTTGTATGGGGGGGAAGGGAGGATTTAATGGGTGGTTGTTTTATAAGCATTGCTGTTACGACATGTTTAGAGAAATTTTTCGCAGGCGGTTACTTTTCTGTCTCTTTCAAATAACAATGTTGTGGGCACATTTGGCACTTGGTGCTCTTATGTATTATGGCATCACTTAGTCTAAAAATGTTATCCTGGAATGTGCGGGGCCTTAACGATAAAATTAAAAGGGCCCTGGTGCTTCGGCAGATTAGGCAGTACTCCGCAGATGTTGTTTGTCTTATGGAGACGCACCTGGAGGGAGCCAAAGTTCTATCTCTTAAAAAGCCATGGATTGGGTGGCTATACCACTCCACTCATACCTCCCACTCCAGAGGCGTCTCCATTCTGATCCGTAGATCTGTCCCGTTTGTTTTGGACCAGGCCCAGGTGGATCAATGGGGACGATATATTTTTCTTAAATGTCAGATAAATTCCATGTCTTTATTATTGTTAGCTATTTACATTCCTCCACCGTACTCCCCGGAGGTTCTACGCAAGGCTGCTGATTTTATGTCCCTTTACCCCAATATTCCCACTGTCTGCATTGGGGACTTTAATAATGTCATGGATCTTAGAGTGGATAGATTCAGCACCAATACTACTGTGCCTCGCCCACGTCCGGGTAACTTTGCTCTGTTAGTGGAGGGTATGGGTTTGGTGGACGTCTGGAGGGCGCGGCATCCAGCTGCTCAACAGTTCTCCTGCTTCTCCCCTACTTACTCCTCCTTTTCTAGGATTGATATGGCCCTAGTCTCCCCCTGTTTAATTCCCAAAATTGTTGATATCCAGTATGCAACTAGAGGTATCTCTGACCATTCACCAGTACTGTTGAATCTGGATACTGGGGGTACCCGGGGACAGTTGTTTTGGAAATTTAACTCATTCTGGCTGTCACAGATGGGCACTGGAGCGGAGCTTGAGCTTGCTTGGTGGGAGTTCTTGGAGCTAAACGGAGGTACTGCTGGACCAGCAATACTCTGGGACGCATTTAAAGCATTTATACGTGGTTCCCTAATTAGACGGGTTGCTACCTTAAAAAATGGTTACAAACGCCAAGAAATGGAACTTGAAGCGTCCTGTAGGTCCCTAGAAATACAATATTTGCAAGATGGATTGATTGCCTCCAAGGACGCATGGTTGCTTGCGCAGTCCAAATGGAGGAACTGTCTGTCTGATAAAGCTAAATACCGTTTGCTGTATGCCCAACACTCTTATTATGCTACAGGCGATAGACCTGGTACTTATCTAGCACATTTAGCGGCGGCAGATAAATTCTCTAATACTGTCCTGGCGATAGGTGGGGATGACGGTGTAACTTATGTAAAAACTCCGGAAATAGCGGACCAATTTGTTGCTTATTATAGAAGTCTGTATAGTACAAGACTATCGGCTGATTTAACCGAAATAGATGATTATCTTGCTGGTATACCATTGCCCTCGCTCTCTAATGTGGCGGTTGAATTCCTGGACTCCCCTTTGTCATTGACGGAGATTGAAACAGCCATCAAATCATTTCCTGGAGGCAAGGCACCAGGGCTAGATGGAATTCCTATTGAACTATATAAGAAGCATATTGACTTTTATGCCCCTAGATTACTTACTCTGTTCAATGACTTGTTGAAGTTGGGGTCGCTGCCAGATTCCATGACTGAGGCTTTGATAATAGTGCTATTGAAACCGGATAAGAACCCAGAGCGGGTAGATTCATATAGACCTATCTCGCTACTTACAACTGATGTCAAGGTGTTAGCAAAGATCCTGGCACTTAGACTCAACTCCGTTATTACCCAAATTATACACACAGATCAGACTGGTTTCGTGCCGGGGCGGTCCACTCTAACTAACCTTAGGCGCTTGTTCACGCACTTACAGGGCCCTCGCGGGGACGCCGACACTTCTGTTGTAGTGTCTCTCGACGCTGCTAAAGCTTTTGATTCAGTGGAGTGGGCGTTCTTGTGGGGGTCTATGGCCCGCTTCGGTATCGGACCACGCTTTATACGGTGGGTCAAGTTACTTTACTCCACCCCATTAGCCAGGGTCTCGATAAATGGATTTATTTCCTCTGCATTCCCTCTGGCCAGGGGTACAAGACAGGGCTGCCCGCTATCCCCTATCCTTTTTGCTCTAGCAGTGGAGCCCTTGGCGTGCTTGGTGCGTTCTGACCTGCGGGTGGGGGGGTTCCGGGTGGGCCCCACCACGGACAAGATTGCTCTATACGCGGATGATATTCTGCTGTTTATATCAGACTACTGCAACACCATGCCGCACGTGTTGCGTATTATTGACACCTATGGCGGGTATTCAGGATTGTCCATAAATTGGGATAAGTCCTGCATATTGCCCTTTCGGGGTGCTTGTCCTGGGGTCCCGCCCGTGGCCCTCCCTCTTCGCTGGGTGGACTCATTCAAGTACTTGGGTATCTGGGTCACAAATAATCCTTCTCAATACTTTTCCCTTAACATAAAACCTCACATGGATTATTTGCACTCCCGTATTGCGGTGTGGGGGACTCTACCTCTAACTATAACGGGTAGAATTAATTTAGTGAAAATGGTGGCCCTGCCTAAGTTGCTGTATGCGTTACAGCACTCCCCTGTTTATCTCCCATTAAAAACCTTTCGGAGAATAGATAGTCTTCTGTCCTCTGTCGTATGGTCTAAACGTCGGGTCAGAATAAAATTAGACACCCTCACGCGCCCACGTGACTCTGGGGGCCTGGGCCTCCCTAAATTCAGATTATATTATCTAGCGGCACAAATGGTACATATTAGTAAGTGGTTACATGATCCTGGTAGAGATGAATTGATTTCCCGAATTCTCTATGTAACTGATCGGAATTGCACCCCATTACAACTACTGTTGAGTGACAATGTAGCGCTACTTAACCTTCCCATTGTCAAACAAGCAATTATGGTATGGAGACAGACGCATAGATTGCTCCAGGGAGAGGGATGGGATCCGGAAACACCTCTAGCCTACGCACATTCTTTTAATGAGCTTACATCGTTGCAGATGAGGGAGGTCTGGAGCAGCTGGGGAGTGCAGTCTCTTGGGCAATTGTATCATATGGGGGTATTTAAGTCTTTCCAACAATTGCAGGAGGAGTATAATATTCCTACCTTCTATTTCTATCGATATCTACAACTCCGCCATGCTTGTCAAACTCAATTTGCAAACACTCCCCTGATGATCCGGGACACACCAGTTAGGGAACTATTTGTTAAGCTTCAAAATTGTACTATTTCCATATTCTATTCGGCCCTACTGCGTGCTTATCATTGTGAGACCCTTCTTTCTCTTAAATCTAGATGGGAAAGTGATTTGGGGCCCATATCTAATGATGCCTGGGAGGATGCACTGGGTGCTTCTAGACTGGCGACCACAGCGGTCCGTTACCAACAAGTGCATCTTTTTGTTTTACATAGAGTCAATATTACTCCTGAGAGGTTGATGAGATTCGGAGGAAGAATGGATTCTAAATGTCCCAAGTGCACTCTAGATGGGGGCACCTTTTGGCACATGATTTGGTCCTGTAGGATAGTTCATGCCTTCTGGCAGGATGTACTCAAGATTGTGGTTTCCACTGGTATACCTGCTGATGTGCTGACCCCCCCTGTATGTGTGCTGGCGGTGGTGGATGAGGAGTTGCTGGATGCCCCCTCCAGGCGCTACGTTATCAACATGTGTGCTCTTGCACAGGTTTCTATAGCCCGGTCGTGGATGGCACCCGATGGCCCAGATATTGACTCATGGATTGCTTTAGTGAATACTACAGTGGCGCATGAAAGATTTGTCTATGTATCCAGGAAAGCCATTAATAAATATTATGCGATATGGGATAGATGGTTGTCATCACCATATGTTGGGGGTACCTGCACTACAATATCTGCGGATGCAAGTTTAGCTTTAACATAATCACCCCGAAGCTACCTGATGAGGCTAGGAAATTGTGCTGCTTACACAATAGTATTATTTACTATATAGCTCACCCGAGGCACTACTTCCTGTATTGGATATGGTTGTATTCAGCGGTTCTGCAAAGATGTATTCTTTTCTTTTGTGAGTATGTATTTGTAGGTATGTGTAAATATGTGTATATATATATATGCATAGGTGTATGTGTGCATATAGATATATATATGGGTGAAGTGACGTGTCGGCCGGGTTCAATAACAGATGCCAACCGATTAAAATATATGTCTGTGCGTGATATGCTATATGTTGCCTGATAATATTGTCGTCAGTAATGCTTTAGGTTTATGTTGTATTTTTGTTTTGTAACATGTACAAAAAAAAGGAAACAAATTTCAATAAAAATTGTTGAATTTAAAAAAAAAAAAAAAAAAGAAGGGGACTCAATTTTGTTCCCACAAATCCGCATGACAGTCTTAAAAGTAAAGTTGATTTACACCGGCTTAACAGACAATTACGCCTCAATGAATATTTTGGAAAGAACTGTGCTGATGTGATGACAGACCAGACGACGAGTGTGCCTTGCCCTGTCAAAATTAAATCCTCCTTTGAACCGATTTCAAACATCATAACCATCAAGACCTTCACTAAAACTATTTCTAACTGCATTGATAAGTGTGACAGAGAGAAAAAACAAGTCACCAAGAACTTATCTACTAATGAATTGCGAGCATTACATGATTTATCCAATTATAAAGATATCACGATACGCCCTGCTGACAAGGGAGGGGGCATAGTGGTACAGGACTTGGAGGCCTACAAAAGAGAGGCATACCGGCAGTTAAGAGATGATTCGATCTACACCGTTTTACAAATGGATCCCACAGAAGAGTTTCAGATGGAACTAAGGGAGATCTTACATTTGGCAATGGATGAAGGGATTATTCCCGAATCTGTGATGAAGGCCCTCATCAAGGACTTTCCACGTGTCCCATTGTTTAATCTACTACCGAAAATTCATAAAGATACACACAACCCACCAGGCAGACCTATTGTCTCTGCCAGAGACTCTCTTTATTTTCAGGTCTCAAAATATTTGGATTATTATTTACAGCCTGCTGTACAGGACAGACCAACTTACCTTAAGGACACTGCTATGTTCTTACAGAAATTACGAGATTTTGGCATGGTTCCCTCTAATTGCTGGTTATGCACGGCCGATGTGGTGAGCCTATACACCAACATACCCCATAACAGGGGTATAGAAGCGGTGCGCCTGCTCATAACCAACAATGTGTTATACAAGGGCCCTGATGTTGATTTTTTTCTGAAATTGCTCAGTTTGGTACTTGAAAGGAATTATTTCTTTTTTAACAATGAATTTTTTTTGCAGAGACAAGGGTGTGCGATGGGTGCGTGTGTCGCACCAACCTACGCAAATGCCTTTATGTTTTCTGTTGAGGATCATTTGTTTTTTGGTAAAGGGTATACAGAATTTGATCCCTTATACACTAGGTTCATTGATGATGTCTTCTTCCTGTGGACAGGGTCACAGGAGATGTTACACATCATGATGAATGATATTAATTCCTCCGATCTAAATATTAAATTTACTTACAACATACAGAAAGAAATAATTCACTTTCTTGACGTAGAGGTCAGGATCAGGGAATCTAGATTTGTTACATCAATTTTCCAGAAACCCACTGACTGCAACAATTTATTGCAGGCGGCCAGTCATCATCCTGAATCCCTCAAGAGGGGACTTCCATATTCTCAGTTTCTTCGGGTGCACCGCATTTGCAGTGACACCACAGATGAGGCTGTGAAGATGGAGGCTATGACCAAAAGGTTCTTGCAGAGAGGTTACCATCATAAAGACCTACAAACAGCTAAAATTAAAGCACTTACAGCACCTAGAGTCACCAACAATGATCACCCCACTAAGAACAAGGCAGACTCATCCATTATCTGGGTGAATAATTATACAGTGGCAACTAAAAAATTGGTGTCTGCTGCTAAAGGAATCTGGCCCATAATTCAATCTGACCCTGACTTACCTGACCTATCTGAACGCAATTTACTCCCCTGTTATACAAGGGGTAAAAATATCAGGGACTATGTTGTCCATGCCGACATAACAGCAGCAGCCAGTAACAGCATTGAGCACTTTATGACGAGGAAACCTGGCAATTATAAATGCCTTGGATGCACAACCTGCTCGTATTTAGAGACAGGGGATTATATTGTACATCCACACACAGGTAGAAAAATTAAACTCAGACATGTGCTCACTTGCTCCAGTAAATATGTTGTTTATTGCATTAAATGTCCCTGCAGCCTGTACTATATAGGGAAGACTGTCTGCCAGTTTAAAGAACGAATGGCGCAGCATCGCAGTGCCATCAAGCAATCATTAGAGGGCAAGAATGTTGACCAACCTGTTGCCAAGCATTTTAAGACCAGAGGGCACACTTTATCATCTCTGCGCTATAAAATATTAGATCACATTAGTGAAGATAAAAGGGGTGGTGAAAGAGCTAGAGCACTTTTACAGTGCGAAGCCAGATGGATCCACCTCCTAAACACTATTGCCCCGCATGGTCTAAATGAAATGCTTTCTCTTAATTGCTTTTTGTGAGATGTTTTAAACAGATTACTATCTATACAATGATGTTTCCAAATCTCTGGCATTGTATCTGTAACCGTTTGTATATGATTTGTATACAGTTTCCATGGTGATGGATTTTATGCAGCTCTGTGTTTCTGCTTCCGCCCGGCGCCGTCTGATTGTGATGACGTCAGCGGAAAGCCGTGCACCGATCACACTCTCACGCTTTTGCACTATGGTATAAAGGTAAGCTTTTATTACTTGTATTTTGTTACCTGACGAAGGATAATAAATCCGAAACGTTGTTAGCAGACCTTGGTGTCCCAGGTCGTTTGTGAGTGAGTCCGTGAGTGCCGCCTGAATCCTTTGCTTATATATATATATATATATATATATATATATTGCTCATAAAAATTAGGGGAACACTAAAATAACACATCCTAGATCTGAATGAATGAAATATTCTTATTAAATACTTTGTACTTTACATAGTTGAATGTGCTGACAACAAAATCACACAAAAATTATCAATGGAAATCAAATTTATTAACCCATGGAGGTCTGGATTTGGAGTCACTCTCAAAATTAAAGTGGAAAAACACACTGCAGGCTGATCCAACTTTGATGTAATGTCCTTAAAACAAGTCAAAATGAGGCTCAGTAGTGTGTGTGGCCTCCACGTGCCTGAATGACCTCCCTACAATGCCTGGGCATGCTCCTGATGAGGTGGCGGATGGTCTCCTGAGGGATCTCTTCCCAGACCTGGACTAAAGCATCCGCCAACTCCTGGACAGTCTGTGGTGCAACGTAGCGTTGGTAGATGGAGCGAGACATGATGTCCCAGATGTGCTCAATTGGATTCAGGTCAGGGGAATGGGCGGGCCAGTCCATAGCATCAATGCCTTCGTCTTGCAGGAACTGCTGACACACTCCAGCCACATGAGGTCTACCATTGTCTTGCATTAGGAGGAACCCAGGGCCAACCGCACCAGCATATGGTTTCACAAGGGGTCTGAGGATCTCATTTGGGTACCTAATGGCAGTCAGGCTACCTCTGGCGAGCACAGGGAGGGCTGTGCGGTCCCCCAAAGAAATGCCACCCCACACCATTACTGACCCACTGCCAAACCGGTCATGCTGGAGGATGTTACAGGCAGCAGAACGTTCTCCTTGGCGTCTCCAGACTCTGTCATGTCTGTCACATGTGCTCAGTGAGAACCTGCTTTCATCTGTGAAGAGCACAGGGCACGTGGCGAATTTGCCAATCTTGGTGTTCTCTGGCAAATGCCAAACGTCCTGCACGGTGTTGGGCTGTAAGCACAACCCCCACCTGTGGACGTCGGGTTCTCATACCACCCTCATGGAGTCTGTTCCTGATCATTTGAGTAGACACATGCACATTTGTGGCTTGCTGGAATTCATTTTGCAGGGCTCTGGCAGTGCTCCTCCTGTTCCTCCTTGCACAAAGGCGGAGGTAGTGGTCCTGCTGCTGGGTTGTTGCCCTCCTATGGCCTCCTCCACGTCTCCTGATGTACTGGCCTGTCTCCTGGTAGTGCCTCCATGCTCTGGACACTACGCTGACTGACAGAGCAAACCTTCTTGCCACAGCTCGCATTGATGTGCCATCCTGGATGAGCTGCACTACCTGAGCCACTTGTGTGGGTTGTAGGGAGGTCATACAGGCACGTGGAGGCCACACACACTACTGAGCCTCATTTTGACTTGTTTTAAAGACATTACATCAAATTTGGATCAGCATGTAGTGTGTTTTTCCTCTTTAATTTTGAAGGTGACTTCAAATCCAGACCTCCATGGGTTAATAAATTTGAGTTCCATTGTTAATTTTTGTGTGATTTTGTTGTCAGCACATTCAACTATGTAAAGAACAAAGTATTTAATAAGAATATTTCATTCATTCAGATCTAGGATGTGTTATTTTAGTGTTCCCTTTATTTTTTTGAGCAGTGTATAAATCCCGGTGTCGGTCACACAAATACATCCCAACTGACAGACGCAGGGACCAGGAGCACACTGACATATAGATTGTATATGGGCACGCTGATACACACACAGGGACCAGAATCACACTGACACACACACACACACACACACACAGTATATGGGCACGCTGACACCCACATTGTACAGAGGCATACCGACAATGGCACACACAGTATAAAGGGGGAGCTGCCAGCCATGCAGAAGCACATACCTTCTCTGTTATAGTGCAGCTCCAGCTCTCCCTTCGTCACCACATGCTGCACTGTCAGTCTCCGGCTATCCCCTGTTTCCCTGCATCGTGGGAGGGCTGGGTACCGGGAGGACACACAGCTGTACTGTGCTCTTTGTGTCCTGGGTGAGGGGGCAGGAGAGCGGGTAGGTGCTGGTGAACGGGTGGCCGCGGCGGTGTAGAGCGTGAGTGACGGGCGGTCACTCGCACTCTGCAGTAGAGCAGCTTCCTCCTGAGTCTGGCGCTGTACGCTGCCGTGTACCGCAATCGCGCGTAGGTGTCGGGCCGGCACTGGTTGCTGTGAAGCCTGAGCTCTGCCCCGATGAGAGCTTCGTGCAGCAGCAGCTTCAGTGATCGCGATCGTGGTAGCGGTCGCGGACGCTGTTTGTACTGAGATTGAGACACAGCTGTCTCCATCTCAGATAAAAAAAAAGAATTTGGCCGGTCAGGGGGGGTTTCTGGGTACTCAGTAACCCCCTTCCTACGTGCGCCACTGCAACCAAATACTGATAGGACAGTGACATAAGTACACAAGGATTTTTACCCTAAGTGTTGTCACTGCATAATTTCTATTGTAATGCAAATATTTGACCTCTGTTTATTGTGTTGAATTCAGCATTACATTTCCTTTCATTCCATATATGAATCATTGCACTGCGTGAAATGTAACAGTTTTTATAAGCATTAGAAGTTGAAAAACATTAAAATTTCAAAAAGTTTCCACAATTTTGGCCACCAGTGCACTATATATATATATATATATATATATATATACACACACACACACTCAAACACACACACACACACACACACACACACACATAGTTATATACACACACAGACGTTGCGGGGGAAGGTAATGTTTGACTGCAGTGATTTTTTCCCCCCCCAACATGTTATACACTCTTTCACCTATTTTTGTGATGGCTGATTCACATGAACAACGGGCTGCTGTGAAGTTGCGGAAGTGTTGGACTGGGGCATGAAGGGTCCACCAGGGGAATGCACCATAGGGCCCCACTAAGGGATTTAGCCAGTCTCCAGAAAGGGTGTGGATATCCACCAGAGAGCGTTGGCCAGCCATTATAGGAGTGCCATAGTATACTATATAAAGAAAAAGTGTAACTTTCAAATAAGGCCAGTTTCACACATTCTACTGTATGATTTTTACATCTTTATTAATGGTGGACAAATGATAGGCAGTAAGACCTGATTCTGAGGTGCACGCAATGCCAATATTCACATAGATGAGCTGCACAGATGTTCAAAATGTCCAGAACTGCGCAGCTATATATACAGCAGAGTGTAAGCGCTTGGTATCAGGCCTGGCCCTTTTCCTCTTAGCCATAAAATGGGTGACCAATATCGCTACATACTGTGTACACAGGAAGTGGTAAGGAAAATTTTATAATTTAAGCATTAAAAAGTTTGAACTTGACATTTAGAGTTCCATAAGGGACACTGAGATAGGTATAGGGGACACTGGGGCAGATGGATTAAGCCTGGAGACAGCATAAGGAAGTGATAAACCAGTATAGGTGCAAGGTGATAAACGAACCAGCCAATCAGCTCCTACCAGTTAACTTAAATATTGGTGTTGATTGGCTAGTGCTTTTATCACCTTGCACTTATCACTTGTTTATCACTTCATTATGCCTTTTCCAGGTTAATATATCTGCCTCATTGAGAGATATAAGGGACTCCCAGGGGCAGATGTATTAACCTGGAGTGATAAAAGTGGAGAAGTGAGCCAGTGGAAAAGTTGCCCATGGTAACCAATCAGCATTGACGTAACATTTATAATTTGCGTACTATAAAAGTATATAGAGCAGCTGATTGGTTGCCATGAGCATCTTCTCCAGTGGCTCACTTTTCCACTTTTATCACTGCTTAGTACATGTCCCCGATAGAGAGGTATAGAAGACCGTGATAGGTATAGGGGACACAAGAAATAGAGAGCACAGCACATGCTCCTCTCACCACTTTGCAGAGTCTCTTGGGATTTTTGTCCCAGTAGTACAGTGCTCTCGGTCCTCTGCGTGTAGCTGTCGGCCGTTCAAGCAGCTGCACTGAATCTTTTGCCCTGCTAAAGTGTATGATGTGGTCACCAAAGGCCCCACCCTCCTATTATATAGCATACCTCCCAACTGTGCTGAATCAGCGGGAGAGTCCCGTTAATTGGACACTGTCCCACTGTCCATCCCGTGGTTTGCATGAGCACGGCATCTATCAGTGCAAGGAGGGCCATCTGAGGGCTGCTTAGCTGCTCGGGGTCTGCTGGGCACGCCCCCAAAATGATGTAAGCAGGGGTCGCAGTGCTAGGCCCCACACGCTACACCCAAGGCCCCCGCCAGGGTCGGACTGCCCATCTGACACTTCTGGCAAATGTCAGAAGGGCCGATGGGCTGGTGGGCCGGTCCTGTCATTCAGAGAGCCGGGAAGGCCGAACGCCACTCCTCTTGAGGCCACACCCCGATTTTGGCTGCGGTCTCGCCTCCGGCGCGTCAGGTCCCGTGTCACCAGTGGCAAAAGTTGGGAGGTATGTATAGAGGGCATGGCTATAAATCAGCGCAGCCCATCTGGGATTTCCCCAAATCCCTGACGGCCCAGTCCGAGCTTGACATGCAGATGTAACAGAAGAATGACAAAGCAGAGCACTTCCCTTCCAACACACCTACAGTAGCAAGCACAAATGCTCCTGTATAGAAACAAAAGTCTTGCTGCATTTGTACCATGTTATACTTGCTAATTACAAACGGGATAATGATGATTATGCAGCTGGTCGCTTTTGATTTGCTGAATGCATCTAAGGCCAGGTACACAGCCGAACAATGTGGACCCGACCAATCCGCCTGGCGACAGGACCCTGCATCGTGCACTGTTTACACACTTGCACAATGCAGGGGAACGCTGGCGTGATGTAGGGTGCCATGCTGCATTCAGCAGTTTGGCATCGTACACAATATCTTCTGGTTGGCCGTGCAGCAGGGCCAACCTGAAGATATCTCATGTGATTCGTGGGACCGCCCAATCGGACATACACACATAACAATATGCTCAATGTGATTTTCAAATTTTCCGACAATTCTGGCCGATATCATTTATCATATGCTCCTGAGGAAGCTGGTAGCTACTGGACCAGCGAAACGCGTTGAGCCATTCTGCAGGACCATTATTGCTGAACCCTTTGCCCACACCACTGGCCTTTTCTTGGACTCTTTTGCATCCAGCGGAACAATTCCAACACAAGCCTCTGTGGATCTGGATTTGCCCCCGATTGCAACTTGGATCTCCGGCATTTGAGATACCTAGGGGACTATTCCTGAAGGATCTGGTAACATTGATCTTCAAATGAACTTGTGAGCGTATGTGGAACTGAGTCCTAGCCAGAAACTGTGGGATATTAATTATCAAAGGGAAAATTAGTGGCAATAGCATTTATATTATTGAATTTTTACAGTAATCATCTTTTTATCAATAGAGAACTAGAAAACCTAATTTTAGTAATATGAAATAAACGATATATTAATTTTACTGTATCATTGGTGAATTTGCGCCATTATTTGAATTAACAGCCGACGCCAGTACTAACCCCCCCCCCTTTTCTTTTTCTGTTCATTTATTTAAGGGAGTTGACCCCCCCCCCCCCCCCCCCCCCCCCTGTACAGCACACTCTCTATCTTTTTTCTCTGCATCATTTAAGTGTGTACCAATCCTAAAACAACTATAGTATAACTACTGCGGTGGCGATCTAATAGCAGGATTATAGTGTGCTAAACACTTTTTTTTTTAACTAAAGAAGGGAAGGTTTCCTGCTCAGCATGGAAATGGGAAGACTGCTGCTATGTATATTTGTGTGCAAAAGTTTATACTTGCATCTAATTCCTTTGCTTATGACAGGCTCCATGTGACTTGGATACTTTTTATCTACACGGGATGCAGTCAGTTTACCTCCAATAAAAATCCCGACTTGAAAATCCCGACACCAATTGACCGATGGTCAAAATCCCGACAAGGTCAAAATCCCGACATGAACAAAATGCCGACATTTAAAATACCGACACGGTCAAAATACCGACATGTAAAATGCCGACAGGTCAAAATACCGACATGAGTTTTTCATGATTTTTTTTTCATTTAAACCGACTTGTTCATACTTTACCATCGCAGTGGACCTCGAGGGGGAATCTCGAGGGGGAATACAATAGTGTGCCGAGCGTAGCGAGGCACCGTGCCCGAAGCATGGCGAGCGCAGCGAGCCATGCGAGGGGACGCGGTACACTTTATATGGTGTCCATGTTGACTTATGTCAGCATACACACAAAAAACAACAAGAAAACGTGTCGGTATTTTGACCTGTCGGCATTTTACATGCCGGTATTTTGACCTTGTCTGTATTTTAAATGTCGGTATTTGGTCCATGTCGGGATTTTGACCTTGTCGGGATTTTGACCATCGGTCAATTGGTGTCGGGATTTTGAACGTTGGGATTTTGATTGGAGGTATTTCATACCGATCCCATCTACACTTTCCCGCCATTTACTGTTACGTGGATGGATTGTGTACGAACTGATTATTTTGTTTTTGAGTAACTTTTGTACTCACAGTGAAGGAACAGCTCCTGTGCTATTCCACTGCATCTGCTACTGTTATGTGCAGGGGGACTCAAGAGGTATATTTATTATTTACTAACTATTCAGAATTATTCACATCTTACAACCAACAAGCTGTATGCAGTTTATTTTGATGGGCACATTTAACATTTGCACTTAGATGTTAATGGCATCCAAATCTGTCCATACATGTCAAACAATTCACGTTTTTAAACAGAGCAAAAACATTTGCATTGCCACATATTGAAGGAGATACATAGGGGCATAAATCTGAATATATTTTGGTAGCACTCTGCGAAAGGACCTTGGAGCTTGAAGTTGTAGATTTGACATAATTTGTTATGAATTGTTGTTGGTTTGATGCCATAATATAAAACTCCTTCAGAAACTCTACTTAATAACACATACAATAGTAACGTCAGTCATCCGAAAATGTATTGAGATGCAGGTCCATAGCAAGGGTGGTTGTACCAGTGTCAGACTGGGGCATGTAGGGCCCACAGGGGGAATGCAGTGGTAGGGGCCCATTTTTAGGTGTGTGGCCAGTCCACAGAGGGGGTGGGACCTGCCGCCACATTGGTTTGACTGACCATTAGAGAGTGCAACGTCTGGGCCCCTTCATAAATATATACAGTAAATTCATCTGATGCATGCATGATGGGTGGTCTTCAGTATGCCGGCGGTCGGGCTCCCGCCGACCAGCATACCGGCGCCGGGAGCACGACAGCCGGCATATTACAGATTATAACAGCAAAGCACTGTAGAAAATACACCATAGTCCAGTATAAGGTAACGTATGTATAATGTATAATCCAAGTGCACAGTCTGGAACCTGATCCTTAGAGCAGGAGGTGGGCCACCAGGCAGTGGGGCCCACCGGTGGTTTCCCCTGTACCCCTTGGGCCAGTCCAAGCCTGGCTGTACCAGTGGCACTGCTCATGACACAAGGATACATGGGCTGCACAGGTTCTGCACAATGGCACCTGTCTCCATCATGGATGTTGGGTGCCTGGAGAGCCCAGGGTAGGAAGGTCAGTTATATACTCAGCAATATAAAAGCTATTTAGAAGCCTATTTGTTGGGTAAAGTGGGGGAGTTGCAATTCTTTTGCTGTGTGTTACATTGGGGGACATTTAACAACAACTTCCTGCCAACAATGCTGTACACAGGGCCACTGAGACAGCCATGGGGCCAATAACAACAAATTAAATTCTGTCATTTTAGTAGTGTAGATTTGTATATGAAACCAAAGTTCTGTTTGGTTGCTATGGCAGCATCACCTTTTCTGCAGTTACCTGTAGAACAGTGTTCATAAATAAACCTCAATAAGCTTATTTCCAATTATTAAAAAAATAATAACTTGATTTGTCCATATTACATTCATCTATTTTGCTGCTTATTTATCATATGTTGTCATAACTAGGTGCTTCATCGCGCCCTACGGGCGCTCTTCACACCGTCGCAAGGGGCTACGCCCCCTTAACCCTTGCATGCCTTTCTGGGGTTCAATATTTGTATTATATGGAGTATTACCTGCATTCCTTTGTTAGTGGTTAAATATTGCACAATGAAAGGGCGTACGATGGTGAAGGAGGCGCAGCCCCTTGCGACGGCGTGAACAGCACCTGCAGGGCACGATGTACAGAATGTAGCGGGTGCGGGGGGGACTGCAGATGGGGGAGGGTGTCTGGAGATGCTGCAGGTGGAGGGGGGGGCGGATGCGGGGGGGGGCGGATGGGGAAGGGTCGGGAGGTGCTGCGGGTGGGGGAGGGACAGAGGAGTGGTGGCTGCAGATGGGGGAGCGGTCCGAAGGCACTGCAGGTGGGGGAGGGGCAGGGGTGCCACGGGTGGGGGAGGGGCAGGTGCGGGGATGTTGCGGATGGGTGAAGTGTTCCGGAGGTGCTGTGGGATGGGATGGGGCGAAGGTGCCGGGGGTGGTGTAGGGGGTCTGGAGGCGCCACGAGTGGGGGATGGGCAGGTACAGCTGGTGCGGCGGATGGGGAAGGGGGTCCGGAGGCGCTGCAAGTGGTGGAGGGGCGGGGATGCCGTGGGCGGGGGAGGAGTGGGTGAGGGGGGGGACCGCGGATGGAGGAGGGTGTCTGCAGATGCTGCAGGTGGAGGGGGGGCAGGTGTGGGGGGAGACATATTTGGGGGGTGGATGGTGGAGGGGGTCTGGAGGTGCTGTGGGTGGTGGAGGGGTGGGGGAGTGGGAGCCGCGGGTGGTGGAGGGGGTCTGGAGGCACAACGTGTGGAGGAGGGGTGGGGTGCCGTATGTGGTGGAGGGGAAGGTGCAGAGGTGTGGTGCATTGAGGAGGGATCTGGAGGCGCTGCGGGTACTGTACCTGCCAAAAAGGTAGTTGGAGGGTATGCAGTAACAGGGCCAGGACAGGGGTGACAGGGCCAGGACAGGGGTGACGGGGCCAGGACAGGGGTGACGGGATCAAAACAGGGGTGACAGGGCCAGGACAGGGGTGACAGGGCCAGGACAGGGGCGACGGGACCAGGACAGAAATGACAGGGACAGGATAGGGGTGACAGGGCCATGGTAGGGGCGGCAGGACCAGGATAGGGGTGACAGGGCCAGGATAGGGTTGACAGGGCAAGCATAGGGGTGACAGGGCAAGCACAGGGGAGACAGGGCCAGGATAGGGGTGACAGGGCCAGGATAAGGGTGAAAGGGCCAGGATAAGGGTGACAGGGCCAGGATAAGGGTGAAATGGCCAGGATAAGGGTGACAGGGCAAGGTCAGGGGTGACAGGGCAAGGGCAGGGGTGACAGGGCAAGGCCAGGGGTGACAGGGACATGACAGAACACAGGGCACGGGAGAGATTGGTATTAGGGACAAAACAGTGGTGACAGACAGATGTGTCTTACCGGAGTCACTGCTGCTGGCTGCTGCTGTTCCACTCCAACCTGTTGGGATCTGCTGCTGGTGGAGACTTGGCATGGCTGACTCTCTCAGGCTGGAGTCCTGCCTCCTCTGCCCGTCCGCATGCCTCCCCCCACTCCTCAGTCACACACCATGGACCACGCGCGGCTGCCGGGCACTATGGTTAGGGGAGGCTGGGAGTGACTGGTTAGCCCCCAGGAGACGCTGCGGCTGGAGGGACTCATAGCATGCACGCGGCGCGGACCTCGCGGCTGCCGGGCACTGTGGTAAGGGGAGACTGGTTAGCCCCCAGGAGATGCTGCGGCTGGAGGGAGGAGGGGGTCGGAGCCTGCAAGCAGCGCGGACTTCTGCAGCGCTGCCCGCCGGCTAAAGTGTGTGAAGGAGCTGGGCGCACCTCACTCCCCCGTCCTGCCAGCAACAGCAGCAGCATTGAGCTACAGTCAGCACACGCTGCTGTGTGTTGGCAGGTCTGTGGTGTTGCAGGGAGGCAGCAGCCTCCCTGCTTTCTTCTACCTGTGCGGGTGTGTAGAGGGGAGCGACCACCCCCTTTGGATTTACCCCTAGCTGAGGGTCCAAAATCCCAATAAAAAAAAACAACAATCCCCGGAATTTGCATAAGGGGGCGTAGTCACGCAACCCATGATTAGGCCACGCCCCTGAACCGCAGCAGGTCCAGCAATGAGATAGGGCCCCCCTGTCCCAAGTGCCCTGGGCCCCCCAGACTCATAATCCGCCCCTGGGGGCATGCCAGCAGCTCACAGAGCGCTGGGCATGCCCCCTCACTGATGAAAACGGGGGCGTGGCTCGCAATAGTGGGTCCTCCGATAAACCACGCCCTTTTCCGTCGACCACGCCCCCTTTTCGCCACGCGTATGTCCCTCCTTTGCCTGAAGAAAGCTGGGAGGTATGCGCCCCTGTCTGCCTGAAGAAAGTTGGGAGGTATGCACCCCTTCTCCTCCTATAGATTTGCCCAGATCTGTGACTCATTTGACTAACTCCGCCCAGTGTTGTGACTCCACCCAGCGTTAGCAAATGAGGCACAAAGTCACAGATCTGGGCTAATATATAGGAGATAATATATAGGCATACTTGCATACTTTTAGAAACCAGTTTCAGGGAGATTCTATATGGTATAAGAGTTCCCATTGCAAGTCGCTGAGGGGGCATGTCATGCTCCGCCTAAAAGGCGTGTCTAGCTTCACCTATGGGCGTGTCTATTGACGCGCAGCGGGCTCTCCTGCAGTGGCACACAGGGGTCATTGCCACCCTACACACACACACACACACACAGATCAGTGCCAGCCTACATACACACACCTTTGTAATTTTGTGTACAAAAACCAAGTATACAGTACCAATATTTATTCATTCATACATTGTCCAGCCAAATTCTGTGCAAACTGTATGAATACGTTAAAAACACAATCACATATGGAAAACAAATGTTCTCAGAGTTAAACACACTAATCTGTTAATGTTAAACCCAAAATACAAAACACAATGGGCCTAATTCAGACCTGATCGCTCGCTAGGGGTTTTTTGCACTGCTGCGAGCAGATAGTCGCCGCCCATAGGAGAGTGTATTTTTGCTTTGCAAGTGTGCGATCGCATGTGCAGCCGGGCGGTACAGAAAACATTTGTGCACTTTCTGAGTTGCCCAGAACTTACTCAGCTGCTGCGATCACTTCAGCCTGTCTGATCGCGGAATTGACATCAGACACCCGCCCTGCAAATGCTTGGACACACCTGCGTTTTTCCAACCACTCCGAGAAAACGGTCAGTTGACACCCACAAACGCCTTCTTCCTGTCAATCTCCTTGCGATCGGCTGTGTGAATGGATTCTTTGTTAAACCCATCAAACAGCAACGATCTGCTTTGTACCCGTGCGACGCGCCTGCGCATTGTGGTGCATACGCATGCGCAGTTCTGACCTGATCGCAGCGAAAAAACCTTGCGTGCTATCAGGTCTGAATGACCACCAATATTTCAGGCACAATCCTGGCCCCTCATTCTGGTGCATGATTTTAGATTTTACTAGGCATACAGTACAACACTGGCATTTTGTACCTATCCCATTGTAAATGACCAACATATCAATTATATATATATTTTTCCCAGTGTTAAGATATTTATAAAACATATTTCAGCTATAAAACTTAACTTTCTAAACACACAGACACACACAGGTCCATGCCAGACTACACACACATAGGGGTCAACACACATACATGCTGCAGGTAGAACCACACTCACCTTGGGACCAGCCACTCCTACTCCTTCTCACCCTCTTCTCCAAGCTTCCAGCTGCCTCCAAACTCCTGCCAGAGCGGCTCTTCGCACCAGTCCAGGTCTTCCATCACTCCCCCTCCCAATTGCCAGCAGTTCCCAATGTGCGGGGGGACAGGAAGAGGAATCTGCTGATGCTGAAATATGGTCTCCGTGCCTTCCCTGAACTAGTATACTCTGTTGTGCGTCAACACTCTCCACGGTTCATGACCGGTCATCAAGCTCCACCCCTGTAGCATCCAGCTCGTGCATGCGCGGTCAGGATTTCACGCATGGCTGAGGATTCTGGGGGCTTGAGTGGGCTTTCCGGGGCAGTGGGAGGGTGGCCCATAGAACGGGAGGCTCCCGCAGAATGCGGAAGTATCAGTAAGTATGTATATAGGGGTAGATTTATTAACCTTTTTCACACCCTTTTCACATTATTTTAGTATCACCTGAATGTATTAAAGGGCTTTTGGAGCAGTTTTCGTGAAAAACTGCTCCGAACCATTTCATTGTTATTTTTTAATTACCAGATCGCATTTTCCACACTTATAATGGGAAATGCGATCAGGCTGAACTTACAAAAAAAAAAAAAATGGAAAAAAAAAAGTGAGCCCTGTGATAATAATGCTATGCTGTCTCCTGCACAGCTTTCTCCGCCCGCTGAAAGAGAAAGCTGTGCAGGGACCAGGCCAATGTGATCAGCTATGTGTGTCTGATGAACACACACACTGATCACTGTGGAAAATAACTGGAAAAAAATGTATACTTACTGTACCACCACCAAGAGACCAGTGACCGATGCTCCAGTGAGGGCTGTCAGTCATCGGGTCCTCCTGCGCTGCTGTGTGACCCCCAGTGCAGTAAAGTGATGCTGCGAAGTAGCAGCTCAATTTACAGCGCCAGGATTCACAGAAGGAAGAGGATCCGATTACCACAGCCCTCCTGGAGCACTGATCATCGATCCCTATGTGTAGGCGAGTATGAGCAGCGGTGGTGGTGGAGGGTGTCTCAGCAGGGGGGAGGGGGGGTAGTTGCGATGGGTGGGGCACATACTGCGGGGTGCAAGCTCTGTCCCTGCATGTGGTAACTGATACATTCATGAGATGTGATCAATTACTGCATTGTGGATTGGGTCTATATTATCACCAGGGCAGGCGAGAGCCGGGATGGGCCCAGGTACTTTTCAAGGGGTGTGGCCTAATCAGAGGAGGTGTGGTCATGTACCTTTAGAAAAAAATACTGAAAAAAATAGTATTTTAAGCACCTCCATGGCCACACTGCAGCCCAGTACACAGCGGTGGTGATGGGCTGAGGAAAAGAGCTGCAGCTGCTGCTGCTAAGTAAGAGGGAGGGGGCCTGGGTCCCTACTGGACCCTCACTGGGCCCCTCCATTAGACCTGGGCCCGGGTAATTTGTACCCTCTCCCCACCTCTCTCAGCACCACTGTTTATCACAGCACATCCGCATCCGCAGATGGTGATAAATCAGCCCTGTAGAGTACAATATTTCAATGCAGCAAGAAACTCATAAATATACAGTAGTAACATGGCATTCTCCTATACTGTATGTCATTGTTTTGCCCTCTGTCCTCAAATAAACTTGTGACTGGGTTAAATATTCCACGTCAAAGCTTTTTATTGTCACATATAAGCCGTATCATTGTTGTAGTCACAAGAGCATTATAGACTAGGGCTAACCCCTGACATCACTTACACCTCACAGGGTTTAGCTGACGTAAACACATCAACCTGTATCCTGGCTACTGTTACTGGGCTGATACATAACATTCCCGCCATCAATTTACACATGCTAAGCTTGGAGTGCAAGATTCAGAGGTTATGGGGAATATTTCTAAAATCACTCACACAGAAACCTGAAACAATAATGCAATAATGCAGCAGGTATTCATAGTGCAGCTGTACTCACTCAGTGTGATACCTTACCCTTGTTCTATGACATGTTTGGCATTAACAAGCTTTCCTGTCACAATTGATATTTGGCTGTTCAACCAACAATCTCTGCCCTCTTTTCCCAATGGAGTAGGGGCCTAATTCAGACCTGATCGTAGCAGGAACTTTATTAGCAGATGGGCAAAAACATGGGGTGTAGTATGGTTTGTCGGCAGTCGGGGTCGCGGCGACCAGCATACCGGCGCCGGAATCCAGACCGCCGGCATACCGACAGCTGGGCAAGCGCAAATGAGCCCCTTGCGGGCTTGCTGCACTTGCCATGCTGCAGGAACGGTGGCGCGCTCTGTGTGCCACGCTATCTATTCTCCCTCCAGGGGGGTCGTGGACCCCCAAGAGGGAGAAAAGATGTCGGTATGCCGGTGGTCGGGATTCCGGCACCGGTATGGTGGTCGCCGGGACTCCGACCGTCAGCAACCTGAAGACCACCCAAACCATGTGCACTGCAGGGGGGGGGGGGGCAGATATAACGTGCAGAGAGAGTTAGATTTGGGTGGGGTGTGTTCAAACTGAAATCTAAATTGCAGTGTGAAAATAAAGCAGCCAGTATTTACCCTGCACAGAAACAATATAACCCACCCAAATGTAACTCTCTCTGCATGTCATAACTGCCTCCCCTGCAGTGCACATGGGCGGCCCTAATTCCGAGTTGATCGCTCGCTAGATACTTTTAACAGCCGTGCAAATGCATAGTCGCCGCCCACGGGGGAGTGTATTTTTGCTTTGCAGGAGTGCGAATGCCTGTGCAGCAGAGCGTCTGCAAACACATTTTGTGCAAAACAAGACCAGCCCTGTAGTTACTTTGTCTGTGTGATGATTGCTGCGACCAATGAAACGGTAATGATGTCAGATACCTGCCCAGCAAATGCCCGGACACTCCTGCGTTTTTCCAAACACTCCCAGAAAACGGTCAGTTAACACCCAGAAATTCACACTTCTGGTCAATCTCCTTACGTCCGCCAGTGCGACTGAAAACGGCGCTAGAACCTGTGCAAAACCACAATGCTCTTTGTACCCGTACGCCGCGCGTGTGCATTGCGGTGCATACGCATGCGCAGATTTGCCATTTTTTTAAATAATCGCTACGCAGCGAACACCGGCAGCTAGCGATCAACTCGGAATGAGGGCCATGGTTTTGCCCATCTGCTAACAAAATTGCTGCTACGATCAGGGCCAGTATTTACTAAAAATCCGAGTTTGGCCGATTTGTGTTTTTTTTTTCTAAGTCCCAATCCGGGAATTCACTAAGCAGAAAACTCGGCAGTGTTTGGACTATTCATAATGGTTTGATTGGCAAAGTTCTGAATTACGAGTGAATAGACCATCGGTCAAACGCGGCTGTTATTTCATAGAATATGGGCATTCACTATTCATTCGTATTTGGGTGTTAGTCTCTGAGTGCTCAAGTGCGGGTCTATTTTTTTTCGATTCGTTAAAAAAAGCTGCAAAAAAATAGACCTGCTTTTTCCAGTCGAGTTTGGATAACTATGCACGGATCAGTGAGATCTGTGCATGGTTATCTATGGGAAAGGGTCTGTTTAGTGTAAAAACTGAAAAAAAATTGCGTGGGGTCCCCCCCTCCTAAGCATAACCAGCCTCGGCTCTTTGAGCCGGTCCTGGTTGAAAAAATATGTGGAAAAAAATGACAGGGGTTCCCCCATATTTAATCAACCAGCACCGGGCTCTGCGCCTGGTCCTGGTTCCAAAAATACGGGGGGGAAAAAGCATAGGGGTCCCCCGTATTTTTGAAACCAGCACCGGGCTCCACTAGCCAGGTACATTATGCCACAGCCGGGGGACAGTTTTATAGTGGTCCCTGCGGCCCTGACATTACATACCCAACTAGTCACCCCTGGCCGGGGTACCCTGGAGGAGTGGGAACCCCTTAAATCAAGGGGTCCCCCCCTCCAGCCACCCAAGGGCCAGGGGTGAAGCCCGAGGCTGTCCCCCCCATCCAAGGGCGGCGGATGGGGGGCTGATAGCCTTTAAAAAAAATGTGAATATTGTTTTTAGTAGCAGTACTACAAGTCCCAGCAAGCCTCCCCCGCAAGCTGGTACTTGGAGAACCACAAGTACCAGCATGCGGTGTAAAACCGGGCCCGCTGGTACCTGTAGTACTACTACTAAAAAAATACCTCCAATAAAACAGGACACACACACCGTGAAAGTATAATTTTATTACATACATGCACACCTCCAAACATACATACTTACCTATGTTCACACGAGGCTCCGTCCTCTTGTCCCTGTAGAATCCTTGGGGTACCTGTGAAAAAAATTATACTCACATAATCCAGTGTAGAATCAGACCTTTGTATAATCCACGTACTTTGCAAAATAATAAAACGGAAACCTGACCGAAAGTAACCTCACCGCTGACCAAAAAGTTCCCACCATTGGATACAATGGAGCGCATAGGCGCTACATTGTATCTCTGCCTTGTGCAGCCTGACAGACACTACAGGAGCACACAGCCAATCAGGAGAGTGCCACAACGTGGCGCTCCCTGATTGACTGAAGGGACCCTCTTTGACAGGAGTCAGGGGGGGTCCTGGCAGTCGGGGAAAGGGGTCCCATGTGTAAACATGGGACCCCTTTCAGTGCGTGGTCGGGTTTCCGTTTTATTATTTTGCCAAGTACGTGGATTATACAAAGGTCTGATTCTACACTGAATTATGTGTTATGCACACCAGTGCCAGCAGGAATGTACTGGTGTCTGAACGGTGAGGGATGCAAAACAAATGAACTCACAGACAGACTGGGGAATATGACATTACATACACAGAAGGTGATAGGGTAACAAAATAAACACAAAGTGAACAGAGAAGCCCAAAGGCTAAGAAACTGGGTGTCTCCCTAGTATTAGGAATGCTCAGATTGAAAGAAGCGAGATGTAGTGATTTAATACGTAGAGAACCCGAAATGCTGTTGCTAAGGGCAACAGCAAAACCCTAAAGGGTTACCAACGGGTGTGGCAGTAAACTCCTTGGTCAGAGATGGAATAATAGACACAAGGAGAGTCTCCACAATCCTAGTCCTCACTTGCAGTGCACTGGTTCAGCTTACTGCCACTAAACTGACACCTGAACACCTTGCACAGTGAGAAAGGATTTTGGCAGGCAAGTCTGAGAATACAGCCGCAAACTTGCTAGGTTCACAGAGTAGCAAAAGAACCCCAGCAGGTTAAACGACTGACTCCAGTCTTACTGCTAGGTCTGGATTGGCAGAGTGTAATACCAAATCCCAAGGCCTATTTGCAGTAAGCAACAAACAAATACAAAGTTTACACAGTACTAGCTAGCTTTCAGGAACTGACTAACCAACAAAGATTCAGCAGCATCTGCCTAACCTGAGAAGAGGGTTTATATAGCAGGTGCTGTTCACGCCCCACTCAGACCTCACAGACTGTGAGCACAAAAACCAGCACCGGATCTCCTGCCGTGCACAGAGCCTGTAACCACTGCACAGCAAAAGACCCGAACCAGAGTATCAGCTACGCTCAGGTTACTCCGCTAGCACTTGTCTCCCGGTTGCCATGACGACGTGGCAGCACAGAGCAGGAGACCCTAACAGTACCCCCCCTCTGACGAGGGGTCAAAGAACCCCTACCACCGGGTTTATCGGGGAACTGCGAGAAGAAAGAGCGTAACAGTCTGGGGGCATGAAGATCACAACTGCGCACCCACGACCGCTCCTCCGGGCCATACCCCTTCCAGTGCACCAAAAATGACAGCCGACCCCGAACCATCTTGGAGTCAAGAATCCTTTCAACAACAAACTCCTTCTGGCCACGTATCAGAAGAGGGGAAGGTCTTCCACTGGAAGAATGATTACTAATCACCCGTTTTAAAAGGGAACAATGAAATGTTTTATTGATACCCAAAGAACGGGGTAGATCTAACTGAAATGCCACCGGATTGATAACCCTAGTGATCTTATAAGGACCGATGAACCGGGGGCCTAACTTATGAGATGGCTGTCTCAACTTCAAATTCTTGGTAGACAACCAGACGAAGTCTCCTAATTTGAAGCTGCAGGGTCTTTTCCGCTTATCAAAAACCCTTTTGGTCACTAATGACACAGACACAAGGGCTTTCTTCACTTTCCTCCAAATACCTCTAAGGACCAAAACCACAGAGGAACCACCAGGCGTGGAGTCCAGGGGGTCAAAAGAATTGGCCTTAGGATGATGCCCATACACACAACGGAAGGGAGAGATCCCTGTAGCAGAGTGAGCCACGTTGTTATAGGCAAACTCCGCCATGGACAGATGAGCCACCCAGTCAGTCTGACACTTGGAGACATAACACCTGAGGAACTGCTCCAAGGACTGGTTCACCCTTTCAGTCTGCCCATTAGACTGCGGATGGTAGCCTGACGACAAGCTGACAGAAATCTGGAGATCGGAACAAAATGCCCTCCAGAATTTGGCCACAAACTGGGATCCGCGGTCAGAGACCACATCAAGTGGCAACCTGTGGAGGCGCACAACATGCAGCATAAATAATTCAGACAGGCGTCTGGCCGATGGCAGCCCAACCAATGGAACGAAGTGCGCCATCTTCGAAAACCTGTCAACGACAACCCAGATGGCTGTCATCCCCGAGGATTTGGGCAAGTCCACCACAAAATCCATGGAAATGTGGGTCCATGGCTTAGATGGAATAGAGAGTGGATGTAATGGGCCAACAGGAACCCCTCTAGGAGTCTTATTTCGGGCACAGATGTCACATGCCTGAACCCACTGATCCACATCCCTAGCCACCGAGGGCCACCACACCGCCCTAGATAGCAACTCCCGAGTTCTGGCAATACCCGGGTGACCTGCCGACTTCTTGGCATGGAATTCCAGGAACACTCGCTGTCTTAACCTAGGAGGCACAAACAAAAGACCTACCGGAAGGTCTGGAGGATCCTGCTCCTGTGCTCTAAGGACTAATGACAAGAGGTCCTGGGTAATGCCCACTTTAATACATGATGGGGACACAATGGGCAATGGCTCCTCGGTGGTCTCCTGGATTGGAGCAAAACTCAGCGAGAGCGCATCAGCCTTGATGTTTTTTGACCCAGGGCGATATGTTATCAAAAAATTAAAGCAAGCAAAAAACAAAGCCCATCGTGCCTGCCTGGCATTGAGGCGCTTCGCTGACTCTAAATATGCCAAATTCTTATGGTCGTTGAGAATTGAGACCACGAACTTAGCCCCCTCAAGCCAGTGTCTCCACTCCTCGAGTGCATCCTTAATAGCCAACAATTCCCGGTTACCCACGTCATAATTCATCTCGGCAGGCGAAAATTTATGGGAAAAGTAAGCACAGGGATGAAGGCGATTATCAGACACCCCCATCTGAGTGAGCACTGCCCCAATACCCATCTCAGAGGCATCCACCTCCACCACAAAAGGACGCTCTGGATCTGGGTGTCGCAGCACCTTGGCCGAGACAAATGCCCTTTTGAGACGGGCAAAAGCCGCTTTGGCCTCACAAGACCAGTGAGCAACATCCGCCCCTTTCTTAGTGAGTGCCACCAAGGGCGCCACTATAGACGAAAATCCAGCGATAAATCGTCTAGAAAAATTTGCAAAGCCCAGAAAACGCTGAAGCGCCTTCAAACTAGTGGGCTGCACCCAATCCAGGACTGCCTGTACCTTGGAACCCTCCATTTGGAAACCTTCTGGGGAGATAATATATCCTAGAAATGAGATTTGCTGAACTTCAAATTCGCACTTCTCCAGCTTCGCCCCAAGCCGGTGGTCTCTGAGTTTCTGGAGGACTAAGCGTACATGCTTCCGATGTTCCTCCAGGGAATGGGAGAAGATTAGGATGTCATCTAAGTATACAACTAAGAATCTATCCAAATATTCCCTGAGCACATCGTTCATGAAGTCCTGGAAGACTGCCGGGGCATTACAGAGCCCAAAAGGCATCACCAAATATTCATAATGCCCTGAGTGGGTATTAAAGGCAGTCTTCCATTCATCCCCCTCTCTTATTCGGATTAGATTGTACGCACCGCGTAGGTCAATCTTAGAAAAAATGGTGGCAGTACGAAGCTGGTCAAACAAGACCGAAATGAGAGGCAGTGGGTATGAGTTTTTAATCGTGATACGGTTCAATTCCCTGAAGTCGATGCAGGGTCGCAACGAACCATCCTTTTTACCCACAAAGAAGAACCCCGACCCAACTGGAGACTGTGAAGGTCTGATAAATCCCTTAGCCAAGTTCTCCTGAATGTACTCTGCCATAGCCTGAGTCTCAGGACGTGACAGGGAGTACAACCTGCTCTTGGGAAGCTTAGCATTCGGCAACAAATCAATGGCACAGTCATAGGAGCGATGGGGAGGTAGTACCTCTGCAACTCTTTTGGAGAACACGTCCGCAAAATCTGCATAACATCCTGGCAATCCTGGCAAACTTAGCTGCGAAAGCCTGACTGGAAGGCTCAAGCAACTCCTGAAACAATCCGTACCCCAACTAAGAATCTCCCCAGAGACCCAGTCAAATTGAGGATTGTGGGCCCTTAACCAGGGTAACCCCAACACCAATGGGGCAAAAGTACAGACAGTCACATAAAAGGACAATTTTTCAGAGTGTGTGGCTCCAATAAACAAAGAAATCTGGCTAGTGCAAGAGGTAATTTTACCCTGGGATAATGGTTCCCCGTTTAACCCACAAATCTCAATTTCCGATGCCAAGAGTACTAAGGGAACAGAGTGTTTCAGGGCGAATTGGCGGTCCATAAAAACCCTGTCGGCCCCACTGTCCACAAAGGCCTCAGTCTTGACAGTTTGACCGAGGATCTTCAAGGTCACCGGAATGATAAAAGTCTTCTTGGGAAATTCCGACTTCTGACCTGACAGGATATTTCCCATCACCCTCAGGCCCTGAAGTTTTCCGGCTTTTCTGGGCATGATACTACCACATGACCTTTATTCCCACAGTACAAACATAACCCCTGCTGTCTCCTCCGCGTCTTCTCACGCGAGGAGAGGCGGGTAGCCCCAATCTGCATAGGCTCCTCGGAAAATTCCTCAGAGTCTGAGGTTCACTTGGGAAAGAAGGAAACCTCGGTCTCCCTTTCAAGCCTGCGCTCTCTCAGCCGTCTATCCACCCGAATGGATAACTGCATGAGCTGATCCAAGCTATCAGGCAAGGGATATTGTACCAGTTGGTCTTTTAACTGGTTAGAAAGACCTCTTCAGTACTGGTGTCTCAGGGCTGGGTCATTCCACTGGGTATCATGGGCCAACCTCCGAAACTCCGTACAATAAACCTCAACTGGCCTTCGCCCTTGCTTAAGGATTGAAATCTGAGCCTCGGCTGAGGCCGTCTTGTCAGGGTCATCATACAACATGCCCAGTGCCGTAAAAAAAGCATCAACACTTTTAAGCGACGGACAGTCAGGCTGCAACCCATATGCCCAGAACTGTGGGTCTCCTTGTAGCAAGGAAATCACCATGCCCACCCGCTGAATCTCCGACCCAGAAGACTGAGGCCTAAGCTGGAAATATAGCTTGCAGCTCTCCTTGAAACAAAAGAACTGCGAGCGATCTCCAAAAAAACGATCCGGGAGATTTACTTTCGGCTCCTTAACCCCTGAAGGTACTGCTGCTGCGGGAGCTCCGCCAGCGGCCTGCGAGGTGTGCATTTTAATGGACAAATCATTAAATTGTCGAGTCAGGACCTGCACCTGATCGACCACCTGTTGCAAAGTATTTTGAGGGGTATGCTCCATATTCCCACAAAATTTCAACAGGAGTATTTGGCTGCTGAATATGTTATGCACACCAGTGCCAGCAGGAATGTACTGGTGTCTGAACGGTGAGGGATGCAAAACAAATGAACTCACAGACAGACTGGAGAATATGACATTACATACACAGAAGGTGATAGGGTAACAAAATAAACACAAAGTGAACAGAGAAGCCCAAAGGCTAAGAAACTGGGTGTCTCCCTAGTATTAGGAATGCTCAGATTGAAAGAAGCGAGATGTAGTGATTTAATACGTAGAGAACCCGAAATGCTGTTGCTAAGGGCAACAGCAAAACCCTAAAGGGTTACCAACGGGTGTGGCAGTAAACTTCTTGGTCAGAGATGGAATAATAGACACAAGGAGAGTCTCCACAATCCTAGTCCTCACTTGCAGTGCACTGGTTCAGCTTACTGCCACTAAACTGACACCTGAACACCTTGCACAGTGAGAAAGGATTTTGGCAGGCAAGTCTGAGAATACAGCCGCAAACTTGCTAGGTTCACAGAGTAGCAAAAGAACCCCAGCAGGTTAAACGACTGACTCCAGTCTTACTGCTAGGTCTGGATTGGCAGAGTGTAATACCAAATCCCAAGGCCTATTTGCAGTAAGCAACAAACAAATACAAAGTTTACACAGTACTAGCTAGCTTTCAGGAACTGACTAACCAACAAAGATTCAGCAGCATCTGCCTAACCTGAGAAGAGGGTTTATATAGCAGGTGCTGTCCATGCCCCACTCAGACCTCACAGACTGTGAGCACAAAAACCAGCACCGGATCCCCTGCCGTGCACAGAGCCTGTAACCACTGCACAGCAAAAGACCCGAACCGGAGTATCAGCTACGCTCAGGTTACTCTGCTAGCACTTGTCTCCCGGTTGCCATGACGACGTGGCAGCACAGAGCAGGAGACCCTAACATTATGTGAGTATAATTTTTTTCACAGGTACCCCAAGGATTCTACAGGGACAAGAGGACAGAGCCTCGTGTGAACATAGGTAAGTATGTATGTTTGGAGGTGTGCATGTATGTAATAAAATTATACTTTCACGGTGTGTGTATCCTGTTTTTTTGGGGGTATTTTTTTAGTAGTAGTACTACAGGTACCAGTGGGCCCGGTTTTCCACCACATGCTGGTACTTGTGGTTCTCCAAGTACCAGCTTGCGGGGGAGGCTTGCTGGGACTTGTAGTACTGCTACTAAAAACAATATTCACATTTTTTCAAAAGGCTATCAGCCCCCCATCCGCCGGCCTTGGATGGGGGGGACAGCCTTGGGCTTCACCCCTGGCCCTTGGGTGGCTGGAGGGGGGGACCCCTTGATTTAAGGGGTTCCCACTCCTCCAGGGTACCCCGGCCAGGGGTGACTAGTTGGGTATGTAATGCCAGGGCCGCAGGGATCACTATAAAAGTGTCCCCCGGCTGTGGCATTATGTACCTGGCTAGTGGAGCCCGGTGCTGGTTTCAAAAATACGGGGGACCCCTACGCTTTTTGTCCCCCGTATTTTTGGAACCAGGACCAGGCGCAGAGCCCGGTGCTGGTTGATTAAATATGGGGGAACCCCTGTCATTTTTTCCCCCATATTTTTTCAACCAGGACCGGCTCAAAGAGCCCGAGGCTGGTTGTGCTTAGGAGGGGGGACCCCACGCAATTTTTTTCAGATTTTTTAAGACTTTAATCAACTTTTTAAGGTACACAATGAAGCCCTGCACGGATCTCACAGATCCGGCCGGGATTCCTTGTGTTTTGTCAGGCAGTGTTTTACTCATCACTCCCGTAAAACACTGCCTGATATTACGAATCACATCGACATCGGAAAAAACGAATGTGCAAAACTCAGCAGCTTAGTGAATGATCGTATCAGGATTCAAAAAGTTGCAGTAAAATGCAGCCGATACCATTCGAGTTCAAACAGCCTTCAAAACGGCCAAAACACGAATCTTTGTAAATATATCCCCAGGTCTGAATTAAGCCCATTCTTGTCCGTCTTCTCCATGTATGGGCAAAATAATAACAATAAAAATATTTATGACTCCGAATGTTGTAATTTTAGCCTTAAAACAGCATGTAATAAGGGCGTATTGGAGAATATGCTGCAGGTTTGTGCTTTGAGATTGTTATAGCAGTATGTTTAATAAAGCAATCATGGTCCGCACATAATGATGGGAAGGGAACTGGATAGAACTTGGATATATTATAGGACTGTAATTACAGAGTTCTCTCATACTAGTTATAAATTGTTGCTGTTACTGAGAACAATTACACCACAAGATTGCAAGCAATATATAAACATGTAATCAGTGCTCTGGACTTCTGCTGCTGGAATAGATGCTACTCATTAGAAGCCTGCACTGATTGTAGCACTCACAGTCCTCTAACCACGTGATAAGGACTTAATGATAGTATGCATGATTATATGCATTATATACACAGGCGTGCGCAGAGACTGACTGGAGGGTGCCGCTCCGGACTTCCCCCCCCTCCACGGCATTATAGTGATCTCTCACCTCCCCTGTCCTGGATATAGACTGCTCACCTGGTCCGCTCACCTGGGCCGCCCAGGTGAGCAGTTTATATCCAGGACAGGGGAGGTGAGAGAACACTATAATGCCGTGGAGGGGGGGAAGTCCGGAGCGGCACCCGCCAGTCAGTCTCTGCGCACGCCTGTGATTATATATCACACACTCACAATAAATGCACTTACATTGCTCAATAGAATAAATAATGCTTTGATTACCATAGCTTCTACTATATTTCATAGACCACCTACTGTGCAAATGAAAGCAAAAAATGAGGGCAAAAGGCTGAACCTTTGTTTTTATCAAATGGAAACCAAGGGCCTTATTCAGCTTCAGTTGCAATTTTGCTAATTCGCAAATTGGCCAATAATCGGACAACTGCGCACGCGCTGCAAATTGCAATTCTTATATAATCACATTTTGCCAGGATGCAATCGCAGGTTGTCTGACAGGAGGCGGGTGTTCATGGACGTACACATGGCATATGCGGAGAGTGGGAGGGGAAATGCAGGAGTGTCATGGCCTTTTTCGGGGCATGCATCTGATGTTAGCTGCGTTTACTGCAAATGAAAATATAGCGCCGGATGCGACTGCAGTCTCCTTATTCTGAGTATCCCAGGGTCATCCGCAACTGTCGATGGTACTCGTTTTCTGCGTATGCATCGCACTTTTGCAATAGCATAGGAAGTTTTGCAATTACATCGGTGGGCATTATTTTCCTTCATGGGTGACATTCACATGAGATTTTTAGCAGAAGCAGTAATGCCCCCAGCAGTGCTAGATACACGTAATTCCCCCAGCAGTGCCAGATACACAAAATGCACCCAGAAGTGCCCGGTACATATAATGCCCCCAGCAGTGCCAGATACACGTAATACCCCTACAGTGCTAGATACATGTAATACCCACAGTACTGCCAGTTATATATAATGCCCCCAGTAGTGCCAGGTATTCATAATGCCCCCAGTAGTACCAGGTAGTCATAATGTCAACAGCAGTGCAAGATACACGTAATGCTCCCATCAGTGCCAGATACACATAATGCCCCCAGCAGTGCCAGATACAGGTAATGCCCCAACAGTGCCAGATACTCGTAATTCCCCCAGCAATGCCAGATACATGTAATGCCCCAGTAGTGCCAGATACACATAATACCCCCAGAAGTGCCAGATGCACGTAATGCCCCACAGTTGTGCCAGATACATTTATTAATATATAATGCTCTCCCCTTTCCCCACTTTGGGCAGGCTGCATACAGCTTAAACCAACCTGAAAAGAAAGAGCTGAGCTGACAGTGAGTGGCCAAACGTTCTCGCCCCCCCCCCCCCCCCTCCAATGCAGCCAGTCTGAACAGCTTCTGAGTCCGAAACCCTTCAATGCAGCCAGTGTGACGCACATCTAAATGTTTTATAACTACTCTGTAGCAAGGAAAGAATTACAGGCCAATGGCAACTTGTCTTATTGTTTATTTTTACTACATGGTACTGACACACTAAGCAGGAAAGGAGAACCTCAATGGCAGGAGCTTGGGGACAGGGCCGGACTGCCAATCTAGCATTTCTGGAACATGCCAAAAGGTCCGATGGGCTGGTGGGCCGGACCGGTCACACAGAGCCGGGAAGGCTACGCGCAAAAAAAAGTACAGATGAGGTTGATTAAGGAGGTTCAGACATTAGGGTTGAGAGGGCGCTCTTGGGGGGCAATTCAGAGTTGATCGCAGCAGCAAATTTGTTAGCAGTTGGGCAAAACCATGTGCACTGCAGGTGAGGCAGATACTGTATAACATTTGCACTGAGAGTTAGAGTTGGGTGGGTAATTTTGTTTCTGTGCAGGGTAAATACTGGCTGTTTTATATTTAACTGCAATTTAGATTTCAGTTTGAACACACGCCACCCAAATCTAACTCTCTCTGCACATGTTATATCTGCCCCCCCCCCCCCCCCCCACAGTGCACATGGTTTTGCCCAACTGCTAACATATTTGCTGCTGCGATCAACTCTTCTGAATTAGGCCCTTAGTGAGAGCTTGCAATCTAGAAAGGTGTTTATAGCACTGGACTAACTACAAAGCAGGCAGGTTAGCTGTCCAGGGCAACCCACACACATCGCTACATCAGCGTGGGACCACTTTTGTATATATGTGAACTGGGGTTTCTGTATGGCATTATGTGAACTGGGGGTACTACAGTGTGTTTAGCACATTTCTGGAGCTGGGAGTTTACATATTATACTTTTTAATAACATTGCCACCATATTTTATTGACAATTGTATTGGTAGGGCTTTCACAAGATAGATGCCCTGGGGCCTCACAGACCTTAAGGGGAGTACTCACAGAACGATTGCTGCTTAAAATCTAAGCAATCTGACTAGATTGCTTAGATTTAAAGCAGCGATCACTCCGTGTGTACCCCCTACAGCGATAGCGATGCGCAGCCCCGCGCATCGCTATCGCTGGTGCTAGATTGGCCCGTGGTTCTGTGTGTTTATATTGTGCATCTAGGCTTTGCAGACACATACTTTCTCCATGGAACTCCCCAAGCTGCCTGTGATTGTCCATCTCTACCAATCACAACAAGCAAAACAAGATCCAACAAGCATATTTGAGTTAGATAAATAGTTCATTGTACTGTGTTTTATTAAAACAACAAAACAATCTATAATTAGAGATGAGCGCCTGAAATTTTTCGGGTTTTGTGTTTTGGTTTTGGGTTCGGTTCCGCGGCCGTGTTTTGGGTTCGAACGCGTTTTGGCAAAACCTCACCGAATTTTTTTTGTCGGATTCGGGTGTGTTTTGGATTCGGGTGTTTTTTTCCAAAAACACTAAAAAACAGCTTAAATCATAGAATTTGGGGGTCATTTTGATCCCAAAGTATTATTAACCTCAAAAACCATAATTTCCACTCATTTTCAGTCTATTCTGAATACCTCACACCTCACAATATTATTTTTAGTCCTAAAATTTGCACCGAGGTCGCTGTGTGAGTAAGATAAGCGACCCTAGTGGCCGACACAAACACCGGGCCCATCTAGGAGTGGCACTGCAGTGTCACGCAGGATGTCCCTTCCAAAAAACCCTCCCCAAACAGCACATGACGCAAAGAAAAAAAGAGGCGCAATGAGGTAGCTGTGTGAGTAAGATTAGCGACCCTAGTGGCCGACACAAACACCGGGCCCATCTAGGAGTGGCACTGCAGTGTCACGCAGGATGGCCCTTCCAAAAAACCCTCCCCAAACAGCACATGACGCAAAGAAAAAAAGAGGCGCAATGAGGTAGCTGTGTGAGTAAGATTAGCGACCCTAGTGGCCGACACAAACACCGGGCCCATCTAGGAGTGGCACTGCAGTGTCACGCAGGATGGCCCTTCCAAAAAACCCTCCCCAAACAGCACATGACGCAAAGAAAAAAAGAGGCGCAATGAGGTAGCTGACTGTGTGAGTAAGATTAGCGACCCTAGTGGCCGACACAAACACCGGGCCCATCTAGGAGTGGCACTGCAGTGTCACGCAGGATGTCCCTTCCAAAAAACCCTCCCCAAACAGCACATGACGCAAAGAAAAAAAGAGGCGCAATGAGGTAGCTGTGTGAGTAAGATTAGCGACCCTAGTGGCCGACACAAACACCGGGCCCATCTAGGAGTGGCACTGCAGTGTCACGCAGGATGGCCCTTCCAAAAAACCCTCCCCAAACAGCACATGACGCAAAGAAAAAAAGAGGCGCAATGAGGTAGCTGTGTGAGTAAGATTAGCGACCCTAGTGGCCGACACAAACACCGGGCACATCTAGGAGTGGCACTGCAGTGTCACGCAGGATGTCCCTTCCAAAAAACCCTCCCCAAACAGCACATGACGCAAAGAAAAAAAGAGGCGCAATGAGGTAGCTGACTGTGTGAGTAAGATTAGCGACCCTAGTGGCCGACACAAACACCGGGCCCATCTAGGAGTGGCACTGCAGTGTCACGCAGGATGTCCCTTCCAAAAAACCCTCCCCAAACAGCACATGACGCAAAGAAAAAAAGAGGCGCAATGAGGTAGCTGACTGTGTGAGTAAGATTAGCGACCCTAGTGGCCGACACAAACACCGGGCCCATCTAGGAGTGGCACTGCAGTGTCACGCAGGATGTCCCTTCCAAAAAACCCTCCCCAAACAGCACATGACGCAAAGAAAAAAAGAGGCGCAATGAGGTAGCTGACTGTGTGAGTAAGATTAGCGACCCTAGTGGCCGACACAAACACCGGGCCCATCTAGGAGTGGCACTGCAGTGTCACGCAGGATGTCCCTTCCAAAAAACCCTCCCCAATCAGCACATGATGCAAAGAAAAAGAAAAGAAAAAAGAGGTGCAAGATGGAATTGTCCTTGGGCCCTCCCACCCACCCTTATGTTGTATAAACAAAACAGGACATGCACACTTTAACCAACCCATCATTTCAGTGACAGGGTCTGCCACACGACTGTGACTGATATGACGGGTTGGTTTGGACCCCCCCCAAAAAAGAAGCAATTAATCTCTCCTTGCACAAACTGGCTCTACAGAGGCAAGATGTCCACCTCATCTTCACCCTCCGATATATCACCGTGTACATCCCCCTCCTCACAGATTATCAATTCGTCCCCACTGGAATCCACCATCTCAGCTCCCTGTGTACTTTGTGGAGGCAATTGCTGCTGGTCAATGTCTCCGCGGAGGAATTGATTATAATTCATTTTAATGAACATCATCTTCTCCACATTTTCTGGATGTAACCTCGTACGCCGATTGCTGACAAGGTGAGCGGCGGCACTAAACACTCTTTCGGAGTACACACTTGTGGGAGGGCAACTTAGGTAGAATAAAGCCAGTTTGTGCAAGGGCCTCCAAATTGCCTCTTTTTCCTGCCAGTATAAGTACGGACTGTGTGACGTGCCTACTTGGATGCGGTCACTCATATAATCCTCCACCATTCTATCAATGTTGAGAGAATCATATGCAGTGACAGTAGACGACATGTCCGTAATCGTTGTCAGGTCTTTCAGTCCGGACCAGATGTCAGCATCAGCAGTCGCTCCAGACTGCCCTGCATCACCGCCAGCGGGTGGGCTCGGAATTCTGAGCCTTTTCCTCGCACCCCCAGTTGCGGGAGAATGTGAAGGAGGAGATGTTGACAGGTCGCGTTCCGCTTGACTTGACAATTTTGTCACCAGCAGGTCTTTCAACCCCAGCAGACCTGTGTCTGCCGGAAAGAGAGATCCAAGGTAGGCTTTAAATCTAGGATCGAGCACGGTGGCCAAAATGTAGTGCTCTGATTTCAACAGATTGACCACCCGTGAATCCTTGTTAAGCGAATTAAGGGCTGCATCCACAAGTCCCACATGCCTAGCGGAATCGCTCCGTGTTAGCTCCTCCTTCAATGCCTCCAGCTTCTTCTGCAAAAGCCTGATGAGGGGAATGACCTGACTCAGGCTGGCAGTGTCTGAACTGACTTCACGTGTGGCAAGTTCAAAGGGCATCAGAACCTTGCACAACGTTGAAATCATTCTCCACTGCACTTGAGACAGGTGCATTCCACCTACTATATCGTGCTCAATTGTATAGGCTTGAATGGCCTTTTGCTGCTCCTCCAACCTCTGAAGCATATAGAGGGTTGAATTCCACCTCGTTACCACTTCTTGCTTCAGATGATGGCAGGGCAGGTTCAGTAGTTTTTGGTGGTGCTCCAGTTTTCTGTACGTGGTGCCTGTACGCCGAAAGTGTCCCGCAATTCTTCTGGCCACCGACAGCATCTCTTGCACGCCCCTGTCGTTTTTTAAAAAATTCTGCACCACCAAATTCAAGGTATGTGCAAAACATGGGACGTGCTGGAATTGGCCCAGATTTAATGCACACACAATATTGCTGGCGTTGTCCGATGCCACAAATCCACAGGAGAGTCCAATTGGGGTAAGCCATTCCGCGATGATCTTCCTCAGTTGCCGTAAGAGGTTTTCAGCTGTGTGCGTATTCTGGAAAGCGGTGATACAAAGCGTAGCCTGCCTAGGAAAGAGTTGGCGTTTGCGAGATGCTGCTACTGGTGCCGCCGCTGCTGTTCTTGCGGCGGGAGTCCATACATCTACCCAGTGGGCTGTCACAGTCATATAGTCCTGACCCTGCCCTGCTCCACTTGTCCACATGTCCGTGGTTAAGTGGACATTGGGTACAGCTGCATTTTTTAGGACACTGGTGACTCTTTTTCTGAGGTCTGTGTACATTTTCGGTATCGCCTGCCTAGAGAAATGGAACCTAGATGGTATTTGGTACCGGGGACACAGTACCTCCAACAAGTCTCTAGTTGGCTCTGCAGTAATGATGGATACCGGAACCACGTTTCTCACCACCCAGGATGCCAAGGCCTCAGTTATCCGCTTTGCAGTAGGATGACTGCTGTGATATTTCATCTTCCTCGCAAAGGACTGTTGAACAGTCAATTGCTTACTGGAAGTAGTACAAGTGGGCTTACGACTTCCCCTCTGGGATGACCATCGACTCCCAGCGGCAACAACAGCAGCGCCAGCAGCAGTAGGCGTTACACGCAAGGATGCATCGGAGGAATCCCAGGCAGGAGAGGACTCGTCAGAATTGCCAGTGACATGGCCTGCAGGACTATTGGCATTCCTGGGGAAGGAGGAAATTGACACTGAGGGAGTTGGTGGGGTGGTTTGCGTGAGCTTGGTTACAAGAGGAAGGGATTTACTGGTCAGTGGACTGCTTCCGCTGTCACCCAAAGTTTTTGAACTTGTCACTGACTTATTATGAATGCGCTGCAGGTGACGTATAAGGGAGGATGTTCCGAGGTGGTTAACGTCCTTACCCCTACTTATTACAGCTTGACAAAGGGAACACACGGCTTGACACCTGTTGTCCGCATTTCTGGTGAAATACCTCCACACCGAAGAGCTGATTTTTTTGGTATTTTCACCTGGCATGTCAACGGCCATATTCCTCCCACGGACAACAGGTGTCTCCCCGGGTGCCTGACTTAAACAAACCACCTCACCATCAGAATCCTCCTGGTCAATTTCCTCCCCAGCGCCAGCAACACCCATATCCTCCTCATCCTGGTGTACTTCAACACTGACATCTTCAATCTGACTATCAGGAACTGGACTGCGGGTGCTCCTTCCAGCACTTGCAGGGGGCGTGCAAATGGTGGAAGGCGCATGCTCTTCACGTCCAGTGTTGGGAAGGTCAGGCATCGCAACCGACACAATTGGACTCTCCTTGTGGATTTGGGATTTCAAAGAACGCACAGTTCTTTGCGGTGCTTTTGCCAGCTTGAATCTTTTCAGTTTTCTAGCGAGAGGCTGAGTGCTTCCATCCTCATGTGAAGCTGAACCACTAGCCATGAACATAGGCCAGGGCCTCAGCCGTTCCTTGCCACTCCGTGTGGTAAATGGCATATTGGCAAGTTTACGCTTCTCCTCCGACAATTTTATTTTAGGTTTTGGAGTCCTTTTTTTACTGATATTTGGTGTTTTGGTTTTGACATGCTCTGTACTATGCCATTGGGCATTGGCCTTGGCAGACGACGTTGCTGGCATTTCATCGTCTCGGCCATGACTAGTGGCAGCAGCTTCAGCACGAGGTGGAAGTGGATCTTGATCTTTCCCTAATTTTGGAACCTCAACATTTTTGTTCTCCATATTTTAATAGGCACAACTAAAAGGCACCTCAGGTAAACAATGGAGATGGATGGATTGGATACTAGTATACAATTATGGACGGGCTGCCGAGTGCCGACACAGAGGTAGCCACAGCCGTGAACTACCGCACTGTACTGTGTCTGCTGCTAATATATAGACTGGTTGATAAAGAGATAGTATACTCGTAACTAGTATGTATGTATAAAGAAAGAAAAAAAACCACGGTTAGGTGGTATATACAATTATGGACGGGCTGCCGAGTGCCGACACAGAGGTAGCCACAGCCGTGAACTACCGCACTGTACTGTGTCTGCTGCTAATATATAGACTGGTTGATAAAGAGATAGTATACTCGTAACTAGTATGTATGTATAAAGAAAGAAAAAAAAACCACGGTTAGGTGGTATATACAATTATGGACGGGCTGCCGAGTGCCGACACAGAGGTAGCCACAGCCGTGAACTACCGCACTGTACTGTGTCTGCTGCTAATATATAGACTGGTTGATAAAGAGATAGTATACTCGTAACTAGTATGTATGTATAAAGAAAGAAAAAAAAACCACGGTTAGGTGGTATATACAATTATGGACGGGCTGCCGAGTGCCGACACAGAGGTAGCCACAGCCGTGAACTACCGCACTGTACTGTGTCTGCTGCTAATATATAGACTGGTTGATAAAGAGATAGTATACTCGTAACTAGTATGTATGTATAAAGAAAGAAAAAAAAACCACGGTTAGGTGGTATATACAATTATGGACGGGCTGCCGAGTGCCGACACAGAGGTAGCCACAGCCGTGAACTACCGCACTGTACTGTGTCTGCTGCTAATATATAGACTGGTTGATAAAGAGATAGTATACTCGTAACTAGTATGTATGTATAAAGAAAGAAAAAAAAAACACGGTTAGGTGGTATATACAATTATGGACGGGCTGCCGAGTGCCGACACAGAGGTAGCCACAGCCGTGAACTACCGCACTGTACTGTGTCTGCTGCTAATATATAGACTGGTTGATAAAGAGATAGTATACTCGTAACTAGTATGTATGTATAAAGAAAGAAAAAAAAACCACGGTTAGGTGGTATATACAATTATGGACGGGCTGCCGAGTGCCGACACAGAGGTAGCCACAGCCGTGAACTACCGCACTGTACTGTGTCTGCTGCTAATATATAGACTGGTTGATAAAGAGATAGTATACTCGTAACTAGTATGTATGTATAAAGAAAGAAAAAAAAACCACGGTTAGGTGGTATATACAATTATGGACGGGCTGCCGAGTGCCGACACAGAGGTAGCCACAGCCGTGAACTACCGCACTGTACTGTGTCTGCTGCTAATATATAGACTGGTTGATAAAGAGATAGTATACTCGTAACTAGTATGTATGTATAAAGAAAGAAAAAAAAACCACGGTTAGGTGGTATATACAATTATGGACGGGCTGCCGAGTGCCGACACAGAGGTAGCCACAGCCGTGAACTACCGCACTGTACTGTGTCTGCTGCTAATAATATATAGACTGGTTGATAAAGAGATAGTATACTCGTAACTAGTATGTATGTATAAAGAAAGAAAAAAAAACCACGGTTAGGTCACTGGTATATACAATTATGGACGGGCTGCCGAGTGCCGACACAGAGGTAGCCACAGCCGTGAACTACCGCACTGTACTGTGTCTGCTGCTAATATAGACTGGTTGATAAAGAGATAGTATACTACTAATATTATATACTGGTGGTCAGGTCACTGGTCACTAGTCACACTGGCAGTGGCACTCCTGCAGCAAAAGTGTGCACTGTTTAATTTTAATATAATATTATGTACTCCTGGCTCCTGCTATAACCTATAACTGGCACTGCAGTAGTGCTCCCCAGTCTCCCCCACAATTATAAGCTGTGTGAGCTGAGCAGTCAGACAGATATATAATATATATAGATGATGCAGCACACTGGCCTGAGCCTGAGCAGTGCACACAGATATGGTATGTGACTGAGTCACTGTGTGCTGTGTATCGCTTTTTTCAGGCAGAGAACGGATTATAAATAAAAGTGGTGGTCACTGGTCACTATCAGCAAAACTCTGCACTGTACACTACTGAGTACTCCTAATGCTCCCCAAAATTAGTAAATCAAGTGTCTCTCTAATCTATTCTAATTCTAAACGGAGAGGACGCCAGCCACGTCCTCTCCCTATCAATCTCAATGCACGTGTGAAAATGGCGGCGACGCGCGGCTCCTTATATAGAATCCGAGTCTCGCGATAGAATCCGAGCCTCGCGAGAATCCGACAGCGTCATGATGACGTTCGGGCGCGCTCGGGTTAACCGAGCAAGGCGGGAAGATCCGAGTCGCTCGGACCCGTGAAAAAAAACATGAAGTTCTGGCGGGTTCGGATTCTGAGAAACCGAACCCGCTCATCTCTATCTATAATATGAATAAATATTACAAAAAAATCATAATAACTTGATCAAACTCAAAACTGATAATTTCACGTTTCTGTTTCAGTCATATGTAGTATATATGAGGCTTTCATGATGTTCTGAGATTTTATAGATGCTATTCTACTATGAAACAAGTTTCAAAGCTGAAATTTTAGTGAAATGGCGCCATCTCCCTGCCGATAACTGTAATTGTACTATTTTTACTGCATACTTTGCAAAGTGATGTGATTTAAACTCCTAAAATAATTTACATTAAATAGGAAAAAGGCTCCCAACAGCGCTTGTAGATATTATACGTCACCCTTTACTGGTGTAAAAGTGATGAAATAGGAGCTCTCCTATGTAATATTGCAGTCCTGTGCCACCTCTTTCGTGTACCATCATCTGGTTTAATTGCAGTCCCATTTAACTTCTGAGGCAGAGAGGGCTCTCGTGGCTCAGTACTGTAACTGGACGCTGTGGAGGCACGCTGTGCAGCAACTGCAGTGGATCGGTGGACACTCGCTTGCTGACGCAGTCCGCGACTTTCGGTTACGGTACTTCCGGTTTTGTGCGGTCCACCTGCGTTCCACTTGTTGCTTGCCTCATCTAACGCGTTTCTCCGTATAATTGGGTGGCTGCAATATTATATAGGAGCGCTCCTATTTCATCACTTTTACACCAATGAAGGGTGACGTATAATGGCCCTCATTCCGAGTTGTTCGCTCGGTATTTTTCATCGCATCGCAGTGAAAATCCGCTTAGTACGCATGCGCAATGTTCGCACTGCGACTGCGCCAAGTAACTTTACTATGAAGAAAGTAATTTTACTCACGGCTTTTTCATCGCTCCGGCGATCGTAATGTGATTGACAGGAAATGGGTGTTACTGGGCGGAAACACGGCGTTTCAGGGGCGTGTGGCTGAAAACGCTACCGTTTCCGGAAAAAACGCAGGAGTGGCCGGGGAAACGGTGGGAGTGCCTGGGCGAACGCTGGGTGTGTTTGTGACGTCAACCAGGAACGACAAGCACTGAAATGATCGCACAGGCAGAGTAAGTCTGAAGCTACTCTGAAACTGCTAAGTAGTTAGTAATCGCAATATTGCGAATACATCGGTCGCAATTTTAAGAAGCTAAGATTCACTCCCAGTAGGCGGCGGCTTAGCGTGTGTAACTCTGCTAAATTCGCCTTGCGACCGATCAACTCGGAATGAGGGCCAATATCTACAAGCGCTTATACCTTTGTGACTGCATTTTACTAACAGACTGCATGAGCATGTTTGTGTATTTTCTATTATATTTTTTAAGTCATATAAAGTTTATTGTAAAGAGATGGACATACACATAACAAGGGTCAGTACAAAAAAATGTCATGTACAGTACCAAGTCAATACAGAGAAGAAAGGGGAGGGAAGAATGCACAATAGTAAACGAGAGGTATGCACACAGTCAGGGCAACAAAGTAGAACGAATAACAATATATAGAAGTGTGACTGTATAGAAAATGAGCAATGATTACATAAACTGAGGAAAACACTATAAACATCCAATGAGGAAACGCACAGAAGTATAGGCATCAAATATAAGTCTGAGTATTATCAGAGGAGCGAGAAAAGATAATAGTGGAAAGAGAGTAGAGAAGGGAAAAAGAATGGGGGGTATGTGTGGGAAGGGGGGTATGAAGGGAGCGGAGGGCGACAAGGGCCCCCTAACGAATCGGGAAACAAGTGGGGAAGAGAGAAAAAAAACCAACAACACAATAATGCAAGTGTTTTGCAGACCCAGGACTGAAATTAACCAAGACCCGGGAGAGGAATATCGTGAAATCTAAACCAGGGAAGCCAGATGGAGTGGAATTGTTTCACCGTATTGTTTTGTAAGCTCGTAATATATTCCATTTTATTAATAAACCATATCCTATTTATTAATAGTTCCTGATGACTAGGCGCATCAGAAACTTTCCAATTATGGGAAATTTGATATCTAGCTGCACACAATACATGAAGAATTAATTTGTTGGAATCCTTGGAGGTATGGTCAATGGGAGCACAGAGCAGTAAGTTAATAGGGGAAAGGTGCTCTGAGAGATCGACCAGTTGGGCTAGAATATGACAGACCATGTTCCAATAGCGTACGATCACGGGGCATGTCCACCATTCATGATAAAAGGAACCTATTTGTCCGCAGTTTCTCCAGCACAAGTCAGGGGTATTAGGGTAGATCCGGTGCAGTCGCTCTGGTACCAGGTACCATTGTGCGTAAACTTTGTATGAGTTCTCGCATATAGCGACACTAATAGAGCATTTAGATACTGCCGAGCAATTGGTGCCCCATACCTCATCCTCTAACTGTTGCCCAAGGTCTACTTCTCAGGCTCGTTCGTAAGGCTCCAGGAGGGGAGACTCCAATGCCAGAACAGATTTATAAAGGATTGAGATCATGCCCTTGTCAGTAAAGTTATGTAAGTATAATCTTTCCATGGGGGATGGAACATGTAGGGGAAATGAGAAGCGCAGTGAGTAAACAAAATGACGGATTTGCAAGTACTGGAAGTTTAAGGAGTTAGGAACACCATGTGTATTCTGCAGGTCGGCAAAGGATTTGATAGCGTGAGTGCTTGTGACATGGTAAACTCTCGTAATTCCTGTTGAAATCCAGGGAGAGCCATTGCAGGAGAAAGCCCCGAATTAAAGCAGGATTATTCCAAAGGGGAGTGAGGAGAGATGGATTAGAAGACAGCTTTAGTTTCTTGTTGAGCGATTCCCAATTGCAAAGCATCAACACAACTGTAGGGGAAGGAGAATTATATTGTGGATAGAGTATGCGAGGTAACCATGGCAGAAAGGAAATTGAGTGGTTGCCTATTAAATCACTCTCCAGATCGACCTATCTCTTGGTGTACCGCGGGGCATGCCAAGCTATCAACTGACTTAACCGAGTAGCATGAAAATAACGTTGAAGGATGGGAAGCCCGAGGCCCCCGTTTTGAGAGTGTTTAGCAAAAATGTCCCGCCTAATTCGTGGCTTTTTGCGGTTCCAAATGAATTTACAGAATGCCTCCCGAAGCCAATGAAAAAGGGTCAGAAACGGGGGCGGCGCCAAACAATGGGCAGTAAAAAGCCCATTTAAAAAAAACGCCGCTGCCTCACCAGCCACTGACCTCACCGCACGCCACTGTGTTTTACGCAAAGAGAAGTCAAAATTCAAATGTAATAGAGGGCCTAATTCAGACCTGGGGGTAAATTTACTAAGATGGGAGTTCTATTTAAGATGGGATGTTGCCAATAGCAACCAATCAGATTTCAGGTATTATCTTCTAGAAGGTGCTAGATAAATGAGAAGTAGAATCTGCTTGGTTGCCATGGGATACATCCCATCTTAAATAGAACTCCCATCTTAGTAAATTTACCCCCTGGTCGCACGCAGGCTATTTTTTGCACTGCTGCGACCAGGTAATCGCCGCCTACAGGGGAGGGGGTAAACGCTGTGTAGGGGTGCGATCGGCTGTGCAGAGAGCTGCACAAACAAAAGTTTCTGCAGTTTCTGCACAGCCCAGGACTCACTCAGTCGCTGTGACGATCCGGGATGTTGCTGACATTATAATACAACATAGGAAAGCCATCTGGACCAGGCGCTTTAGAAAGCTTTTGTGTTTGAATAGCTAAGTATATTTCCTCTTCAGTTATGGGCCTGTCTAGACCAGAGGAGGTCTCTGAGTCTATGCGAGAAACATTGCAAGAAGAGAGAGAATTGGAGATTGACGGGTCGGTAGGAGCCATTGGGTCCGAGGAGCCGGAGAGATTGTAGAGTTTGTTATAATATTCTCTAAACAGAGAGTTAATAGCGACCGGGTTATATTGCAAGCACCCTGAATCATCCTTAATAGCTGAAATGGCCATCAACGCTCTCCAAACTTTCAGTCTGTTGGCTATTAAGGTATCAGCCTTGTTACTCTTTTCATAAAACCTCTGTTTAAGCCATTGGAGAGCCTTCTCGGTCCTTTCAGAAAGAAGGGTGTTAAGAGCTGCATTTGTAGTCGTAAGTTGAGTGTGTAAAGAGCATGCGAAGGGTATTGTTTATGGTGAATTTCCAGGGTGTGGACCTCTTCCGTAAGAGAAGCCAATTGGAGCTTGTGTTCTTTATTTCTATGGGAGGCATAACTGATGATGTGGCCCCTGATAACTGCTTTGTGTGCTTCCCACACTAATGGGATACATGAGGAATCGGAAATATTCAAGGAGAAGTAGTCAGTGATGGCCGATGTAATTTTTTCCTGAATCTTTGGAATTATCAGCAGAGTTTTATTTAAACGCCAAGAGGGGCAGGAAATTTGTGGCAGTTAAAATAGAGTGGTCCGACCACGTATTTGTGATAATAGAAGACCCCGAGATATGTTTAAAGACCAAGGTACAACAGAGGAAAAGGTCTATGTGGGGATAAGATTGGTGTGGAATAGAATAGAAAGTGTAGTTTCTGGACGAGAGGTTTAGGACTCACCATAAGTCGAAGAGTCCGGATTCCCTAATATGTCTGTTTAGGGAGTGTATGGAAGGGCCGTGATGTGTGCAAGAAGAAGAGGAGGACCTGTCTAAATGGTTATCAAGGACGGCATTGAAATCTACCCATAAGATCAAGTAACCCTTTCAGATTTTGGCCAGAGCAGAGAAAAAAAGAGTTGAAAAAGGAGGCCTGGCCAGAATTGGGGGCGTAGACATTGGCTATCGTACATTCTAGAAGACCTAGAGGTAGAAGACCTAGAGGAGCGAGCTTAGCATTGGCAGTACAACAATATAGAACGTAGGGAGAGAAGTAACAGAGTAGAGGGTCTAGACCAGCGTTTTTCAACCGCTGTGCCGCGGCACACTAGTGTGCCGTGAGCGGTTGCCAAGTGTGCCGCTGCCCACCAGAGATGCCCACTGCCACCACCCACCAGAGATGCCGTCGCTTGTCAGAGGTACCTGCCGGCTAATGCCGCCATCACTAGCTGTCTCAGGCAGCGCTATCCTCTTCCGCAAGCCAGCCCATGACCTATGGTGACGTGCGCGACTCATAGGTCACGCACGCCACGTAGCCTTGCCGCCCGCCCACTGCTGCTCCGTGCTGCCAGACTCCAGAGTCTCCATGCCTTCTCAGCGCTCCTCAGTCCTCACTGCTCGCACCACAGGCTGAGAGGGAGAGCTGTTTTACAGCCGTAGGTTAAATTAAAATAATCATGTTTTTATTTATGTGTGGATATACCGGGGGGGGGGGGGGGGGAGGAGGCTATGTATGGAATTACTGGGGGGGGGGGGGGGGGGCAGGATATGTGTGGAATTAATTGGGGGAAAGGCAGGCTATGTGTGGAATTGCTGGGGGGGGAGGCAAGCTATATGGAATTAATGTGGGGGGATAGTCTGTGGAATTACTGGGGTGGGTGGGGCATAAGGCCAATGAGTGGAATTACTATGGGGGTCAGTGTGTGGCATTACTGTGGGGGCCAAGGTGTTTTATTACTGCAGGGGCCAATGTACTTTATTACTGTGGGGGGCAATGTGCTTTATTACAGTGGACGACAATGTATTTTATTACTGTGAGGGTGAAAGCATTAGTTTTATTACAGTGTGGGCCAATATATGTTGATATTTGTTATTATATATTATATTTGATTTTAAAAAAAACTGATGGTGTGCCTTGGCAATTTTAAAATCTTGATCAGTGTGCCACGAGTTTAAAAAGGTTGAAAATCACTGGTCTAGACCCTCCAGTGGTTCTGCAAACAAAAAGATATAAGTAAAGGCCAAAAAGTGGAGGCCACAGAAATACAAAAATACTGAAATTCTACAATGAAATATGCAGGAAAAAAACAATAAAAATAGGAACTAGAAACATATGAAATCTAGGTAGAAAAACATTAAGAATAACTTGCATGCAACAACGGTATTAATAAGGGTAGGGAGGTACCATAAATCGTGTTGGGGTGCCCTGGAGTAGTCTGGATGACCAATCCCCAGTGGGAACAGTCTAACCAACCAGGATTTCCATATGGGAAATATAAAAAGTCCCCAGCACATCCAAGGCACCGAGAAGATATTCCTATGCGATAAAGCGTGATATATGTTAGAATTCAAATAGGCAGTAGTATTCATAAATAGTGAACTCTAGGCAAATATCATAAAGTCTAAGGGGTAAACCTAGTGGGGAGGGCTAGGACACCTTGAAGAAAATGAGAAATAAATCATCATATACATCAGGTGAAAACCAGCACTAAACAAAATCTACCCAAACATTGAAACAGAACAACGTTGCATATACTTGCAGCATCTGGAACAAAGTCTTGAGACGAAAGCAAAGCATATAGTAACATAGTATTTGAGGTTGAATAGAGGCAAATTGCCCATACTGTTCAACCTGTTTTAAGTTGTGATGATTCTCCATACTTGCTAAATAATGTTTTATGACTAGTTAGCTACTATAACTCATGTTACCCCCGGATTAACCACGTTGATATTTTAAGTATTATAACCTTGGATAGCTTTTTCATTCACGTGTCCTAAACTGTGTTCTTTTAATAAATAATTCCTCTGAAAACTCTTTGTGATGTCCCTTTACATATTTGAAGATATTAATAATATCTCCTCTTAGGCGCCTCTTTTCTAGTGTATACATATTCAGCCTAGTAAGTCTTTTCTTATAGTCCAGTCCTTCTAGGCCTTTAATTAATTTAGTAGCTCGCCTTTGAACACTTTCGAGTTCACTGATGTCTTTTTTATACAATGGTGCCCAAAACTGAACACAATAGTCCAGGTGCGGACGTACCAATGTCTTATACAGCGGCATGATTACATCCGAGTCCCTTGTCTCAGTTCCCCTTTTTATGCACGCTAGCACCTTACTTGCCTTCTTTACTGCGTTTTGACATTGTGTACGGTTATTAAGCCTATTATCAATGAATACCCCCAAATCTTTTTCCAACTCTGTTTCCCCTGAGTTAGTCCTTTGAAGAGGCAGAAGCTGGAGTAGACACGGGGCCCGAGTCTTCCAAATGCATCAGGAGGTCTTTGCCTTCTCTCAGGTCTCTGATAACAATCATTTTTCCATGAAGATCAACAAGTAGCTTAAAGGGAAAGCCAAGCAGTAGCGGATCCCATGCGTGCGAAGAGCAGTAGTCAAGTCTCTAAGCTCCCTTCATTTGTGTATCGTGATGGGGGCCAGATCTTGATAGAGTTGCAGCCTGACATTTTCAAAGAGAATATGTGATTTACCTCTAGTAGGGTTAAGACTCAGTTCCTTGTCTTTAAAGCTGAGAAAACGCAGGATGACATCTCGGAGGTTCACCATCGTACGATTTGGGTCGTAAAGCCCTATGCGCTCTTTCCAAAGGCAATTCCCGAGTTCCAAGATCCGGTACAATAAAGGAGAACAGTTTATGCAGATAGGGCTCCAGGTCTTGTGGAGAAACGGACTCCGGGACATTCTGTATGCGGAGGTTATGTCTCCTTTTCCGTTTCTCCAAGTCCTCATTTTTAGTGCGTAAATCAGATAAATCCTGAATAATATGGTCAATGTCTCTGGAGGCCTCGTTCTGCACTTTTTGGAGAGTGTCCTGATGGGATTCTAGTTTTGAGGCCCTGGAAGACAATGAGGATAAGTCTGATCTAATAGAGGTGACCACCTTGTCCAACTTGGACTCTAGAGAATCTTTGAAATCCATTATAAGTGACCGCAGGGCCATAGTGTCTTCCCTACTAGCAGGGACAGGTGAAGGAGGCGGATCGTTCTTATCCAGCTGCGAAGAGCGAGGCAAGGGAGGATCTTGTAATAGAGACTGTCGGTTTTATCATTTTTAGAAAAGTGTTGGGAGATGTCACCTCTCGGTCGAGTCTTAGCGGCGGTGTTGGATTTACTCATGGTAAGACTCCTTGCGAGAGACAGGTACACAAATAATCAGGCAGATGCAAGTGGTGGGTAGCCTCAAAATAAAAACCAGAAAGCCAAAAAAGAGAAACCACTGGAGGGCAGGACCCTGAGCCTGTCAGTGAGGCATAGATGGGACAGTCAACCCATTACAGAAAAGTGGCCCAGGACAGGGGTCAGGGAGGTGCTATGATCTCCAGGGCATGCAGTCATAACCTCCACAGCAGCATGGGAGATAGTAGAAACAAAAGGCAGCAGCTACGTGGAAGCAGTGCAAACAGGGCCCTATAAGTTCCAGGAGCAGCTGAGTCAGGACTAGGCTGGATCAGGATAGCGGAATCCAGGTAACATCTACCCCACGAAGGGGCTGTACTCACAGTGTGTCTGGGAGAGGTGACAATAGGAGCAGGACAGTAGGAGCCAGGGAGATGTCAAAGGCAGCCCAGGCCCAGTAAAGATGTAAAGGAGAGCACCCAGGCATCCAAAGGAGGGGAGAGCACTTTGTTAGAGGCACCAGTTCAGGAGAGTCCTGGGTGTAATGGGAATGGTCCCCCTATGTGTTAAGATGGTGGCTTCCTCTGTTCTGGTAACCACCAGAAGCCCACGGCACTGTATGAAGGGGAGCCACACACCAGGTTCAGTTGCAGTGGCTGGCAGGAGACACAAACAGGGGCCACTCCACAGGCAATCCCTGACAGGAGGAAGAGTGTGGCATGTGTTTTGAGGGGATGCAGGGTCCTCACCAGGGAGTGCAGCAGCTGGGCATCCATCGCCAGTAGCAGCCTGGCTGGGAGCTCTTAATATGGGTAATCCCGGGGGGCATCAGTGCTCCTGCAGGGATTTGGGTTCCGTGCGGCAGGTAATAAGGCTGTGGTGCCATTTTACAGAGCACCGCGCCAGATAAGTGGTGTCGGCGAGGTCCAGTAGCTAAGGGAAGTCGTGGCTTCCAATATCCGGATAGGCCACAACCTGCAGAGACGCTGCGCGCGTCTCCCGGCTCAGCAGTGTCGAAGTCAAAAATATTACATAGAGAAAACATCCAAACTCCACACATTATGAATGGCTATGCTTGCAAATACGCACAGCGTACACAGCAATATATGGTAACATACGCACTCACACAGACATGCCACCAATATATTCAACACATATTTCATAAAGCACATAAATTAAACATATCAAGCACTAGTCATTATACGGTTTTAAATTATATAATGGAGTATAACGTCATGTATGTGTATTGTTGGAGCGGAGCAAGATGGACATGTCGTGCTTGGTGTCAAAGTAATCAGATTAATGAGTGTAATGATTTGATACCTGTGGTTAGATTGTAGCACATTGCAATGAGTAGTTATGATCAAATGTAGGAATATAAAGCCACAATTCTAATGACAACAAAGAACATTCCAAAAGACAGCATGTGTGGCCAAGAAACCAGAGGCCAGGCCCTATGGTGTCATATGAACTGACCAATGACTCATTATGAATTAGAAAGTTCCCTCCCCTTGACCAATAGCGGAAGACATGTTATCCCCCAACATACACAGTGTATAGCTGATCCCAGAGACAAGAATTTCTGTTTTGCCGATACTCTGCTGCTGTGAGGATGGAGAGAGAGAGAGAGAGAGAGAGAGAGAGAGAGAGACATGGAACGGAGTGTGCATTGAGGGAGATGGTAATTGTATGCTGGCCGTGACTGTATGAATTCTTTTGTAACAATTGCTTCCTATGAAAATGTACTTTGTAACCATATATATACTGTACATGTGATATATTGTATACATATCCTTTTAATAACAAATATATACATCAGTGAGCTTTGGAACTCAGACAAAAGTGTGCGTGTACTTGTTTTCTCTTTAGGGATGTAGTGTTTGCAAAGTACAGCGCACTTTTATCGTATATGGTAATAAGATGTGCCTGGCGTCCACTGCATATATTAACACTGGCATTTTAAATATTTATTAGAAACAAATCTGACTTTTTCAGATGGGGGCTCACAGCCAGGATATCACATTCTTAATTATTTCACTGTACAGACGCGGCTGTGGTCTACCAGCTAACGATGGACGCATCTTGATGCTGCTGAATCACATCCGTTTGTTTTTTGTGTTATCAGTAAGGCGCTGATATGAAATTCAAGGGACAATATATTTCTCACAATATTTAAAATTCTACAGAGTATTTTTATTGTTGCAAAACGAAGTTCAAATAAGTCATATTGTGTTTGATTCAGATTGAATTGTTTATCTGTTAAGTAAATTTAAAAGAGCATTTAAAAGTTGGTGCATAGGTATAATATAGCTGTGTTAGCATGCTGAGGCAAATTTGCATACTTTTAAACCCAGGCCTAATGTAACTTCTGGTGCTTGTATAGTTTGTGATTTCTTTGTGACAAAAGAGCTAGCCACATGGTGTCCTCCATTTTGGCCTAGACACATGGCTTGTGAATAAAGGGGAGGAGCAGTGGCCATTTTAGGAAGGTCACTTTATCCAACTTAGCTAAATAGCTGACTTTCAGTCTGGTTAAAACAATCAGTTTCCTTTGTCATAAAGAAACAACATATATGTACAAATCCAACACCATTTATAAGCTACCAATGAATTTAACAAACCCATGCCATAGTCAATTACAAATAGTTTCAATTGGGCCTAGTGAGAGAGAAATGGTGAGATAAATGCTTGGCTTGGTGTAAGAAATTACACACAGATTTAAAAAAAAAAAGTCTTTTTTTTTTCTTTCCAGGATTTAGTTAACTCTCTGTTTGCTAAAAGATAGGCATTGAAATGTTAATTAACTTGTTTAACCACTAGTACAGCCAGGCAAACATCTTTGATGTGCAAAATAGAGACTCTGAGAGAAACTGTATTCATTCAGAATGTGTTTACGAATACATATGCTGGGTGAAGGAGTTACATAGAAGTGCAGTATATATTACATATATTATATTATTATATAATATGGGTATTTATATCATCGTATGTTCTGCAAGATAGCTATTCAATCTGAATCATAGCATTTAAATTATAGTTAATAGTCATTATAGATTTGCATAAAATCGGATATGTTTATTTGTTATATATTTGATATAGTTTGTTAAGGAGTAATTATAAATAACACAAGACACAGTTCCGGCCTAATAATTAAGGTAAACACTAAAAGGAGGATTACCCTTGTGGGCGAGTTCCGGCGGGTGTAAGGAACCAAAGTGTATTGTGTAGTGAGCAGTAGCATATTGCTCACATTGATCGTCATAAGTGTGGTGTCGTCAGTTGCGAACGCATGGTGTACACGTGGCATGGTACGTGTGGTAAGCGTACGGGAACGCGCACGTAGCACGGGAACTCACAGTTGCGTAAGCACGCAAGGTTGCGTGAAGTAGTGAGCGCAAGTATAACCACACAATAGGAATAAATTTAAAGGCGGGATAGAAAACATTTGTAGTAATACAATAGCAAGTAGCTATCCGATTTTGAAAGCAGATTAATATAATATTTTGTTTAAAGTGTAATACCTCTGAGGCAAGCTATCAATCAAAGGGAGTGATATTTTTCTGTACAGAAAAACACTGTGTATTTGTGTGAATGGAAGGTAGGAGTGGATGTATTGAACCCCGGAAATCGGGAACCCCCGTGGAGACGCTGAGTTAGTAGAGGCTCGCGGCGTGGAAGGGTCGCAACCTCGCATATTAATCAGGTATTGAAGCACGTAGTGTGTGATTTAAAATGTGCAAAGGAGCGTGATAAATAGATTGTGAAGTATTGAAGTTTAAGGTTTTTGTGTTACGCTCCGGCTGAGGAGCGCAGCTCGTGAATTCGACTCCCATGATCGTAGGGCATATAGATAACAAGTATCTATAGTCCATGCGTCTGTGTGTTATACGCGGCACAACGTTATACCATTTGCGTTATTTTGCGCAGTTGTGTCATATGCGCTTTGTAAAGCATACGCAGACGTGATTTGTGTAAACAAAGGGATTTTTCGCTGAGTACTGTGTGAGCTCAGGAAATCTCCCTGGTGGACATTCACTGGAAAGGGTGATCGATAAGTTTTTTCTCATCCTACAAAAATTCCAGTGGATAGATACAGAAAAGGAATTTTTTGCTGGCTCTCTCAGGAAAATATTTCAACAGAACCTCCACTGAAAGAAATTACGGTGCTGAAGGGTTTGGTAGGAGCCTAAGGTTGGGTACATCGGGTTTTCCACTGTTGGAGTGGGTCATAGTATAGGCCAGCGGGGGCAGGAGCGAGTGAAAGCGCTCGGTAAGAACTTTCACCATCTGCTCATAATGTTCATTTGGGGATTGTGTATAAAAGGCCCACAATGGGAGCCAAGTGCACAAGCTAGAGACGTTCGGCAGCCAGGGTTCAGGCTGGAGAGTTGGGGCCAAGAGGGTCTGCAAGGTTGATAATGTGTGGGAAGTATGGTCCACATGGAGAGGCTTTTTGTGACGAATGTGTATGTATGACAATGGATGATAGGGCATCATTTCCTAGAGTTGGTGGGTTTGATCCTGAGGTATAGCAGGTAATATGAAAACAAATATGTTTAATCAAAATCTTATAAGAACGAAAACAAGAACTGTTTGAACTTGTAGCAACAATAAATAATTAAAAAGAAAGCAAGTACACCGCCATATGTAGATGTGGAAGCAGTTACAGCCAGCATACAACCTATAGAAAATAATAAAAATAAAAATATGAAAAATATGAATGTAACCTATACATGTACTAATGAATGTCAAAGTTTTATTTAGGAGGAGAAGGCGACCTGACTGGTTTCAGACATTTTCTCATACACTCTGAGGAGTATCCAACCGGTAAAAGAGCAGCAGTAGCCTACAGGGGAAGTGGCTGAGACCAGTGGAACTGGTAAGTATGGAGTCATTCAAGAACATATATAGTAAAACACAAAAATAAAATAAAAATCAAGAAAGTAACGTCATAAATGGAGAATATCTTGTCCGCACATTAGTATTTTCCAGTAGGAAAGCGGACAGAGATAGGGTAACCCCCGGGTATTTCTTTTTGTTACCACATAAGAAGTATTCATTTCTAGAAATGCCCCTGGTCTAGATGAGCTCGGAAATGTTTGTTGGACCATGTACAGACCCTTAATACGGGATGAGAAGGATTGAATTAATACTTTGCATGACCTAGAAGCTTGTTGTTTTTCTTTTCTTTTGCAGTACTAGAAAATTCTCCATCTGGATAAGACCACTGGTAAACACTAATTCGGCAAATTGGAGGAATGAAAGAAGTGCAACATTACCCTTTGACAAAACCTGCTGAAGTTATGATTGGGCCTCTATGATGCTAAACTCTTTCTGTTTTTTTCTAGCAGCCGTGGCCCCTGACTAACTTAATCGACAAAGATTTTGTTAAATGTGAAATACATATATTGTACTCCCGCTCAGGAAGTACAAGGTATGTTAGATACCCTCAAAGACTATATTGCATTCCACTGTTAGATTCATGTCCATCACAGGTAGAGGAAATTATCTCACAAGATACCGGGTTCCCTATGAATTTAGGATGGACAGGACACTGGATTGATGGCTGACGTAGTCCCAGTAGTGACACAGCATGCACAAGCTTTAAGGAAGGGTAGACCAAGTAGTTAATCAATTCCCCATAGAGCCAAATCCAGTTGTCATTTTAATAAGATCCTCTCCACCTCTACAAACTTATCTGTCACCAACCTCTATTCTGTTTTTCTTCACAGTTTTCCTCTTCATCCTTGCGTTCACACAGGGTGGTACAATACATGGACCTGACTCTCCCAAGATTACGAGTGACAGCCTGATTGTTGTCTCCCAAGCACTGCATGACTGTTTACAGTCCTTTCAGCCTGAGAGTGGGTCGGTGCTGATACAATATGTTGATGACTTGTTGTTGTGCTCTGATTCATTTGAGTCGTCCCTGGCAGATACGAAGCAGTTTCTGTTTCATCTCTTCCATACAGGACACCAGGTATCAAGGGATAAACTACAATTGTGTAGGACAAGGGTCAAATACCTGGGACGTAGTACTGGTACATGATTTGACAGTTCATACACCACATGCCGTATTGGTCCTTCAAAGTTGTGCCTGAACCCGGTATGTCTCATCAGCACGATGGCACCAGTATATTACTGCAGTGTGCCTTGTCATGCACAAAGGGTGGAGGATGAGAATACTGGTGAAGAGAAATTTTGTATAGACATTGATATGCATGATGGTATGGAATATCTGAATCAGACCTTTGCTACGAGACCAGACATAAGTGACAGCCCATTGGCGAACACAGACCTGGTATTTTCTTCTTCTTTTTCTCCTCTATAGGTGTTTTTCTTTTTCTTTTTTTGAGAGATGCTCATGGTACTCTACATTGCAAACACACAACAATTAAATTAAGATGCAAATTTATGTTCCCTACAGGAAAAGGAGGTCTGGAAGGCGAAGGGGTATGGTTAGGAGTCCTCAGGACTCTGGAGAGATGGACAAGGTAAGCCAGTGGCCCCCAGGACTTATCTCCCAGGCCTAGCTGAGGCGGCACATGGTCTGACTCACCTAGGGTAAGGAAGGTATGTGCAAATTGGTAAGAGCATACTGGTGTGTACCAGGGTTCTCTTCTCAGGCAAGCAGGAAAGCAATGACCTGTCTTACTTGCATGAGGAAGAACATTTGGTAAGGTAGTACTAACAGAGCCATCCCATATCCCTCCTGCAGACGGACTTTTTCAGGTAATACAAATCGACTTCGTACAGTTAACACCCTTTAGGAATTATTGTTATGTATTGGTGTGCACTGATGTTATCTCCAACTGGGTAGAGGCATTTCCTGCCTCCACAAGTACTGCTGTGTTTACCGCAAAGAAAATTGTGCAGAAATTTGTGTGTAGATATGGTACCCCTAGGAGTAGGAGCAAAGTGATAGCTTGAAACTGGACTATTGTGGTCATAGACACTGCCACTAGTGTTATGTAGCGTCGGAATCGCTCCCAGATCCTCGCTTAATGAATCACCCTCTTCGAAATTTTTATTTTTTTTGGAAGACAACCTCATGTCATGATTGATCCGCACAATGATCAATACACCAATGAGGTGACAGTACAGTACCTTATCGAGATGAGCCAGCATTTGAGAACTTGACACAAGAACTTAAAACTGTTGATTCCTGATATGCCAACTACTAACTGTCTTGATTCTGAACCAAGAGACTGTGTGATTGTTCTTGCGCTCAGGTTGCCTAATAGACAGGTGGGAAGGACCATACCAAGTTTTGTTGACAGCACTATCCCAGTGAAAGTAGCCAAGAGAGAGACTTGGGTCCACGATTCCCATCGCAGGAATGTCGGTAGTCCGGAAGGAACTCGTAAATGGAGTGAGATCGCAGAAGTATCACCAGAGAGTCTGTTCCGTGAAGACTGAGAGGCGGCACTGTTGAACCATACCTAAGCGTACTAAAAGATTACAGAATGACCAGTCGTTGTATTGGATTTGCTATGGACAAGATTTGTTTTGTTCTTTCTTTCTTTTTCTCGCTGACAAACATTTTTTTCAGGACATTCTATTTTTGTGAGGTTTTTCATGAGGAGTCGAGTGTGGGACTGGAACTGGTTCTGGAGAAAGGAGTGATATCTTTATAGGATCCCAGGATCAGCCTATCACTTTGTTAAAGCCATAGAAAATCAAACGTCTAGTAGTTACGGAGTTCGGAGGTAACGTGATAGACTATTGTCTGAGGAATACTGTATTTTGTAGTTATTGTGACCCCATAATTGAAGATGAGTGCATCCAGAGATGCCAGTCTAGCAATGAGGCAGCATTTGACAGACATCCATTGAGTGATTACCACTCACTAGCGGGTAAGGTCTTAAACCAAACGGAATGTTGGATGTGCTCACAGGTACAACTAAGACCAAATAATGCAGGATTAGTGCCATATCCTTTAGAGTTAGCTGAGGTACTTGAATTACACGGAAAGAGGGGGGGGGGGGTGGACAAGGAATATAATATAACTAGACCCCCTAGTCTTAAGATCCACCAGTACCATTGATAAATCCCTGGTATGTTTAAATCTCACCAATTTCAGGAAATCAGGAGGTAATCAGGAACAATCAGACAATGGCTATTCACACATAGCAGATAAAGAGCTCATTAATATATGTGGAAGAAAGGTTTATGAGTGGCTCTTCCTGAACTCCGATGGTTTATGTTATCTAGGAAGGACACTACTAATAACCCTTGTTCAATGATGAAACAGACCTAGCATACGTTCCAGAAATGGAAACAATGTTCAGAGAGTGATGGGAAAATATACCATGAAAATGTTATATCTCTTTCACGATTTGTGTTTTCTCCCTCTACCCAGCAGAACCTCTATCGAATCCGAACATCAGTGTACAAAGACGTAGGAACATGTATGTGTGAAACGTTCATTCAAATCAGACATTATAGGCCATAGCACTGTCCCAGCATACTCTATAGGTTGAATGTTGTCCCACACCCAACCAGTGGTCCCGTGACTGCTGAGTGCATATAGAGGATGTCTCATCCTTCTCCCTGTCTTCCCCAAATACAGTCAAATGTCTGATTTGCAAAATGAATACATACGTGTGTCTAGGTCACTGATTATGTGTTTGAAATATTTTTCTTCTGTTAATAATTTATGGCAGTTATTGTTTACTGCCAAAGGGTGGACTGTCGAAGTCAAAAATATTACAGAGAAAACATCCAAACTCCACACATTATGAGTTGCTATGCTTGCAAATATGCACAGCGTACACAGCAATATATGGTAACATACACACTCACACAGACATGCCGCAAAGATATATTCAACACATATTTCATACAGCACATACATTAAACATATCAAGCACTAGACATTATACGGTTTTAAATTATATAATGGAGTATAACGTCATGTATGTGTATTGTTGGAGCGGAGCAAGATGGACATGTCGTGCTTGGTGTCAAAGTAATCAGATTAATGAGTGGATTGATTTGATACCGGTGGTTAGATTGTAGCACATTGCAATGAGTAGTTATGATCAAATGTAGGAATATAAAGCCACAATTCTAATGACAACAAAGAACATTCCAAAAGACAGCATGTTTGGCCAGGAAACCACAGTCCAGCCCCTATGGTGTCATCTTCAAGGCTTGCATATGAACTGACCAATGACTCATTATGAATGAGAAAGTTCCCTCCCCGGGACCAATAGTGGAAGACATGTTATCCCACAACATACACAGTGTATAGCTGATCCCAGAGACAAGAATTTATGTTTTGCCGATACTCTGCTGCTGTGAGGATGGAGAGAGAGAGAGACATGGAGCAGAGTGTGCATTGAGGGAGATGGTAATTGTATGCTGGCCATGACTGTATGAATTCTTTTGTAACAATTGCTTCCTATGAAAATGTACTTTGTAACCATATATATATACTGTACATGTGATATATTGTATACATATCCTTTTTATAACAAATATATACATCAATGAGCTTTGGAACTCAGACAAATGTGTGCGTGTACTTGTTTTCTCTTAATGGATGTAGTGTTTGTGACAAACAGCGCACTTTTATCGTATATGGTAATAAGATGCGCCTGGCGTCCGCTGCATATATTAATGCTGGCATTTTAAATATTTATTAGAAACAAATCTGACTTTTTCAGCAGCACAAGCCCGGACCACCACTAGCAGCGGCAGGAGCACCGAGGGGCCAGACAAGTGAGGTAGGAGACTGGATTCGGCAGAGATAGCGGGCCGCCAAATGGAAGCACCAGGGAAGCACCATATTTTCTATTATATTTTATTGAGTATTTTATTGATATGAATATTATTTAAATAAGTTAAAAAAGGTTTGAAACGTATTAAACCAGCAGCCAAATTACTTTTCTGAGTGCGCCTTCACCAGTATTTGTCTTTTGTTCAGTTTTAAACATTTTATAGATGTCCAGATCCTCATAGTGAAGGCTGCCATTAAGTGGGTTGTTAATCTACATGAATCACTATTTTTTTTTAATCGTATAGCGCCCACTGATTTATAGGTATGCAACCAAACAACGCTGCAAATGTTAATAATAAAAGCCTAATACACAGCATTAATACAAAAATAAAAGAAAACTGTTTCTCCCTGCCCTAGGAGCCTGCAACGTGTCTCACTGCAGGTGTACACCCACATTGATTAGCACATATGAAAAGAAAAGCAATGAGCCCACAGCGCTGGATCCTATAGGTGAGTACTGAAATCAATGTCCACCAATACACCATATATCTCTTCGGTATAAGGTTTTCCTCAGTCGATAGCCACACCAAATAACTTATCTTTTGGAAGGACACTTACATTTAACTTGCGACGTTCCCTGAAAGGTTTATTTTAAGATGATTATAGCCTCTGCAACACTTCAACTCCACCCTCTAACGTCCCATCAGTAGAATTGCCTCAGGTGCATATATACATGGGAGAGGATGAACAATAGTATCTCAAGTATTCGTAAAACTTTTTTTCTAAAATGTTTTAAAATCTATTAATAACAAATAGCGGAACAGGATTATGACAATGGTTATACAGGATATGAGCGCTCATTCGTACCCTCAGAGTAACGAGACTGTGCACTAAGGGAGTCATTCAGATCTGATCGCAGCAGCAAAATTGTTAGCAATTGGGCAAAACCATGTGCACTGCAGGGGGGGGAGCAGATATAACGTGCAGAGAGAGTTAGATTTGGGTGTGGTGTGTTCAAACTGAAATGTAAACTGCAGTGTAAAAATAAAGCAGCCAGTATTTACCCTGCACAGAAACAAAATAACCCACCCAATTCTAACTCTCTCTGCAAATGTTATATCTGCCCCACCTGCAGTACACATGGTTTTGCCCAACTGCTAACAAACTTGCTGCTGCAATCAACTCTGAATTACCCCCTAAATCTGAAACAATCCCGGGTAGTTTCAGACAGCTGACCCAGCAACAGCCTCAGGCTTTAGGGTCGGTGATCTTCTCAGCACGCTCCCGTCTGTTGCATCCACGCCTTTCAGAGGTAAACCTTCTTTGTCAAGATGTTTTGGCTGTATATTCGGGTAGTCTCTATATACTGGCTTCCTTTTCATGACTGGTCAGTGGTAATCCATACCTTCCATCAGGTGTAACCCATTCATTCATCTAACTCAGCATTCACCGCTTCAATATAGACAAACATTATAATACTACTTATTCATTTAATCTGTAAAAAATACTCATACAACATCAAAATTTATACATGATCGAGATATAAAATTAAGAACAATATTATCATAAATATATTACACTAAATATATCACATTTTCTTAATCTGATTATTAACGGGTGTTTCATATTTCAGACACCCGTCTAGACATCTCTTTATATTAAAAACAAATTAGTATTACACATAATTCATGGATCAAAAATAGATTCTATTTTTCGCTATATAGCTGCCATATATTGTTACCCTTTCATTACCCACTAGGGATCTCATACGTAAAGTGGTCAGACTCACTACATGGTATAATATGGAACTGCTTATAGTACATGGGGTTCTCCGCCTTTCTAGTCAGTTGTATAGTCTTATCTGTACTGCTCCTTTTATATTCTTACTACAACTGTCAAGGCTCATTTTTGTACTTGTTAGGTTGTTTCTGTATCTTTATTGTCTATTATGTATTCTGTTGATGCAGTGGTAATCTGTGGTATTATGTACCTTCATTACTGATATACTGTAGTGTGTGTGAAATTTCTTAATAAACACATTTGAAAAAAAAAAAGAAACAAATGCTTAAATACATAGTTGTTCATTAATACCATCCACCCCAAACAGAAAAGAAGAGAGGGGGAAAAGGAGACACATAATTAGTATATTTATTTCACCACTCATAAAAACCATTTAGTCTCAGACTTCTTATTTAGACCATCTGGGACAAGGGTTTTTAATTCAAAAATAGTCTTCATTTCTAGCTTAGCAATACACGCCTCTGTATCATTAGTCCTCCACTTGTCTGTCACTTTTTTAATACCACAGAAAAACTTGATACAGTTAGGGTCACAATCATGTTTCTCTTTAAAATGTTGTGACACATTATGGTTGGCGTATCCTTTTTAATATTACTGACATGTTCTGCCAGCCTGTCTTTTAATGCTCGTAATGTCCTGCCAATATATTGTTTGCTACAATTACATTGTAATAAATATACTGCATATTTACTGTGACAGATGATAAAATTGGTAATCTTACCTACCCTATTGTTACTATTAGATGCGTATTGCATAATCTTTCTGTCTGTTTTACAGGTCTTACACATCAAGCAACTACCACACCTCTGAAAACTTTGTGTGTGGATAGAATTCTTCATTCCAGATGTTCTTAAAGCACTACTGCCCATTAAATCCTTTAGATTGTCTGACTTTCTATATACAAATAGTGGTTTCTTTGGAATATATTCTATCAGGGTCGGATCTGCATAAAGCACATCCCAATGTTTGTTAATTATCTGTTCAATATCTTTATGTTGATTGGTGTAACGTGTAATAAGGGCTATTTTTCTGTCCTCTTTAGTTGTTTCCTTATTATGACCTTTCAGGATGGAAATTCTATCCATTTGTCTACACTTATTGATTGTACCATCTATCTGTATACTATAGCCCTTATTTTCAAATTGATTTTTCATATCTTTTGCTTGTAAATCAAATATCTCCAGGTCTGTACAGTTATGACGTAACCTTTGGAATTGGCTATACAGAATACTCCGAATCCAGTTCCAATGATGATTGCTATCCAGGCCTATATATGAATTGCAGTCAGTAGGTTTCACAATTTTGTTGGTGCAAATTTGACACTTGCCAACATAAATTGTAAGGTCTAAAATCACTTATCTGAAAGGGAAGTTCAATATTCTTATCGCTGGCATTCAAATGGTCACAAAGGGTACTTAAAGAAGACCTGTTACTCCTCCAAATAAACATGACATCGTCTATATAGCGGATTCATAGTACCCATGGGTGCCAACCTGGTGCTATGGATCTGCTAAATAGACAATGTCATGCTTTCAGATGTCAGTGAACTTACCTTCACTATTGGTGAGGCTAAACTGTAGTGTGTAAAAATATATATTTCTGACTCATTTGTGCAACACTGTAACTGCTGGTGTGTGATATAAAAAAAACTAATACATTTTTCTTACTCATTTGTGCAACACAGTCAGTGAAGCTAAACCGCAGTATGTAAAAATATATATTTCTGACTCATTTGTGTGACACTGTAACTGTTGGCGTGTGATACAAAAAATAATATATATTACTGACTCATTTGTGTGACACTGTAAAGGCATTGTGTGCTATAAAAAACAATATATATTTCTGACTCATTAGTGCAACACTGTACCTGCAGTGTATGATATTGAAAATTACACACACACACACACATATATATATATATATATATATGATTTAAATTAATATTTAGTGCTGTGTCATCCCAGTATACATCCAGGGACTGCAGCTGCTCCATCTATCTAGGGGTGTTCTGTCAAGACACCCAAAATAAAAGTCATCTTTAAAAAAAAAAATAATTGTGCTGTATCCTCCTAGTATATATCCAAGCGTGCTCCATTCATTTTAGGGTGCTGTGTCCGTAGCTCATATTCTTATGTTAGAACTAGGGAGGCCAATCCCAGGGGCGTTTTTTCAATCCCGGGTATTGGGATTGAAAAACTCTCAATCCCAGGATTCCTGGGATCCCGGGATTGAGTTGGCCAATTAAAATATACATTTTTATGCATGGCCGAGCAGGACAGAGCAACAGATAAAAACGATTATTTTTCCTGTGGGCCTATGCTGGGCCATGAATGTTATTTTATTGCAGTGGTGTTATGTTAGGGCTTAGCTGGGGCCCCAAAACCACAGGTATAAAATAAATAACATTAGGCCTGCTGACCCAGCCCCCCAACACAGAATAATTAAATAAAATACCCATAATCATATTTATACTCACCCAGTCCTCCTCTTCACTCCTCTAAGAGAAGCACTGTCTCACTGGTGATGTCTGGCCTTTGTTGCACTGATCTGCAGAAGCAGGGTTCCCTCCTCCTCCTGAGTCCTATCCTGACTCCTGCAGCCCACTTTTATTGCCACTAGACCAGGGGACGTACATAGTACTGCCGTGCGATCATGGCTGAAGGGGCAGGCCAGCATGGTGCTGTGCAGAGTGACCTCTGACGTCATGCGGCACAGCGCACAGCCGGCCAGCATCTGAGCCAAGTGCTCCACGCTGCCCCACAGAAATAAAACAGCACATATGCAGGGCAATCCCAAAATCCCAGGACTGGAACCTCCAATCCCGGGATTCAAATCCCGGTAATTTTTGCCCCAAATCCCGGGATCCCGCCGATCCCGATCTCGGGATTGGTCACAATACAGTAGTTATAACTTATTGTCCTATTTTCATAATTCTTATTATTATAACATTGTGATTCATTAAAATTAAAATTAATATTATTAATAATAATTATAAATTAACTAAATGTAAATTAAATATATATAACTAAACTCTCCACACTTGAATAGCAAATCTTCTGCATGTCGAACAGGGATGGACTTGGGCCTCTTTCCAGCCCTGGCATCCGTGGCTCCAGTGCCCGCATGCACGTGAAAGGGGGCGCGTGCGACTAGCAAGGGGCGCGTGGACACTGGAAATGGGGGCATGCTGCGAGTCAGGGGTCGTGGACTCACGGCATGCCCCCATATTGCTAAGCCTTCCCGGCTCTCTGTGGACCGGACCGTCCCACTAGCCCTTCTGGCATTTGCCAAAAGTGCCAGATGGGCAGTCCGACCCTGATGTCGACTATATATTTGAGGAACAGAAGAACTTAATCCTAATTTGCAAATAATTTTTAACGGATGATTAGCGAATCTTCTCCATGTCGACGATATCTTTGAGGAACAGAAGAACTTGATCCTACTTTTAAAATAATTTTAACAGATGTTTACATAATTTCAAAATATATTGTTAACTGCCATGTGTTTGCTGCCCTCTGCTGTCGCTTAGTTTAGTCATCCAGCTACCTCGATGCAACCTTTTGGCCTAAACTGGATAAAAACAATGGGCTTAATTCAGACTTGATTGTTGCAGTGGTAGCGATCGCAGTCTGAAGCCCTTGCTGGAGTGCGCATGAGCAGTAGCCGCACTGCTCGTGCACACCCCTGGAGCCCAGTGAGATGCTAACAGCCTTTCAATCAGGCAGAGGCGGTCGCGGGGTGCGAGGGTGCATGCCAATGGCATTAGAACGCTGATGTTGGGGTGCATTCAGGACAACACAGGCATGTCCGGACCGGTGTGGGGGCAGGCCGTGGTGGCTGTGTGCAGGAGCTGCGCAGGCAGGGAGCTACTTGTCAGGAGCAAAAACATCGCCGCCGTGCAATGCTTTAGCACCTGTGTGTGTGTGTGTGGGGGGGGGGGGCAGAGCCAAACATGCGGGGCGGACTAGCTCTAAATTTAGAACATCTACAATCACATCTGAAACACCCCCAATAATGTGAGCGGTGAGGTGTTCATGATAGACTACAAATGAGTGGAAATTAATGTTATTGATGTTAATAATATTGTAGGGCAGTGGTTTCCAAACTTTTTTGAATCACGGCGCCCTAGAATATCAGAATTTTTTTCACAGCACCCCATGGCCAAAAATTTCTTATTGAGAAATTTAGAAAGAAATATTACATTAAGTAGATCGCGTTTATATGTCATCCTTAGGGTCGGTTGTGTGGTGAGAGACAAGATTTGCTTCTGTTTGGCCACATATTTTATGACTCGCAGCCACCAGCACTCGTTTTGCCTATTATATTGACCATGAATAATTTGAATTGGTCCTGGACCACCAACCCAGGGCACCCCTGCAAGTGTCCCGAGGTACCCCAGGTAGCCACGGCACACAGTTTGGGAACCTCTGCTGTAGGGACAAAAACACCCCCAAATTCTGTTATTTTAGCTGTTTTTATGATTTTTCCCAAATAATCCAGATCCAAAACCAAAATCACAACCTGCAAGGGCTGTTTTGGCAAAATTAATCCAGATCCAAAACACGAAGGAGATCCAAACCAAAACACAAAACCTGAAAAATGTCCCGGCGCAAACCCCTAGTAATAACAGACAAGTTTACAATCTGTAGGGAAGTAGGCATTGCTACACATGGACAGGTGTTATCTATTGCATAACAGTCCACCAGATTGCAAAGGTTCTTGGTGGGCTGTATGATATAGGGGTCTATTTACTAAGCCTTGGATGGAGATAAAGTCGATGGGTGTGGAGTCGATGGGTGTGGATTATTGCATCGACAGGTTCTAGGACGACAATGTTCTAGGACGACTATAGGTCGACAGGCACTAGGTCGACAGGGTTGTAAAGTCGACAGGGGTTCTAGGTCGACATGGTTTAGGTCGACAGGAGTTTTTCATGTTTTTTTGGTGTCGTTTTCTCCGTACAGTGACCGGGAAGTCCAATTAGTGCACCGTGTCCCCTCGCATGGCTCACTTCGCTCACCATGCTTCGGGCAAGGGGCCTCTCTCCGCTACCGCTTCGCTCTGCACAGATTACCGTTCCAATCAAAGTCCACGTGGATCGTTAAGTATGAAAAAGTTAAAATAAAGATTATTTTTTTTACAAGTCATGTCGACATCCTGTCGACCTAGAAACCATGTCAACCTAGGAACCATGTCTACCTAGTGACTGTCGACCAATAGTGGTCCACCTAAACATTGTCGACCTAGACAGTGTCGATCTTCAGACCGGATCCCAAAGTTGACAGAGATAAAGTACCAGCCAATCAGCTCTTAACTGTCATGCCACAGGTTGTGTTTGAAAAATGACAGTTAGGAGGTGATTGGCTGGTCCTTTATCTCCATCGATTTTATCTCCATCCAAGGCTTAGTAAATAGACCCCATAGTCACAAAGCAATGTTGGTCTGTGTCAGGAGGATGGTAAAGTAAAGAACGAGAAAATCTGTGAGGATATGAGTGGACTCTACATTGGGCAAGTAATTGGATAGGAAAGTTTATGAAGGTTATGTGGTCGGTTCCGTAATTTGATAAGCTTGCCTGAAGAAGTGAGTTTTCAGGGAACACTTGAAGATTTGGAGACTAGTGGAGAGTCTTACTGTGCAGGCATTCCACAGAGTGGGTGCAGCCCGATGAAAGTACTGCAATCATGAATGGGAGAAAATAATGAGTGTGGATCCGCAGACGATGAACGTCTAGCAAGGAAGATTAGCCACGCAGTAGCATTCAGAATGGATTGTAGTAGTGAGAGTCTCTTTTTGGTAAGACCAGTAAGAAGACTATTGCAATAACACAGGTCTGCGATGAAAAAGCTTTTTTAACAAATTTATGTGATACTTATAGATTTTTGGCTTCTGAACATGAAAATGACTCCCGATTTTGCATATCACATCACGTTTTTCTGCAAAATGTGTATTTATGAATGTCATTTTTTTCATATTCATTAAAGTAATAAATGCATTCTGTCTACATTTATTATAAAACATTGGGCCTAATTCAGAGTTGATTGCAGCAGCAAATTTGTTAGCAGTTGGGCAAAACCATGTGCACTGCGGGGTGGGGGGGGGGCAGATATAACATGTGCAGAGAGAGTTAGATTTGGGTGGGGTGTGTTCAAACTGAAATCTAAATTGTAGTGTAAAAATAAAGCAGCCAGTATTTACCCTGCACAGAAACAATATAATCCACCCAAATCTAACTCTCTCTGCACGTTATATCTGCCCCCCTGCAGTGTACATGGTTTTGCCCAACTGCTACCAAATTTGCTGCTACGATCAACTCTGAATTACCCCCATTGTCTTAAATGAATTCAGTTGATAGTATAGAACATTGCAATTCAGTTCTCGTCATAAAACTTCCCCCAGTCCAGTGTCAGATTAAGGTCCGCATGAGCCTGGAGTTGAAATTTACAAAGGGCCTAAACCCCATACTGTCTAAAGGAACATTGCACACACACAACAACTACAACGTGAGCTGGCGAAGGTTGAACCAAATACAACAGATACAACACAGTTTTGCCCTGTGCCGGCTCATGTTAACCCCTGCCTACCACCGCATATGTACTGTGTGTGTAGCGTGTACTGTGTGTGTGTATATATGTGGTGATGTGTGTGTAGTGTGTGTGTGTGTGTGTGTGTGTGTGTGTGTGTGTGTGTGTGTGTATACTGTCTATGTTTGTAGTGTGTACTGTCTATGTTTGTACACACAGTGCACACTACAAACATAGACAGTCCACACACACCACATATACCCACTACACACGGGTGGTCTTCAGTTTGCCGGCTGTTGGGATACCGGCACGCAGTATACCGGCGCCGGAATCCCGACACCCGGCATACCGACACCTTTTCTCCCTCTTGGGTGTCCACGACCCACCTGGAGGGAGAATAGATGCGCCCCACCGTGCCCGCAGCGTGGCAAGCACAGCGAGCCCACAAGGGGCTCATTTGCGCTCGCCCAGCTGTCGGTATGCGGTCGGGATTCCGGCGCCGGTATGCTGGCCGCTGGGAGCCCTGACGCCGGCACACCATACTACACCCCTACACACACATCACCACATAAACACACACACACACTACACATTGCACACACAGTACACACTACTCATACAGTACAGTAAACACACTAATTGATGCTACTCAACAAGTAGCCATCATAGACCTTTTCGCCGTGTACTTCGTTCAAACAAGTAATTTCACAATTTTTAGGCAATGGCAAGGATCCAAACTACAAAGAAATTGTCAGGGAAATGCTCAATAGTTACAGAAACCTTGGCTGCAATATGAATTTAAAGGTACATTTTGGAATTCCCATATTTATATACCATTTTCTGAATAATCTCTGAGACTATGGTGAAGAACAGGGTGAACCAGTGTCAGACTGGGACATGAAGGGCCCACCGGGGGAATGCAGTTGTAGGGGTACATGCTTAGGGCTATGGCCAGACACCACAGAGATTTGTCTAACCACTAGAAACTGTATGGTCTAGGCCCCTTGATAAATATATATATAGCAAATACAGCTAGTGCATTCATGATAATGTACCAGATTAATAACAGGAATGCACTGTAGAAATTACACCATAGTCCTGTGCAGTATAATGTAACACATGTATAGTGTATAACTCAAGTGCACAGTCTGGAACCTGCTACCTAGAGGAGGATGTGGGCCCACAGGCAGGGGGGCCCACCGGTGGTTTCCCCTGAACCCCTGTGGGCCAGTCCAACCCTGGAGTGAACGGTTCCACCGAGACGTTAAAGGTGTAGAAAGAAGATACCAGGGTCATTGAGACATCAGCATGATGGCTGACTACTGCTGCATAATACACAGAAAAACATAAGCAAAAAGCGACAACACGAAGGCAAAAAAAACAAGATACTAACTTTTTTCAATAATTATGGTTTTGTTTCTATTATTGTTTGAATTTATTGTTATTTTATTATGTAATTAAGACAAAAACACTGATACCATTTACACTTCTTCGTATTTCACAATAAATATGTCAAGATCAATTAAACGTCTTGTTTTTTTCTTAAAAATATATGTAAGAGTTTTTGCAGTGTCTTGTGTAAGATATGGTCATATTTTGGATATGTTTTTTAGATGCATGTAGTAAGATTTAGAGACAGATTGAATGTGGGAAACAAAGGACAGTTCAGAGTCGAGGATGACACCTAGACAGCGAGCTAGTTTGGTAGGATTGATTGTCGAGTTTTCAACAGTGATAGAGATATCAGGTTGGTAACAACTATTGGTCGGTGGAAATATAATTAATTATGTTTTGGAAATATTAAGTTTGAGGTGGCAAGATGACATCCAAGATGAAATGGCAGAAAGTTTTTCAGTAACACGGACCAATACAGAAGGTGACAAATCTGGGGAGGATTGGTAGATTTGTGTATCAGCCGCATACAGATGGTACTGAAATTCGAAAGAGCTGATTCATTTGCCAATAGATGTGGTGTATATTGAGAAAAGCATAGGACCTAAGACTGAGCCTCGCAGTACTCCAACTGAAAGAGGTAGCGAAGAGGAGGTGGATTCAGATATAACATTTGCAGAGAGAGTTAGATATGCGTGGGTTATTTCGTTTCTGTGCAGGGTAAATACTGGCTGCTTTATTTTTACACTGCAATTTAGATTTCAGTTTGAACACACCCCACCCAAATCTAACTCTCTCTGCACATGTTATATCTGTTTCCCCTGCATGCACATGGTTTTGCCCAACTGCTAACAAAATTGCTGCTGTGATCAACTCAGAATTAGGCCCATTAACTGTGCCTGCGTTGGAATGGTAGATAAGACGTACTTGCCTGCCTTATGCATCTCTGCACCGGACAGTCTTATCATATTTGGGTGTATCATGGGTGTGTATGAATTGGAGAATGATTCTATTGCCAGGGCTGACAACAGAAATCTTGGGGCCCTGTACAGTGATATCTGTGGGGGAAGCAGTCAGGATCCCAACTGTCGGGAACCCGGCAGTCAGAATACCGACACTGGGATCCCGACACTGTTATTCAGAAAGGGAGCAACATTCTGGCACCGCAAACCCGACAACTGGGATCCCGAACTAGGACACACTGCGGTGCTGCAGAGGTAAGCCACGGGAAGGGGAGGGTGGGTTAGGTTTAGGCTGCATCCTGGGGGGTTAGGATTAGGCTGCCTCCTTAGGGGTTAGGGTTAGGCTTCAGGGAGGGGGGGTTAGGCACCCCTCTCGGAGTGATAGTGTTAGGCTATGGGGCAGGAGGGTTAGGTTCAGGCAGCGGTGATGGGGGGGCTAGGTTTAGGCGCCTCTGGGGGTGGTGGTTAGGGTTAGGCACAAAGGGGGAGGTTAGGGTTAGGCTGCGAGTAGGGAGGGTTAGGGTTAGGGGGGTGTTGAGTGGGTAGAACTCCCTTTACTCACCCCTGTTGGTATTTCGAATGCCGGGATCCTGGCATCAATATTGCGAACGCCGGGATCCAATGCTGATCCCATCTTTGGGGCCCCCTCAGATTTTTTTTATATATATATATATATATATATATATATATATATATATACAGGGTGATTCAAAAGTCGCAGTACACCCTTTTGTTTCAAACACTGCAGGAAATGGGAAAACTGAATACTCCAGTAAGGTATAGTTAAGGTGGGCTATCTTTTAGGGTATGTACCGAACATGGTCGCCATCTTGAAACTGGCCAACTTGAATCTAAGTCAGTTTTCCCATTTCCTGCACAGTTTTTAAAACACATTGGGTGTACTGAGACTTTGACAAGGGTGTACTGCGACTTTTGAATCATCCTCCTTTCTCCCACACATCCCACAGTCTGTCTCTCCCCAATGACTCCATGCTGCATTCCCAGCTCTCCCACCCCAACAAAAGCCCTGTATCCACTGTTATCCTGGGGAGAGACTCACCTGCACTGCTCCAAAGTACCTAGACCCAAAGACCGCACAGCAGGTACTATGTGGCCCTCACACCCCAGCAGAAGAGGCGGGCGCAGGGCACAGGAATCCTGTCCAGCAGAGCTCCTTCCATGTCCCATAACTGCCTGCAACAGAGCTGGACCCACACTCGTGCCGCACAGTCACTGGGTGGGACAGGCTCCTGTCACTCTGAGGCTGCGCCCACACTTCCTACAGCTGTGCTATTTGGACAAAATGGCTTACATTCCTGCTGGGCGCTAAGCGGCATATCCTTGAGGCTCCTGTGATCCTTGGGCCCGGTACAGGTGTCCCCTTTGACACCCCCCCACCCTGTCGCCAGGCCTGCTCAGAAAAACTTCCAACCACTCTTTTTAGCCACAAAAGAGATACAGGGTTTTTTTTTCAAAAGTGTATGTCTTTGAGTGGTTAGGGTGGGGCAAGAGAGGATTGGGGAAGATTTTTGGTTGGTAAGGGATGGGGCTTATGTTGTCCTCCTTTATCATATGCAAATGTTTCGAAGATATAATCTATAGATCTATACATTATTTTCATTTTCAACTGACAAACTTATTAGAGGTAATGATGAGTAGTACATTGGGCCTCAATCAGAGGTCAGTGCAATTCTGATAGTTTTAGCAAATAGTGGTGTTTATTCTACCGTGTATGTGTCACTGTAGAATAATCTGCATAAGTGCCAAGATGATCTTGTGATGGTGGCCTGTATTTTGGCTGTTCAGGAATTTGGGCATATGGGACCTCAAAAGGACATGGCTTAATAGTTATACCTTTTGGTAGGACATTGGATCCCCCATCCTGGATTGTATTTAATGGCATGAAAGCTTAATGAAAGAGACTGATAAACTGACACTCCCCCCATCCTGTTTGTCTGTGCCCAAAGCTTGAACAAGGTCCCCCTACTGTGAAAAGCAAACAAAAAATGCCAGAGGAAGTTTAGCCTTCAACACCTCTAAACTTGGTTCAGCAATTAGCTTACACAATGTAGACACAGTTTAAAAACTAGCAATTCATACCAAACAGACATTCATGAAATATACATTTTGGGAGAACTACAATAATTCACATTATGGTCATGGCCGGGTTATTACTCATAGTACCGTCAGCACAGTTTACCCATGCATACAGTCATGACACATGACTCTGAAGATTCGCCATAATCTATGGCGATGGCCACAGGAGGTGGCTACTAAAACACAGTTATGTCACGAATGCTTCAGGGGAATGTCGCAGTCAGCGACTACATTTTGACGCAGTTACACTGTGCCCGACAGCTTAGCCGTGAGAGACATTCTGAGCAACCATAGGCTTGTCTGCTGCTGTTCCTGTCTGTATGCTTGCAACTGCAGTACTAATACGTTTCCAGGAACACTTATCCTACTGTGTGTGCAGGGTGTAGTAGGGTATGCCGGAGGACGGGCTATCGGCGACCAGCATACCGGTGCCGGAAGCCCGACCACCGGCATACCGACAGCGTGGTGAGCGCAAATGAGCCCCTTGCGGGCTCGCTGCCCTTGCCACGCTGTGGGCACGGTGGCGCGCTACGTGCGCCACGCTATCTATTCTCTCTCCAGGGGGGTCGTGGACCCCCAAGAGGGAGAAAAAGTGTCGGTATGCCGGCTGTTGGGATTCCGGCGCCGGTATACTGTGCGCCGGGATCCCGACAGCCGGCAACCTGAAGACCACCCATATGTGCAAACATCCCATTGTCACCCAGTAACACGCACTCTACACCAAGTGGAAATGCAGATGAGATGCTTATGACTCTGAATGGCAGTAGTTGCTCTAAATTTGCAGATGCAGGCCCCAAAGAATGGGCAGTCTACTAAGAACAGCAAGATATATGCACAGACAGAATTGCGTGCAATTGTGAATCAGGCCCCTAGTCTCTTAATTAGTGACTTTAACTCATTTCTGCTAAATATATGTAAATAGCAAAATATATATACTGTATCTATATACTGTATACTTATTTATTTAGATAGATAGAACACTGTTGTTCACCACTTCCAAGAAAAAATGGGTGCATGAAAAAGGGAATGGCCGGGAGGCTCCCAAAAACCGGGTGACCCTCCCCCCCCACCACTCCGGAAGAGCAGGCAAGTCTCCCAATTTTTCTGGTCCCCCCTGCCCGGCCACCCAGTTAGTGAGTAAAGTGGGCAGTCCGGGCAATGAATTGCATCATCATAGCCACGCCCCCTGGAGAATAATGCCAGTAATATCGGCATTACAGAGCGGGCGGGGCTTAAATGATGTGATGCGGTAACCACGCCCTGTACAGCCCCATCCTGCCCCCTCTACTCATTATTGCCCTCCCCGAAAACAGCAGCCAGGAAGTCAGTAAGCATACATAGGGGGCGATTCAGAGATGGATGTAATTAGAGTCACTGCCATGATCTTGGACACAGCAGCAATGCAACAAATGCTAAAGCCACAGGAGAAAAAAAGATGCCTCCTGCCAGTATTGCAGTGCTGAGGGCTGCTTCATCATCAGATCACCATTGCAACCATTACTCAGAATGACTGCTGAAACGCCTTTGTTGGGGCCAAGAAAGCTGAGTCAGAAGATGCAAAACCTAGCCTCGGTATGTTACAAAAGGGGTGTTCTGCAAGTAACAATGTAGGACCTGTTCTGTACGTTGTGCAGTCCACCTGCCATCGGAGTACTATTCTGAATCAGGCCCATGAAACGGGTAAATGTATCCAGGTTTAATCCAATGTTTCAGTTTCTACAGACTTTTTTCAAAGGCATGAAATAATAATATAGATGGAACCTGCGTTTGCCCCTGCTTTCTTCATTGGAATGACTAATTAAATTTCAATGTTACTTTTGCGGTCTCCCCCCAGTATATTTGATTACCCTGTATACTCTGACTGAATACTTGTACAATTTAGCAAAATATGAGTGATGCAGATTATTTATTTATTTATTAACAGTTTCTTATATAGCGCAGCAAATTCTGTTGCGCTTTACAATTTGAAATAACAATAACAAACTGGGTGATAACAGCCATAGAGGTAGGAAGGCCCTGCTCGCAGGCTTACAATCTATAGGGAAATAGCACCTTTCCTTGTGTACATATGCCTATCTATTGCATAGAATAAGAAGACATGTGAGGATATGTGTGGACTGTACAGAGTGGATGTAATTTGATAGGAAGGTTTATGAAAGTTATGTGGGCGGTTCTGGAATTTGATACGCTTGCCTAAAGATGTGAGTTTTCAGGGAACGCTTGAAGGTTTGGAGACTAGAGGAGAGTCTTATTGTGCGTGGTAGGGCATTCCACAGAGTGGGTGCAGCCCGATGAAAGTCATGCAGTCGTGAGTGGGAGCGAGTAATGAGTGTGGATGAAAGACGCAGGTCTTGTGAAGAGCGAAGAGGTCGGGTTGGGAGATATTATGAGATAAGCGAAGTGATATACGTTGGTGTAGTTTGGTTAATGGCCTTGTGTGTGAGTATTTTATATTGAATGCGGTAGAGTACAGGTAACCAATGGAGGGACTGACAGAGTGGATCTGCAAACGATGAACGTCTAGCTAGGAAGATAAGCCTCGCCGCTGCATTCAGAATGGATTGTAGTGGTGAGAGTCTCGTTTTGGGAAGACCAGTTAGGAGACTATTGCAATAATCAATGCGGGAGATAATGAGAGCGTGGATTAGAGTTTTAGCAGTGTCTTGTGTAAGGTATGGTCATATTTTGGATATGTTTTTTAGATGCATGTAACATGATCTTGAGACAGATTGAATGTGGGGAACAAAGGACAGATCAGAGTCAAGGATGACACCTAGGCAGCGAGCTTGTGGGGTAGGGTAGATAGTTGAGTTTTCAACAGTGATAGAGATATCAGGTTGGAAACTACTATTGGCCGGTGGAAATATAATTAACTCTGTCTTTGAAATATTCAGTTTGAGGTGGCGAGATGTCATCCAGGATAAAATGGCAGAAAGGCATTCAGTGACACGGTCCAGTACAGATAGGGACAAGTCAGGGGAGGATAGGTAGATTTGAGTATCATCTGCGTACAGATGATACTGAAAACCAAAGAGCTGATACAGATTCTTTGTCAAGCGCCACACCTCTACTCATTGCTCGTTAGAATCTTCATACGCACATGCAATGTAGGGGGGTGTTACCAGTATATGGACAGCCCCCTGCCCGCCGAACTATCAGTGCAGCTTACCAATATTTTTTTTTTTTTAGACGAGCAGAGTGCAGGCAGAAAGCTGGCAGAGTTGCCGCTAGCTGAATGTAAGAGGAGAGCAGCAGCGCATTTCTACTTCCTCAGAGTTTTGAAAACGGGGCTGTGCTTATTTGATGGATGATGTTGTGTGACGTGTGTGTATATCCTGTGTGTGTTTAGAAGTATGCTGTGTGTGTGTGTATGTATGTGTATACTGTGTGTGTGTATACCTTATTTATAAGTATGCTGTATTTATGTTATGTGTGCGTGTATGCCCTGTATTGCTGTGTGTATGTATGATATATATATATATATATATATATATATATATATATATAGATAGCGGTGTTGGGATCGGCACTCAAAGTGGGGGCTGCTGGATTACTTGCTGCGGTGCCTTCTGTGATCCTTTGCAAGATCCAATGTAGTAGAAGGAGAAAATCAGCGGCACTCAGCAGTCGGAATTATGCTGTATAGAAATCTTTTATTCCAGTCCTACAGCGTTTCGGGGAAACTAAGCAGTCGGCACTCAGCAGTCGGAATTATGCAGTGCCACTCCTAGATGGGCCAGGTGTTTGTGTCGGCCACTTGTGTCGCTTAGCTTAGCCATCCAGCGACCTCGGTGCAAATTTTAGGACTAAAAATAATATTGTGAGGTGTGAGGTGTTCAGAATAGACTGGAAATGAGTGGAAATTATGGTCATTGAGGTTAATAATACTATGGGATCAAAATGACCCCCAAATTCTATGATTTAAGCTGTTTTTTAGGGTTTTTTGAAAAAAACACCCGAATCCGACAAAAAATTTTCGGTGAGGTTTTGCCAAAACGCGTCCGAATCCAAAACACGGCCGCGGAACCGAATCCAAAACCAAAACACAAAACCCGAAAAATGTCCGGTGCACATCACTAATTATTGACCACATTATTTTAAGGAGAATTATAAACAAAAACAACAACTTCAGGAGAATATCAAATGGGTAATATGGGGAGAAGGTGGGGGTGAAGAGTAGGGGGGAGAAAGAGAGGGGAGGGGACCACGATACAGTCTCATAATGACAAACATACAGAGAGCTTTCAAATGAAGAATGAGAATAGGAAAGAAGAAGAGAAAAGATAGAAAAAATAGAAAAGACAAGCTATCAATATGGGAAGCGGAAGCAAGAAGAAGGGGTGGAACAATAGTTGTCGTCCATGGGTCCACGTGAAAAGTTAATAATAAGAGGTGGGGGATGTTGGTCTACGCTCTGCCAGGAGCCAGGGGGTCCAAACCTGAGGAAAAGCATATCCTCATGGAGGTAATATGTAATCTCCTTCATTGCTGCAATGTGCCAGATTCTGGTCTTAAGTGCAGAGAGAAGAGGGGGAGAACTTTTTTCCCAATTGAGAGCAATTAGTGATTTTGCTGCTGTTAAAATATGTGTTGCCAGTTTTTTAGAAAATTTGTAAACGGCCGGAGTGGGGTAGCACAGTAGAAAAACCCAGGAATCTTTCGGAACAGGGGTTTCCAGAAGGGAATTCAGGAGGGCATGAACCAAGTCCCAAAAGGGGACAATGATTGGACAGGTACACCATATATGGATCATAGTGCTTCTGCAGCCACAACCCCTCCAGCATTTCAGAGACAAGGACGGGAAGAGCTTATTGAGTGTATCAGGAGTATAATTCCAATGGTAATAGATTTTGTATGCGGTCTCTTTGATATTGGTTGCAATAGAGCTTTTTGCTATCCCCAGTCTCATGTCGTCCCAGTCCTCAGCTTCCAGGGGAGGGCCAGGATCCCATTCCCAAGCAGTTTCATGGGATCTGGAAGAGGGAAGGGTGGCATCTAGTAGGAGGCCATAAAGCTGAGAAGTTAAGCCTTTGGAAAGGGGGTGCTTTTTACATATATTTTCAAAGGGGGTAAGGTCGTGAAGTACTGTGGGTGAGGGTAGAGAGCATAGAAAGTGGCGAATTTGTAGAAATTCAAAGGGGTTGAGTGTTTGTGAAAGGGTTTTCATTTGCAGATCAAGCAGGGACAACCATTGGCCCTGGTTGGCAAAATCAGCTAGGAATTTAAACCCAAGTTGAGTCCAAATACTGAATCTCGTAACAGAGTCCAATTTTTTGACATTACGCCAGGTAGAGTCCCCCTTTTACACATTACGGCAGAAATTAAGGTTATTTCTGCATCACAATCAGGCACATTTGTAAGGGGACTAGCAATAAACAGTTAAAAAAAGGTGTTTTTTTTTAAATCATACTTGTAACTTAAAGCTCTGCAGTCAAATTCCATAGACATTAGGTAGAAATGTGCTGATTCAATATGCGAAAGTCACAGCTAAGAGAGAGTGAGAGTGAGTTACCACCTCTTGCTTTAGGTGATGGCAGGGCAGGTTCAGGTGTTTTTGGTGGTGCTCCAGTCTTCTGTACGCGGTGCCTGTACGCCGAAAGTGGCCCGCAATTCTTCTGGCCACCGACAGCATCTCTTGCACGCCCCTGTCGTTTTTTAAATAATTCTGCACCACCAAATTCAAGGTATGTGCAAAACATGGGACGTGCTGGAATTTGCCCAGATGTAATGCACTCACAATATTGCTGGCGTTGTCCGATGTCACAAATCCCCAGGAGAGTCCAATTGGGGTAAGCCATTCTGCGATGATCTTCCTCAGTTGCCGTAAGAGGTTTTCAGCTGTGTGCCTATTCTGGAAAGCGGTGATACAAAGCGTAGCCTGCCTAGGAACGAGTTGGCGTTTGCGAGATGCTGCTACTGGTGCCGCCGCTGCTGTTCTTGCAGCGGGAGGCAATACATCTACCCAGTGGGCTGTCACAGTCATGTAGTCCTGAGTCTGCCCTGCTCCACTTGTCCACATGTCCGTGGTTAAGTGGACATTGGGTACAACTGCATTTTTTAGGACACTGGTGAGTCTTTTTCTGACGTCCGTGTACATTCTCGGTATCGCCTGCCTAGAGAAGTGGAACCTAGATGGTATTTGGTAACGGGGGCACACTACCTCAAGAAATTGTCTAGTTCCCTGTGAACTAACGGCGGATACCGGACGCACGTCTAACACCAACATAGTTGTCAAGGCCTCAGTTATCCGCTTTGCAACAGGATGACTGCTGTGATATTTCATCTTCCTCACAAAGGACTGTTGGACAGTCAATTGCTTACTGGAAGTAGTACAAGTGGTCTTCCGACTTCCCCTCTGGGATGACGATCGACTCCCAGCAGCAACAACAGCAGCGCCAGCAGCAGTAGGCATTACACTCAAGGATGCATCGGAGGAATCCCAGGCAGGAGAGGACTCGTTAGACTTGCCAGTGACATGGCCTGCAGGACTATTGGCTTTCCTGGGTAAGGAGGAAATTGACACTGAGGGAGTTGGTGGTGTGGTTTGCGCGAGCTTGGTTACAAGAGGAAGGGATTTACTGGTCAGTGGACTGCTTCCGCTGTCGCCCAAAGTTTTTGAACTTGTCACTGACTTATTATGAATGCGCTGCAGGTGACGTATAAGGGAGGATGTTCCGAGGTGGTTAACGTCCTTACCCCTACTTATTACAGCTTGACAAAGGCAACACACGGCTTGACACCTGTTGTCCGCATTTCTGTTGAAATACTTCCACACTGAAGAGCTGATTTTTTTGGTATTTTCACCAGGCATGTCAATGGCCATATTCCTCCCACGGACAACAGGTGTCTCCCCGGGTGCCTGACTTAAACAAACCACCTCACCATCAGAATCCTCCTTGTCAATTTCCTCCCCAGCGCCAGCAACACCCATATCCTCATCCTGGTGTACTTCAACAGTGACATCTTCAATTTCACTATCAGGAACTGGACTGCGGGTGCTCCTTTCAACACTTGCAGGGGGCGTGCAAATGGTGGAAGGCGCAAGCTCTTCCCGTCCAGTGTTGGGAAGGTCAGGCATCGCAACCGACACAATTGGACTCTCCTTTGGGATTTGGGATTTCGAAGAACGCACAGTTCTTTGCTGTGCTTTTGCCGCAAGTCTTTTCTTTTTTCTAGCGAGAGGATGAGTGCTCCCATCCTTATGTGAAGCTGAACCACTAGCCATGAACATAGGCCAGAGCCTCAGCCGTTCCTTGCCACTCCGTGTCGTAAATGGCATATTGGCAAGTTTACGCTTCTCAGACGCTTTTAATTTTGATTTTTGGGTAATTTTTTTACTGATCTTTTGTGTTTTGGATTTTACATGCTCTGTACTATGACATTGGGCATCGGCCTTGGCAGACGACGTTGATGGCATTTCATCGTCTCGGCCATGACTAGTGGCAGCAGCTTCAGCACGAGGTGGAAGTGGATCTTGATCTTTCCCTATTTTTTTAACCTCCACATTTTTGTTCTCCATATTTTGCGCACAACTAAAAGCCACCACAGGTATACAATGTAGATGGGTGGATAGTATAGTATTATATTACTTATGGACGACGAGTGACGACACAGAGGTAGGTACAGCCGTGGCCTACCGTACTGCTGCTTATATATATAATATACTGTATAACGGACCTGGTGGACACTGTCAGCAGACTGCTAAACTAGTATGAAGAAAAAAACAACAACACAGGTATACAATGTAGATGGATGGATAGTATAGTATTATATTACTTATGGACGACGAGTGCACTGACGACACAGAGGTAGGTACAGCCGTGGCCTACCGTACTGCTGCTTATATATATAATATACTGTATAACGGACCTGGTGGACACTGTCAGCAGACTGCTAAACTAGTATGAAGAAAAAAAAAACACCACAGGTATACAATGTAGATGGATGGATAGTATAGTATTATATTACTTATGGACGACGAGTGACGACACAGAGGTAGGTACAGCCGTGGCCTACCGTACTGCTGCTTATATATATAATATACTGTATAACGGACCTGGTGGACACTGTCAGCAGACTGCTAAACTAGTATGAAGAAAAAAAAACACCACAGGTATACAATGTAGATGGATGGATAGTATAGTATTATATTACTTATGGACGATGAGTGACGACACAGAGGTAGGTACAGCCGTGGCCTACCGTACTGCTGCTTATATATATAATATACTGTATAACGGACCTGGTGGACACTGTCAGCAGACTGCTAAACTAGGATGAAGAAAAAAAACAAAAACACCACAGGTATACAATGTAGATGGATGGATAGTATAGTATTATATTACTTATGGACGACAAGTGACGACACAGAGGTAGGTACAGCCGTGGCCTACCGTACTGCTGCTTATATATATAATATACTGTATAACGGACCTGGTGGACACTGTCAGCAGACTGCTAAACTAGTATGAAGAAAAAAAAAACACCACAGGTATACAATGTAGATGGATGGATAGTATAGTATTATATTACTTATGGACGACGAGTGCACTGACGACACAGAGGTAGGTACAGCCGTGGCCTACCGTACTGCTGCTTATATATATAATATACTGTATAACGGACCTGGTGGACACTGTCAGCAGACTGCTAAACTAGGATGAAGAAAAAAAAAACACCACAGGTATACAATGTAGATGGATGGATAGTATAGTATTATATTACTTATGGACGACGAGTGACGACACAGAGGTAGGTACAGCCGTGGCCTACCGTACTGCTGCTTATATATATAATATACTGTATAACGGACCTGGTGGACACTGTCAGCAGACTGCTAAACTAGTATGAAGAGAAAAAAAAACACCACAGGTATACAATGTAGATGGATGGATAGTATAGTATTATATTACTTATGGACGACGAGTGCACTGACGACACAGAGGTAGGTACAGCCGTGGCCTACCGTACTGCTGCTTATATATATATAATATACTGTATAACGGACCTGGTGGACACTGTCAGCAGACTGCTAAACTAGTATGAAGAAAAAAAAAAACCACAGGAGTGTTTTTCAGGCAGACAAACGTATACTGGACTGGTGGTCACTGTCAGCAAAACTGTGCACTGTACTCCTGCTATAACTGCTCCCCAGTCCCCACAATTAGGCAGTGTGAGCAGAGCAGTGCACTCAGCACAGATATATCATGCAGCAGTGCAGCACACTGAGTGAGCACAGATATGGTGGTCGGAGCGTTTTTTTCAGGCAGAGAAACAAAGGATTAAACTCACTGGTGGTATAATCAAAACCCTGCACTGTACTCCCTAACAGCTGCTCCCCGTCCCCAATCCTCCCCACAATTATAACTAACTAAGTCACTCTGTGTTCTACTATAACGGAGAGGACGCCAGCCACGCCCTCTCCCTATCAATCTCAATTCACGTGTGAAAATGGCGGCGACGCGCGGCTCCTTATATAGAATCCGAGTCTCGCGAGAATCCGACAGCGGGATGATGACGTTCGGGCGCGCTCGGGTTAACCGAGCAAGGCGGGAGGATCCGAGTCGCTCGGACCCGTGTAAAAAAAAGGTGAAGTTCGGGCGGGTCGGATTCCGAGGATCCGAACCCGCTCATCACTACTTGTCAGGAGCAAAAACATCGCCGCCGTGCAATGCTTTAGCACCTGTGGGGGGGGGGGGGGGGGGGCAGAGCCAAACATGCGGGGCGGACTAGCTCTAAATTTAGCACATTTCCGATCACATCTGAAACACCCCCAATAATGTGAGCGGTGAGGTGTTCATGATAGACTAGAAATGAGTGGAAAGTAATGTTATTGATGTTAATAATATTGTAGGGCAGTGGTTTCCAAACTTTTTTGAATCACGGCGCCCTAGAATATCAGAATTTTTTTCACAGCACCCCATAGCCAAAAATTTCTTATTGAGAAATTTAGAAAGCAATATTACATTAAGTAGATTGCGTTTATATGTCATCCTTAGGGTCGGTTGTGTGGTGAGAGACAAGATTTGCTTCTGTTTGGCCACATATTTTATGACTGGCAGCCACCAGCACTCGTTTTGCCTATTATATTGACCATGAATAATTTGAATTGGTCCTGGACCACCAACCCAGGGCACCCCTGCAAGTGTCCCGAGATACCCCAGGTAGCCACGGCACACAGTTTGGGAACCTCTGCTGTAGGGACAAAAACACCCCCAAATTCTGTTATTTTAGCTGTTTTTATGATTTTTCCCAAATAATCCAGATCCAAAACCAAAATCACAACCTGCAAGGGCTGTTTTGGCAAAATTAATCCAGATCCAAAACACGAAGGAGATCCAAACCAAAACACAAAACCTGAAAAATGTCCCGGCGCAAACCCCTAGTAATAACAGACAAGCTTACAATCTGTAGGGAAGTAGGCATTGCTACACATGGACAGGTGTTATCTATTGCATAACAGACCACCAGATTGCAAAGGTTCTTGGTGGGCTGTATGATATAGGGGTCTATTTACTAAGCCTTGGATGGAGATAAAATCGATGGGTGTGGAGTCGATGGGTGTGGATTATTGCATCGACAGGTTCTAGGACGACAATGTTCTAGGACGACTATAGGTCGACAGGCACTAGGTCGACAGGGTTGTAAAGTCGACAGGGGTTCTAGGTCGACATGGTTTAGGTCGACAGGAGTTTTTCATGTTTTTTTGGTGTCGTTTTCTCCGTACAGTGACCGGGAAGTCCAATTAGTGCACCGTGTCCCCTCGCATGTCTCACTTCGCTCACCATGCTTCGGGCAAGGGGCCTCTCTCCGCTACCGCTTCGCTCTGCACAGATTACCGTTCCAATCAAAGTCCACGTGGATCGTTAAGTATGAAAAAGTTAAAAAAAAGATTATTTTTTTACAAGTCATGTCGACATCCTGTCGACCTAGAAACCATGTCAACCTAGGAACCATGTCTACCTAGTGACTGTCGACCAATAGTGGTCCACCTAAACATTGTCGACCTAGACAGTGTCGATCTTCAGACCGGATCCCAAAGTTGACGGAGATAAAGTACCAGCCAATCAGCTCTTAACTGTCATGCCACAGGTTGTGTTTGAAAAATGACAGTTAGGAGGTGATTGGCTGGTCCTTTATCTCCATCGATTTTATCTCCATCCAAGGCTTAGTAAATAGACCCCATAGTCACAAAGCAATGTTGGTCTGTGTCAGGAGGATGGTAAAGTAAAGAACGAGAAAATCTGTGAGGATATGAGTGGACTCTACATTGGACAAGTAATTGGATAGGAAAGTTTATGAAGGTTATGTGGTCGGTTCCGTAATTTGATAAGCTTGCCTGAAGAAGTGAGTCTTCAGGGAACACTTGAAGATTTGGAGACTAATGGAGAGTCATACTGTGCGGGCATTCCACAGAGTGGGTGCAGCCGGATGAAAGTACTGCAATCATGAATGGGAGAAAATAATGAGTGTGGATCCGCAGACGATGAACGTCTAGCAAGGAAGATTAGCCACGCAGTAGCATTCAGAATGGATTGTAGTAGTGAGAGTCTCTTTTTGGTAAGACCAGTAAGAAGACTATTGCAATAACACAGGTCTGCGATGAAAAAGCTTTTTTAACAAATTTATATGATACTTATAGATTTTTGGCTTCTGAACATGAAAATGACTCCCGATTTTGCATATCACATCACGTTTTTCTGCAAAATGTGTATTTATGAATGTCATTTTTTTCATATTCATTAAAGTAATAAATGCATTCTGTCTACATTTATTATAAAACATTGGGCCTAATTCAGAGTTGATTGCAGCAGCAAATTTGTTAGCAGTTGGGCAAAACCATGTGCACTGCGGGGTGGGGGGGGGGCAGATATAACATGTGCAGAGAGAGTTAGATTTGGGTGGGGTGTGTTCAAACTGAAATCTAAATTGCAGTGTAAAAATAAAGCAGCCAGTATTTACCCTGCACAGAAACAATATAACCCACCCAAATCTAACTCTCTCTGCACGTTATATCTGCCCCCCTGCAGTGTACATGGTTTTGCCCAACTGCTACCAAATTTGCTGCTGCGATCAACTCTGAATTACCCCCATTGTCTTAAATGAATTCAGTTGATAGTATAGAACATTGCAATTCAGTTCTCGTCATAAAACTTCCCCCAGTCCAGTGCCAGATTAAGGTCCGCATGAGCCTGGAGTTGAAATTTACAAAGGGCCTAAACCCCATACTGTCTAAAGGAACATTGCACACACACAACAACTACAACGTGAGCTGGCGAAGGTTGAACCAAATACAACAGATACAACACAGTTTTGCCCTGTGCCGGCTCATGTTAACCCCTGCCTACCACCGCATATGTACTGTGTGTGTAGTGTGTACTGTGTGTGTGTGTCTATTTTTTTAACCTCCACATTTTTGTTCTCCATATTTTGCGCACAACTAAAAGCCACCACAGGTATACAATGTAGATGGGTGGATAGTATAGTATTATATTACTTATGGACGACGAGTGACGACACAGAGGTAGGTACAGCCGTGGCCTACCGTACTGCTGCTTATATATATAATATACTGTATAACGGACCTGGTGGACACTGTCAGCAGACTGCTAAACTAGTATGAAGAAAAAAACAACAACACAGGTATACAATGTAGATGGATGGATAGTATAGTATTATATTACTTATGGACGACGAGTGCACTGACGACACAGAGGTAGGTACAGCCGTGGCCTACCGTACTGCTGCTTATATATATAATATACTGTATAACGGACCTGGTGGACACTGTCAGCAGACTGCTAAACTAGTATGAAGAAAAAAAAAACACCACAGGTATACAATGTAGATGGATGGATAGTATAGTATTATATTACTTATGGACGACGAGTGACGACACAGAGGTAGGTACAGCCGTGGCCTACCGTACTGCTGCTTATATATATAATATACTGTATAACGGACCTGGTGGACACTGTCAGCAGACTGCTAAACTAGTATGAAGAAAAAAAAACACCACAGGTATACAATGTAGATGGATGGATAGTATAGTATTATATTACTTATGGACGATGAGTGACGACACAGAGGTAGGTACAGCCGTGGCCTACCGTACTGCTGCTTATATATATAATATACTGTATAACGGACCTGGTGGACACTGTCAGCAGACTGCTAAACTAGGATGAAGAAAAAAAACAAAAACACCACAGGTATACAATGTAGATGGATGGATAGTATAGTATTATATTACTTATGGACGACAAGTGACGACACAGAGGTAGGTACAGCCGTGGCCTACCGTACTGCTGCTTATATATATAATATACTGTATAACGGACCTGGTGGACACTGTCAGCAGACTGCTAAACTAGTATGAAGAAAAAAAAAACACCACAGGTATACAATGTAGATGGATGGATAGTATAGTATTATATTACTTATGGACGACGAGTGCACTGACGACACAGAGGTAGGTACAGCCGTGGCCTACCGTACTGCTGCTTATATATATAATATACTGTATAACGGACCTGGTGGACACTGTCAGCAGACTGCTAAACTAGGATGAAGAAAAAAAAAACACCACAGGTATACAATGTAGATGGATGGATAGTATAGTATTATATTACTTATGGACGACGAGTGACGACACAGAGGTAGGTACAGCCGTGGCCTACCGTACTGCTGCTTATATATATAATATACTGTATAACGGACCTGGTGGACACTGTCAGCAGACTGCTAAACTAGTATGAAGAGAAAAAAAAACACCACAGGTATACAATGTAGATGGATGGATAGTATAGTATTATATTACTTATGGACGACGAGTGCACTGACGACACAGAGGTAGGTACAGCCGTGGCCTACCGTACTGCTGCTTATATATATATAATATACTGTATAACGGACCTGGTGGACACTGTCAGCAGACTGCTAAACTAGTATGAAGAAAAAAAAAAACCACAGGAGTGTTTTTCAGGCAGACAAACGTATACTGGACTGGTGGTCACTGTCAGCAAAACTGTGCACTGTACTCCTGCTATAACTGCTCCCCAGTCCCCACAATTAGGCAGTGTGAGCAGAGCAGTGCACTCAGCACAGATATATCATGCAGCAGTGCAGCACACTGAGTGAGCACAGATATGGTGGTCGGAGCGTTTTTTTCAGGCAGAGAAACAAAGGATTAAACTCACTGGTGGTATAATCAAAACCCTGCACTGTACTCCCTAACAGCTGCTCCCCGTCCCCAATCCTCCCCACAATTATAACTAACTAAGTCACTCTGTGTTCTACTATAACGGAGAGGACGCCAGCCACGCCCTCTCCCTATCAATCTCAATTCACGTGTGAAAATGGCGGCGACGCGCGGCTCCTTATATAGAATCCGAGTCTCGCGAGAATCCGACAGCGGGATGATGACGTTCGGGCGCGCTCGGGTTAACCGAGCAAGGCGGGAGGATCCGAGTCGCTCGGACCCGTGTAAAAAAAAGGTGAAGTTCGGGCGGGTCGGATTCCGAGGATCCGAACCCGCTCATCACTACTTGTCAGGAGCAAAAACATCGCCGCCGTGCAATGCTTTAGCACCTGTGGGGGGGGGGGGGGGGGCAGAGCCAAACATGCGGGGCGGACTAGCTCTAAATTTAGCACATTTCCGATCACATCTGAAACACCCCCAATAATGTGAGCGGTGAGGTGTTCATGATAGACTAGAAATGAGTGGAAAGTAATGTTATTGATGTTAATAATATTGTAGGGCAGTGGTTTCCAAACTTTTTTGAATCACGGCGCCCTAGAATATCAGAATTTTTTTCACAGCACCCCATAGCCAAAAATTTCTTATTGAGAAATTTAGAAAGCAATATTACATTAAGTAGATTGCGTTTATATGTCATCCTTAGGGTCGGTTGTGTGGTGAGAGACAAGATTTGCTTCTGTTTGGCCACATATTTTATGACTGGCAGCCACCAGCACTCGTTTTGCCTATTATATTGACCATGAATAATTTGAATTGGTCCTGGACCACCAACCCAGGGCACCCCTGCAAGTGTCCCGAGATACCCCAGGTAGCCACGGCACACAGTTTGGGAACCTCTGCTGTAGGGACAAAAACACCCCCAAATTCTGTTATTTTAGCTGTTTTTATGATTTTTCCCAAATAATCCAGATCCAAAACCAAAATCACAACCTGCAAGGGCTGTTTTGGCAAAATTAATCCAGATCCAAAACACGAAGGAGATCCAAACCAAAACACAAAACCTGAAAAATGTCCCGGCGCAAACCCCTAGTAATAACAGACAAGCTTACAATCTGTAGGGAAGTAGGCATTGCTACACATGGACAGGTGTTATCTATTGCATAACAGACCACCAGATTGCAAAGGTTCTTGGTGGGCTGTATGATATAGGGGTCTATTTACTAAGCCTTGGATGGAGATAAAATCGATGGGTGTGGAGTCGATGGGTGTGGATTATTGCATCGACAGGTTCTAGGACGACAATGTTCTAGGACGACTATAGGTCGACAGGCACTAGGTCGACAGGGTTGTAAAGTCGACAGGGGTTCTAGGTCGACATGGTTTAGGTCGACAGGAGTTTTTCATGTTTTTTTGGTGTCGTTTTCTCCGTACAGTGACCGGGAAGTCCAATTAGTGCACCGTGTCCCCTCGCATGTCTCACTTCGCTCACCATGCTTCGGGCAAGGGGCCTCTCTCCGCTACCGCTTCGCTCTGCACAGATTACCGTTCCAATCAAAGTCCACGTGGATCGTTAAGTATGAAAAAGTTAAAAAAAAGATTATTTTTTTACAAGTCATGTCGACATCCTGTCGACCTAGAAACCATGTCAACCTAGGAACCATGTCTACCTAGTGACTGTCGACCAATAGTGGTCCACCTAAACATTGTCGACCTAGACAGTGTCGATCTTCAGACCGGATCCCAAAGTTGACGGAGATAAAGTACCAGCCAATCAGCTCTTAACTGTCATGCCACAGGTTGTGTTTGAAAAATGACAGTTAGGAGGTGATTGGCTGGTCCTTTATCTCCATCGATTTTATCTCCATCCAAGGCTTAGTAAATAGACCCCATAGTCACAAAGCAATGTTGGTCTGTGTCAGGAGGATGGTAAAGTAAAGAACGAGAAAATCTGTGAGGATATGAGTGGACTCTACATTGGACAAGTAATTGGATAGGAAAGTTTATGAAGGTTATGTGGTCGGTTCCGTAATTTGATAAGCTTGCCTGAAGAAGTGAGTCTTCAGGGAACACTTGAAGATTTGGAGACTAATGGAGAGTCATACTGTGCGGGCATTCCACAGAGTGGGTGCAGCCGGATGAAAGTACTGCAATCATGAATGGGAGAAAATAATGAGTGTGGATCCGCAGACGATGAACGTCTAGCAAGGAAGATTAGCCACGCAGTAGCATTCAGAATGGATTGTAGTAGTGAGAGTCTCTTTTTGGTAAGACCAGTAAGAAGACTATTGCAATAACACAGGTCTGCGATGAAAAAGCTTTTTTAACAAATTTATATGATACTTATAGATTTTTGGCTTCTGAACATGAAAATGACTCCCGATTTTGCATATCACATCACGTTTTTCTGCAAAATGTGTATTTATGAATGTCATTTTTTTCATATTCATTAAAGTAATAAATGCATTCTGTCTACATTTATTATAAAACATTGGGCCTAATTCAGAGTTGATTGCAGCAGCAAATTTGTTAGCAGTTGGGCAAAACCATGTGCACTGCGGGGTGGGGGGGGGGCAGATATAACATGTGCAGAGAGAGTTAGATTTGGGTGGGGTGTGTTCAAACTGAAATCTAAATTGCAGTGTAAAAATAAAGCAGCCAGTATTTACCCTGCACAGAAACAATATAACCCACCCAAATCTAACTCTCTCTGCACGTTATATCTGCCCCCCTGCAGTGTACATGGTTTTGCCCAACTGCTACCAAATTTGCTGCTACGATCAACTCTGAATTACCCCCATTGTCTTAAATGAATTCAGTTGATAGTATAGAACATTGCAATTCAGTTCTCGTCATAAAACTTCCCCCAGTCCAGTGCCAGATTAAGGTCCGCATGAGCCTGGAGTTGAAATTTACAAAGGGCCTAAACCCCATACTGTCTAAAGGAACATTGCACACACACAACAACTACAACGTGAGCTGGCGAAGGTTGAACCAAATACAACAGATACAACACAGTTTTGCCCTGTGCCGGCTCATGTTAACCCCTGCCTACCACCGCATATGTACTGTGTGTGTAGTGTGTACTGTGTGTGTGTGTGTGTGTGTGTGTGTGTGTGTGTGTGTGTGTGTGTGTGTATATATGTGGTGATGTGTGTGTAGTGTGTATATGTGGTGTGTGTGTGTGTGTGTGTGTATACTGTCCATGTTTGTAGTGTGTACTGTCTATGTTTGTACACACAGTGCACACTACAAACATAGACAGTCCACACACACCACATATACCCACTACACACGGGTGGTCTTCAGTTTGCCGGCTGTTGGGATACCGGCACGCAGTATACCGGCGCCGGAATCCCGACACCCGGCATACCGACACCTTTTCTCCCTCTTGGGTGTCCACGACCCACCTGGAGGGAGAATAGATGCGCCCCACCGTGCCCGCAGCGTGGCAAGCACAGCGAGCCCACAAGGGGCTCATTTGCGCTCGCCCAGCTGTCGGTATGCGGTCAGGATTCCGGCGCCGGTATGCTGGCCGCTGGGAGCCCTGACGCCGGCACACCATACTACACCCCTACACACACATCACCACATAAACACACACACACACTACACATTACACACACAGTACACACTACTCATACAGTACAGTAAACACACTAATTGATGCTACTCAACAAGTAGCCATCATAGACCTTTTCGCCGTGTACTTCGTTCAAACAAGTAGTTTCACAATTTTTAGGCAATGGCAAGGATCCAAACTACAAAGAAATTGTCAGGGAAATGCTCAATAGTTACAGAAACCTTGGCTGCAATATGAATTTAAAGGTACATTTTGGAATTCCCATATTTATATACCATTTTCTGAATAATCTCTGAGACTATGGTGAAGAACAGGGTGAACCAGTGTCAGACTGGGACATGAAGGGCCCACCGGGGGAATGCAGTTGTAGGGGTCCATGCTTAGGGCTATGGCCAGACACCACAGAGATTTGTCTAACCACTAGAAACTGTATGGTCTAGGCCCCTTGATAAATATATATATAGTAAATACAGCTAGTGCATTCATGATAATGTACCAGATTAATAACAGGAATGCACTGTAGAAATTACACCATAGTCCTGTGCAGTATAATGTAACACATGTATAGTGTATAACTCAAGTGCACAGTCTGGAACCTGCTACCTAGAGGAGGATGTGGGCCCACAGGCAGGGGGGCCCACCGGTGGTTTCCCCTGAACCCCTGTGGGCCAGTCCAACCCTGGAGTGAACGGTTCCACCGAGACGTTAAAGGTGTAGAAAGAAGATACCAGGGTCATTGAGACATCAGCATGATGGCTGACTACTGCTGCATAATACACAGAAAAACATAAGCAAAAAGCGACAACACGAAGGCAAAAAAACAAGATACTAACTATTTTCAATAATAATGGTTTTGTTTCTATTATTGTTTGAATTTATTGTTATTTTATTATGTAATTAAGACAAAAACACTGATACCATTTACACTTCTTCGTATTTCACAATAAATATGTCAAGATCAATTAAACGTCTTGTTTTTTTCTTAAAAATATATGTAAGAGTTTTTGCAGTGTCTTGTGTAAGATATGGTCATATTTTGGATATGTTTTTTAGATGCATGTAGTAAGATTTAGAGACAGATTGAATGTGGGAAACAAAGGACAGTTCAGAGTCGAGGATGACACCTAGACAGCGAGCTAGTTTGGTAGGATTGATTGTCGAGTTTTCAACAGTGATAGAGATATCAGGTTGGTAACAACTATTGGTCGGTGGAAATATAATTAATTATGTTTTGGAAATATTAAGTTTGAGGTGGCAAGATGACATCCAAGATGAAATGGCAGAAAGTTTTTCAGTAACACGGACCAATACAGAAGGTGACAAATCTGGGGAGGATTGGTAGATTTGTGTATCAGCCGCATACAGATGATACTGAAATTCGAAAGAGCTGATTCATTTGCCAATAGATGTGGTGTATATTGAGAAAAGCATAGGACCTAAGACTGAGCCTCGCAGTACTCCAACTGAAAGAGGTAGCGAAGAGGAGGTGGATTCAGATATAACATTTGCAGAGAGAGTTAGATATGCGTGGGTTATTTCGTTTCTGTGCAGGGTAAATACTGGCTGCTTTATTTTTACATTGCAATTTAGATTTCAGTTTGAACACACCCCACCCAAATCTAACTCTCTCTGCACATGTTATATCTGTTTCCCCTGCATGCACATGGTTTTGCCCAACTGCTAACAAAATTGCTGCTGTGATCAACTCAGAATTAGGCCCATTAACTGTGCCTGCGTTGGAATGGTAGATAAGACGTACTTGCCTGCCTTATGCATCTCTGCACCGGACAGTCTTATCATATTTGGGTGTATCATGGGTGTGTATGAATTGGAGAATGATTCTATTGCCAGGGCTGACAACAGAAATCTTGGGGCCCTGTACAGTGATATCTGTGGGGGAAGCAGTCAGGATCCCAACTGTCGGGAACCCGGCAGTCAGAATACCGACACTGGGATCCCGACACTGGCATTCAGAAAGGGAGCAACATTCTGGCACCGCAAACCCGACAACTGGGATCCCGAACTAGGACACACTGCGGTGCTGCAGAGGTAAGCCACGGGAAGGGGAGGGTGGGTTAGGTTTAGGCTGCATCCTGGGGGGTTAGGATTAGGCTGCCTCCTTAGGGGTTAGGGTTAGGCTTCAGGGAGGGGGGGTTAGGCACCCCTCTCGGAGTGATAGGGTTAGGCTATGGGGCAGGAGGGTTAGGTTCAGGCAGCGGTGATGGGGGGGCTAGGTGTAGGCGCCTCTGGGGGTGGTGGTTAGGGTTAGGCACAAAGGGGGAGGTTAGGGTTAGGCTGCGAGTAGGGAGGGTTAGGGGGGTGTTGAGTGGGTAGAACTCCCTTTACTCACCCCTGTTGGTATTTCGAATGCCGGGATCCTGGCATCAATATTGCGAACGCCGGGATCCAATGCTGATCCCATCTGTGGGGCCCCCTCAGATTTTATATATATATATATATATATATATATATACTGTATATATACAGGGTGATTCAAAAGTCGCAGTACACCCTTTTGTTTCAAACACTGCAGGAAATGGGAAAACTGAATACTCCAGTAAGGTATAGTTAAGGTGGGCTATCTGTTAGGGTATGTACCAAACATGGCCGCCATCTTGAAACTGGACAACTTGAATCTAAGTCAGTTTTCCCATTTCCTGCACAGTTTTTAAAACATAAGGGTGTACTGAGACTTTGACAAGGGTGTACTGCGACTTTTGAATCATCCTCCTTTCTCCCACACATCCCACAGTCTGTCTCTCCCCAATGACTCCATGCTGCATTCCCAGCTCTCCCACCCCAACAAAAGCCCTGTATCCACTGTTATCCTGGGGAGAGACTCACCTGCACTGCTCCAAAGTACCTAGACCCAAACACCGCACAGCAGGTACCATGTGGCCCTCACATCCCAGCAGAAGAGGCGGGCGCAGGGCACAGGAATCCTGTCCAGCAGAGCTCCTTCCATGTCCCATAACTGCCTGCAACAGAGCTGGACCCACACTCGTGCCGCACAGTCACTGGGTGTGACAGGCTCCTGTCACTCTGAGGCTGCGCCCACACTTCCTACAGCTGTGCTATTTGGACAAAATGGCTCACATTCCTGCTGGGCACTAAGCGGCATATCCTTGAGGCCCCTGTGATCCTTGGGCCCGGTACAGGTGTCCCCTTTGACACCCCCCCCCCACCCTGTCGTCAGGCCTGCTCAGAAAAACTTCCAACCACTCTTTTTAGCCACAAAAGAGATACAGTTTTTTTTTTCCAAAAGTGTATGTCTTTGGGTGGTTAGGGTGGGGCAAGAGAGGATTGGGGAAGATTTTTGGTTGGTAAGAGATGGGGCTTATGTTGTCCTCCTTTATCATATGCAAATGTGTCGAAGATATAATCTATAGATCTATACATTATTTTCATTTTCAACTGACAAACTTATTAGAGGTAATGATGAGTAGTACATTGGGCCTCAATCAGAGGTCAGTGCAATTCTGATAGTTTTAGCAAATAGTGGTGTTTATTCTACCGTGTATGTGTCACTGTAGAATAATCTGCATAAGTGCCAAGATGATCTTGTGATGGTGGCCTGTATTTTGGCTGTTCAGGAATTTGGGCATATGGGACCTCAAAAGGACATGGCTTAATAGTTATACCTTTTGGTAGGACATTGGATCCCCCATCCTGGATTGTATTTAATGGCATGAAAGCTTAATGAAAGAGACTGATAAACTGACACTCCCCCCCATCCTGTTTGTCTGTGCTCAAAGCTTGAACAAGGTCCCCCTACTGTGAAAAGCAAACAAAAAATGCCAGAGGAAGTTTAGCCTTCAATAGATTCTTAGTTAACACCTCTAAACTTGGTTCAGCAATTAGCTTACACAATGTAGACACAGTTTTAAAACTAGCAATACATACCAAACAGACATTCATGAAATATACATTTTGGGAGAACTACAATAATTCACATCATGGCCATGGCCGGGTTATTACTCATAGTACCGTCAGCACAGTTTACCCATGCATACAGTCATGACACATGACTCTGAAGATTCGCCATAATCTATGGCGATGGCCACAGGAGGTGGCTACTAAAACACAGTTATGTCACAAATGCTTCAGGGGAATGTCGCAGTCAGCGACTACATTTTGACGCAGTTACACTGGGCCCGACAGCTTAGCCGTGAGAGACATTCTGAGCAACCATAGGCTTGTCTGCTGCTGTTCCTGTCTGTATGCTTGCAACTGCAGTACTAATACGTTTTCAGGAACACTTATCCTACTGTGTGTGCAGGGTGTAGTAGGGTATGCCGGAGGACGGGCTCTCGGCGACCAGCATACCGGTGCCGGAAGCCCGACCGCCGGCATACCGACAGCGTGAGCGCAAATGAGCCCCTTGCGGGCTCGCTGCCCTTGCCACGCTGTGGGCACGGTGGCGCGCTACGGTATCTATTCTCTCTCCAGGGGGGTCGTGGACCCCCAAGAGGGAGAAAAAGTGTCGGTATGCCGGCTGTCGGGATTCCGGCACCGGTATACTGTGCGCCGGGATCCCGACAGCCGGCAACCTGAAGACCACCCATATGTGCAAACATCCCATTGTCACCCAGTAACACGCACTCTACACCAAGTGGAAATGCAGATGAGATGCATATGACTCTGAATGGCAGTAGTTGCTCTAAATTTGAGGATGCAGGCCCCAAAGAATGGGCAGTCTACTGAGAACAGCAAGATATATGCACAGACAGAATTGCGTGCAATTGTGAATCAGGCCCCTAGTCTCTTAATTAGTGACTTTAACCCATTTCTGCTAAATATATGTAAATAGCAAAATATATATACTGTATCTATATACTGTATACTTATTTATTTAGATAGATAGAACACTGCTGTTCACCACTTCCAAGAAAAAATGGGTGCATGAAAAAGGGAATGGCCGGGAGGCTCCCAAAAATCGGGTGACCCTCCCCCCCCACCACCCCGGAAGAGCAGGCAAGTATCCCAATTTTTCTGGTCCCCCATGCCCGGCCACCCAGTTAGTGAGTAAAGTGGGCAGTCCGGGCAATGAATTGCATCATCATAGCCACGCCCCCTGGAGAATAATGCCAGTAATATCGGCATTACAGAGCAGGGCGGCGCTTAAATGATGTGATGGGGTAACCACGCCCTGTACAGCCCCATCCTGCCCCCTCTACTCATTATTGCCCTCCCCGAAAACAGCAGCCAGGAAGTCAGTAAGTATGCATAGGGGGCGATTCAGAGATGGATGTAATTAGAGTCACTGCCATGATCTTGGACACAGCAGCAATGCAACAAATGCTAAAGCCACAGGAGACATCTGAAGAAAAAAGATGCCTCCTGCCAGTATTGCAGTGCTGAGGGCTGCTTCATCATCAGATCACCATTGCAACCATTACTCAGAATGACTGCTGAAACGCCTTTGTTGGGGCCAAGAAAGCTGAGTCAGAAGATGCAAACCCTAGCCTCTGTATGTTACAAAAGGGGTGTTCTGCAAGTAACAATGTAGGACCTGTTCTGTACGTTGTGCAGTCCACCTGCCATCGGAGTACTATTCTGAATCAGGCCCATGAAATGGGTAAATGTATCCAGGTTTAATCCAATGTTTCAGTTTCTACAGACTTTTTTCAAAGGCATGAAATAATAATATAGATGGAACCTGCGTTTGCCCCTGCTTTCTTCATTGGAATGACTAATTAAATTTCAATGTTACTTTTGCGGTCTCCCCTGTATATTTGATTACCCTGTATACTCTGACTGAATACTTGTACAATTTAGCAAAATATGAGTGATGCAGATTGATTATTTATTTATTTATTTATTAACAGTTTCTTATATAGCGCAGCAAATTCCGTTGCGCTTTACAATTTGAAATAACAATAACAAACTGGGTGATAACAGCCATAGAGGTAGGAAGGCCCTGCTCACAGGCTTACAATCTATAGGGAAATAGCACCTTTCCTTGTGTACATATGCCTATCTATTGCATAGAATAAGAAGACATGTGAGGATATGTGTGGACTGTACAGAGTGGATGTAATTTGATAGGAAGGTTTATGAAAGTTATGTGGGCGGTTCTGGAATTTGATACGCTTGCCTAAAGAGGTGAGTTTTCAGGGAACGCTTGAAGGTTTGGAGACTAGAGGAGAGTCTTATTGTGCATGGTAGGGCATTCCACAGAGTGGGTGCAGCCCGATGAAAGTCATGCAGTCGTGAGTGGGAGCGAGTAATGAGTGTGGATGAGAGACGCAGGTCTTGTGAAGAGCGAAGAGGTCGGGTTGGGAGATATTTTGTGATAAGCGAAGTGATGTACGTTGGTGTAGTATGGTTAATGGCCTTGTGTGTGAGTAAAATTATTTTATATTGAATGCGGTAGAGTACAGGTAACCAATGGAGGGACTGACAGAGTGGATCTGCAGACGATGAATGTCTAGCGAGGAAAATAAGCCTCGCAGCTGCATTCAGAATGGATTGTAGTGGTGAGAGTCTTGTTTAGGGAAGACCAGTTAGGAGACTATTGCAATAATCAATGCGGGAGATATTGAGAGCGTGGATTAGAGTTTTAGCAGTGTCTTGTGTAAGGTATGGTCGTATTTTGGATATGTTTTTTAGATGCATGTAACATGATCTTGAGACAGATTGAATGTGGGGAACAAAGGACAGATCAGAGTCAAGGATGACACCTAGGCAGCGAGCTTGTGGGGTAGGGTAGATAGTCGAGTTTTCAACAGTGATAGAGATATCAGGTTGGTACCTACTATTGGCCAGTGGAAATATAATTAACTCTGTCTTTGAATTATTCAGTTTGAGGTGGCGAGATGTCATCCAGGATGAAATGGCAGAAAGGCATTCAGTGACACGGTCCAGTACAGATAGGGACAAGTCAGGGGAGGATAGGTAGATTTGAGTATCATCTGCGTACAGATGATACTGAAAACCAAAAGAGCTGATACAGATTCTTTGTCAAGCGCCACACCTCTACTCATTGCTCGTTAGAATCTTCATACGCGCATGCAATGTAGGGGGGTGTTACCAGTATATGGACAGCCCCCTGCCCGCCGAACTATCAGTGCAGCTTACCAATATTTTTTTTTTTAGACGAGCAGAGTGCAGGCAGAAAGCTGGCAGAGCTGCCGCTAGCTGAATGTAAGAGGGGAGCAGCAGCGCATTTCTACTTCCTCAGAGTTTTGAAAACGGGGCTGTGCTTATTTGATGGATGATGTTGTGTGACGTGTGTGTATATCCTGTGTGTGTTTAGAAGTATGCTGTGTGTGTGTGTGCGTGTGTGTGTGTGTGTGTGTGTGTGTGTGTGTGTGTGTATGTATGTGTATACTGTGTGTGTATACCTTATTTATAAGTATGCTGTATTTATGTTATGTGTGCGTGTATGCCCTGTATTGCTGTGTGTATGTATGATATATATATATATATATATATATATATATATATATATATATATACACATAGACAAAACAATATTCCCTTTTTTCGTGCTGAAATAGCAGAACCACAGGAAGAACCCCTGTTAGCGGGATCTTACAAATTTGACATACACAACAAAAGTCCAGGGTGAGCTAAATATATTTTGCTGACTGTGGGATTCCCAATTCAGGTTCTTCGTTCAGAAGCTTTCCCAGAAACTTTGGCTTATTGAGATCTCCCCAATTGTAGCCTAGGAGTAAACTCTCTCACCAAGAGGTATATCACACAACAAAAACATAGATTCAGTAAACTAGTTTAATTGTTTGTTTTACAGATGTTCAGACATAACAAGGTTCTTCTAAAATCATGATTATACCAATGTAGAAAGTTTTGTATACACACACCGCACGCTAGTTGGTAAACAGGATATCACCCTCACCTTAAAGGTGTGAGCTCTAGGGTGAATATACAGGCAGATTGGTGGCGAACGGATAAGATAAACCCTATGTGTTTTGTTCAGTTGGACTTCTTCAGGGGTAGATGACTTCAAGGTGAAAAAAATACTTACCTTCAAGATATGCAAGATTAAGTATTGATGAGGGTGAGGAGGTGTATTATAAGTACCTACCAGAAAATAGCAAATTGTTTGGATTTCACATATCAAGTGGATCCAAACAGATTACAAATTTCTGTTCAATAAATCTAGTGATTAAAAATTAGATCCCATTACAGCCAGGTGTATCAAAGATACAGATATTAATTTAGAGAGAATTAAAATAATACCAACCTTTAACAAAGGTATGGTTGTTAATTCATTCATAATGTTTAAAACAATGGGAATAGGTATTCACCCCACAGAGGGCCAAGATGATACCTAGAAATTTAATAATGTGAAAAATATATTATGTTACTGAGGAAATATTTAGGTTAAGTTGTTTAATTTGCGTGAATTTTAGATTAGAGTGTTTAGTTAGAGCAAGCTTTAAAGACCAAAGGGACATACCCAAATAGATCAAAGGGACATATTCAAAAAGTGCAACGAAGAGATAATGGATCTCTGTCTTTAAAGGCGGTTAAACCCAATAATAGGCTATCTTGGGCCGTTTGACCTCTGAAATTGGGAGGAGGAAAAAAATCAGTGCGTACAGTTTATCATTATTCCATAAACCTGAACATATACATAGTAATATAAATAACAAAGGACCATACATACCATAGCAAACCAGTGCTGTAACTAGACATTTTAGCGCTGTATGCAAGGAATTGCATCGGCGCCCTCCCCTTATTTAAAATAAGGCCTGTGCGCTCCATAGACGTGCGCCAAAAATATAGGGGCGTGGCTTCATGAGGAAGGGGTGTGACTACCAAATAATACCAATTAATATTACAGTGCACAGTAGTCTCCATTATTCAAATTATGCCGCACAGTAGAACCACTACACCAGGGAAAGCCCCTTTTACACATTACATCAGGTAGAGTCCCCAATAAGGCTGGTAGAGCCTTATTTTACACATTATGGCAGCAGAGTCCCCCCTTTTTTTCTTTTTTTATTCTTTATTTAGTATGGTCAGACAAAATAGAAATATAATACAAAAAGGAAAAACAGATGGGCATCCACAGCCCAATATTGACTAGTGATGAGCGGGTTCGGTTTCTCGGAAACCGAACCCCCCTGAACTTCACCCTTTTTACACGGGTCCGAGCCATACTCGGATTCTCCCGTATGGCTCGGTTAACTCGAGCGCGCCCGAACGTCATCATCCCGCTGTCGGATTCTCGCGAGATTCGGATTCTATATAAGCAGCCGCGCGTCGCCGCCATTTTCACTCGTGCATTGGAAATGTTAGGGAGAGGACGTGGCTGTCGTCCTCTCCGTTATTGTGGAACTTGATTGTGCTTTATTGCTTAATTGTGGGGAGGACTGGGGAGCAGCTGTATAATATAGGAGGAGTACAGTGCAGAGTTTTGCTGATCAGTGACCACCAGTTTTATCCGTTCTCTGCCTGAAAAAAACGCTCCTTATCTGTGCTCAGTGTGCTGCATATATCTGTGCTCACACTGCTTAATTGTGGGGACTGGGGAGCAGCTGTATTATATAGCAGGAGTACAGTGCAGAGCTTTGCTGACAGTGACCACCAGTATACGTTGTCTGCCTGAAAAACACTCCATATCTGTGCTCAGTGTGCTGCTTTATTGTGGGGACTGGGGACCACCAGTATAATATTATATAGGAGGAGTACAGTGCAGAGTTTTGCTGACCAGTGACCACCAGTATATAATATATAGCATTACGGTACAGTAGGCCACTGCTGTACCTACCTCTGTGTCGTCATTAAGTATACTATCCGTCTACATTCTATACCTGTGGTGCATTTTAGTTTTGCAGTTTGCTGACACAGTGACCACCAGTATATATAGCAGTACGGTACGGAAGGCCACTGCTGTACCTACCTCTGTGTCGTCATTAAATATACTAACCATCTAGATTCTATACCTGTGGTGCATTTCAGTTGTGCAGTTTGCTGACACAGTGACCACCAGTATACTATATATAGCAGTACTGTACGGAAGGCCACTGCTGTACCTACCTCTGTGTCGTCATTAAGTATACTATCCGTCTACATTCTATACCTGTGGTGCATTTTAGTTTTGCAGTTTGCTGACACAGTGACCACCAGTATATATAGCAGTACGGTACGGAAGGCCACTGCTGTACCTACCTCTGTGTCGTCATTAAGTATACTATCCATCTACATTCTATACCTGTGGTGCATTTTAGTTTTGCAGTTTGCTGACACAGTGACCACCAGTATATATAGCAGTACGGTACGGAAGGCCACTGCTGTACCTACCTCTGTGTCGTCATTAAGTATACATCTTATTCTATACGTGTGGTGCATTTTAGTTTTGCAGTTTGCTGACACAGTGACCACCAGTATATATAGCAGTATGGTACGGAAGGCCACTGCTGTACCTACCTCTGTGTCGTCATTAAGCATACTATCCATCTACATTCTATACCTGTGGTGCATTTTAGTTTTGCAGTTTGCTGACACAGTGACCACCAGTATATATAGCAGTACGGTACGGAAGGCCACTGCTGTACCTACCTCTGTGTCGTCATTAAGTATACTATCCATCTACATTCTATACCTGTGGTGCATTTTAGTTTTGCAGTTTGCTGACACAGTGACCACCAGTATATATAGCAGTACGGTACGGAAGGCCACTGCTGTACCTACCTCTGTGTCGTCATTAAGTATACTATCCATCTACATTCTATACCTGTGGTGCATTTTAGTTTTGCAGTTTGCTGACACAGTGACCACCAGTATATATAGCAGTACGGTACGAAAGGTCACTGCTGTACCTACCTCTGTGTCGTCATTAAGTATACTATCCCTCTACATTCTATACCTGTGGTGCATTTTAGTTTTGCAGTTTGCTGACACAGTGACCACCAGTATATATAGCAGTACGGTACGAAAGGTTACTGCTGTACCTACCTCTGTGTCGTCATTAAGTATACTATCCCTCTACATTCTATACCTGTGGTGCATTTTAGTTTTGCAGTTTGCTGACACAGTGACCACCAGTATATATAGCAGTACGGTACGGAAGGCCACTGCTGTACCTACCTCTGTGTCGTCATTAAGTATACTATCCATCTACATTCTATACCTGTGGTGCATTTTAGTTTTGCAGTTTGCTGACACAGTGACCACCAGTATATATAGCAGTACGGTACGGAAGGCCACTGCTGTACCTACCTCTGTGTCGTCATTAAGTATACTATCCATCTACATTCTATACCTGTGGTGCATTTTAGTTTTGCAGTTTGCTGACACAGTGACCACCAGTATATATAGCAGTACGGTACGGAAGGTCACTGCTGTACCTACCTCTGTGTCGTTATTAAGTATACTATCCCTCTACATTCCATACCTGTGGTGCATTTTAGTTTTGCAGTTTGCTGACACAGTGACCACCAGTATATATAGCAGTACGGTACGGAAGGCCACTGCTGTACCTACCTCTCTGTCGTCATTAAGTATACTATCCATCTACATTCTATATCTGTGGTGCATTTTAGTTTTGCAGTTTGCTGACACAGTGACCACCAGTATATATAGCAGTACGGTACGGAAGGCCACTGCTGTACCTACCTCTGTGTCGTCATTAAGTATACTATCCATCTACATTCTATACCTGTGGTGCATTTTAGTTTTGCAGTTTGCTGACACAGTGACCACCAGTATATATAGCAGTACGGTACGGAAAGCCGCTTAGCTTAGTCACACAGCGACCTTGGTGCGCCTCTTTTTTTCTTTGCATCATGTGCTGTTTGGGGACAATTTTTTTGAAGTGCCATCCTGTCTGACACTGCAGTGCCACTCCTAGATGGGCCAGGTGTTTATGTCGGCCACTTGTGTCGCTTAGCTTAGTCACACAGCGACCTTGGTGCACCTCTTTTTTTCTTTTCATCATGTGCTGTTTGGGGACTATTTTTTTGAAGTGCCATCCTGCCTGACACTGCAGTGCCACTCCTAGATGGGCCAGGTGTTTGTGTCGGCCACTTGTGTCGCTTAGCTTAGCCATCCAGCGACCTCAGTGCAAATTTTAGGACTAAAAATAATATTGTGAGGTGTTCAGAATAGACTGGAAATGAGTGGAAATTATGGTAATTGAGGTTAATAATACTATGGGATCAAAATGACCCCCACATTCTATGATTTAAGCTGTTTTTTAGGGTTTTTTTAAAAAAAACACCCGAATCCAAAACACACCCGAATCCGACAAAAAAATTTTGGTGAGGTTTTGCCAAAACGCGTCTGAATCCAAAACACGGCCACGGAACCGAATCCAAAACCAAAACACAAAACCCGAAAAATGTCCGGTGTACATCACTAATATTGACCACATTATTTTAAGGAGAATTATAAACAAAAACAACAACTTCAGGAGAATATCAAATGGGTAATATGGGGAGAAGGTGGGGGTGAGGAGTAGGGGGGAGAAAGAGAGGGGAGGGGACCACGATACAGTCTCATAATGACAAACATACAGAGAGCTTTCAAATGAAGAATGAGAACAGGAAAGAAGAAGAGAAAAGATAGAAAAAATAGAAAAGACAAGATATCAATATGGGAAGCGGAAGCAAGAAGAAGGGGTGGAACAATAGTTGTCGTCCATGGGTCCACGTGAAAAGTTAAAAATAAGAGGTGGGGGATGTTGGTCTACGCTCTGCCAGGAGCCAGGGGGTCCAAACCTGAGGAAAAGCATATCCTCATGGAGGTAATATGTAATCTCCTTTATTGCTGCAATGTGCCAGATTCTGGTCTTAAGTGCAGAGAGAAGAGGGGGAGAACTTTTTTTCAAATTGAGAGCAATTAGTGATTTTGCTGCTGTTAAAATATGTGTTGCCAGTTTTTTAGAAAATTTGTAAACGGCCGGAGTGGGGTAGCACAGTAGAAAAACCCAGGAATCTTTCGGAACAGGGGTTTCCAGAAGGGAATTCAGGAGGGCATGAACCAAGTCCCAAAAGGGGACAATGATTGGACAGGTACACAATATATGGATCATAGTGCTTCTGCATCCCCAACCCCTCCAGCATTTCGGAGACGAGGACGGGAAGAGCTTATTGAGTGTATCAGGAGTATAATTCCAATGGTAACAGATTTTGTATGCTGTCTCTTTGATATTGGTTGCAATAGAGCTTTTTGCTATCCCCAGTCTCATGTCGTCCCAGTCCTCAGCTTCCAGGGGAGGGCCAGGATCCCATTCCCAAGCAGTTTCATGGGATCTGGAGGAGGGAAGGGTGGCATCTAGTAGGAGGCCATAAAGCTGGGAAATTAAGCCTTTGGAAAGGGGGTGCTTTTTACATATATTTTCAAAGGGGGTAAGGTCGTGAAGTACTCTGGGTGAGGGTAGAGAGCATAGAAAGTGGCGAATTTGTAGAAATTCAAAGGGGTTGAGTGTTTGTGAAAGGGTTTTCATTTGCAGATCAAGCAGGGACAACCATTGGCCCTGGTTGGCAAAATCAGCTAGGAATTTAAACCCAAGTTGAGTCCAAATACTGAATCTCGTAACAGAGTCCAATTTTTTGACATTACGCCAGGTAGAGTCCCCCTTTTACACATTACGGCAGAAATTAAGGTTATTTCTGCATCACAATCAGGCACATTTGTAAGGGGACTAGCAATAAACAGTCAAAAAAAGGTGTTTTTTTTTAAGCATACTTGTAACTTAAAGCTCTGCAGTCAAATTCCATAGACATTAGGTAGAAATGTACTGATTCAATATGCGAAAGTCACAGCTAAGAGAGAGTGAGAGTGAGTCACAGCAGAAAGGGACCACGGTGTATTTGTGCCTAAAATTAGCCCAAACAAGGTTTCCCAAGTAGAAGAGTACTCTTTTAGCAAGAAAGTGTATAGTAGCACTATTTTAAGTTCATAGCAATAGATAATATCAATCTCAGGAAAACAGATACAAATTACATACAGTATACAATATAATAGCTATTATTTTATTTTAAAGGTAGGTAAACTGAGTTATTGAACTACAGTGTTGAATTCACATGGTATATTTTCTGCTGACAAACAGTGAACGTTTTAGTCCAGCACGATAAGTGGGTGTTTCCACTCATGCAAAAGTCTTAAATTCCATTTATTTAGCTATAAGTTTCACTACCCAAATCAATGGAAGTAGCTGCACCCTGAACCACATAAGAAGTGTGGGGATTGGGAGCCGGAAAACTACAGCTGCTGCTCCAGTGCCTGCATTTCAGGAGCCGTCCACTGTAAATCCCCCAGCTCCGATCGCTGCCGTAATGACCCAGCAGCATGCAAAGAGGATAGCAGGTAGATAGCAGGTAGAGGCCAATTGTGCTGTGTGCCATGCACTGTCCGCGCACACCTGGTTACAGCCCTGTAGCAAACAACTGGATAAAATAAGGTAGGTGTGTTGAAATAAGGTACAATCCAATCGCACACCTTAATTATTAAAAATAATAATAATAATGCTCATTAGCACATATAAAACTGAGCAGCCACAATAATTTAATAACGGGCAATGTTTATAAATCTAGATACGCATACACAAAACATTATTATCTCATTCCAGTTTAATTAAGTGTATAGTATACAAATAAACAATTCATGTTTCAATTACAATGGTGGCTCTAATATGTAATAAGCTCACTATAAATAACTATAACAGACAGTGGAATTCATAGAAAGGCAATGGAAGAGTAAGCAATTCAGAAAAAGCAGCCTAATTGCAAAAGCTTCACATTAACTAGGACTGAGATCGAGTTAGATGAAAAAAAGCCTGAGGGGAACAAAGAGATAAAGGAGATACTTACTAGAATATGGGGTCTATTTACTAAGCCTTGTGTGAAGATAATGTGGACGGAGGTAAGCTACCAGCCAATCAGCTCCTAACTGCCATGTCACAGGCTGGCTTTGAAAAAGGACAGTTACGAGCTCATTGGCTGGTACTTTATCTTCGTCCACTTTATCTCCACACAAGTCTTAGTAAATAGATCCGCTTATCCTTATAACAGCCAAACGTGCTTGTGGCTCAGCGCCAAGGAGACATAGCACACACCCTGTGAATCCTTATAACAGTGCCTGAAATGAATGTGACATCACTTCCTGTCTATTGAAACTATAATAAGAATTTACTTACCGATAATTCTATTTCTCGGAGTCCGTAGTGGATGCTGGGGTTCCTGAAAGGACCATGGGGAATAGCGGCTCCGCAGGAGACAGGGCACAAAAGTAAAGCTTTTACAGGTCAGGTGGTGTGTACTGGCTCCTCCCCCTATGACCCTCCTCCAGACTCCAGTTAGGTACTGTGCCCGGACGAGCGTACACAATAAGGGAGGATTTTGAATCCCGGGTAAGACTCATACCAACCACACCAATCACACCGTACAACTTGTGATCTAAACCCAGTTAACAGTATGATAACAGAGGAGCCTCTGAAAGATGGCTTCCTAAACAATAACCCGAATTAGTTAACAATAACTATGTACAAGTATTGCAGATAATCCGCACTTGGGATGGGCGCCCAGCATCCACTACGGACTCCGAGAAATAGAATTATCGGTAAGTAAATTCTTATTTTCTCTATCGTCCTAAGTGGATGCTGGGGTTCCTGAAAGGACCATGGGGATTATACCAAAGCTCCCAAACGGGCGGGAGAGTGCGGATGACTCTGCAGCACCGAATGAGAGAACTCCAGGTCCTCCTTTGCCAGGGTATCAAATTTGTAAAAATTTACAAACGTGTTCTCCCCTGACCACGTAGCTGCTCGGCAGAGTAGTAATGCTGAGACCCCTCGGGCAGCCGCCCAAGATGAGCCCACCTTCCTTGCGGAATGGGCCTTAACAGATTTAGGCTGTGGCAGGCCTGCCACAGAATGTACAAGTTGAATTTTGTTACAAATCCAACGAGCAATCGACTGCTTAGAAGCAGGTGCACCCAACTTGTTGGGTGCATACAGTATAAACAGCGAGTCAGATTTTCTGACTCCAGCCGTCCTTTAAATGTATATTTTTAAGGCTCTGACAACGTCCAACAACTTGGAGTCCTTCAAGTCGTCTGTAGCCGCAGGCACTACAATAGGCTGGTTCAGGTGAAACGCTGATACCACCTTAGGGAGAAAATGCGGACGCGTCCGCAGCTCTGCCCTATGTCGAATGGAAAATTAAATAAGGGCTTTTATAAAACAAAGCCGCCAGTTCAGATACTCTCCCGGCCGAAGCCAGGGCCAGTAACATAGTCACTTTCCATGTGAGATATTTCAAATCCACCTTCTTTAGTGGTTCAAACCAATTTGATTTGAGGAAATCTAAAACTACATTTAGATCCCACGGTGCCACCTTAGGCACCACAGGAGGCTGTATATGCAGTACTCCTTTGATAAAAATCTGGACCTCAGGGACTGAGGCCAATTCTTTTTGGAAGAATATTGATAGGGCCGAAATTTGAACCTTAATAGATCCCAATTTGAGACCCATAGACAATCCTGATTGCAGGAAATGTAGGAAAACGACCCAGTTGAAATTCCTCCATCGGAGCACTCCGCTGCTCGCACCACGCAACATATTTTCGCCAAATACGGCGATAATGCTTCGCGGTGACTTCCTTCCTTGCCTTTATCAAGGTAGGAATGACTTCTTCTGGAATGCCTTTTCCTTTTAGGATCTGGCATTCAAACGCCATGCCGTCAAACGCAGCCGCGGTAAGTCTTGAAAAAGACAAGTACCCTGCTGAAGCAGGTCCCTTCTCAGAAGTAGAGGCCACGGATCGTCCGTGACCATCTCTTGAAGTTCCGGGTACCAAGTCCTTCTTGGCCAATCCGGAGCCACTAGTCTTACTCCACTTTGCCGTATAATCCTCAATACCTTTGGTATGAGAGGCAGAGGAGGAAACACATATACCGACTGGTACACCCAAGGTGTTACCAGCGCGTCCACAGCTATTGCCTGCGGATCTCTTGACCTGGCGCAATACCTGTCCAGTGTTTTGTTGAGGCGAGACGCCATCATGTCCACCATTGGTTTTACCCAACGGTTTAATAGCATGTGGAAAACTTCTGGATGAAGTCTCCACTCTCCCGGGTGAAGGTCGTGTCTGCTGAGGAAGTCTGCTTCCCAGTTGTCCACGCCCGGGATGAATACTGCTGACAGTGCTATCACGTGATTCTCCGCCCAGCGAAGGATCCTGGCAGCTTCTGCCATTGCCCTCCTGCTTCTTGTGCCGCCCTGTCTGTTTACATGGGCGACTGCCGTGATGTTGTCCGACTGGATCAACACCGGTCTTCCTTGAAGCAGAGGTTCCGCCTGGCTTAGAGCATTGTAGATTGCTCTTAGTTCCAGAATGCTTATGTGAAGAGACTTTTTCAGGCTCGACCACACTCCCTGGAAATTTCTTCCCTGTGTGACTGCTCCCCAGCCTCTCTGGCTGGCACCCGTGGTCACCAGGATCCAATCCTGCATGCCGAATCTGCGGCCCTCCATAGATGAGCCTCCTGCAACCACCACAGAAGGGATACCCTTGTCCTCGGCGACAGGGTTATCCGCAGGTGCATCTGAAGATGCGACCCTGACCATTTGTCCAACAGATCCCTTTGCATGGAATCTGCCGAAAGGGATTGCTTCGTAAGAAGCTACCATTTTTTCCCAGGACTCTTGTGCATTGATGTACAGACACCTTTCCTGGTTTTAGGAGGTTCCTGACCAGGTCAGATAACTCCTTGGCTTTTTCTTCGGGAAGAAAAACCTTTTCTGAACTGTGTCCAGAATCATCCCCAGGAACAGCAGACGAGTTGTCGGCATTAATTGGGATTTTGGAATATTCAGAATCCATCCGTGCTGCTTTAGCACCTCTTGAGATAGTGCTAAACCCATCTCTAGCTGTTCTCTGGACCTTGCCCTTATTAGGAGATCGTCCAAGTATGGGATAATTAATACGCCTTTTCTTCGAAGAAGAAATATTATCTCGGCCATTACCTTTGTAAAGACCCGAGGTGCCGTGGACAAACCAAACGGCAGCGTCTGAAACTGATAGTGACAGTTTTGTACAACGAACCTGAGGTACCCCTGGTGTGAGGGGTAATTGGAACGTGGAGATACGCATCCTTGATGTCCAAGGATACCATAAAGTCCCCTTCTTCCAGGTTCGCTATCACTGCTCTGAGTGACTCCATCTTGAACTTGAACTTCTTTATGTACAGGTTCAAGGACTTCAGATTTAGAATAGGCCTTACCGAGCCATCCGGCTTCGGTACCACAAAAAGAGTGGAATAATACCCCTTCCCTTGTTGTAGAAGAGGTACCTTGACTATCACCTGCTGAGAATACAGCTTGTGAATGGCTTCCAAAACCGTCTCCCTTTCTGAGGGGGACGTTGGTAAAGCAGACTTCAGGAAACGGCGAGGTGGCTCTGTCTCTAATTTCAACCTGTACCCCTGAGATATTATCTGCAGGATCCAGGGATTTACCTGCGAGTGAGCCCACTGCGCGCTGTAATTCTTGAGACGACCGCCTACCGCCCCCGAGTCCGCTTGCGAAGCCCCAGCGTCATGCTGAGGCTTTTGTAGAAGCCGGGGAGGGCTTCTGTTCCTGGGAAGGAGCTGCCTGTTGCTGTCTCTTCCCTCGTCCTCTGCCTCGTGGCAGATATGAATAGCCCTTTGCTCTCTTATTTTTAAAGGAACGAAAAGGCTGCGGTTGAAAGGTCGGTGCCTTTTTCTGTTGGGGAGTGACTTGAGGTAGAAAGGTGGATTTCCCGGCCGTAGCCGTGGCCACCAAATCCGATAGACCGACCCCAAATAACTCCTCTACGCATCGCCTGTCCACTGTCGTGTCCATAAAGCTCTTCTGGCCGAAATGGACATAGCACTTACCCGTGATGCCAGTGTGCAGATATCTCTCTGTGCATCACGCATATAAAGAAATGCATCCTTTATTTGTTCTAACGACAGTAAAATATTGTCCCTGTCCAGGGTATCAATATTTTCGATCAGGGACTCTGACCAAACTACCCCAGCACTGCACATCCAGGCAGTCGCAATAGCTGGTCGTAGTATAACACCTGCATGTGTGTATATACCTTTTTGGATATTTTCCATCCTCCTATCTGATGGATCTTTAAGTGCGGCCGTCTCAGGAGAGGGTAACGCCACTTGTTTTGATAAGCGTGTTAGCGCTTTGTCCACCCTAGGAGGTGTTTCCCAGCGCTCCCTAACCTCTGGCGGGAAAGGGTATAAAGCCAATAACTTCTTTGAAATTAGCAGTTTTTTATCGGGGCACCCCACGCTTCATCACACACGTCATTTAATTCTTCTGATTCGGTAAAAACTACTGGTAGTTTTTTCACACCCCACATAATACCCTGTTTAGTGGTACCTGTAGTATCAGCTAAATGTAACATCTCCTTTATTGCCAAAATCATATAACGTGTGGCCCTTTTGGAAAATACGGTTGATTCGTCACCTTCACTACCGGAATCAGTGCCTGTGTCTGGGTCTGTGTCGACCGACTGAGGCAAGGGGCGTTTTACAGCCCCTGACGGTGTTTGAGGCGCCTGGACAGGCACTAAGTGAGTGTCCGGCCGCCTCATGTCGGCAAACGACTGCTTAAGCGAGTTGACGCTATCCCGTAATTCCACAAATAAAGGCATCCATTCTGGTGTCGACCCCCTAGAAGGTGACATCCTCATATTTGGCAATTGCTCCGCCTCCACACCAATAACGTCCTCATACATGTCGACACACACGTACCGACACACAGCAGACACACAAGGAATGCTCTATACGAAGACAGGACCCACTAGCCCTTTGGGGAGACAGAGGGAGAGTCTGCCAGCACACACCAAAAAGCGCTATATATGACAGGGATAGCCTTATGATTAAGTGCTCCCTTATAGCTGCTTTTATATTAATATATTGCCATTTATTTTGCCCCCCCTCTCTGTTATACCCTGTTTCTGTAGTGCAGTGCAGGGGAGAGACCCGGGAGCCTTCCTGACCAGCGGAGCTGTGACAGAAAATGGCGCCGTGTGCTGAGGAGATAGGCCCCGCCCCTTTTCCGGCGGGCTCGTCTCCCGCTATTTAGTACATTTAGGCAGGGGTAAATATCTCCATATAGCCTCTGGGGCTATATGTGAGGTATTTTTAGCCTTTTTAAAGGTTTACATTTGCCTCCCAGGGCGCCCCCCCCCAGCGCCCTGCACCCTCAGTGACTGCCGTGTGAAGTGTGCTGAGAGGAAAATGGCGCACAGCTGCAGTGCTGTGCGCTACCTTAAGAAGACTGCAGGAGTCTTCAGCCGCCGATTCTGGACCTCTTCTTGCTTCAGCATCTGTGAGGGGGCCGGCGGCGTGGCTCCGGTGACCATCCAGGCTGTACCTGTGATCGTCCCTCTGGAGCTTCATGTCCAGTAGCCAAGAAGCCAATCCATCCTGCACGCAGGTGAGTTCACTTCTTCTCCCCTCTGTCCCTCGTTGCAGTGATCCTGTTGCCAGCAGGAATCACTGTAAAATAAAAAACCTAAGCTAAACTCTCTAAGCAGCTCTTTATGAGAGCCACCTAGAATTGCACCCTTCTCGGCCGGGCACAAAAATCTAACTGGAGTCTGGAGGAAGGTCATAGGGGGAGGAGCCAGTACACACCACCTGACCTGTAAAAGCTTTACTTTTGTGCCCTGTCTCCTGCGGAGCCGCTATTCCCCATGGTCCTTTCAGGAACCCCAGCATCCACTTAGGACGATAGAGAAATAAAGATTTTACAGCTTCACTAAGCTACAATGTATTCTTCTGGCAATTAATCCTTATTGAATAATACATTTAGAGCGTCACTTTATTAGGTGACTTCCTAATTTAAGTTATAGAGTTCTTATCTGTTTTTATTCGTGTGTTACCCATAGTACTTTGTTGCAATGATAGTCTCCCATAATACCCCAGTGGATTTTAATGACGTTATCAAAATGTATGACAGGTATACATAGCCCACCTAGGGGATGTTAAAACTACGAATCATCTTTGGATGGATCGCAAGCCAGGAGCACGGGACGGCGCTTCCTGTCTGCATTCCATCCTCTGACAGTGAGACGCACTGCTTCATCTCCGGTAAATTCCCCATCAAATTCTACTTATAATTTGGTCCATGGGATAGTTACAAACCAGGAGCGCTGTTTGTGTTCCCGCCTCCGGCGGTGCAACGCACCTCATCACTTACAAACCAGGAGCGTGATATCGTGCTTCCTGTTTGTGCTCCTGCCTCCGGCGGTGGAACGCATCGCATCACTTCCGGTAATTTCCCCGATCTGCGTTCCACCTGTATTTAGTGGAACGTATCCCAGTAGCGTCTATTCTGAAAGTGATAAATAATATTCCCAAGTTAGATCTAAGAGGGAGTCTGTGGAAATTATATATTTACTTGTATCTGTGACTTAAATTATGATAATACATTGCCGATTTAGGTATTTTATATCTTAAATATTAACTTACATTTTTTTTTTCTTTATAAATTTACAAATTAGGCAGTTTGTGATAAGGCTAAAAGGGCCATTCTAATATATTACATTTTTATGTTTTTCTCTTCTATTATCACTAACCTATCTAATACCACATAACTATACTTCCTACTTGTGCTCCACCATCAAAAGGTGGTCCGCATCAAGGTCCATTTCATATAGAGAGGAACATATAAAACTACTTCTCGATTCCTATTATGTCTATCAATGAAAAGAGGGGCCACAAAGGACTTTGCACCTGTACGTCGCGCATGCGCATTGCGGTGCATACACATGCGCAGAAATTACGATTTTTAGCCTGATCGCTGCGATGCAAACAACGGCAGATAGCGATCAACTCGGAATGACCCTCATTATTCTATTGTAAGGTTAGTTCTAAACTTTATTAGTTCTAAACTTTATCATAAAACATCAGAAGTTCTAAACTTTATCCTAAAACACCAGAAGGGACTAATATTGTTGCATAGAGGGAACTTTTATTCCTTATTCGTCAATCTCACCCCTAATTGTACAGAGATAATAATATCCTTATATTTCTGAAACAAATACCACAAAGAGAGCTATATAAAAAGTAAACCATTGTCGCTAATAACCTCACTACAGGGAATTGGAACCTGTCCTATATTGATGTTAATTTTTACAAAAATGAAACAATATCAATGTTCTCGTTTAGCCCTTTTGGACAATGCTAATTCCCTATCACCTCCTCTAGGGTTTGGTCTTATATGTTCAATGATTGTAAAAGAAAAGTCTTTTAAATCTGAATTATGACAGTCTGACAAATGTTTGGGTAAGTTATGGGTCATATACAGGGCCGGTGCAAGGGTGTTCGGCGCCTCCCTGCAAACTATAAATTTGCGTCCTCCCTCCCATACTTAATAAAGGGACAGTGCGCACCGAAGTCGCACGCCACAAGAAGCGGGTGGGGTGTGGCCACACAATAGTACCAATTCAAATTACTCCACAAAGTAGCACAATCTTGTTCACATTACACCGCACATTGGGGATCATTCCGACCCGTTCGCACGCAGAGGTTCTTCGCTGTGGAGCAAACGGGTCGGAACTACGTGCGTTGTTGCCTGGCGACGGCCGTCGCCGGGAAGCGACGCCGCAAGCGAGAAATGTGATCGCATCGGCGATCGCAAGAAGACGGACAGGCAGGAGGCGTTCCGGGGCGGATACTCACCATTTTCCAGGCGTGGTGAGTCCAACGCAGGCGGATCCAGGCGTTTGGAGGGCGGATGTCTGACGTCACAGCCGGGAACATCATTGTTGGATCCGTCGCACTGGTGAGTAGCTGCAGGGCTGGTCTTGTTTTGCAGGAAACTTTTTTAGCATAGCAGGGTTGCACAAGCGATCGCATCCCTGCTATGCTAAAATACACTCCCCCATAGATATGAGATAGATAAATAGATAGATAGACACATAGATAAATAGATAGATAATAGGCAGACACATAGATAGATAGATAGATAGATAGATAGATAGATAGATAAATAGATAATTGGCAGATAGATAGATAGATAGATAGATAGATAGATAGACAGACATTCACATATAAAAAGAAAATTCACTTTAGTTCCTCTGTACTGGCCCCAGGCAGCAGTCTCTCGTTTGTTCCTGAGTCCTCAGGTGATGAGATGGCTCCGTCCATAGAAGTGGGGGCATCTAGTGGCTCCTGGCAGAACTGCAGTCAGCTGTGACTGCAGCTCTCTGCTCCCGAAGCCGTCCTTTGCTGGTCCCGCCCCCACACCTCCTCCTGCTAGTGTCACAGCGCTGACACAGGACGGGAGGAGATGTCATCAGCAGCGGGGCTGGAGTGGGGGACAAGAAGATCCGCAATCCAGGCTGCCGGCTGCCGCTGCTTGTACAGTGATAGGCGCAGCGGCAGCCGGCAAGAACAGCGCACAGTGAAGGGATGCAGAGCAGTTAGAGCGCCTCTCCTGCCTGGCGCCTACCTGCAGTGCATCCCTTCGCTGAGCGGGTTCCGCCGGCTCTGGTCATATACTTAGAAGATGTTCCTGTATGCGTAATTTGACATTTCTTTTTGTCTTCCCCATATATGACAATTTGCATCCGCAACTAATTTTATAGATTACAAAGTTTGAATTGTAGTTGACATTATCTTTTAATCTATAAGTGTGACCATTATCCAACTCGCACACAGAAGGAGTTTTCTCCATATACTTGCAACAAATGTACTTGTTGCAAGTATGGCTTCCTATCCTAGGAGTAATGGTGTGTAGTCAAAATCGTAAGAAAAGTCAAAATCGTAAGAAAAGTTAGTGCAGATCGCAAGGTGAAAGTCAACTTGCGATCCCGATTCGATGCCGATGCGCGGTCCCATGTGGTCGGCATCGCAAGCCTAGATAGACTGTGCAGGCAAGTCAATTTTGACTATCTCTAGAGAGAGTCTAAATTGACACTTAGGGGGTAATTCCAAGTTGATCGCAGCAGGAACTTTTTTTTAGCAGTTGGGCAAAACCATGTGCACTGCAGGGGAGGCAGATATAACATGTGCAGCGAGAGATAGATTTGGGTGTGGTGAGTTCAATCTGCAATCTAAATTGCAGTGTAAAAATAAAGCAGCCAGTATTTACCCTGCACAGAAACAAAATAACCCACCCAAATCTAACTCTCTCTGCAAATGTTATATCTGCCCCCCCTGCAGTGCACATGGTTTTGCCCAACTGCTAAAATTTTTCCTGCTGCGATCAACTTGGAATTACCCCCTTAGCCAAAATCGCACATAGTCAGTATCGCAAGCACAGTCATTGGGGGAGAGTTCAGGGCCGTCTTAACAGTAGAGTAGGCCCCTGGGCACAGCAATGCACTGGGCCCCCTACCCATCCTTCAGAGTAAGGGTGGGGATGCTGTCAGCGGCAGCTTTGATGTCCCACGGGCAGTAGGGGGTGTTCTATCTTCTGCTCAGCATGTAGGACCTGGAGCAGTAATTTCTGCTAATTTCACCTTTACTCACAGATGGGGCTAAACTGTAGAAGGGGGCATTGGGCTGAATGAAGGGGCCCTGGTACATGACTTCCAGGGTGGTAGGGGTGTTTAATACGTAGGGAAGGGGTGGATAGTGGAGTGGGCTTAATATTTATAATTTTTTGGTGGGAGGGCAGCTTGCTTGACTGCAGATATCTCAAGTTCCTGAAAATGTATTTCTTAGCTTTAAATGGGATAAAAAATTAGAGAGTCCCACCTTTCAGAAGTTTCTGGGGACCTGGGGATCAGAGTTCAGGAGCCAGAGCAATTTACCAACGAAAATCTAAAACTGCATATTAGGCGTGTGGAGTTGAAGCAGGGACCATCTGCTTGAAGGCTGATATCTCTGGTTCTGGGATAGCAGAGACAAGATGCCAGTGTTCACTGAAAGGGGAGAGTCGCCGCTTTTGGATTATACCCTCAGAAAAACTCTAAGTCAGACAGAACCCGAGATATCTGGCTGGGAAGAGCAATTAACAGGCTTGGATGGGGACCACTGGTTTCAAGTCGGATATCTCCGGTTCCCCAGGGCCGATTTTCAAAAATCTGGTAACGCTGGAAAGAGGGGACCCTCAGCTATCAGCCTAGGGCCCTTAAACTCCTGGGGCCCCTGGGCAAGAGCCCATTGAGCCCATACGAAAAGACGGCCCTGGGAGAGTTAAATGTTTGAAAACTCGGTTGGGGGTCTTTTTTTCCAATCTAATAGACAGGGAAAAAAAGAAACCCAACTGACTTTTTCAAACATTTGAATTCCACTCATTATGTGCTTGCGATGCCGACTTAGCCCATGTCGCATAGTGAGAATTGGGCATAGCCCGAATATCACCCTGTGTATGGGCCTTAAGGAAGGGGCCTACTTTTATTTCTTCTGTAGTACCTCTTTTGGACTTTAGTTTACTTAGTGCCAACATATTTTTTAAAATTGTTGGCACTTTTTAAAATTACTTGTAGTTTTTGTGGTAGATTGAAACCTAAGACTGGGTCTTTAAGTAGGATATATTTATATATACATTTTTCAGTCTCCTTTCTGTTCCAGTATTCACATGGTGTTTTGTCAATATGTCATTGGCATAGCTGTCTGTACTTAAAATCAGAATAGTTTTCAATATGTATATTATTAGTAAGACTTCAGCCTCTAAGCTTTTATTAGAGTGCTGGGGCTATATATAATTGGCATATCTGTGTCACAGTGCATACTTTTCCCTAATTTACACAGTACAGAAGCAGGGGCACATCTAGAGAGGAGGAGGCCTGTGTGCAGGCTCCATCTGGGCTTACTCCTCTCTAGCTGGCAGCGCTGTAGCTCTGGGCACTGTCCCAAAGCCTATAGCGCATGCGCAGATCTCCAGGAAATGGCACAGCAGCCATTTTCCCAGTGATTTTCCTACTGCGCATGTGCAAAACACTGGGAAATTGTGCCATACCATGCTGCTGTGCCATGGGACTCTGTAGGAGACACGTGTGCACTGCACACACTGCACCCATTATAAATACGCCAGTGTACAGAAGAATTATGTTTCTATGTTACTAATATGGTCGGAGTTGTATTATATGTAGTATGGTTGGACTGCAACAAAAATGTGTTTATTTTCTAGATAACTTCTGTATTACAACTAGTTTAGTCTTATTATCTGCATGTCATATGTTTGTCATTCTGCCAAACATGCTGCAAACCTGAGGCACTATTCCAATTATGCTGTGAAATAAGTAGGCAGAGCCGGCCATAGGCATAGGCAAACTAGGTAATTGCCTAGGGCATTTGATATGCCTAGGGGCATCAGCAGCTTCTGCTGATTAAAATGATATGCGGCATGCCTATATTCTGTGTGTAGCATTTCATATGCAGATACAGCCACAGTCTCACATAATATATAGGCATGCTGCATATCATTTTAATCAACAGAAGCTGCTTGTGCATCCTAGCCACATAGAAATGCAAATAAGATGCATTTTCATTAAAAAAAATGTGCCCGACGTTAACATTGAGGCAAGATTTATGAGGACACATCTGTATCCAAGCAGTGGCAGAGGTCACAGTGATAGTGGCAGTGTGATTGCTGTGTGCATGTGAGTGGGTTGGTTGTACAGTAGTGTTCGGAAAATGTGTAAGGAGCATTATGTGTGTCATGTAAAAATGCATTAATAATTTGCAACATATGTGTAAGGGGCACTATGTATGACGTCATGTGTATAAGGGCATTAATAATGTACGGCATATGTGTAACAGGGTACTATTGTATGTGTCATTATGTGTATAGGGGCACTAATAATGTGCAGCAAATGTGTAGGGGGCACTATGTGTGTCATTATGTGTATAAGGGCATTAATAATGTGCGGCATATGTGTAAGGGACATTGGGGGTCATTCCGAGTTGTTCGCTCTGTACATTTCTTCGCATCGCAGCGATTTTCCGCTTAGTGCGCATGCGCAATGTTCGCACTGCGACTGCGCCAAGTAAATTTGCTATGCAGTTAGGAATTTTACTCACGGTTTTTTCTTCGTTCTGGTGATCGTACTGTGATTGACAGGAAGTGGGTGTTTCTGGGCGGAAACTGGCCGTTTTATGGGTGTGTGTGAAAAAACGCTACCGTTTCTGGGAAAAACGCGGGAGTGGCTGGAGAAACGGAGGAGTGTCTGGGCGAACGCTGGGTGTGTTTGTGACGTCAAACCAGGAACGACAAGCACTGAACTGATCGCAGATGCCGAGTAAGTTTCGAGTTACTCAGAAACTGCACAGAGATGTCTTATCGCAACATTGCGAATCTTTCGTTCGCAATTTTAAGAAGCTAAGATTCACTCCCAGTAGGCGGTGGCTTAGCGTGTGCAAAGCTGCTAAAAGCAGCTTGCGAGCGAACACTTCGGAAAGATTTAGTACTACCTGGTGTGCACTGGCTCCTCCCTCTATGCCCCTCCTCCAGACCTCAGTTAAGGAAACTGTGCCCGGAAGAGCTGACATTACAAGGAAAGGATTTTGGAATCCAGGGTAAGACTCATACCAGCCACACCAATCACACCGTATAACTTGTGATAACCTTACCCAGTTAACAGTATGAACAAACAACATAGCATCAACCAAAGGATGCCAATATAACATAACCCTTTATTAAGCAATAACTATATACACGTATTGCAGAAAGTCCGCACTGGAGACGGGCGCCCAGCATCCACTACGGACTACGAGAAAAAGATTTACTGGTGAGTAAAATCTTATTTTCTCTAACGTCCTAGTGGATGCTGGGGACTCCGTAAGGACCATGGGGATTATACCAAAGCCTCCAAACGGGCGGGAGAGTGCGGATGACTCTGCAGCACCGAATGGGCAAACACAAGGTCCTCCTCAGCCAGGGTATCAAACTTGTAGAATTTTGCAAAAGTGTTTGAACCCGACCAAGTAGCAGCTCGGCAAAGCTGTAATGCCGAGACCCCTCGGGCAGCCGCCCAAGAAGAGCCCACCTTCCTTGTGGAGTGTGCTTTCACTGATTTTGGATGCGGCAATCCTGCCGCAGAATGAGCCTGCTGAATCGTGTTACAGATCCAGCGCGCAATAGTTTGCTTTGAAGCAGGAGCACCCAGCTTGTTGGATGCATGCAGGATAAACAGCAAGTCAGTCTTCCTGACTCCAGCCGTTCTGTTAACATAAGTCTTCAAAGCCCGGACCACGTCCAGCAACTTGGAATCCTCCAAGTCACGAGTAGCCGCAGGCACCACAATAGGTTGGTTCAAATGAAACGAAGACACAACCTTTGGTAGAAATTGCGGACGAGTCCGCAATTCTGCCCTGTCCATATGAAAAACCGGGTGGTCTTCTGTATGCCGACTGACGGGATCCCGGCGCACAGTATACCGGCGCCGGGATCCCGACAGCCGGCATACCGACACTTATTCTCCCTCGTGGGGGTCCACGACCCCCCTGGAGGGAGAATAAAATAGTGTGGCGCGCGTAGCGCGCCACCGTGCCCGTAGAGTGGCGAGCGCAGCGAGCCCGCAAGGGGCTCATTTGCGCTCGCCACACTGTCGGTAAGCCGGCGGTCGGGCTCCCGGCGCCGGTATGCTGGTCGCCGGGAGCCCGACCGCCGGCATATCGTAGTGAACCCCGAAAAACCAGATAGGGGCTTTTACATGACAAAGCCGCCAATTCTGTCACACGCCTAGCCGACGCTAAGGCCAACAGCATGACCACTTTCCATGTGAGATACTTTAGCTCCACGGTCTTAAGTGGCTCAAACCAGTGGGATTTCAGGAACCCCAAGACCGCGTTAAGATCCTAAGGTGCCACTGGTGGCACAAAAGGGGGCTGAATATGCAGCACTCCCTTAACAAACGTCTGAACCTCAGGCAGTAAAGCCAGTTCCTTTTGAAAGAAAATGGATAGGGACGAAATCTGGACCTTTATGGACCCTAATTTTAGGCCCATAGTCACTCCTGACTGCAGGAAGTGCAGGAATCGACCCAGCTGGAATTCCTCTGTAGGGGCCTTCCTGGCCTCACACCAAGCAACATATTTTCGCCATATACGGTGATAATGTTTTGCAGTCACGTCTTTCCTTGCCTTTATCAGCGTAGGAATAACTTAATCCGGAATGCCCTTTTCCGCTAGGATCCGGCGTTCAACCGCCATGCCGTCAAACGCAGCCGCGGTAAGTCTTGGAACAGACAGGGCCCTTGTTGTAACAGGTCCTGTCTGAGAGGCAGAGGCCATGGGTCCTCTGTGAGCATTTCTTGCAGTTCCGGGTACCAAGTCCTTCTTGGCCAATCCGGAGCAATGAATATTGTTCTCACTCCTCTTTTTCTTACAATTCTCAGCACCTTGGGTATGAGAGGAAGAGGAGGAAACACATAGACCGACTGGAACACCCATGGTGTTACTAGTGCGTCCACAGCTATCGCCTGAGGGTCCCTTGACCTGGCGCAATACCTGTTTAGCTTTTTGTTGAGGCGTGACGCCATCATGTCCACCTGTGGGAGTTCCCATCGATTTGCAATCAGCGTGAAGACTTCTGGATGAAGTCCCCACTCTCCCGGGTGGAGGTCGTGTCTGCTGAGGAAGTCTGCTTCCCAGTTGTCGACCCCCGGAATGAACACTGCTGACAGTGCCTGCACGTGATTCTCCGCCCAACGAAGAATCCTGGTGGCTTCTGCCATCGCCACCCTGCTTCTTGTGCCACCCTGTCGGTTGACATGGGCCACTGCAGTGATGTTGTCTGACTGAATCAGCACTGGTTGGTCTCGAAGCAGAGGCTCCGCTTGGCTTAGGGCGTTGTATATGGCCCTTAGTTCTAGGATATTTATGTGAAGACAAGTCTCCTGACTTGACCACAGCCCTTGGAAGTTTCTTCCCTGAGTGACTGCCCCCCAACCTCGGAGGCTTGCATCCGTGGTCACCAGGACCCAGTCCTGTATACCGAACCTACAGCCCTCGAGGAGGTGAGCCCTCTGCAGCCACTACAGAAGAGACACCCTGGCCCTGGGGGCCAGGGTGATCAGCCGATGCATCTAAAGATGCGATCCGGACCACTTGTCCAACAGATCCCACTGAAAAATCCTGGCATGGAACCTGCCGAAGGGAATGGCTTCGTATGACGCCACCATCTTTCCCAGGACTCGCGTGCAGTGATGCACCGACACCTGTTTTGGCTTCAGGAGGTCCCTGACCAGAGTCACGAGCTCCTGAGCCTTCTCCTCCGGGAGAAATACCTTCTTCTGGCCTGTATCCAGAATCATGCCCAGGAAGGGCAGACGCTTCGTAGGGATCAGCTGCGACTTTGGAATATTCAGAATCCAGCCGTGCTGCCGCAACACTTCCTGAGAGTGTGCTACGCTGATCAGTAATTGCTCCCTGGACCTCGCCTTTATGAGGAGATCATCCAAGTATGGGATAATTGTAACTCCTTGCTTCCGAAGGAGCACCATCATCTCCGCCATCACCTTGGTAAATATTCTCGGTGCCGTGGACAGGCCAAACGGCAGCGTCTGGAATTGGTAATGACAGTCCTGTACCACAAACCTGAGGTACTCTTGATGAGGCGGATAAATGGGGACATGCAAGTAAGCATCCTTGATGTCCAGAGACACCATGAAATCCCCCTCTTCCAGACTTGCAATGACCGCTCTGAGCGATTCCATTTTGAACTTGAATTTCCTCAGATAAATATTCAGGGATTTTAAATTCAAGATGGGCCTGACCGAACCGTCCGGTTTCAGTACCACAAACATAGTGGAATAGTAACCCCTTCCCTGTTGAAGGAGGGGAACCTTTACTACCACCTGCTGGAGGTATAGCTTGTGAATTGCCGCCAGCACTACCTCCCTTTCCATGGGGGAAGCTGGCAAGGCTGATTTTAGGTAACGGTGAGGGGGCGTCACCTCGAACTCCAGCTTGTATCCCTGAGACACAATTTGTATAGCCCAAGGATCCACCTGTGAGCGAACCCACTGGTGGCTGAAATTTCGGAGGCGCGCCCCCACCGCTCCTGGCTCCGCCTGTGGAACCCCAGCGTCATGCTGTGGATTTAGTGGAAGCCGGGGAGGACTTTTGTTCCTGGGAACTAGCTGCATGGTGCAGATTTTTTCCTCTACCCCTGCCTCTGGCAAGAAAAGATGCCCCTCTGACTTTCTTGCTCTTTTGCGAACGAAAGGACTGCATTTGGTAATACGGTGCTTTCTTCGGCTGTGAGGGAACATAAGGCAAGAAATTTGACTTCCCTGCCGTAGCAGTGGAAACTAGGTCCGAGAGACCGTCCCCAAATAATTCTTCACCCTTATAAGGCAAAACCTCCATGTGTTTTTTAGAGTCGGCATCCCCTGTCCATTGCCAAGTCCATAAGACCCTTCTGGCAGAAATGGACATTGCGTTTATTCTAGAGCCCAGCAGGCAAATGTCCCTCTGGGCATCGCGCATATATAGGACAGCGTCCTTGATATGTCCCAGGGTCAGTAGAACAGTGTCCCTGTCCAGGGTATCTATCTCCTCCGAGAGATTATCAGTCCAAGCTGCTACAGCACTACACATCCAGGCCGAAGCAATTGCTGGCCTCAGTAGAGTACCAGAATGTGTATAAACAGACTTCAGGATAGCTTCCTGCTTTCTATCCGCAGGATCCTTTAGGGCGGCCGTATCCTGAGACGGCAGGGCCACCCTCTTAGATAAGCGTGTCAACGCCTTGTCTACCCTCGGGGAGGATTCCCAGCGTAACCTGTCCGTTGGCGGGAAAGGATACGCCATCAGTAATCTCTTGGAAATTACTACTTTCCTATCAGGGGAATCCCACGCTTTTACACATAATTCATTTAATTCATGTGAAGGGGGAAAAGTCACTTCTTGCTTTTTCTCCCCATACATATAAACCCTCTTGTCAGGGACAGGGTTTTCCTCTGATATGTGCAATATATCCTTCATTGCTATAATCATGTAGCGGATGGCTTTAGTCATTTTAGGCTGCAACTTTGCATCATCGTCATCGACACTGGAGTCAGACTCCGTGTCGGCATCTGTGTCAACCATCTGGGATAGTGGGCGCTTGTGAGACCCTGACGGCCTCTGCATTGTAGGATCAGTCATGGGTTGAGACCCTGACTGTCCCAAGGCTACAGCTTTATCCAACCTGTTATGTAAGGAGCTTACATTATCATTTAACACCTTACACATATCCATCCAATCAGGTGTCGGCACCGTCGGCGGCGACACCTCATTCACCTGCACTTGTTCTGCCTCCACATATCCTTCCTCATCAAACATGTCGACACTGACGTACCGACACACCGCACACACACAGGGAATGCTCTGAGGACAGGACCCCACAAAGGCTTTTGGGGAGGCAGAGAGAGAGTATGCCAGCACACACCCCAGCGCTATATAACTAGAGATGAGCGGGTTCGGTTCCTCTGAATCCGAACCCGCCCGAACTTCAGGTTTTTTACACGGGTCCGAGCAGGCTCGGATCTTCCCGCCTTGCTCGGCTAACCCGAGCGCGCCCGAACGTCATCATCACGCTGTCGGATTCTCGCGAGGCTCGGATTCTATCGCGAGACTCGGATTCTATATAAGGAGCCGCGCGTCGCCGCCATTTTCACACGTGCATTGAGAGTCATAGGGAGAGGACGTGGCTGGCGTCCTCTCCGTTTAGAGAAGAGAGAGACACAGTATTTTGGGGAGCATTATTAGGAGGAGTACTACTATACTGTATACTACTATACTACTTGCTGCTGAAGTGATATTTTATACTAGATTAGATAATAGATAGTGTGACTGTAAGTGTATTATCTGACTTGTGGGGGAGACACTGACAGTGGGGAGCAGTTAGAGTCTGAGAGCAGGACTCAGGAGTACATATAACGTACAGTGCACACTTTTGCTGCCAGAGTCAGTGCCACACTGCCATTGTTGTGACCACACTGACCACCAGTATAATAATATATTTTGTGATTGTCTGCTTAGGCCTCGGAGTACTAGTTTAATATTGTATACCACCTACCCGTGGTTTTTTTTTTTCATTCTTCTTTATACATACTACTATAGTAGCTTACTGTAGCAGTCTGCGGTGCTGTGCTGACCTGACAGTGTCCAGCAGGTCGGTCATCAGTCATTACATAATAAATATATATAGTACCTGTCCGGCTGCAGTACTAGTGATATTATATTGATTTCATCTCATTATCAATAATTTATCATCCAGTCTAGACTCTATATTAGCAGCAGACACAGTACGTTAGTCCACGGCTGTAGCTACCTCTGTGTCGGCACTCGGCAGTCCATCCATAATTGTATACCACCTACCCGTGTTTTTTTTTTTTTTCTTTCTTCTTTGTACATACTACTATAGAGTATAGTAGCTTACTGTAGCAGTCTGCGGTGCTGCTGAGCTGACAGTGTCCAGCAGGTCCGTCATCAGTCATCATTACCTAATAAATATATTATCTACCTGTCCGGCTGCAGTACTAGTGATATTATATATACATACATATATATATATTGATTTCATCTCATTATCAATCATCCAGTCTATATTAGCAGCAGACACAGTACGTTAGTCCAAGGCTGTAGCTACCTCTGTGTCGGCACTCGGCAGTCCATCCATAATTGTATACCACCTACCCGTGGTTTTTTTCTTTTTCTTTCTTCTTTGTACATACTACTAGTATAGTATAGTAGCTTACTGTAGCAGTCTGCGGTGCTGCTGAGCTGACAGTGTCCAGCAGGTCCGTCATCAGTCATCATTACCTAATAAATATATTATCTACCTGTCCGGCTGCAGTACTAGTGATATTATATATACATACATATATATATATTGATTTCATCTCATTATCAATCATCCAGTCTATATTAGCAGCAGACACAGTACGTTAGTCCACGGCTGTAGCTACCTCTGTGTCGGCACTCGGCAGTCCATCCATAATTGTATACCACCTACCCGTGGTTTTTTTTTTTCTTTCTTCTTTGTACATACTACTAGTATAGTATAGTAGCTTACTGTAGCAGTCTGCGGTGCTGCTGAGCTGACAGTGTCCAGCAGGTCCGTCATCAGTCATCATTACCTAACAAATATATTATCTACCTGTCCGGCTGCAGTACTAGTGATATTATATATACATACATATATATATATATTGATTTCATCTCATTATCAATCATCCAGTCTATATTAGCAGCAGACACAGTACGTTAGTCCACGGCTGTAGCTACCTCTGTGTCGGCACTCGGCAGTCCATCCATAATTGTATACCACTTACCCGTGGTTTTTTTCTTTTCTTTCTTCTTTGTACATACTACTATAGTATAGTAGCTTACTGTAGCAGTCTGCGGTGCTGCTGAGCTGACAGTGTCCAGCAGGTCCGTCATCAGTCATCATTACCTAATAAATATATTATCTACCTGTCCGGCTGCAGTACTAGTGATATTATATATACATACATATATATATATTGATTTCATCTCATTATCATCCAGTCTATATTAGCAGCAGACACAGTACGGTAGTCCACGGCTGTAGCTACCTCTGTGTCGGCACTCGGCAGTCCATCCATAAGTATACTAGTATCCATCCATCTCCATTGTTTACCTGAGGTGCCTTTTAGTTGTGCCTATTAAAATATGGAGAACAAAAATGTTGAGGTTCCAAAATTAGGGAAAGATCAAGATCCACTTCCACCTCGTGCTGAAGCTGCTGCCACTAGTCATGGCCGAGACGATGAAATGCCAGCAACGTCGTCTGCCAAGGCCGATGCCCAATGTCATAGTACAGAGCATGTCAAATCCAAAACACCAAATATCAGTAAAAAAAGGACTCCAAAACCTAAAATAAAATTGTCGGAGGAGAAGCGTAAACTTGCCAATATGCCATTTACCACACGGAGTGGCAAGGAACGGCTGAGGCCCTGGCCTATGTTCATGGCTAGTGGTTCAGCTTCACATGAGAATGGAAGCACTCAGCCTCTCGCTAGAAAACTGAAAAGACTCAAGCTGGCAAAAGCACCGCAAAGAACTGTGCGTTCTTCCAAATCCCAAATCCACAAAGAGAGTCCAATTGTGTCGGTTGCGATGCCTGACCTTCCCAACACTGGACGTGAAGAGCATGCGCCTTCCACCATTTGCACGCCCCCTGCAAGTGCTGGAAGGAGCACCCGCAGTCCAGTTCCTGATAGTCAGATTGAAGATGTCAGTGTTGAAGTACACCAGGATGAGGAGGATATGGGTGTTGCTGGCGCTGGGGAGGAAATTGACAAGGAGGATTCTGATGGTGAGGTGGTTTGTTTAAGTCAGGCACCCGGGGAGACACCTGTTGTCCGTGGGAGGAATATGGCCGTTGACATGCCTGGTGAAAATACCAAAAAAATCAGCTCTTCAGTGTGGAGGTATTTCAACAGAAAAGCGGACAACAGGTGTCAAGCCGTGTGTTGCCTTTGTCAAGCTGTAATAAGTAGGGGTAAGGACGTTAACCACCTTGGAACATCCTCCCTTATTATGAATGCGCTGCAGGTGACGTATAAGTCAGTGACAAGTTCAAAAACTTTGGGCGACAGCGGAAGCAGTCCACTGACCAGTAAATCCCTTCCTCTTGTAACCAAGCTCACGCAAACCACCCCACCAACTCCCTCAGTGTCAATTTCCTCCTTCCCCAGGAATGCCAATAGTCCTGCAGGCCATGTCACTGGCAATTCTGACGAGTCCTCTCCTGCCTGGGATTCCTCCGATGCATCCTTGCGTGTAACGCCTACTGCTGCTGGCGCTGCTGTTGTTGCTGCTGGGAGTCGATGGTCATCCCAGAGGGGAAGTCGTAAGCCCACTTGTACTACTTCCAGTAAGCAATTGACTGTCCAACAGTCCTTTGCGAGGAAGATGAAATATCACAGCAGTCATCCTGCTGCAAAGCGGATAACTGAGGCCTTGACAACTATGTTGGTGTTAGACGTGCGTCCGGTATCCGCCGTTAGTTCACAGGGAACTAGACAATTTATTGAGGCAGTGTGCCCCCGTTACCAAATACCATCTAGGTTCCACTTCTCTAGGCAGGCGATACCGAGAATGTACACGGACGTCAGAAAAAGACTCACCAGTGTCCTAAAAAATGCAGTTGTACCCAATGTCCACTTAACCACGGACATGTGGACAAGTGGAGCAGGGCAGGGTCAGGACTATATGACTGTGACAGCCCACTGGGTAGATGTATGGACTCCCGCCGCAAAAACAGCAGCGGCGGCACCAGTAGCAGCATCTCGCAAACGCCAACTCTTTCCTAGGCAGGCTACGCTTTGTATCACCGCTTTCCAGAATACGCACACAGCTGAAAACCTCTTACGGCAACTGAGGAAGATCATCGCGGAATGGCTTACCCCAATTGGACTCTCCTGTGGATTTGTGGTATCGGACAACGCCAGCAATATTGTGTGTGCATTAAATATGGGCAAATTCCAGCACGTCCCATGTTTTGCACATACCTTGAATTTGGTGGTGCAGAATTTTTTAAAAAACGACAGGGGCGTGCAAGAGATGCTGTCGGTGGCCAGAAGAATTGCGGGACACTTTCGGCGTACAGGCACCACGTACAGAAGACTGGAGCACCACCAAAAACTACTGAACCTGCCCTGCCATCATCTGAAGCAAGAAGTGGTAACGAGGTGGAATTCAACCCTCTATATGCTTCAGAGGTTGGAGGAGCAGCAAAAGGCCATTCAAGCCTATACAATTGAGCACGATATAGGAGGTGGAATGCACCTGTCTCAAGCGCAGTGGAGAATGATTTCAACGTTGTGCAAGGTTCTGATGCCCTTTGAACTTGCCACACGTGAAGTCAGTTCAGACACTGCCAGCCTGAGTCAGGTCATTCCCCTCATCAGGCTTTTGCAGAAGAAGCTGGAGACATTGAAGGAGGAGCTAACACGGAGCGATTCCGCTAGGCATGTGGGACTTGTGGATGGAGCCCTTAATTCGCTTAACAAGGATTCACGGGTGGTCAATCTGTTGAAATCAGAGCACTACATTTTGGCCACCGTGCTCGGTCCTAGATTTAAAGCCTACCTTGGATCTCTCTTTCCGGCAGACACAAGTCTGCTGGGGTTGAAAGACCTGCTGGTGACAAAATTGTCAAGTCAAGCGGAACGCGACCTGTCAACATCTCCTCCTTCACATTCTCCCGCAACTGGGGGTGCGAGGAAAAGGCTCAGAATTCCGAGCCCACCCGCTGGCGGTGATGCAGGGCAGTCTGGAGCGACTGCTGATGCTGACATCTGGTCCGGACTGAAGGACCTGACAACGATTACGGACATGTCGTCTACTGTCACTGCATGTGATTCTCTCACCATTGAAAGAATGGTGGAGGATTATATGAGTGACCGCATCCAAGTAGGCACGTCACACAGTCCGTACTTATACTGGCAGGAAAAAGAGGCAATTTGGAGGCCCTTGCACAAACTGGCTTTATTCTACCTAAGTTGCCCTCCCACAAGTGTGTACTCCGAAAGAGTGTTTAGTGCCGCCGCTCACCTTGTCAGCAATCGGCGTACGAGGTTACATCCAGAAAATGTGGAGAAGATGATGTTCATTAAAATGAATTATAATCAATTCCTCCGTGGAGACATTGACCAGCAGCAATTGCCTCCACAAAGTACACAGGGAGCTGAGATGGTGGATTCCAGTGGGGACGAATTGATAATCTGTGAGGAGGGGGATGTACACGGTGATATATCGGAGGATGATGATGAGGTGGACATCTTGCCTCTGTAGAGCCAGTTTGTGCAAGGAGAGATTAATTGCTTCTTTTTTGGTGGGGGTCCAAACCAACCCGTCATTTCAGTCACAGTCGTGTGGCAGACCCTGTCACTGAAATGATGGGTTGGTTAAAGTGTGCATGTCCTGTTTATACAACATAAGGGTGGGTGGGAGGGCCCAAGGACAATTCCATCTTGCACCTCTTTTTTCTTTAATTTTTCTTTGCGTCATGTGCTGTTTGTGGAATGTTTTTTGGAAGGGCCATCCTGCGTGACACTGCAGTGCCACTCCTAGATGGGCCCGGTGTTTGTGTCGGCCACTAGGGTCGCTTATCTTACTCACACAGCTACCTCATTGCGCCTCTTTTTTTCTTTGCGTCATGTGCTGTTTGGGGAGGGTTTTTTGGAAGGGCCATCCTGCGTGACACTGCAGTGCCACTCCTAGATGGGCCCGGTGTTTGTGTCGGCCACTAGGGTCGCTTATCTTACTCACACAGCTACCTCATTGCGCCTCTTTTTTTCTTTGCGTCATGTGCTGTTTGGGGAGTGTTTTTTGGAAGGGCCATCCTGCGTGACACTGCAGTGCCACTCCTAGATGGGCACGGTGTTTGTGTCGGCCACTAGGGTCGCTTATCTTACTCACACAGCTACCTCATTGCGCCTCTTTTTTTCTTTGCGTCATGTGCTGTTTGGGGAGGGTTTTTTGGAAGGGCCATCCTGCGTGACACTGCAGTGCCACTCCTAGATGGGCACGGTGTTTGTGTCGGCCACTAGGGTCGCTTATCTTACTCACACAGCTACCTCATTGCGCCTCTTTTTTTCTTTGCGTCATGTGCTGTTTGGGGAGGGTTTTTTGGAAGGGCCATCCTGCGTGACACTGCAGTGCCACTCCTAGATGGGCACGGTGTTTGTGTCGGCCACTAGGGTCGCTTATCTTACACAGCTACCTCATTGCGCCTCTTTTTTTCTTTGCATCATGTGCTGTTTGGGGAGGGTTTTTTGGAAGGGCCATCCTGCGTGACACTGCAGTGCCACTCCTAGATGGGCACGGTGTTTGTGTCGGCCACTAGGGTCGCTTATCTTACTCACACAGCTACCTCATTGCGCCTCTTTTTTTCTTTGCGTCATGTGCTGTTTGGGGAGGGTTTTTTGGAAGGGCCATCCTGCGTGACACTGCAGTGCCACTCCTAGATGGGCCCGGTGTTTGTGTCGGCCACTAGGGTCGCTTATCTTACTCACACAGCTACCTCATTGCGCCTCTTTTTTTCTTTGCGTCATGTGCTGTTTGGGGAGGGTTTTTTGGAAGGGCCATCCTGCGTGACACTGCAGTGCCACTCCTAGATGGGCACGGTGTTTGTGTCGGCCACTAGGGTCGCTTATCTTACTCACACAGCTACCTCATTGCGCCTCTTTTTTTCTTTGCGTCATGTGCTGTTTGGGGAGGGTTTTTTGGAAGGGCCATCCTGCGTGACACTGCAGTGCCACTCCTAGATGGGCACGGTGTTTGTGTCGGCCACTAGGGTCGCTTATCTTACTCACACAGCTACCTCATTGCGCCTCTTTTTTTTCTTTGCGTCATGTGCTGTTTGGGGAGTGTTTTTTGGAAGGGCCATCCTGCGTGACACTGCAGTGCCACTCCTAGATGGGCCCGGTGTTTGTGTCGGCCACTAGGGTCGCTTATCTTACTCACACAGCTACCTCATTGCGCCTCTTTTTTTCTTTGCGTCATGTGCTGTTTGGGGAGGGTTTTTTGGAAGGGCCATCCTGCGTGACACTGCAGTGCCACTCCTAGATGGGCCCGGTGTTTGTGTCGGCCACTAGGGTCGCTTATCTTACTCACACAGCTACCTCATTGCGCCTCTTTTTTTCTTTGCGTCATGTGCTGTTTGGGGAGTGTTTTTTGGAAGGGCCATCCTGCGTAACACTGCAGTGCCACTCCTAGATGGGCACGGTGTTTGTGTCGGCCACTAGGGTCGCTTAGCTTAGTCATCCAGCGACCTAGGTGCAAATTTTAGGACTAAAAATAATATTGTGAGGTGTGAGGTATTCAGAATAGACTGAAAATGAGTGGAAATTATGGTTTTTGAGGTTAATAATACTTTGGGATCAAAATGACCCCCAAATTCTATGATTTAAGCTGTTTTTTAGTGTTTTTTAAAAAAAAACACCCGAATCCAAAACACACCCGAATCCGACAAAAAAAATTCGGTGAGGTTTTGCCAAAACGCGGTCGAACCCAAAACACGGCCGCGGAACCGAACCCAAAACCAAAACACAAAACCCGAAAAATTTCAAGTGCACATCTCTATATATAACCCAGGGATTACACTGTACTTAAGTGATTACCCAGCAGCTGCTGTTTGTGATCGTTTTGCGCCTAAATTTATGTGCCCCCCCCTCTCTTTTTACCCTTTTTGCACCTGGATACTGCAGAGGAGAGCCTGGGGAGCGTCTTTCCAGCGGAGCTGTGAAGAGAAAATGGCGCTGGTGTGCTGAGGAAGAAGGCCCCGCCCCCTCAGCGGCGGGCTTCTGTCCCGCTTCTATGTGTAAAAAATGGCGGGGGCTCGAACATATATCCAGTGCCTGACTGGATATATGTGTTATTTTGCCAAAAGGTACCTTAATTGCTGCCCAGGGCGCCCCCCCCCCCCCTGCGCCCTGCACCGTACAGTGACCGGAGTGTGCGGGTGTGCTGCGGGAGCAATGGCGCAAAGCTGCAGTGCTGTGCGCTACCTTAAGTGAAGACAGGAGTCTTCTGCCGCCGATTTCGATGTCTTCATGCTTCTGCTGCTTCTGTACTTCTGGCTCTGCGAGCGGGACGGCGGCGCGGCTCCGGGAACGGACGATCAAGGTTAGGTACCTGTGTTCGATCCCTCTGGAGCTAATGGTGTCCAGTAGCCTAAGAAGCGCAACCTAGCTGCAGTTAGTAGGTTTGCTTCTCTCCCCTCAGTCCCACGTAGCAGAGAATCTGTTGCCAGCAGAAGCTCTCTGAAAATAAAAAAACCTAAACTAAAATACTTTCTTCTGAGCAAGCTCAGGAGAGCCCACTAAAAGCACCCAGCTCTGGCCGGGCACAGATTCTAACTGAGGTCTGGAGGAGGGGCATAGAGGGAGGAGCCAGTGCACACAAGGTAGTACTAAATCTTTCTTTAGAGTGCCCAGTCTCCTGCGGAGCCCGTCTATTCCCCATGGTCTTTACGGAGTCCCCAGCATCCACTAGGACGTTAGAGAAATAAGATTTTACACTTACCGGTAAATCTATTTCTCGTAGTCCGTAGAGGTTGCTGGGACTCCGTAAGGGCAATGGGGAATAGACGGGCTCCGCAGGAGACATGGGCACTTTAAGAAAGACTTTAGACTCTGGGTGTGCACTGGCTCCTCCCTCTATGCACCTCCTCCAGACCTCAGTTAGAGAAACTGTGCCCAGAGGAGATGGACAGTACGAGGAAAGGATTTTTGTTAATCCAAGGGCAAGATTCATACCAGCCACACCAATCACACCGTATAACTTGTGATAAACTACCCTGTTAACAGTATGACCAAACAACATAGTCTCGGTCCAAACCGATGAACTATAATATAACCCTTATGTAAGCAATAACTATATACAAGTCTTGCAGAAGAAGTCCGCACTTGGGACAGGCGCCCAGCATCCTCTACGGACTACGAGAAATAGATTTACCGGTAAGTGTAAAATCTTATTTTCTCTAACGTCCTAGAGGATGCTGGGACTCCGTAAGGGCCATGGGGATTATACCAAAGCTCCCAAACGGGCGGGAGAGTGTGTTTGACTCTGCAGCACCGATTGAGCAAACAGGAGGTCCTCCTCAGCCAGGGTATCAAACTTATAGAACTTTGCAAAAGTGTTTGACCCCGACCAAGTAGCAGCTCGGCACAGCTGTAGTGCCGAGACCCCTCGGACAGCCGCCCAAGGCGAGCCCACCTTCCTAGTGGAATGGGCCTTAACCAATTTCGGTAACGGCAATCCTGCCGTAGAATGCGCCTGCTGAATAGTGTCACAGATCCAGCGAGCAATAGTCTGCTTTGAAGCAGGGCTGCCAACCTTGTTGGCTGCATACAGGACAAACAGTGCTTCTGTTTTTCTGATCCTAGCCGTTCTGGCCACATAAATTTTCAAAGCCCTGACCACATCAAGGGACTCGGAAATTCTCCAAGTCACGTGTAGCCACAGGCACGACAATAGGTTGGTTCATATGAAAGGATGAGACCACCTTAGGTAGGAATTGAGGACGGGTCCGCAACTCCGCTCTATCCATATGGAAAACCGGATAGGGGCTTTTATGTGATAAAGCCGCCAATTCCGAAACTCGCCTAGCCGAAGCCAAGGCTAACAACATGACCACCTTCCAAGTGAGATATTTCAACTCCACTGTTTTAAGTGGTTCAAACCCTTGTGACTTAAGGAAACTTAACACCACGTTAAGGTCCCAAGGCGCCACCGGAGGTACAAAAGAAGGCTGAATATGCAGTACTCCCTTCACAAAAGTCTGTACTTCAGGTAAAGAGGCCAATTCCTTTTGAAAGAAAATGGATAAGGCCAAAATCTGAACTTTAATGGAGCCTAATTTTAGGCCCAAATTCACTCCAGTTTGTAGGAAGTGAAGAAAACGGCCTAGATGGAATTCTTCCGTAGGAGCATTCCTGGCCTCACACCAAGAAACATATTTTCGCCATATTCTGTGATAATGTTTAGACGTCACGTCCTTCCTAGCCTTTATTAGCGTAGGAATGACCTCATCCGGAATACCTTTTTCCGCTAGGATCCGGCGTTCAACCGCCATGCAGTCAAACGCAGCCGCGGTAAGTCTTGGAACAGACAGGGACCTTGTTGTAACAGGTTCTGCCTTAGAGGAAGAGGCCACGGATCTTCTGTGAGCATTTCTTGCAGATCCGCATACCAGGTCCTTCGTGGCCAATCTGGAACAATGAGAATTGTTCTCACTCCTCTTCTTCTTATTATCCTCAACACCTTGGGTATGAGAGGAGGAGGAGGAAACACATATACCGACTGGAACACCCACGGTGTCACCAGGGCGTCCACAGCTACCGCCTGAGGGTCTCCTGGCCTGGCGCAATACCTTTGTAGCTTTTTGTTGAGACGGGATGCCATCATGTCTATTTGGGGTAGTCCCCACCGACTTGCAATGAGCGCGAAGACTTCCTGATGAAGTCCCCACTCGCCCGGATGCAGATCTTGTCTGCTGAGGAAGTCTGCTTCCCAGTTGTCCACTCCCGGAATGAACACTGCTGACAGAGCGCTTACATGATTCTCCGCCCAGCGAAGAATTCTGGTGGCTTCCGCCATTGCCACTCTGCTCCTTGTGCCGCCTTGGCGGTTTACATGAGCTACTGCGGTGTTGTTGTCTTAATGGATCAGAACTGGTCGATTGCGAAGTAAGATCTCCGCTTGACGTAGGGCGTTGTATATGGCCCTTAGTTCCAGGATGTTGATGTGAAGACAAGTCTCTTGAATTGACCAAAGTCCTTGGAAATTTCTTCCCTGTGTGACTGCTCCCCAACCTCGGAGGCTCGCGTCCGTGGTCACCAGGATCCAGTCCTGAATGCCGAACCTGCGGCCTTCCAGAAGGTGAGCACTGTGCAGCCACCACAGGAGACATATCCTGGCTCTGGGAGACAGGGTGATCCTTTGATGCATTTGTAAATGAGACCCGGACCATTTGTCCAGTAGGTCCCATTGAAAAGTCCTCGCATGGAACCTGCCGAAGGGGATGGCCTCATACGATGCCACCATCTTCCCCAGGACACAGGTGCAGTGAAGCACTGAAACCTTTTTTGGCTTTAATAGGTTCCTGACCAGAGCTATGAGCTCCTGAGCCTTTTCCATCGGAAGAAAAACCTTTTTCTGTTCTGTGTCCAGAATCAGGCCCAAAAAGGTCAGACGCATTGTAGGAACCAGCTGGGACTTCGGAATATTGAGAATCCAGCCGTGCTGTTGCAACGTCCTCACTGACAGTGACACGCTGTCCAGTAACTTCTCTCGAGATCTCGCCTTTATGAGGAGATCGTCCAAGTATGGGATAATTGTGACACCCTACTTGCGCAGGAGCACCATCATTTCCGCCATTACCTTGGTGAAAATTCTCGGGGCCGTGGAAAGCCCAAACGGCAACGTCTGAAATTGGTAATGACAGTCCTGTACCGCAAATCTCAGGAACGCCCGGTGAGGAAGAAAAATCGGAACATGAAGGTAAGCATCCTTTATGTCCAGGGAAACCATCCAATCCCCCCCCTCCAGGCTGGCGATGACCGCTCTGAGCGATTCCATCTTGAACTTGAACTTTTTCAAGTACAGGTTCAGGGATTTCAGATTCAAAATGGGTCAGACCGAACCGTCCGGTTTCGGAACCACAAACAGGGTTGAGTAATACCCCTTTCCTTGCTGGAGAAGAGGAACCTTGACTATCACCTGTTGCAGGTACAATTTTTGAATTGCAGTTAACACTAACTCCCTTTCTGACGGAGTAGCTGGCAGAGCCGATTTGAAAAACCGGTGAGGAGGCATCTCTTCGAATTCCAGCCTGTATCCCTGAGAAACAATCTCTATTGCCCAGGGATCCACCTGTGAGTGAACCCAGACGTGGCTGAAAAATCAAAGACGTGCCCCCACTTGATCTGGGCCCCCCAGGGAAGCCCCAGCGTCATGCGGTGGATTTTGCAGACATAGGGGGGGACTTCTGCTCCTGAGAACTAGCTGTGTGCAGCTTTTTTCCCTTGCCTTTACCTCTGGCAAGAAAGGACGATCCCCGTACCTTTTTGCTTTTATTTGAACGAAAGGACTGCATTTGGTAATGAGTTGCCTTCTTAGTATGTTGTGGGGGAACATAAGGTAAAAAATTCGATTTACCAGCCGTAGCAGTAGAGACAAGGTCCGAGAGGCCTTCTCCAAACAACTCCTCCCCCTTGTAAGGCAACGACTCCATATGCCGCTTTGAGTCGGCATCCCCCGTCCACTGCCGGGTCCACAAGAGTCGCCTAGCAGAAATAGACATAGCATTTATTCTGTAGCTTAGTAAACAAATGTCTCTTTGAGCATCCCTCATATATAACGCAGCATCCTTGATATGCTCTAGGGTCATTAGAATGGTATCCTTATCTAGGGTCTCAATCTCCATAGACAAGGAATCTGTCCATGCTGCGACAGCACTACAAACCCAGGCCGATGCCATAGCTGGCCTAACAATAGTACCAGAATGTGTGTAAATGTACTTCATGGTAACTTCCTGCTTACGATCCGCAGGATCCTTGAGGGTAGCAGTATCCTGGGAAGGCAGTGCCACCTTCTTGGATAAGCGTGTCAACGCCTTGTCTACTTTAGGCGAAGATTCCCATCGTATCCTGTCCTTTTGTGGGAAGGGATACGCCATAAGTGTCACGATCCGGGTATCTGGACGCCATTTCTTACCCATCAGATGCCTCCTAAGGCTGGCTCAGCGTTCCAGGACCGGATCCCATCTGTTATCCTGATGTGTACATTCCTGTATCCTCTCCTGTCACTCTGGGACGCTGTCACAGTAAACGCCATATTACACCTGGCATGGCGTCTCCCGCGGCCTCCGCCGCCGTCCCTGAACTTCTGCATGCAGAGTGTCTGAGTGGCGATTACGTCAGCCCCGGCCTCCGCTGTGTCCGCGTGGTTGGATGTGCATCTGTCAGCCTGGCGCCTCCTGTCTCCAGTGGCCGGCGCCGCCATTACTGTTTTCATTACCACATGGATTACAAACCAAATTTCCCTCCAAGTGTCTGCATGGGCGCAGCCATCTTGGATTCTGTCAGCTGATCATTTACTCCAATCTGTTGTCAGTATTGTTAATCTGCATAATTGCCTAGCCAATCCCTTCCTTGCTGCAGGTATAAATACACTGTGCCTGAGCAAGGAAGGCGTCAGTGCTTTGGTTGTCAAACCTAGTTCCTGTTTGTCTCTCTCCTGTGATTGTCTTCCAGGTTCCAGCTCCTGTCTCAAGACTTCCACCATAGAGACCCGCACCAGCATTCCACCTGCGGTGTAGCCTGACTCTCCAATCCATTGTGGATTCATCTGTTTCCAGCTACAACATTACCTGCTTCCAGCCCAGCTTCCAGCAGAGTACAGCTTCTCTTAAAGGGCCGGTGTCCTTTCTACACTTTACCACTCTCCACCGGTATTATTATTTCTCCGCTCTCAAGTTCTACATTTCAGTTCATATTTCATCGCTCCCAAGTTCATTTATTATTTAACTGGTTCCAGCCAGTATCCACTCCGTGCTAACAACAGTCTGGTTCCAGCCAGTATCCACAGCAGCCGTTTTATCTTCAGCAAACCAGCTTTTCCTGGAACACCAGCTGGTACAATCCTGGGTTATCTCCATTGCTACAGTCGGGCCTGGTAAGGACTTTCCATCTAGAAGATTATAAGAACTATCTCACACTACCAGTGCCCTGTGGCTCCTGCCATCCTGTAGTACCCAGGAACTGTATTTATTCTTTGCTGAGTTTTACGTTTTCTTTTACTGCTGCTGTGTTGCGGAGTTGTCATAATAAACATCATTGACTTTTATCCAAGTTGTCGTGGTCACGCCTTCGGGCAGTTATTATTCATGTTACTTACATGTCCAGGGGTCTGATACAACCTCCCAGGTTCCGGTACATCTCAGCCCCTACAACTGAGGCTGCCTCCCGTCAGCTCAGGCCCTCAGTTGTGACAATAAGAATCCTTTTGGGAACTTGTAGTCTCCTGTCTGGAGATTCCCAAGCCTTTTCGCACAATTCGCTTAGCTCAAATGAGGACGGAAAGGTGATCTCAGGCTTTTTCTCTTTATACATGTGTACCCTCGTGTCAGGGACAGGGGGTTCCTCAGTAATATGCAAAACCTCTTTAATATCAATGATCATGTAACGAATACCTTTAGCCACTTTTGGCTGTAATTTTGCATCCTCATAGTCGACACTGGAATCTGAATCCGTGTCGGTATCTGTGTCAGTGATCTGGGATAATGTGCGTTTCTGAGACCCAGAAGGTTCCGGTGCCACTGGGACAGGCATGGTCTGACTACCTGAGTGATCCCTAGCCTCAGTCTTGTCTAATCTCTTATGCAATAAATTTACATTAGCATTCAAGACATTCCACATATCCATCCAGTCCGGTGTCGGCGTTGCCGACGGCGACCTGACAATCATGCACTCCCCCTCCTCCTTAGGCGAGCCTTTATCGTCAAACATGTCGACACACGCGTACCGACACACTCCACACACACAGGGAAACTCTTTTCTGAAGACAGGTTCCCCTTTAGGCCCTTTGGAGAGACAGAGAGAGAGTATGCCAGCACACACCCCAGCGCTATATGACCCCGGAGAAAAACACAGAATGTTTACCCAGTAGCACTGCTGTAATGTATAATCGCCAACTATGTGCCCCCCCCCCCCCTCTACTTTAAAACCCTCTTTCACCGTGTGTCAAGCAGGGGAGAGTCCGGGGAGCTTCCTCTCAGCGGTGCTGTGGAGAGAAAATGGCGCTGGTGAGTGCTGAGGGAGAAGCCCCGCCCCCTCGGCGGCGGGCTTCTGTCCCGCTCAAACTTAATAAAAATAAGAATTTACTTACCGATAATTCTATTTCTCATAGTCCGTAGTGGATGCTGGGACTCCGTCAGGACCATGGGGAATAGCGGGCTCCGCAGGAGACAGGGCACATCTAAAAAAGCTTTTAGGTCACATGGTGCGTACTGGCTCCTCCCCCTATGACCCTCCTCCAAGCCTCAGTTAGGTACTGTGCCCGGACGAGCGTACACAATAAGGAAGGATCTTGAATCCCGGGTAAGACTCATACCAGCCACACCAATCACACCGTACAACTTGTGATCTGAACCCAGTTAACAGTATGATAACACAAACGAAGTAGCCTCTGAACAGATGGCTCACAACAACAGTAATAACCCGATTTTTGTAACAATAACTATGTACAAGCATTGCAGACAATCCGCACTTGGGATGGGCGCCCAGCATCCACTACGGACTATGAGAAATAGAATTATCGGTAAGTAAATTCTTATTTTCTCTAACGTCCTAGTGGATGCTGGGACTCCGTCAGGACCATGGGGATTATACCAAAGCTCCCAAACGGGCGGGAGAGTGCGGATGACTCTGCAGCACCGAATGAGAGAACTCCAGGTCCTCTTTAGCCAGAGTATCAAATTTGTAAAATTTTACAAACGTGTTCTCCCCTGACCACGTAGCTGCTCGGCAAAGTTGTAATGCCGAGACTCCTCGGGCAGCCGCCCAGGATGAGCCCACTTTCCTTGTGGAATGGGCCTTTACAGATTTAGGCTGTGGCAGGCCTGCCACAGAATGTGCAAGTTGGATTGTACTACATATCCAACGTGCAATCGTCTGTTTAGACGCAGGAGCACCCAACTTGTTGGGTGCATACAATGTAAACAACGAGTCAGATTTTCTGACTCCAGCTGTCCTTGAAATATATATTTTTAATGCTCTGACAACGTCCAGTAACTTGGAGTCCTCCAAGTCGCTAGTAGCCGCAGGCACCACAATAGGCTGGTTCAAGTGAAATGCCGAAACCACCTTAGGGAGAAATTGAGGACGTGTCCTCAATTCTGCCCTGTCCGAATGGAATATCAGATATGGGCTTTTGTATGACAAAGCTGCCAACTCCGAAACTCTCCTGGCTGAAGCCAGGGCCAACAGCATGGTTACCTTCCATGTAAGGTATTTTAAATCTACCGATTTTAAAGGCTCAAACCAATGAGATTTGAGAAAATTTAGAACCACGTTCAAATCCCACGGTGCCACTGGAGGCACTATTGGGGGTTGTATATGTAGTACACCTTTGACAAAAGTTTGTACTTCAGGCACTGACGCCAATTCCTTCTGGAAGAAAATTGATAAGGCCGAAATTTGAACTTTAATGGACCCCAATTTGAGGCCCATAGACAATCCTGCTTGCAGGAAATGTAAGAATCGACCCAATTGAAATTCTTCCGTTGGAGCCTTCTTGGCCTCACACCACGCAACATATTTTCTCCAAATGCGGTGATAATGTTGTGCGGTCACTTCTTTCCTGGCTTTAATTAAAGTAGGAATAACTTCCTCAGGAATGCCCTTCTCTTTTAGAATCCGGCATTCAACCGCCATGCCGTCAAACGCAGCCGCGGTAAGTCTTGGAACATACAAGGTCCCTGCTGAAGCAGATCCCTTCTTAGAGGTAGAGGCCACGGATCCTCCGTGAGCATCTCTTGAAGTTCCGGATACCAAGTTCTTCTTGGCCAGTCCGGAGCTACCAGTATTGTTCTTACTCCTCTTTTCCGTATAATTCTCAGTACCTTTGGTATGAGAGGCAGAGGAGGGAACACATACACTGACTGGTACACCCACGGTGTTACCAGAGCGTCCACAGCTATTGCCTGAGGGTCTCTTGACCTGGCGCAATACCTGTCCAATTTTTTGTTGAGGCGAGGCGCCATCATGTCCACCTTTGGTTTTTCCCAACGGTTCACAATCATGTGGAAAACTTCTGGATGAAGTCCCCACTCTCCCGGGTGAAGGTCGTGTCTGCTGAGGAAATCTGCTTCCCAGTTGTCCACTCCCGGGATGAACACTGCTGACAGTGCTACGACATGATTCTCCGCCCAGCGCAGAATCCTTGCAGCTTCTGCCATTGCACTCCTGCTTCTCGTGCCGCCTTGTCGGTTTACGTGGGCGACTGCCGTGATGTTGTCGGACTGGATCAACACCGGCTGACCCTGAAGCAGCGATTTTGCCAGGCTTAGAACATTGTAGATCGCTCTTAGCTCCAGTATATTTATGTGAAGAGACGTCTCCAGGTTTGACCACACGCCCTGGAAGTTTCTTCCCTTTGTGACTGCTCCCCAACCTCGTAGGCTGGCATCCGTAGTCAACAGGACCCAGTCCTGTATGCCGAATCTGCGGCCCACTAACAGATGGGCAGTCTGCAACCACCACAGGAGAGACAACCTTGTTCTCGGTGACAGTGTTATCCGCTGATGCATGTGCAGATGCGATCCGGACCATTTGTCCAGCAGATCCCACTGAAATGTTCGTGCATGGAATCTGCCGAATGGAATCGCTTCGTACGAAGCCACCATCTTTCCCAGGACTCTTGTGCATTGATGTACAGACACAGTTCCTGGTTTTAGGAGGTTCTTGACAAGTTCGGATAACTCCCTTGCTTTCTCTTCCGGGAGAAATACCTTTTTCTGAACCGTGTCCAGAATCATGCCCAGGAACAGCAGATGTGTTGTCGGGGTCAATTGAGATTTTGGAAGATTTAGAATCCACCCGTGTTGCTGAAGCACTACTTGTGTTAGCGCTACACCGACTTCCAGCTGTTCTCTGGACTTTGCCCTTATCAGGAGATCGTCCAAGTAAGGGATAATTAATACGCCTTTTCTTCGTAGAAGAACCATCATTTCGGTCATTACCTTGGTAAAGACCCGAGGGGCCGTGGACAACCCAAACGGCAGCGTTTGAAACTGATAATGACAGTCTTGTATCACGAACCTGAGATACCCTTGGTGTGAGGGGTAAATCGGGACATGTAGATAAGCATCTTTTATGTCCAAGGACACCATGAAGTCTCCTTCTTCCAGATTCGCTATCACTGCTCTGAGTGACTCCATCTTGAACTTGAATTTCTTTATGTACAGGTTCAAGGATTTCAGATTTAGAATAGGCCTTACCGAACCGTCCGGTTTCGGTACCACAAATAGTGTGGAATAATACCCCTTTCCCTGTTGTAGGAGGGGTACCTTGACTATCACCTGCTGAGAATACAGCTTGTGAATGGCTTCCAAAACCGACGTCCTTTCTGAGGGAGACGTTGGTAAAGCAGACTTTAGGAACCGGCGAGGGGGAGACCTTTCGAACTCCAGCATGTAACCCTGAGATACTATCTGCAGGACCCACGGGTCCACTTGTGAGTGAACCCATTGATTGCTGAAAATCTTGAGTCGACCCCCCACCGTTCCTGAGTCCGCTTGTAAAGCCCCAGCGTCATGCTGATGGCTTTGTAGAAGCCGGGGCGGGCTTCTGTTCCTGGGCAGGGGCTGCTTGCTGCCCTTTCTTACCCTTTCCTCTGCCTCGCGGCAGATAAGACTGTCCTTTTGGTCGCTTTTTATAGGAGCGAAAGGACTGCGGCTGAAAAGACGGTGTCTTTTTCTGTTGGGAGGGGGTCTGAGGTAAAAAAGTGGATTTGCCGGCAGTTGCCGTGGCCACCAGGTCCGAAAGACCGACCCCAAACAATTCCTCTCCTTTATATGGCAATACTTCCATATGCCTCTTGGAATCCGCATCACCTGACCACTGTCGCGTCCATAAACTTCTTCTGGCAGATATGGACATCGCGCTTACTCTTGATGCTAGAGTACAAACATCCCTCTGAGCATCTCGCATATAAAGGAAAGCATCCTTTAATTGCTCTAGAGTCAATAAAATACTGTCCCTATCCAGGGTATCAATATTTTCAGTCAGAGAATCCAACCACACTACCCCAGCACTGCACATCCAGGCTGAGGCTATTGCCGGTCGCAGTATAACACCAGTATGTGTGTATATACTCTTCAGTGTAGTTTCCAGCCTCCTATCTGCTGGATCCTTGAGGGCGGCCGTATCAGGAGACGGCAACGCCACTTGCTTTGATAAACGTGTGAGCGCCTTATCCACCCTAGGGGGTGTTTCCCAGCGCGCCCTAACCTCTGGTGGGAAAGGGTATAATGCCAATAACTTCTTGGAAATTAGCAGTTTTCTATCGGGGTTAACCCACGCTTCATCACACACGTCATTCAATTCCTCTGATTCTGGAAAAAATACAGGTAGTTTTTTCACCCCCCACATAATACACCTTTTTGAGGTACCAGCAGTATCAGAGATCTGCAAAGCCTCCTTCATTGCCGTGATCATATAACGTGTGGCCCTATTGGAAAATACGTTTGTTTCTTCACCGTCGACACTAGATTCATCTGTGTCGGTACCCGTGTCGACTGACTGAGGTAAAGGACGTTTTACAGCCCCTGACGGTGTCTGAGACGCCTGAACCGGTACTAACTGGTTTGCCGGGCGTCTTATTTCGTCAACTGACTTTTGTAATGTGCTGACATTATCACGTAATTCCATAACTAAAGCCATCCATTCCGGTGTCGACTCCCTAGGGGGTGACATTACCATCATCGGCAATTGCTCTGCCTCCACACCAACATCGTCCTCATACATGTCGACACACACGTACCGACACACAGCAGCCACACAGGGAATGCTCTAATTGAAGACAGGACCCCCTAGCCCTTTGGGGAGACAGAGGGAGAGTTTGCCAGCACACACCAAAAGCGCTATAAATGTATATAAACAACCCTAGAAGGTGTTGTTTACTATATATGCGCTCTTAATATATAAATATCGCCAATTTATGCCCCCCTTCTCTTTGTTACCCTGTTTCTGTAGTGCAGTGCAGGGGAGAGACCTGGGAGCCTTCCTCACCAGCGGAGCTGAGCAGGAAAATGGCGCTGAGTGCTGAGGAGAATAAGCTCCGCCCCTTTTTCGGCGGGCTTTTCCCCGGTTTTTAAGAAACTGGCCTGGGTTAAAATACATACATATAGCCTTAATGGCTATATGTGATGTATTTATTTTGCCACTAAAGGTAATTATATTGCTGCCCAGGGCGCCCCCAGCAGCGCCCTGCACCCTCCGTGACTGAGTCAGTGAGCCGTGTGACAACAATGGCGCACAGCTGCCGTGCTGTGCGCTACCTTCAAGAAGACTGAGGAGTCTTCTGCCGCCTGCTTTCCGGACCTCCGTTCTGCCGTCTCTTCAGCGTCTGTAAGGGGGATCGGCGGCGCGGCTCCGGGACGAACCCCAGGCTGACCTGTGTTCCGACTCCCTCTGGAGCTAAGTGTCCAGTAGCCTAAGACTCCAATCCATCCTGCACGCAGGTGAGTTGGAAATCTCTCCCCTAAGTCCCTCGATGCAGTGATCCTGTTGCCAGCAGGAATCACTGAGATTGAAACCTAAAAAAAAACTTTTCTAAACAGCTCTTTAGGAGAGCCACCTAGATTGCACCCTCTCGGACGGGCACAAAAACCTAACTGAGGCTTGGAGGAGGGTCATAGGGGGAGGAGCCAGTACGCACCATGTGACCTAAAAGCTTTTTTAGATGTGCCCTGTCTCCTGCGGAGCCCGCTATTCCCCATGGTCCTGACGGAGTCCCAGCATCCACTAGGACGTTACAGAAATATGGCGGGGGCTCTTTTATATACATGTACAGTACCCACCTGTACATGTATATAGTCATTTGCCATAGGAGAGGTATTCTATTGCTGCCCAGGGCGCCCCCCCTGCACCCTGCACCCTTACAGTGACCGGAGTGTGTGAGGTGTATGGGAGCAATGACGCACAGCTGCAGTGCTGTGCGTTACCTCAGTGAAGCACCCGAGGGCTTCTGCCGCCTCAGTAGTCTTCTTTCTTCGTTTCTTCCGGCTCTGTGAGGAGAACGGCGGCGCGGCTCTGGGATGAACGCCCAGGACGAACCTGTGTTCCACTCCCTCTGGAGCTAATGGTGTCCAGTAGCCGAGAAGCAGAGCCTATCATTGAAGTAGGTCTGCTCCTCTCTCCTCAGTCCCTCGATGCAGGGAGTCTGTTGCCAGCAGAGCTCCCTGAAAATAAGAAAAAAACCTAACAAAATGCTTTCTTAGCAGGAAACTCAGGAGAGCTCCCTGCAGTGCACCCATCTTCCTCTGGGCACAGTCTAAAACTGAGGTCTGGAGGAGGGGCATAGAGGGAGGAGCCAGTGCACACCCAGAGTCTAAAGTCTTTCTTAAAGTGCCCATGTCTCCTGCGGAGCCCTTCTATTCCCCATGGTCCTTACGGAGTCCCAGCATCCTCTAGGACGTTAGAGAAAGGGCATTAATAAAGGTTGTCATAATGTGTAAGGCATATTATGTTTATAAGGACATTAATAATGTGTCTCATATGTGTTAGGGGCATTACTGTGTGGCATTATGTGTTTAAGGTGCTCTACTATGTGGCGTTGCGTATAGAAAGTGCACTACTGTGTCGTCTAATGTGAATAAAGAGCAATAGGGTGTGGTGTAATGTGAATAAGGAGCAATTCATTGTGATGTAATGTGAATAAGGGGCTCTACTGTGAGGAGTAACGTTTATAAGGTAAAGTGATAATACTGTAGGATGTAATATGAATTATGGAAACTATCGCATGATAAAATGTGAATAAAGTGCAGTACTGTGTGGCGTAATTGGAATTGGGGGTACTATTGTGTGGCCATGCCCCTTGCCAGCAAAAACACACCCCTTTTTGGACTGTGCGCCAAATGTGCGAACTGTTCCTATTTAAAATATAGGGGGTACAAACACCAAAATAAGGACTGCTATGGATGAGGGGTGATGGTGCTGGGAAAGAAGTGCAAGGTCAGAGGCGGAACCAGCGGTGGTGCTAGGGGGCACCAGCCAAAATCTTGCCTAGGGCATCATATTAGTTAGGGCCGGCTCTGTAAGTAGGATATTAAAACAATATAATTCTTACTCCCTGAGTTCGAAATACTCAAGGGTCTAGACCAGAGGTTCCCAAACGCGGTCCTCAAGGAACCCCAGCGGACCTGGATTTAAATGTATCCATGCTTGGCCACAGGTGACTTAATTAGCACCTTAGTCAATTTGATTTAACCATCTGTGTTGAGCCATGGATATAGCTAAAACCTGGACTATTGGGGTGCCTTGAGGACCGTGTTTGGAAACCTCTGGTCTAGACACATTAGTGTGTCATACCTCCCAACATGACCCTCTCCAGGAGGGACAAAATGCTCTGCTTCTGCACTTTTGTTAATTTATGATTATATGCACCTTTGTTGAACAGGTTAATGGATAAGAAAGGTGTTTCAGCACAGGTGATGGCAATCATAAATTAAGAAGGAAGTCCAAGAGCAGAGCATTCTGTCCCTCCTGAAGAGGGTCATGTTGAGAGGTATAGTGTGTTTGAAGCTCAAAGGTTCCTACTGTTTAGATTTTTGAAAATACTTCCATGTCGTTTCCCCTTTCAAGCAACTATCTTGATTTTTATTGCTTTGGGGATCCTGTTCCCTAAACATTACGGCTATATTCAGTATGATGGCACTACTTACGTTGCTCCTGTTTGACGGTACTACAGTAATCCCTTCTTTGCGTGTCAGCTGAACAATTGATCAGTGACTTTCAGCAAAACTGTAACTCCCTTCTGTGATGATGCAACTGTCATACCTAAATGTCAGAACACAGCCTTGCTTTAAAGACTAGGTGCATATCTTTCTGCTGTGTATAAGGGAGTGGAGTTAACCTTCCCTTTTTCCTACGGAAATAATATACTGAGCATTAGACTATTCAGTGCTTCTTAGGTCAAGTTGAGAGTAGTTTTTATCATTAACCACTTACCTGTTGATGCAGCTGCAGCCACCTGGGCTTTTGCTTATAAGACCACAGGGGTGATGTCCTTTGAACCTTAGTGGCTTGCACGGGAGGGACTCACCTTCCTCTAATATGTCTGTTAGAGGTGGCCCGTACACTTCTCAGCCTATAGCCCAATCCACATGTTAATGACACAACCACACCTGAGTTAAAGAAAGCCTCAACATTAGTAATGTTATGTTTTTTTACCACAATTATAATCTTCTGTTGATTACGCTGCTTCATCGGCTGATTCAGCTGAGTGTTACAAACATGACAGGTGACCTTTACATGACCAGGGGGGAGCTGTATGAATTGGCATTATGGGGAATAGTGGTATCAGTGCATGTTATGCAGCTGCCGGGCTTCGAGCTGTGCATGGGAGATCTCGTGATGCTTGTGAGAGCTCGTGCATACTTAGTTGAGGCAGCTGGAAGGGATCACCAGGAAAGGGAGGGGGGTTCACTCCCTTACTCTGGTAGACGAGATGTCGCTACTGCTTCTTGCTTTGCCCCACAGGTTTCTTACATATACACAATTCATTTGTTGGACATTGATAACTATTGTTCCTGTCCTAATCTTATATCTTTAATGCTGATCCTGCTCTGAACACATTGGGGGTGATTCAGAGGTGGACATTAAGAAATACTGGCTGCGACTTTCGTTACTACTACTACTACTGCAATATTATTCTTGAATATAATATAGTGTGGAATTCGCACTTCCCATTTAGGGAGAGTGGTGATCTGGGGTAATTTGCTCGGTTGATAGGTGTATTGGTGCATTGTCTATCTAGGTGCTTAGTCAGAGTCCACACATGGCTTATCTGGTGAATAAATAAATAAATAAATGCTTTACTGACAGCATAAATTAAACAAATCAAAAACAACCTACCCCCCCCCCCCCCCCCCCCATTCAGGGCTCTGACTCACTTCTTCACTCCTGACTATCCTTGGGCAGACAGTCTGCAAATGAAAGGTCTTTTACAGTTTATGGGCTGGAAAATATCCTAAAAGGTATATACACACATACTGGTGTTATACTGCGACCAGCAATCGCCTCAGCCTGGATGTGCAGCGCTGGAGTGGCTTGGTCGGATTCCCTGACTGAAAATATTGATACCCTGGATAGGGACAGTAAAACGACATATGGAAGTATTGCCGTAAAAAGGGGAGGAGTTATTTGGGGTCGGTCTATCAGACCTGGTGGCCACGGCAACGGCTGGAAAGTCCACCTTTTTACCCCAGGTCACCTCTCAGCAGAAAAAGACACCGTCTTTTCAAACTCAGTCCTTTCGTTCCCATAAGAACAAGCGGGCAAAAGGCCACTCATTTCTGCCCCGGGACAGAGGAAGAGGAAAAAGACTGCACCAGGCAGCCTCTTCCCAGGAGCAGAAGCCCTCCACCGCTTCTGCCAAGTCTTTAGCATGACGCTGGGGCTTTACAAGCGGACTCAGGCAAGGTGGGGGCCCGTCTCAAAAATTTCAACGCGCAGTGGGCTCACTCGCAAGTGGACCCCTGGATCCTGCAGGTAGTATCACAGGGGTACAAATTGGAATTCGAGACGTCTCCCCCTCGAAGATTCCTGAAGTCTGCTCTACCAACGTCTCCCTCCGACAGGGAGGCAGTATTGGAAGCTATTCACAAGCTGTATTCCCAGCAGGTGATAATCAAGGTACCCCTCCTACAACAGGGAAAGGGGTATTATTCCACGCTGTTTGTGGTACCGAAGCCGGACGGCTCGGTGAGACCAATTTTAAATCTAAAATCCTTGAACACTTACATAAAAAGGTTCAAGTTCAAGATGGAATCACTCAGAGCAGTGATAGCGAATCTGGAAGAAGGGGACTATATGGTATCTCTGGACATCAAAGATGCTTATCTCCATGTCCCAATCTTCCCTTCTCACCAAGGGTACCTCAGGTTTGTGGTACAAGACTGTCATTATCAGTTTCAGACGCTGCCGTTTGGATTGTCCACGGCACCCCGGGTCTTTACCAAGGTAATGGCCGAAATGATGATTCTTCTTCGAAGAAAAGGCGTCTTAATTATCCCTTACTAGGACGATCTCCTGATAAGGGCAAGGTCCAGGGAACAGTTAGAGTTCGGAGTAGCACTGTCTCAGGTAGTGTTACGTCAGCACGGGTGGATTCTAAATATCCCAAAATCACAGCTGATTCCAAAAACACGTCTACTGTTCCTGGGGATGATTCTGGACACAGTCCAGAAAAAGGTGTTTCTCCCGGAGGAGAAGGCCAGGGAGTTATCCGAACTAGTCAGGAACCTCCTAAAACCAGGCCAGGTGTCAGTGCATCAATGCACGAGAGTCCTGGGAAAAATGGTGGCTTCTTATGAAGCGATTCCATTCGGAAGATTCCATGCAAGAACGTTTCAGTGGGATCTGCTGGACAAATGGTCCGGATCGCATCTTCAGATGCATCAGCGGATTACCCTATCTCCAAGGACAAGGGTGTCTCTCCTGTGGTGGTTACAGAGGGCTCATCTTCTAGAGGGCCGCAGATTCGGCATTCAGGATTGGATGCTGGTGACCACGGATGCCAGCCTGAGAGGCTGGGGAGCAGTCACACAGGGAAGAAATTTCCAGGGCTTGTGGTCAAGCATGGAAACGTCTCTTCACATAAATATCCTGGAACTAAGGGCCATTTACAATGCCCTAAGTCAAGCAAGGCCTCTGCTTCAGGGTCAGTCGGTATTGATCCAATCGGACAACATCACGGCAGTCGCCCACGTCAACAGACAGGGCGGCACAAGAAGCAGGAGGGCAATGGCAGAAGCTGCAAGGATTCTCCGCTGGGCGGAAAATCATGTGGTAGCACTGTCAGCAGTGTTCATTCCGGGAGTGGACAACTGGGAAGCAGACTTCCTCAGCAGACACGACCTCCACCCAGGGGAGTGGGGACTTCACCCAGAAGTCTTCCAACTGATTGTAAACCGTTGGGAAAAACCAAAGGTGGACATGATGGCGTCCCGTCTCAACAAAAAACTGGACAGATATTGCGCAAGGTCAAGGGACCCTCAGGCAATAGCGGTGGATGCTCTGGTAACACCGTGGGTGTACCAGTCGGTGTATGTGTTCCCTCCTCTGCCTCTCATACCAAAAGTACTGAGAATCATAAGAAAGAGAGGAGTAAGAACTATACTCGTGGCTCCGGATTGGCCAAGAAGAACTTGGTACCCGGAATTGCAAGAGATGCTCACGGAGGATCCGTGGCCTCTACCTCTAAGAAAGGACCTGCTCCAGCAGGGACCTTGTCTGTTCCAAGACTTACCGCGGCTGCGTTTGACGGCATGGCGGTTGAACGCCGGATCCTGATGGAAAAAGGCATTCCAGATGAAGTCATCCCTACCCTGATCAAAGCCAGGAAGGATGTAACCGCGAAACATTATCACCGCATTTGGCGAAAATATGTTGCGTGGTGTGAGGCCAAGAAGGCCCCCACAGAGGAATTTCAACTGGGTCGTTTCTTACATTTCCTGCAAGCAGGACTGTCTATGGGCCTAAAATTAGGATCCATTAAGGTTCAAATTTCGGCCCTGTCGATCTTCTTCCAGAAAGAACTGGCTTCAGTGCCTGAAGTTCAGACGTTTGTCAAGGGGGTACTGCATATACAGCCTCCTTTTGTGCCACCAGTGGCACCTTGGGATCTCAATGTAGTTTTAGGGTTTCTAAAATCACATTGGTTTGAACCACTCACCACTGTGGACTTGAAATATCTCACATGGAAAGTGGTAATGCTGTTGGCCCTGGCTTCAGCCAGGCGTGTCTCAGAATTGGCGGCTTTATCATATAAAAGCCCTTACCTAATTTTTCATTCAGACAGGGCAGAATTGAGGACTCGTCCTCAATTTCTCCCTAAGGTGGTTTCAGCGTTTCACATGAACCAACCTATTGTGGTACCTGCGGCTACTAGGGACTTGGAGGACTCCAAGTTACTGGACGTAGTCAGGGCCCTGAAAATATATGTTTCCAGGACGGCTGGAGTCAGAAAATCTGACTCGCTGTTTATCCTGTATGCACCCAACAAGCTGGGTGCTCCTGCTTCTAAGCAGACGATTGCTCGTTGGATTTGTAGTACAATTCAGCTTGCTCATTCTGTGGCAGGACTGCCACAGCCAAAATCTGTTAAAGCCCATTCCACAAGGAAAGTGGGCTCATCTTGGGCGGCTGCCCGAGGGGTCTCGGCTTTACAACTTTGCCGAGCAGCTACTTGGTCAGGGGCAAACACGTTTGCAAAATTTTACAAATTCGATACCCTGGCTGAGGAGGACCTGGAGTTCTCTCATTCGGTGCTGCAGAGTCATCCGCACTCTCCCGCCCGTTTGGGAGCTTTGGTATAATCCCCATGGTCCTTACGGAAGTCCCAGCATCCACTAGGACGTCAGAGAAAATAAGAATTTACTTACCGATAATTCTATTTCTGGTAGTCCGTAGTGGATGCTGGGCGCCCATCCCAAGTGCGGATTGTCTGCAATACTTGTATATAGTTATTGTTACAAAAAATCGGGTTGTTTATTGTTGTGAGCCATCTTTTTAGAGGCTCCTAAGTTTTATCATACTGTTAACTGGGTTCAGATCACAGGTTGTACGGTGTGATTGGTGTGGCTGGTATGAGTCTTACCCGGGATTCAAAATCCTTCCTTATTGTGTACGCTCGTCCGGGCACAGTATCCTAACTGAGGCTTGGAGGAGGGTCATAGGGGGAGGAGCCAGTGCACACCAGCTAGTCCTAAAGCTTTTACTTTGTGCCCAGTCTCCTGCGGAGCCGCTATTCCCCATGGTCCTTACGGAAGTCCCAGCATCCACTACGGACTACGAGAAATAGAATTATCGGTAAGTAAATTCTTATTTTTATTTCCCACAATCATTTGCTCACCATACACAAAGGAACTGCTTTTGTTGTCACTCGTACCACACTTATTTTTCAAAAGTATTTTCAATACAGCAAAACATCTTCCTTCAAGTGGCACAATAACCAGCATATAACATGACACTTTCTCTTTAACTGCATTTTTGCAAAAGAAATGTCCACACAATATTTGATTAGACCCACCTTGTCTTAATGAGCTAGGGTAATGAACTTGAGCTCTCAGCACGATAAACACAAATTTTCCATTAACCCTGTCTCTGCAGCAACAAATTCACAAACACTTCTGTTTTTGTTTGCAGAAATTCTTCAATTTTGTGATTTCACACATTTTTCTTCAAGGACACAGTACATATCTCACAACTGGCAATTTCCATACATTTGCACTTTTAGCGAACTTTGCATCATGGTTTTGCACATATGCAGACAATTGTTTGTTTAAATATTTTAAAACAGGAGTTTGTTTCAACTCACCACTTCAATGAACATTGACTTGTTGAGTCCACTATGCCGGTGCAGTGAGCACCCAAATTTCCATTAGGAGCTGCTGTAATCCACTTTTTTGCGCAGATCTTTTGCAAGCCACTTCTCCATTAATTGTGGTGATCTGGGGTAATTAGTTCGGTAGATGGGTGTACTGGTGCACTATCTAGGTGCTTAGTCAGAGTCCACACACAGCTTTTGTAGCATACTTGTCTACCTGACCCTCTCCATGAGGGAGAAAATGCTCTGTTCATGGGCTTTCCTGGTAATGTATGATTGCCATCACCTGAGGTGAGCTAGTTAATTGATAAGAAAGGTGTTTCACCACAGGTGATAGCAATCATACATTACCAGGAAAGTCCAGTAACAGAGCATTTTCTCCCTCATGGAGAGGGTCAGGTAGGCAAGTATGTTTTGTAGTGAATAACTAAAATAATGCTTTACTGTCAGCATAAATGAAACAACAAAAACAACCTAGCCCCATTCAGGGCACCGACTCACTTCTTTGCCGCTGACTATCCTTGGGCACCTAGTCTGCAAATTAAAAGTCTCTTACAGTTTATGCCTGCTACCTGCAGGGACATCACAGACTCTGGCCTGGCTTGGCTGGCTGCCACAGCTACAGAAATGCAGTGTCAGAGGTTTAGGGTTCTCATACCTCCCAACTTCTGTGTCTAGGGGGTCGCAACTTGGAAAATAAGAATTTACTTACCGATAATTCTATTTCTCGGAGTCCGTAGTGGATGCTGGGGTTCCTGAAAGGACCATGGGGAATAGCGGCTCCACAGGAGACAGGGCACAAAAAGTAAAGCTTTTCCAGATCAGGTGGTGTGCACTGGCTCCTCCCCCTATGACCCTCCTCCAGACTCCAGTTAGGTACTGTGCCCGGACGAGCGTACACAATAAGGGAGGATTTTGAATCCCGGGTAAGACTCATACCAGCCACACCAATCACACCGTACAACTTGTGATCTAAACCCAGTTAACAGTATGATAACAGAGGAGCCTCTGAAAGATGGCTCCCTAAACAATAACCCGAATTAGTTAACAATAACTATGTACAAGTATTGCAGATAATCCGCACTTGGGATGGGCGCCCAGCATCCACTACGGACTCCGAGAAATAGAATTATCGGTAAGTAAATTCTTATTTTCTCTATCGTCCTAGTGGATGCTGGGGTTCCTGAAAGGACCATGGGGATTATACCAAAGCTCCCAAACGGGCGGGAGAGTGCGGATGACTCTGCAGCACCGAATGAGAGAACTCCAGGTCCTCCTTTGCCAGGGTATCAAATTTGTAGAATTTTACAAACGTGTTCTCCCCTGACCACGTAGCTGCTCGGCAGAGTTGTAATGCCGAGACCCCTCGGGCAGCCGCCCAAGATGAGCCCACCTTCCTTGTGGAATGGGCCTTAACAGATTTAGGCTGTGGCAGGCCTGCCACAGAATGTGCAAGTTGAATTGTGTTACAAATCCAACGAGCAATCGACTGCTTAGAAGCAGGCGCACCCAACTTGTTGGGTGCATACAGTATAAACAGCGAGTCAGATTTTCTGACTCCAGCCGTCCTTGAAATGTATATTTTTAAAGCTCTGACAACGTCCAACAACTTGGAGTCCTCCAAGTCGCTTGTAGCCGCAGGCACTACAATAGGCTGGTTCAGGTGAAACGCTGATACCACCTTAGGGAGAAAATGCGGACGCGTCCGCAGCTCTGCCCTATCCGAATGGAAAATTAAATAAGGGCTTTTATAAGATAAAGCCGCCAGTTCAGATACTCTCCTGGCGGACGCCAGGGCCAGTAACATAGTCACTTTCCATGTGAGATATTTCAAATCCACATTTTTTAGTGGTTCAAACCAATGGGATTTGAGGAAATCTAAAACTACATTTAGATCCCACGGTGCCACCGGAGGCACCACAGGAGGCTGTATATGCAGTACTCCTTTGACAAAAGTCTGGACCTCAGGAACTGAGGCCAATTCTTTTTGGAAGAATATTGACAGGGCCGAAATTTGAACCTTAATAGATCCCAATTTGAGACCCATAGACAATCCTGATTGCAGGAAATGTAGGAAACGACCCAGTTGAAATTCCTCCGTCGGAGCACTCCGATCCTCGCACCACGCAACATATTTCCGCCAAATGCGGTGATAATGCTTCGCGGTGACTTCCTTTCTTGCCTTAATCAAGGTAGGAATGACTTCTTCTGGAATGCCTTTTCCTTTTAGGATCTGGCGTTCAACCGCCATGCCGTCAAACGCAGCCGCGGTAAGTCTTGGAATAGACACGGTCCCTGCTGAAGCAGGTCCTGTCTTAGAGGTAGAGGCCACGGATCGTCCGTGACCATCTCTTGAAGTTCCGGGTACCAAGACCTTCTTGGCCAATCCGGAGCCACTAGTATCGTTCTTACTCCGCTTTGCCGTATGATTCTCAATACCTTTGGTATGAGAGGCAGAGGAGGAAACACATACACCGACTGGTACACCCAAGGTGTTACCAGCGCGTCCACAGCTATTGCCTGCGGATCTCTTGACCTGGCGCAATACCTGTCCAGTTTTTTGTTGAGGCGAGACGCCATCATGTCCACCATTGGTCTTTCCCAACGGTTTATTAGCATGTGGAAAACTTCTGGATGAAGTCCCCACTTTCCCGGGTGAAGATCGTGTCTGCTGAGGAAGTCTGCTTCCCAGTTGTCCACTCCCGGGATGAACACTGCTGACAGTGCTATCACGTGATTCTCCGCCCAGCGAAGGATCCTGGCAGCTTCTGCCATTGCACTCCTGCTTCTTGTGCCGCCCTGTCTGTTTACATGGGCGACTGCCGTGATGTTGTCCGACTGGATCAACACCGGTCTTCCTTGAAGCAGAGGTTCCGCCTGGCTTAGAGCATTGTAGATTGCTCTTAGTTCCAGAATGTTTATGTGAAGAGACTTTTCCAGGCTCGACCACACTCCCTGGAAGTTTCTTCCTTGTGTGACTGCTCCCCAGCCTCTCAGGCTGGCGTCCGTGGTCACCAGGATCCAATCCTGTATGCTGAATCTGCGGCCCTCCAATAGATGAGCCCTCTGCAACCACCACAGAAGAGATACCCTTGTCCTTGGAGACAGGGTTATCCGCAGGTGCATCTGAAGATGCGTGCATTGATGTACAGACACCTTTCCTGGTTTTAGGAGATTCCTGACCAGGTCGGATAACTCCTTGGCTTTTTCCTCGAGAAGAAAAACCTTTTTCTGAACCGTGTCCAGAATCATCCCTAGGAACAGCAGACGAGTTTTCGGCATTAATTGGGATTTTGGAATATTCAGAATCCATCCGTGCTGCTTTAGCACCTCTTGAGATATTGCTAATCCCATCTCTAGCTGTTCTCTGGACCTTGCCCTTATTAGGAGATCGTCCAAGTATGGGATAATTAATACGCCTTTTCTTCGAAGAAGAATCATCATCTCGGCCATTACCTTTGTAAAGACCCGAGGTGCCGTGGACAAACCAAACGGCAGCGTCTGAAACTGATAGTGACAGTTTTGTACAACGAACCTGAGGTACCCCTGGTGTGAGGGGTAAATTGGAACGTGGAGATACGCATCCTTGATGTCCAAGGATACCATAAAGTCCCCTTCTTCCAGGTTCGCTATCACTGCTCTGAGTGACTCCATCTTGAACTTGAACTTCTTTATGTACAGGTTCAAGGACTTCAGATTTAGAATAGGCCTTACCGAGCCATCCGGCTTCGGTACCACAAATAGAGTGGAATAATACCCCTTCCCTTGTTGTAGAAGAGGTACCTTGACTATCACCTGCTGAGAGTACAGCTTGTGAATGGCTTCCAAAACCGTCTCCCTTTCGGAAGGGGACGTTGGTAAAGCAGACTTCAGGAAACGGCGAGGTGGATCTGTCTCTAATTCCAACCTGTACCCCTGAGATATTATCTGCAGGATCCAGGGATCTACCTGCGAGTGAGCCCACTGCGCGCTGTAATTTTTGAGACGACCTCCCACCGTCCCCGAGTCCGCTTGAGAAGCCCCAGCGTCATGCTGAGGCTTTTGTAGAAGCCGGGGAGGGCTTCTGTTCCTGGGAAGGAGCTGCCTGTTGCTGTTTCTTCCCTCGACCTCTGCCTCGTGGCAGATATGAATAGCCCTTTGCTCTCTTATTTTTAAAGGAACGAAAGGGCTGCGGTTGAAAAGTCGGTGCCTTTTTCTGTTGGGGAGTGACTTGAGGTAGAAAGGTGGATTTCCCGGCTGTAGCCGTGGCCACCAAATCTGATAGACCGACTCCAAATAACTCCTCCCCTTTATACGGCAAAACTTCCATATGCCGTTTTGAATCCGCATCGCCTGTCCACTGTCGCGTCCATAAAGCTCTTCTGGCCGAAATGGACATAGCACTTACCCGTGATGCCAGTGTGCAGATATCCCTCTGTGCATCACGCATATAAAGAAATGCATCCTTTATTTGTTCTAACGACAGTAAAATATTGTCCCTGTCCAGGGTATCAATATTTTCAATCAGGGACTCTGACCAAACTACCCCAGCACTGCACATCCAGGCAGTCGCTATAGCTGGTCGTAGTATAACACCTGCATGTGTGTATATACTTTTTTGGATATTTTCCATCCTCCTATCTGATGGATCTTTAAGTGCGGCCGTCTCAGGAGAAGGTAACGCCACTTGTTTTGATAAGCGTGTTAGCGCCTTGTCCACCCTAGGAGGTGTTTCCCAGCGCTCCCTAACCTCTGGCGGGAAAGGGTATAATGCCAATAATTTCTTTGAAATTATCAGCTTTTTATCAGGGGCAACCCACGCTTCATCACACACGTCATTTAATTCTTCTGATTCAGGAAAAACTATAGGTAGTTTTTTCACACCCCACATAATACCCTGTTTAGTGGTACCTGTAGTATCAGCTAAATGTAACGCCTCCTTCATTGCCAAAATCATATAACGTGTGGCCCTACTGGAAAATACGGTTGATTCGTCACCGTCACCACTGGAATCAGTGCCTGTGTCTGGGTCTGTGTCGACCGACTGAGGCAAAGGGCGTTTTACAGCCCCTGACGGTGTTTGAGGCGCCTGGACAGGCACTAATTGATTGTCCGGCCGCCTCAAGTCGTCAAACGACTGCTTTAGCGTGTTGACACTATCCCGTAATTCCATAAATAAAGGCATCCATTCTGGTGTCGACCCCCTAGGAGGTGACATCCCCATATTTGGCAATTGCTCCGCCTCCACACCAATATCGTCCTCATACATGTCGACACACACGTACCGACACACAGCAGACACACAGGGAATGCTCTAAACGAAGACAGGACCCACTAGCCCTTTGGGGAGACAGAGGGAGAGTCTGCCAGCACACACCAAAAAGCGCTATATATGACAGGGATAGCCTTATAATAAGTGCTCCCTTATAGCTGCTTTATATATATCAAGATATTGCCATTAAATTTGCCCCCCCTCTCTGTTTTACCCTGTTTCTGTAGTGCAGTGCAGGGGAGAGACCTGGGAGCCGTCCTGACCAGCGGAGCTGTGAGAGGAAATGGCGCCGTGTGCTGAGGAGATAGGCCCCGCCCCTTTTTCGGCGGGCTCGTCTCCCGCTATTTTGTGAATACAGGCAGGGGTTAAATATCTCCATATAGCCTCTGGGGGCTATATGTGAGGTATTTTTAGCCTTTATATAGGTTTACATTTGCCTCCCAGGGCGCCCCCCCCCAGCGCCCTGCACCCTCAGTGACTGCGTGTGAAGTGTGCTGAGAGGAAAATGGCGCACAGCTGCAGTGCTGTGCGCTACCTTTAGAAGACTGCAGGAGTCTTCAGCCGCCGATTCTGGACCTCTTCTTACTTCAGCATCTGCAAGGGGGCCGGCGGCGCGGCTCCGGTGACCATCCAGGCTGTACCTGTGATCGTCCCTCTGGAGCTGATGTCCAGTAGCCAAGAAGCCAATCCATCCTGCACGCAGGTGAGTTCACTTCTTCTCCCCTCTGTCCCTCGTTGCAGTGATCCTGTTGCCAGCAGGAATCACTGTAAAATAAAAAACCTAAGCTAAACTTTCTCTAAGCAGCTCTTTATGAGAGCCACCTAGAATTGCACCCTTCTCGGCCGGGCACAAAAATCTAACTGGAGTCTGGAGGAGGGTCATAGGGGGAGGAGCCAGTGCACACCACCTGATCTGGAAAAGCTTTACTTTTTGTGCCCTGTCTCCTGCGGAGCCGCTATTCCCCATGGTCCTTTCAGGAACCCCAGCATCCACTAGGACGATAGAGAAAAGGGGCATGGACTCGCGGCACTGACCTGTGGTCTGGCACTTTGGGGGTGTGACTAGCACTCCCAGAGCAGCTGAGCAGTCCCCTGCTCCCCTCCCAGCACTGAATAGATGCCGTGCCCGTGCGCATGGCATCTATTCAGAGATCACCCGCTGCTTTGCTGAGCAGAGCAGTGGGTGATCAAAGGCTCCCCAAACTGCCCCTCCCCCCCCACCTGCGGGTCACTGCTGCCCGCGGGAGGGACAGCAGGACAGTCTCTGAATAGCGGGATTGTCCCAATGGATTCGGAACAGTTGGGAGGTATGGGCTCTTCTTGCATCCTCCAGGTCTGAACCCTGGTCACCGGCTGATTTCACTGGTCATACTCCCTTTTTGTTCCTGTGTGGGTGGATCCCTCCAGCCGCACAGTGAACCATCAGTGCCAGCTTTGGTGACCCTGCTACAGGTGAGATTGTAATGATATAGGTTCACTCTCAATGGGGTACATTAACAATAGCTCCCTATTGTCCTGCTTTAATAATTATAGATATAGATGTGTCCCCGGCACGTGTGTGGTGAAAAGATGTGTTCAGACTCAGGATAGGTTTCAATAAAAACGCATACATTTATAATATCACATAATAAAATGACAAAATCATACAATACAATATAAAATACGAGACGTCAATAGCGAAAATGCTTAATGTCTTATTATTGGAGGTCGGGACAAGCGAGTAGGGGCGTCGCCGGAAACGGACAGGGCCTTGAGTGGGGGGTTGGGGCCTAGGACAGCAACCCCCCATTTTCAACATTTTGAGGGCGTGCCCAGCGCTCCCTAAACTGCTGGGCAACCCCCAGCTGATGCTTACTACTTCCTGGCATCTCTCTCCGGGAGAGAACAGCCAGGTCGGTTAAGCAGAGGAGGGGGGCAGGACAATGGCGAGAAGAGGGGGCGTGGCGGAGGCGGAATGGGGCATGGTGGAGGCAGTACAAGGGCGGGGTTACATCGGCACATCATTTAAGCCACTGCCCCTCCAGCCCCCGCTCTGTATACAGCAGGGATCGTGACTATGATGAGTCATCGACTGTCCGGACCGCCCACTTTACTCTTGTCAAAGTCAGAAAAATATCACGCTGCACACTGCCATATATGCACCTCATGCGTGTGCCCGCTGCACGTGCATGAGCCCTCCCGTGCGTGCGTATACTCGCGGTCGTGTGCACTCGCGGACGCGCGGTATGCGCATTTACGGTAGAGTCTGTGTTCGTCTAGCGGGCGACTCAATCGTAACATATTTTATTCATATAATGTATTTTGTAGATTATGGTCCCTTTGATAGAATCTGAAAGTTTAGTTAATGTAGTATGTTCGGGGACAAAGAGATCCCTCTTTGTTTGATACGAAGGGTCAGACAGGGGTTACACAGTGGTGTTTAGTATCCATCGGAAGAGAATATAATTAGCAATATTCCGGTGTTGGTTTGAAGCGGATTGATCGCTCGTGCGTATAGTTATGGACATAAGAAGTTTATGGACATTTACTATATTTGCACTTTATTACCCATGCGGCGGGAAACCCAGTTTCCCACCCACCTGAGCAGTTAGGAATAGTCACAGCCCACCTGTATGAACCAACCTATGACCTTTTGTTATAATGCGAAGACGAATTCCTGTGTCCAATGAACAATAAGAATGTAGGGACCATTGTACTGTATTGTGTGTAGTGTATAAAAGGACAAGCCGATCTGGGCCAGCTCTCTACTCTCTTCAACGGTTCTCATTGCTGATAATCGGGAGCTGGATATCCAGAAAGGCGCTTGCGATTGTTTCCCCTGGTGCGTAAGTTCTCTGCAACCATATTGTCTCTTATTTAATGTTATAAGCCATTCTCTCTCTCCTTCCCCCCTTTAAATGTATTTGTATCTGTATTGTATTTTATGTGTAGTGATTCGGTTAGGTATTTTATGTTATCTTGGTAGTGTATAACTTGTATTGTGTTATTCTTTTGCAATTGAACGTTCATTCTCTTCCTTAAAGGTGTTGTGACCTTAGACCGGTATTAGAGTGTTTATTATATTGCTAAGTGGTTCTCAGAGCGTCACATACGCTCATACAGCTTTTAAACTATCAAGGTTACACTGTGTTGCATTTACACCTTATCACTGCACAAGGGTTTACAGTATAAGTACATTGTATATGGTATAGTTATAAAGGTTTAACACTGTGAGCGTCAGCGCCGCTTGTGATATCCTCGTGGTCCCGAGCGTCCGCTACGCTGATAGCGTATCATTACGTTAGTCGGCAGCCTATAGCGTGCTTACCTTTACGGTCTAAGCCGAGAGCGAATGTGCCGCTCGTGCGTCTCATCCACGGCTAAGCGTTCGTTGCGCTACGTGCGTACTCTTCTGGTATTCCATACGCCAATTGCGTACTGTGTTCTTTAACCTTTTAGAGTGTTTTATACAAGGTATATTATAGGCATTGTCACCCCCTAACGGAGGGTCAGGTGAGGTCGTGTCCATAGGTACGTACGGTGTTATATATCACGCACAAACAAATGTACCTCATATTGTAGAACCAACACAAGGTGATGTAATTGAATTTAGTCCTGTCAGGGTGATCACAGTCCCCAATGGGAAGACTGACGCTCAGGGAATCATTCCCGTCAAGGACAGTGCAATGCGCCGTCTCTGGTCCCGGATGGAATTGAGAGCAATTATGTCTGAATTCCCTGATCCTAGGAAAGATCTAGTTGCATGTCAGAGATTTATTAAAGAACTAGGAAACTCCACAGAACCCACCAACAAAGATTGGCGGACAGTGCTGAGGGCATGTTTGCCCTCCAGTGTTGACCCTGCGAAATTTATTGCTGATTGTAAATTAAACACAGAGGTACCTCGTACGGAGGAAAACAATCAGGAATGTATTAAGCAGATCAACCAGCAGTTAGGAGTATATTTCCCAGCCATTGCCAAGTGGAACAAAATCCTCTCCATAAGACAAGGAGAAAGGGAAAGTACTTCTGACTACTTCAATCGAGCACTGCAAGTAATGGCTAGAGACACTGGGATCACAGACATCAAAACAAATGCACAGCATAAAGAAGTAGCAGTTAAGTTATTAATGAATGGTTTAAAGGAGGTGTTGAGAACAAGGGTACAGACCACCAACCCAAACTGGAGAAATATCTCGGTGGCTACATTAAGAGAGGCCGCTATTGATCATGATCAGAACATCACCAGACACAGGGAGTCACTGAGTAATAAGCTGATGGCCGTAAGTATACAGGCTCTAACCAAAAAAGCCACACCAGCTTAAGACCCAAAATCCTGTGAGAAATTCAAATGTGGTAGTTTGTTACCATTGTCACAAAGAGGGACATTTTGCAAGAGATTGTAGATCAAGAAGTAGACAAAAGTCATATCAACCCCCTAGACAACAACATAACCATGGTATCCAAAGAATCAGGGAAGTACAGGGAAAGCGGTTGATGGCGATGGGCATCCAAGCATTAGAGGAGACATCAAATCGACCGAAACCCCAGGCCACTGGCACATGGAGGAAGCCAAGGGTTTGTTATCTTTGTAAAAGAGAAGGGCATTATGCCAGCAACTGCATCAGCCCACATAAAGTCAGACCCCCTAGACATGAATATGAGCAAAGTTATGACACACCAAATTATAATCGGGGATCATATAGGAAGAATTTTGAGCCACACCCATGATATGTAGTCAGGAAAGGTGATCATTAGGACTGATGGTAAGCCTGAGGTAACGGTTAATAAATTGGGAGGTCATTCCCTGAAGACACAGGAATGACCGGGTAAAATTTGTAATGTATCTGTGAAATGTTTTCTTTTTCCCCATCTCTGACGGTCATCAGCAGGACTCAAACATTGCATAGCTACTTGGTCTTTGCAGAAGTCTACCAAACCCCAGCATGACCTACCCGCATCAATGTATCCTGGCCAGATACAAAGGGTGGAGTATGGAGGTGCTGGTGGGAGGGACTGCGCAAGGATACCATTGGACATGTAGATATGACAGCCTGATGATGAACGGCAGATCTGACAATGTTTTAAAATGTTTGAAAAATGTTTTTTTTCCTGTTGTTGTTTATTGTTGGTTTATGTAATATATATATATATGAATTGTTCTCTCTCTCTTTTGTTTTTTTTTGTTTTCTCTCTTCTCACTCATGTTTTCATGTTTTAAAGATGGTATGTCACACATCAGTTAGACAAATGGTAATGCAAGATTTTTGCCCCTTACAGAGAGATCGCTGATTTGGAAGGAATATTGCATCACCGGAGTGATTGTTTGGAAGACTGAGAGACAGCACCTTTGAGATGACAGCAGAACAAGAAGAACAACAAGACTAGAGAACTAATTATCGTAACAAGTTTCTCTCCCCCTCAAACTGTTTTTTCTGTACCCCCATTACAAATCTCTCCTTTTCTCCTCCTGTAAGATGGACTCGCCCCAAGAGACTGCAGTTCGTATTTTCCTGTTGACCATGATGTTGACCAGAGCAGTCTGTTTCGGTGAGAGTACCAGTGAGGTCGAGAAAGGATCCTGAATGAATTTCTGATGACTGAGACGGAGGTGTAAATTTCCAATAACAACACAATCACCTAGCAAAGGCGAGTACCGGAAACAATCCAGCAGCCATGTTATTTATAGACATTGTGAAGGATTGTCAGCTGAAGAGAACTGTATCTGTAGACTCTGTGACAGTGTAGTTGAGGATGGGTACATCAAGAAATGTCAGTCCAGTTTTAACATTAACATGGATAGGCATCCATTGAGTGACTATCACTCCTTAGTCGGTAAAGTGTTAAATCAGACAGATTGTTGGGTATGCTCTCAAGTACCTCAAGGCCATAGACCATTCCCTTTAACTATAGGGGAGGTACTTGAGCTAAGTGGTGGGAGGCCGGTGGACAGGAGGTTTAATATCTCCAGTCCTCCTAGTTTGAAGCTCCACCAATATCATGTGGATAGATCCCTAGTATGTTTTAACATTTCCAATCCCCGAAAGCCGGGAAATTGGGAAGTGTCATGGAATAACCAAACCATGACCTTTTCATACAGAGCCGATAGAATGCCTACAGATACAGAACTTATACGCCACATAGCCGGTAGTGGAAAATATTTCCGATATAGGTATACCCTAGGAAGTAGGACCATGAGAGTTGGAGAAGTATCACCAGGATACTGTGCACATATCATACAAACTGATACGTGTACTAAACAGATGGGAGAATTAGGGTTAGGAGATTTCATATGGAATAAAGTGCTGCACATATATTACAAACAGCACCGAGGACCCGGCCGAGGTCATAGACCAAAAAATGGATGACATTTTGCAATTAAAATGGGAGTTCCGAAGGAAACACAATCTCACCCTTGCCGCTGTGGGTAATGAGCTGACCAGTTGGGTGTCATGGTTGAACCCACGAAATTGGTTCTCTGGTTTAGGAGAATGGACTCAAGGAATTATCATGGATGTAGGGAAATTTCTTTTGTGTACTCTGGGTGTCATCATATTGGTCGGTCTGATATTTAGATGCGTTCGGGTTTTAACAAAGTGTAAACGTAGCGCCCGAGTGATGAGTTTAAGAAGTGAAGATACTGTAATAACAACGACTGATTTGGTTTATGACCCAACGATAGAGACAATGTTGTGATGAAAATGTGATTCCACGGTCCGTTTCTTTCACCCGTTTCTCCTTTGTTTTCCTCCAAGGTACAAAGACATCCGCTTGGAAGAAGAATTGACAACCTTTTACACAGACAACTGATGGACTATGCCATAGACCCCCCATATCCCTAGTACCTTTAATTTTACGCTAGCCCAACACTTTTTGTAAGTCTATGGACATTGAAAAAGCTTTTTGCACACCGTTTATAGCAAAAGCATCGGGAGACTACAGTCAACATGTACATCGAGACAAGACAAGACAAGACAAGACACAAGACAAGACCTCAATCGGCAAATGTATATTAAACTCACATAGTTTATCACTGCATTTACCATAATTGTTCTTTATCTTCATCTCTACAACCTTCAGGTAATAACACACATAGTCGATAGGGAATATAGGCACAGATATCAGCACTCACATATTCCCCCATTCATGTATCATCAACTAAAATGTGCTCCCCCATTTTGTTGCAACCAAAAGCCGAAGAGAGCTCGGTAAAGTTTGACAGCCCATCCACAGACCCGTACCACGGGATAAGAAGGAATTCAAATGTATACTTCGCAATACCTCGAAGCTTGATTTAAAACACGTACGGCACGATGATACATGACCCCCAAACATGGATTCATACACACATGCTTCTGCTATCTCACTAGGTCATACCCTTTTCCTACCTTCTCCTCTCCTTCCCTACCCAATCATAGAAATGTATTATACATGACATATATTTTTCTCTTTTTGAACTGTTTTAGGAAGTGGCAGTTATTGGTGACTGCCAAAGGGTGGACTGTCAAAGTCAGAAAAATATCACGATGCACACTGCCATATATGCACCTCATGCGTGTGCCCGCTGCACGTGCATGAGCCCTCCCGTGCGTGCGTATACTCGCGGTCGCGTGCACTCGCGGACGCGCGGTATGCGCATTTACGGTAGAGTCTGTGTTCGTCTAGCGGGCGACTCAATCGTAACATATTTTATTCATATAATGTATTTTGTAGATTATGGTCCCTTTGATAGAATCTGAAAGTTTAGTTAATGTAGTATGTTCGGGGACAAAGAGATCCCTCTTTGTTTGATACGAAGGGTCAGACAGGGGTTACACAGTGGTGTTTAGTATCCATCGGAAGAGAATATAATTAGCAATATTCCGGTGTTGGTTTGAAGCGGATTGATCGCTCGTGCGTATAGTTATGGACATAAGAAGTTTATGGACATTTACTATATTTGCACTTTATTACCCATGCGGCGGGAAACCCAGTTTCCCACCCACCTGAGCAGTTAGGAATAGTCACAGCCCACCTGTATGAACCAACCTATGACCTTTTGTTATAATGCGAAGACGAATTCCTGTGTCCAATGAACAATAAGAATGTAGGGACCATTGTACTGTATTGTGTGTAGTGTATAAAAGGACAAGCCGATCTGGGCCAGCTCTCTACTCTCTTCAACGGTTCTCATTGCTGATAATCGGGAGCTGGATATCCAGAAAGGCGCTTGCGATTGTTTCCCCTGGTGCGTAAGTTCTCTGCAACCATATTGTCTCTTATTTAATGTTATAAGCCATTCTCTCTCTCCTTCCCCCCTTTAAATAAGAATTTACTCACCGGTAATTCTGTTTCTCGTAGTCCGTAGTGGATGCTGGGAACTCCGTAAGGACCATGGGGAATAGCGGGCTCCGAAGGAGGCTGGGCACTCTAGAAAGATCTTAGACTACCTGGTGTGCACTGGCTCCTCCCACTATGACCCTCCTCCAAGCCTCAGTTAGGTACTGTGCCCGGACGAGCGTACACAATAAGGAAGGATTTTGAATCCCGGGTAAGACTCATACCAGCCACACCAATCACACCGAACAACTCGTGATATGAAACACAGTTAACAGTATGAAACGATAGAGCCTCTCAACAGATGGCTCAACAATAACCCGATTTAGTTAACAATAACTATGTACAAGTATTGCAGATAGACCGCACTTGGGATGGGCGCCCAGCATCCACTACGGACTACGAGAAACAGAATTACCGGTGAGTAAATTCTTATTTTCTCTAACGTCCTAGTGGATGCTGGGAACTCCGTAAGGACCATGGGGATTATACCAAAGCTCCCAAACGGGCGGGAGAGTGCAGATGACTCTGCAGCACCGAATGAGAGAACTCCAGGTCCTCCTCAGCCAGGGTATCAAATTTATAGAATTTTGCAAACGTGTTTGCCCCTGACCAAGTAGCTGCTCGGCAAAGTTGTAAAGCCGAGACCCCTCGGGCAGCCGCCCAAAATGAGCCCACCTTCCTTGTGGAATGGGCATTGACAGATTTTGGCTGTGGCAGGCCTGCCACAGTATGTGCAAGCTGAATTGTACTACAAATCCAACGAGCAATAGTCTGCTTAGAAGCAGGAGCACCCAGCTTGTTGGGTGTATATAGGATAAACAGCGAGTCAGATTTTCTGACTCCAGCCGTCCTGGAAACATATATTTTCAGGGCCCTGACAACGTCTAGCAACTTGGAGTCCTCCAAATCCTTAGTAGCCGCAGGCACCACAATAGGCTGGTTCAGGTGAAACGCTGACACCACCTTAGGGAGAAACTGGGGACGAGTCCTCAATTCTGCCCTGTCACAACTGAGGGCCTGAGCTGACGGGAGGCAGCCTCAGTTGTAGGGGCTGAGATGTACCGGAACCTGGGAGGTTGTATCAGACCCCTGGACATGTAAGTAACATGAATAATAACTGCCCGAAGGCGTGACCACGACAACTTGGATAAAAGTCAATGATGTTTATTATGACAACTCCGCAACACAGCAGCAGTAAAAGAAAACGTAAAAGTCAGCAAAGAATAAATACAGTTCCTGGGTACTACAGGATGGCAGGAGCCACAGGGCACTGGTAGTGTGAGATAGTTCTTATGATCTTCTAGATGGAAAGTCCTTACCAGGCCCGACTGTTGCAATGGAGATAACCCAGGATTGTGCCAGCTGGTGTTCCAGGAAAAGCTGGGTTGCTGAAGATAAAACAGCTGCTGTGGATACTGGCTGGAACCAGACTGTTGTTAGCACGGAGTGGATACTGGCTGGAACCAGTTAAATAATAAATGAACTTGGGAGCGATGAAATATGAACTGAAATGTAGAACTTGAGAGCGGAGAAATAATAATACCGGTGGAGAGTGGTAAAGTGTAGAAAGGACACCGGCCCTTTAAGGAAAGCTGTACTCTGCTGGAAGCTGAGCTGGAAGCAGGTAATGTTGTAGCTGGAAACAGATGAATCCACAATGGATTGGAGAGTCAGGCTACACCGCAGGTGGAATGCTGGTGCGGGTCTCTATGGTGGAAGTCTTGAGACAGGAGCTGGAACCTGGAAGACAATCACAGGAGAGAGACAAACAGGAACTAGGTTTGACAACCAAAGCACTGATGCCTTCCTTGCTCAGGCACATTGTATTTATACCTGCAGCAAGGAAGGCATTGGCTAGGCAATTATGCAAATTATCAATACTGAGAACAGATTGGTGGAAATGATCAGCTGACAGAATCCAAGATGGCTGCGCCCATGCAGACACTTGGAGGGAAGTTTGGTTTGTAATCCATGTGGTAATGAAAACAGTAATGGCGGCGCCGGCCACCGGAGACAGGAGGCGCCAGGCTGACAGATGCACATCCAACCACGCGGACACAGCGGAGGCCGCGGCTGACGTAATCGCCACTCAGACACTCTGCATGCAGAAGTTCAGGGACGGCGGCGGAGGCCGCGGGAGACGCCATGCCAGGTGTAATATGGCGTTTACTGTGACAGCGTCCCAGAGTGACAGGAGAGGATACAGGAATGTACACATCAGGATAACAGATGGGATCCGGTCCTGGAGCGCTGAGCCAGCCTTAGGAGGCATCTGATGGGTAAGAAATGGCGTCCAGATACCCGGATCGTGACAGCACCCCCCCCTTTAGGAGTGGCCCCAGGACACTTCTTTGGCTTTTGAGGAAACTTGGAATGGAATCTCCGAACCAAGGCAGGAGCATGGACATCAGAAGCATTGGTCCATGAACGTTCCTCAGGGCCATAACCCTTCCAGTCAATGAGATACTGAAGTTGACCGTAACGGTGACGTGAGTCCAGGATCTTGGCCACTTCATACTCAACGCCTCGTTGAGTTTGGACTTTCGGAGTTGTAGGAAGTGAGGAATGAAACCGATTCAAGATTAGCGGTTTCAACAGGGAAACATGGAATGTCCTGGGTATTTTTAAGAAAGGAGGTAACTGGAGTCTGTAAGCAACAGGATTGATGACTTGATCAATTTTAAAAGGACCGATGAAGCGAGGTGCAAACTTCATACTGGGAACTCTCAACCTCAAATTCTTCGTGGATAACCATACCCGATCACCCACCTTGAGAGCAGGAACTGCTCGACGCTTCTTATCCGCAAACTTCTTGTACCTGAACGATGCCTTGAGCAGAGCTGATCGTACGCTCTTCCAGATATTGGCAAACTGATGCAAGGTGATATCCACTGCGGGAACAGAAGTTGCTGGAAGCGGTTGGAACTCAGGGACTTTAGGGTGGAATCCAAAGTTGGTGAAGAATGGTGTTGAAGAAGATGAAGAATGATACTGGTTGTTATGACAGAACTCGGCCCAGGGAAGTAATTGAACCCAGTCATCTTGAGAGGAGGACACATAGATGCGGAGGAAGGACTCCAAGTCCTGATTCACCCTCTCAGTTTGACCATTGGTCTGAGGATGGTAAGCCGTGGAAAACTTTAGCTTGACTTGGAGGACTTGACATAAACTTCGCCAGAATTTGGCTGTGAATTGAACTCCTCGATCTGAGATAATTTCTTCTGGAAGACCGTGGAGTCGGAAGATCTCTTGTATGAATACTTGAGCCAACTTGGAAGCTGACGGAAGACCGGTGAGAGGAATGAAGTGTGCCATCTTGGTGAACCGGTCAACTACCACCCAGATGGTATTGAACTTGTTGCACATGGGTAAGTCTGTAATGAAATCCATCGACAAGTGGGTCCATGGTCGACGGGGAACGGATAGTGGAACCAGTTGCCCCGCAGGCGACTGGCGGGATACTTTATGTTGGGCACACTTTGGGCAAGATGCAATAAACTCCAAGACGTCCTTTTTCAGAGTTGGCCACCAATAGGACCTAGAGATAAACTCCAGGGTTTTTTGGATACCTGTATGTCCGGCAAAACGGGAAGCATGGGCCCAATGCATGAGCTTCTTCCTTAGCATCGGCTTCACAAAACTTTTCCCTGATGGGGGCGTAGAGTCCATCCCTACCGTGGAGAATGCCAACGGATTTATAATAGGATGCTTGTCTGAAGACTCTGACTCATTTTCTTGCTCCCATGAGCGGGAAAGGGCATCGGCCTTGCGATTCTGAGAGCCCGGACAGAACTGGAGTTTAAAGTCGAACCTGGAAAAGAAAAGTGCCCATCTGGCCTGACGAGGGTTGAGACATTGTGCGCCCTTCAGGTATAAAAGGTTCTTGTGGTCTGTAAGTATGGTGATTGAATGAGAAGCTCCCTCCAACAGATACCTCCACTCTTCTAGAGCGAGCTTGATGGCTAGCAACTCCTGGTCGCCAATGGCATAGTTGCGCTCAGCTGGGGAGAACTTCCGGGAGAAGAAACTGCAAGGGTGTAAATGGCCATCTTTAGCCCTCTGAGATAACACCGCTCCTACTCCAACGGAGGAGGCATCCACCTCTAAGATGAAAGGAGAGTCGATGTCCGGCTGTTTCAGAACAGGCGCAGAGATGAACCTTTGTTTTAAAAGATGAAATGCTTGCATGGCTTCTTCAGACCACTTGGACGGGTTAGCACCCTTCTTAGTGAAAGCAGTAATAGGCGCCACAATGGTGGAAAAGTCTCGTATAAACTTTCGGTAATAGTTGGCGAACCCTAAGAACCTCTGGACCCCTTTGAGGGTTAAGGGTACCGGCCAATTTTGGATTGCTTGTAGTTTCTCAGGATCCATCTCTAGTCCGGAACCGGACACAATGTACCCTAGAAACGGAATGGACTTGACTTCAAAGACGCATTTTTCTAATTTGCAATAGAGATGATTGACACGGAGACGAGACAGAACCTCTTTAACCCAAAAACGATGTTCCTCTAAATCGTTGGCAAAAATGAGGATATCGTCTAGATAGACCACGACATGACGGTATAGAATGTCTCTGAAGATCTCATTGACAAAATGCTGGAAGACAGCTGGAGCATTGCTCAATCCGAAGGGCATGACGAGGTACTCATAATGTCCGTCACGGGTGTTAAAGGCGGTCTTCCACTCGTCACCCTCACGGATCCGGATGAGATTGTATGCACCTCGCAAGTCCAGCTTTGTAAAGATGGTAGCTCCGCTAACTCTGTCAAAGAGCTCAGTAATCAGGGGTAAAGGATAACGGTTCTTGATGGTAATGTCGTTCAAACCTCTGTAGTCGATGCACGGCCGCAGACCACCATCTTTCTTTTTTACAAAAAAGAAGCCTGCGCCGGCTGGAGAAGAAGAAGGTCGAATGAACCCCTTTGCTAGGTTCTCTTTAATATATTCCTCCATAGAATGCGTCTCAGGCAGAGACAACGGATAAGTTCGGCCTCGAGGTGGAACCTTCCCTGGAACGAGATCAATCGGACAGTCCCATTCTCTATGAGGAGGAAGGATATCAGCAGAAGCTTTACTGAACACATCCGTGAAATCTTGATATGGAGGAGGTGGAACATCAGACGACCTGGGGGAGGAAGAACAGACAGGCAATACTTTAAACAAACATGTCTCAGCACAGGAGGAACCCCATGACAGGATTTGCGTAGTCGTCCAATCAATTGTAGGATTGTGAAGACGGAGCCATGGAAGGCCCAGGACCACAGGATGTGTGGCTCTTGGAATCACTAAAAAAGAAATAAGTTCGGAATGAAGAACTCCCACTCTCAGACGAACTGGTAGAGTCCTTAAAGAAATAACTGCATCAAAAATTTTGCTGCCATCCACGGCAGTTAAAGAAATGGACGAAGGAAGTCTCTCGGTGGGTAGGGACCACCGTTTAACATAGGCTTCGGTAATAAAGTTCCCAGCTGCTCCGGAATCCAGGAGGGCAATGACGTTCTGATAACGTTGAGCAACTTGAAGCGAGACTGGGAGATTACAATCTTGAGGAGATGGAGAGGAGATCATTACTCCTAGCCGGCCCTCTCCTTGGCGAGCTAGGATTTGGAGTTTCCCGGACGTTTGGGACAGGCATTAATGGTGTGAGACGGAGCTGCACAATAGAGACAGAGAAACTCGGAGAGACGTCTTCGGCGCTCAGCAGGAGTTAAACGGGAACGGCCAAGTTGCATGGGCTCATCTTTAGATGGTGACAGTTGACGAGGAGGAGGAGCAGAAGATTTTGGAGCAGATGATCTTCCACGCTCAGTTGCTCTCTCTCTGAAACGTAAATCAACTTTCGTGCAGAGTGAGATTAGCTCATCTAACTTAGAAGGTAAGTCTCTGGTAGCTAACTCATCTTTAATACGCTCAGATAAGCCATGCCAGAATGCAGCATACAGGGCCTCGTCGTTCCATGCCAGTTCGGATGCCAGGATCTGGAACTGTATCAGATATTGTCCTACAGTACGTGACCCCTGGCGTAAACGGAGAATCTCGGATGAAGCTGAGGTTACCCGGCCTGGCTCGTCGAAGATGCGCCTGAATGTTGACACGAAGGCAGTGTAGGAAGATAGCAGGGTGTCGGACCTCTCCCATAACGGTGATGCCCAATCAAGGGCTGAGCCACTGAGAAGAGAAATAATGTAGGCAATTTTTGTACGGTCACTGGGAAAATTGCCAGGTTGTAGCTCAAACTGAATCTCACACTGGTTGAGAAATCCCCTGCAGAATCTTGGAGATCCGTCAAATTTTGCTGGCGTTGGAAGATGAAGACGTGGAGCAGAAATGGGTAAGGTGGGTGGGGTTATAGCTGGAGTCACTGTGGTTGACGCACCAGACGCGCCTGATCCACGGAGAGTTGTCTGAATCCCATCCAGCCGAGTAGAGAGATCCTGGAGACAGCGGATGATGTGGCCCTGTGCAGCCTCCTGATGTTCTAGTCGGGCTGCCAGTTCTTGCATCGGCCTGGCCGCTTGATCCTGGTCTCCGGCTGGATTCATTAGGTCAGTGCTTACTGTCACAACTGAGGGCCTGAGCTGACGGGAGGTAGCCTCAGTTGTAGGGGCTGAGATGTACCGGAACCTGGGAGGTTGTATCAGACCCCTGGACATGTAAGTAACATGAATAATAACTGCCCGAAGGCGTGACCACGACAACTTGGATAAAAGTCAATGATGTTTATTATGACAACTCCGCAACACAGCAGCAGTAAAAGAAAACGTAAAAGTCAGCAAAGAATAAATACAGTTCCTGGGTACTACAGGATGGCAGGAGCCACAGGGCACTGGTAGTGTGAGATAGTTCTTATGATCTTCTAGATGGAAAGTCCTTACCAGGCCCGACTGTAGCAATGGAGATAACCCAGGATTGTGCCAGCTGGTGTTCCAGGAAAAGCTGGGTTGCTGAAGATAAAACAGCTGCTGTGGATACTGGCTGGAACCAGACTGTTGTTAGCACGGAGTGGATACTGGCTGGAACCAGTTAAATAATAAATGAACTTGGGAGCGATGAAATATGAACTGAAATGTAGAACTTGAGAGCGGAGAAATAATAATACCGGTGGAGAGTGGTAAAGTGTAGAAAGGACACCGGCCCTTTAAGGAAAGCTGTACTCTGCTGGAAGCTGAGCTGGAAGCAGGTAATGTTGTAGCTGGAAACAGATGAATCCACAATGGATTGGAGAGTCAGGCTATACCGCAGGTGGAATGCTGGTGCGGGTCTCTATGGTGGAAGTCTTGAGACAGGAGCTGGAACCTGGAAGACAATCACAGGAGAGAGACAAACAGGAACTAGGTTTGACAACCAAAGCACTGACGCCTTCCTTGCTCAGGCACAGTGTATTTATACCTGCAGCAAGGAAGGCATTGGCTAGGCAATTATGCAAATTATCAATACTGAGAACAGATTGGTGGAAATGATCAGCTGACAGAATCCAAGATGGCTGCGCCCATGCAGACACTTGGAGGGAAGTTTGGTTTGTAATCCATGTGGTAATGAAAACAGTAATGGCGGCGCCGGCCACCGGAGACAGGAGGCGCCAGGCTGACAGATGCACATCCAACCACGCGGACACAGCGGAGGCCGCGGCTGACGTAATCGCCACTCAGACACTCTGCATGCAGAAGTTCAGGGACGGCGGCGGAGGCCGCGGGAGACGCCATGCCAGGTGTAATATGGCGTTTACTGTGACAGCGTCCCAGAGTGACAGGAGAGGATACAGGAATGTACACATCAGGATAACAGATGGGATCCGGTCCTGGAGCGCTGAGCCAGCCTTAGGAGGCATCTGATGGGTAAGAAATGGCGTCCAGATACCCGGATCGTGACATGCCCTATCCATATGAAAAATCAGATAAGGGCTTTTACATGATAAAGCCGCCAATTCTGACACTCGCCTGGCTGATGCCAGGGCCAATAACATGACCACTTTCCACGTGAGATATTTCAGATCCACGGTTTTTAGTGGCTCAAACCAATGTGATTTCAAGAAATTCAACATCACGTTGAGATCCCAAGGTGCCACAGGAGGCACAAATGGGGGCTGAATATGCAGCACTCCTTTCACAAATGTCTGAACTTCAGGTACTGAAGCTAGTTCCTTTTGAAAGAAAATCGACAGAGCCGAGATCTGTACTTTAATGGAGCCTAGTTTTAGGCCCATATTCACTCCTGCTTGCAGGAAATGCAGAAATCGACCCAGTTGAAATTCCTCTGTTGGGGCCTTTTTGGCCTCGCACCATGCAACATATTTCCGCCATATGCGGTGATAATGTTTTGCCGTAACATCTTTCCTGGCTTTAATAAGCGTAGGAATGACTTCCTCCGGAATGCCCTTTTCCTTCAGGATCCGGCGTTCAACCGCCATGCCGTCAAACGCAGCCGCGGTAAGTCTTTGAACAGACAGGGGCCCTGCTGTAGCAGGTCCTGTCTGAGCGGCAGGGACCAAGGGTCCTCTGAGATCATCTCTTGAAGTTCCGGGTACCACGCTCTTCTTGGCCAATCCGGAACCACAAGAATTGTGTTTACTCCTCGCTTTCTTATTATTCTCAGTACCTTTGGTATGAGAGGTAGAGGAGGGAACACATACACTGACCGGTACACCCACGGTGTCACTAGGGCGTCCACCGCTATCGCCTGAGGGTCTCTTGACCTGGCGCAATACTTCTCTAGTTTTTTGTTTATGCGGGACGCCATCATGTCCACCTGTGGACGACCCCATTGATTTACAATCATTTGGAAGACTTCTGGATGAAGTCCCCACTCTCCCGGGTGGAGGTCGTGCCTGCTGAGAAAGTCTGCTTCCCAGTTGTCCACTCCCGGGATGAACACTGCTGACAGTGCTAGTACATGATTCTCCGCCCATCGGAGAATTTTTGTGGCTTCTGCCATCGCCGTCCTGCTTCTTGTGCCGCCCTGTCGATTCACATGGGCGACTGCCGTGATGTTGTCTGACTGGATCAGCACCGGCTGGTGTAGGAGCAGGGATTTTGCTTGACTTAGGGCATTGTAAATGGCCCTTAGTTCCAGAATATTTATGTGAAGGGCAGTCTCCTGACTTGACCATAGTCCTTGGAAATTTCTTCCCTTTGTGACTGCCCCCCAGCCTCGTAGGCTGGCATCCGTGGTCACCAGGACCCAGTCCTGTATGCCGAATCTGCGGCCCTCCAGAAGATGAGCACTGTGCAGCCACCACAGAAGAGACACCCTGGTTCGTGGAGACAGGGTTATTAAACGATGCATCTGAAGATGCGATCCGGACCACTTGTCCAACAGGTCCCACTGAAAGATTCTGGCATGGAACCTGCCGAATGGAATTGCTTCGTAAGAAGCTACCATCTTTCCCAGGACCCGCGTGCAGTGATGCACCGATACCTGTTTTGGTTTTAGGAGGTCTCTGACTAGAGAAGACAACTCCCTGGCTTTCTCCTCCGGGAGAAACACTTTTTTCTGGGCCGTGTCCAGAATCATTCCCAGGAACATTAGACGTGTCGTGGGGACCAGCTGTGACTTTGGGATATTCAGAATCCAACCGTGCTGGCTCAGCACTTCCTGAGATAGTGCTACTCCCACTAACAACTGTTCCTTGGATCGTGCCTTTATTAGGAGATCGTCCAAGTATGGGATAATTAAAACTCCCTTTTTTCGAAGGAGTATCATCATTTCCGCCATAACCTTGGTAAATACCCTCGGTGCCGTGGAGAGTCCAAACGGCAGCGTCTGGAATTGGTAATGGCAATCCTGTACCACAAATCTGAGGTACTCCTGGTGAGAATTGTAAATGGGGACATGCAGGTAAGCATCCTTGATGTCCAGGGATACCATGTAATCCCCCTCGTCCAGGCTTGCAATAACCGCCCTGAGCGATTCCATCTTGAACTTGAATTTTTTTATGTATGTGTTCAAGGACTTCAAATTTAAAATGGGTCTCACCGAACCGTCCGGTTTCGGTACCACAAATAGTGTGGAATAGTAACCCCGGCCTTGTTGAAGTAGGGGTACCTTGATTATCACCTGCTGGGAATACAGCTTGTGAATTGCCGCTAGCACTGCCTCCCTGTCTGAGGGAGCAATCGGCAAGGCGGATTTGAGGAAACGGCGGGGTGGAATCGCCTCGAATTCCAGCCTGTATCCCTGAGATACTATTTGAAGGATCCAGGGATCCACCTGTGAGCGAACCCACTGATCGCTGAAATTCCTGAGGCGGGCCCCCACCGTACCTGGCTCCGCCTGTGAAGCCCCACCGTCATGCGGCGGACTTGGAAGAGGAAGCGGGGGAGGACTTTTGTTCCTGGGAACCTGCTGTTTGCTGCAGCCTTTTTCCCCTGCCTCTGCCTCTTGACAGAAAAGACCCTCCTTTTCCCCGCTTGTTTTTCTGGGATCGAAAGGACTGAACCTGATAAAATGGCGCCTTCTTAGGCTGTGAGGGGACATGGGGTAAAAATGCTGACTTCCCAGACGTTGCTGTGGAAACTAGGTCGGAGAGACCATCCCCAAATAATTCCTCCCCTTTATAAGGCAAAACTTCCATGTGCCTTTTGGAATCTGCATCTCCAGTCCACTGGCGAGTCCATAAGCATCTCCTAGCAGAGATAGATAGTGCACTTACTTTAGATGCCAGCCGGCAGATTTCCCTCTGTGCATCTCTCATGTATAAGACTGAGTCTTTGATATGGTCAATTGTTAACAGGATCGTGTCTCTGCCTAGTGTGTCAATATTTTCTGACAGGTTATCTGACCATGCAGCGGCAGCACTGCACATCCAAGCTGACGCAATCGCTGGTCTGAGTATAATGCCTGAGTGTGTATATACAGACTTCAGGATCGCCTCCTGCCTTCTATCAGCAGGTTCCTTAAGGGCGGCCGTATCCTGGGACGGTAGTGCCACCTTTTTTGACAAACGTGTGAGCGCTTTATCCACCCTCGGGGGTGTTTCCCAACGTAACCTATCCTCTGGCGGGAAAGGGAACGCCATTAGTAATTTCTTAGGAATCACCAATTTCTTATCAGGGGAAGCCCACGCTTCTTCACACACTTCATTTAATTCATCTGACGGGGGAAAAACTACAGGTAGTTTTTTCTCCCCAAACATAATACCCTTTTTTGTGGTACCTGGATGTAAATCAGAAATATTTAACACCTCTTTCATTGCCTCAATCATGCAGCGAATGGCCTTAACGGGCATTAAATTTGACTCATCGTCGTCGACACTGGCGTCAGTATCCGTGTCGACATCTACTTGTGCCACCTGAGATAACGGGCGTTTTAGAGCCCCTGATGACTTTTGAGACCCTTGGACAGGCACGAGCTGAAGACTCGGCTGTCCCACAGTCGGCATGTCGTCAAATTTTTTATGTAAGGAGTCTATACGTGCACTCATTTCTTGCCATAATACCATCCACTCAGGTGTCTGCCCCGCAGGGGGTGACATCTCTGCTAAAGGCATCTGCTCCCCCTCCACATCATTATCCTCCTCAAACATGTCGACACAGCCGTACCGACACACTCCACACACACAGGGAATGCTCAAATAGAGGACAGGACCCACAAAAGCCCTTTGGGGGGACAGAGTAAGAGTATGCCAGCACACACCAGAGCGCTATATATATACAGGGACTAACTGAGTTATGTCCCTAATAGCTGCTTATACTGTATACAGTGCCAATTTAGTGCCCCCCCTCTCTTTTCCCTCTTACTGTACTGTAGAAATGCAGGGAAGAGCCAGGGAGCTTCCTTCCAGCCGAGCTGTGAGGGAAAAATGGCGCCAGTGTGCTGAGGAGATAGGCTCCGCCCCTTTTTCGCAGCCTATTCTCCCGCTTTTTTTGGGATTCTGGCAGGGGTATTTACCTCATATATAGCCCCAGGGGCTATATATTGAGGTATTTTAGCCAGCCAAGGTGTTTTTATTGCTGCCTCAGGGCGCCCCCCCCCAGCGCCCTGCACCCTCAGTGACCGGAGTGTGAAGTGTGTATGAGGAGCAATGGCGCACAGCTGCAGTGCTGTGCGCTACCTTGGTGAAGACAGGATGTCTTCATGCCGCCGATTTTCCGGACCATCTTCCTGCTTCTGGCTCTGTAAGGGGGACGGCGGCGCGGCTCCGGGACCGAACATCAAGGCTGGGCCTGCGGTCGATCCCTCTGGAGCTAATGGTGTCCAGTAGCCTAAGAAGCCCAATCCGGCTGCAAGCAGGCGAGTTCGCTTCTTCTCCCCTTAGTCCCTCGCTGCAGTGAGCCTGTTGCCAGCAGGTCTCACTGAAAAAAACAAATTCTAAGACTATAACTTTCTAAGAGCTCAGGAGAGCCCCTAGTGTGCATCCAACCTCGGCCGGGCACGAAATCTAACTGAGGCTTGGAGGAGGGTCATAGTGGGAGGAGCCAGTGCACACCAGGTAGTCTAAGATCATTCTAGAGTGCCCAGCCTCCTTCGGAGCCCGCTATTCCCCATGGTCCTTACGGAGTTCCCAGCATCCACTAGGACGTTAGAGAAAATGTATTTGTATCTGTATTGTATTTTATGTGTAGTGATTCGGTTAGGTATTTTATGTTATCTTGGTAGTGTATAACTTGTATTGTATTATTCTTTTGCAATTGAACGTTCATTCTCTTCCTTAAAGGTGTTGTGACCTTAGACCGGTATTAGAGTGTTTATTATATTGCTAAGTGGTTCTCAGAGCGTCACATACGCTCATACAGCTTTTAAACTATCAAGGTTACACTGTGTTGCATTTACACCTTATCACTGCACAAGGGTTTACAGTATAAGTACATTGTATATGGTATAGTTATAAAGGTTTAACACTGTGAGCGTCAGCGCCGCTTGTGATATCCTCGTGGTCCCGAGCGTCCGCTACGCTGATAGCGTATCATTACGTTAGTCGGCAGCCTATAGCGTGCTTACCTTTACGCTCTAAGCCGTGAGCGAACGTGCCGCTCGTGCGTCTCATCCACGGCTAAGCGTTCGTTACGCTACGTGCGTACTCTTATGGTATTCCATACGCCAATTGCGTACTGTGTTCTTTAACCTTTTAGAGTGTTTTATACAAGGTATATTATAGGCATTGTCACTCTCACAGTGGGCGGTTGGGCAGGGGGGAACAGAAAAATCGGGAGACTTATCTGCTCTTCCGGGGGGCCGCAGTGGCAAACGCAGGATTTGCATGGGGGGTTTCCAAAACTGGGCGGAGCCAATCACGGGGGTGGGGACTGAGGTGACCCAGTATATGCTGGGTCCGTAAAACTAGTGTGTCTGTGTGTGTATATATATATATATATATATATATATACTGTACATATATCTACACATATATATATATATATACATGTGTGTGTGTATATATATATATATATATACACACACACACACACATATACACATATACATAGCATATTAAACATGCATACATATATATATATATATATATACACACAGTACACATATATATACACATGTATATATATATATATATATATATATCTATCTATCATATGTGTGTGTGTGTTTATATGTATGTAATGTGTATATATGTATGCACATGGATATATATGTACTATAATTACAATAAGGTAAACTTTTATTGCACTTACAAGTGCCACCAGGAAGACAGCAGGCTGCAGAGGATGCTAGACAGCCATTAATAATACTCATGCAGCTAAAAAAAAAAAAAAAAAATACTTTTTTTTTTTGTAGTGGAGGGGGGTTTCTGGGTGCTCGGAACCCCCCCCCCCCCTGGGTGCAGGGCCGAAACTAGGGGGGGGCTAGGGGGTCACGCGCCCCGGGCGCTGGAGCGGGGGGGGGGGCGCTAGGCAGGCTGTTTCCACAGCCAAAATTCTTTGAGGGCAGCGGGCACTGTGCGCGATGCGCGATGCTGTCACACGCATCACGCATTGAGGGAGGAGAGGGAGAGAGCACGGAGAGTCTGGCAGGTTTGAACAATGCCGCGCGGGACTGATGAGGGCATGCTGGCTGCAGTCAGTGACAGTGAATGAGTCACTGTCACTCACGCTGCAGCACTGCAGGCTCCTCTGACAGGGGAACGTCCGCAGCAGTCTCCGGCAGCCCTGAACAGTGCACACAGCCCTCCCCCATGCCTGGGAACAGGGGGAGGGACACAGTGCAGCAGCGCGGGCTTTGAACGAGGGGGAACTGGAGCCGACCTGTGACAGAGATTTATGAGGTATGTTTCTCTGCCAGACAGCTCCCCCTCTACAACGTGTGTGTGTGTGTGTGTCAGTGTGTGTGTGTGTCAGTGAGCATCTGGTCCCTATACAGTGTGTGTGTGTGTGTCAGTGTGCATCTGTTCCGTATACAGTGTGTGTGTGTCTGTTTGTCAGTGTGCATCTGGTCCCTATACAGTGTGTGTGTGTGTGTGTGTGTGTGTCAATGTGCATCTGGTCCGTGTATACAGTGTGTGTGTGTCAGTGTGCATCTGGTCCGTGTATACAGTGTGTGTGTGTCAGTGTGCATCTGTTCCGTGTATACAGTGTGTGTGTGTGTGTTTGTCAGTGTGCATCTGTTCCGTATACAGTGTGTGTGTGTCAGTGTGCATCTGGTCCGTGTATACAGTGTGTGTGTGTCAGTGTGCATCTGTTCCGTGTATACAGTGTGTGTGTGTGTGTGTGTGTTTGTCAGTGTGCATCTGTTCCGTATACAGTGTGTGTGTGTCAGTGTGCATCTGTTCCGTATACAGTGTGTGTGTGTGTGTGTGTCTGTTTGTCAGTGTGCATCTGGTCCCTATACAGTGTGTGTGTGTGTGTCAGTGTGCATCTGGTCCGTGTATACAGTGTGTGTGTGTCAGTGTGCATCTGGTCCGTGTATACAGTGTGTGTGTGTCAGTGTGCATCTGTTCCGTGTATACAGTGTGTGTGTGTATGTTTGTCAGTGTGCATCTGTTCCGTATACAGTGTGTGTGTGTCAGTGTGCATCTGTTCCGTATACAGTGTGTGTGTGTGTCTGTTTGTCAGTGTGCATCTGGTCCCTATACAGTGTGTGTGTGTGTGTGTGTGTGTCAGTGTGCATCTGGTCCGTGTATACAGTGTGTGTGTGTCAGTGTGCATCTGGTCCGTGTATACAGTGTGTGTGTGTGTCAGTGTGCATCTGTTCCGTATACAGTGTGTGTGTGTGTGTGTGTGTGTTTGTCAGTGTGCATCTGTTCCGTATACAGTGTGTGTGTGTGTGTGTGTGTGTGTGTGTTTGTCAGTGTGCATCTGGTCCCTATACCGTGTGTGTGTGTGTGTGTGTGTGTCAATATGTTCATATACAATCTGTTTTTGTGTCAGTGTGCTCCTGGTGTGTGTGTGTCAGTGTGCCCCCTATATGTAATGTGTATACACGGCTCCTCTGTGCTGTAATGTGCATAAGTATCTCCTCTGTGGTGTAACGTGTGGGATTATATATTTTAATTGTATTTTAATTATAATTGTCTTTTTTTTATTTTAATATTTTATTTTATTTAATTTATGTTTTTTATTTATTTCATTGTTTTTTTGTTTTTTGTTTTTTGGGGGGGGCGCAAATTTACTGTCTTGCCCCGGGTGACAGCAATCCTAGTTTCGGCCCTGCCTGGGTGCGCCGCCGCCGGGATGGTCACCTGATTTTCGGGAGCCTCCCAGCCATTCCGGGAGAGTAGGCAAGTATGCCCCAGCTCCACTCAACACACTGATGTCTATTTAGTAATCAGCGGCTGCTGAGCAGCGGTGACCACCCCCCGGGCGGGACAGTGTCCAATTAGCGGGAGTGTCCCGCTGTATTCAGGACAATTGTTATGCATAATGTGTAAGGTACACGCCAGCAATCAGTGTATTTGTATATCTGTATGCTATATGGTTGGTTCAATTTGAAAACATACTTTAGGCATGTTCAGTTGTCAGACTGGGGCATGTAGGGCCCCCTGGGGAAATGCAGAGGTAAGGGCCCATGTTAGGGGTGTGGCCAGTCTGCAGAGGGGGTGTGGCCTGCCACCTCATTGGTTTGACTAACCATTAGAGAGTGCAACTTTTGGGCCCCCTCATAAATATATACAGTAAATTCAGCTGCTGCATGATAATGTATAAGATTAATAACAGCAATGCACTGTAGAAAATACACCATAGTCCAGTATAAGGTAACATATGTATATAATCTATCATTCAAGTGCACAGTCTGGAACCTGATCCTTAGAGCAGGAGGTGGGCCCCACTACGGTGGTTTCCCCTGTACCCCCGTGGGCAAGTCCAAGCCTGTGCACGTTATAAGCAACAAAATGTGCAAATTATTCGTGTACTGTGGTACCGTGCCCTTGGTAAAGATGGCCGCCCATGCTTCAGCAGCTCTGGGTAAGGAACCAACATGCGCTGCGCACCCCGGAAGGCTGTGCTGCTGTTGACAATATGGCGCGGGCAGGATCTGCGACCGGAGGAAGAAGAAAGTCTCATCCATGCTAGAGCTGCCGGGGTCCCACCTACCTGCAGAGCCCAGTGACCGGCGTCCCCGGCATCCCGTGTCCTGGGGGAGGGGAGCCGGGGCGCCCCAGCATGCGCTGAGTGAGCCGGGCAGATCCGGGAGCCGGCGACGCCATGTCCTTCTTCCGCAGGAAAGGTAAAAGCTGGGAGATATGCCGGTAACAGGAGCCGGCCGGCTCTGCCTCTGCACTGCAGCCGAAGAGTGCATGTTGCTGGAGGGCGGCTTGGGGTACAGTGTGCATGGCAGATGGAGCACGGCATGGGGTATATGGCAGTGGGTGGAGGACGGCTTGGGATATATGAGAGGGATGCTGTCACCCGGCGTGAGACAATAGGAGGCTGGTGTAATCCTGTGACCGCTATGGGATGAGATATGGCAGGAAAGCCTGGATGAATTTGGGTGATGGATAAGAAGGGGCATTAGGTGTGACAGCCCGGAAGGGGGACACTGGGTCCTGTGATGGATAAGAAGGGGGCATTGGGTGTGACAGCCAGGAAGGGGGGCACTGGGTCCTGTGATGGATAAGAAGGGGGCATTGGGTGTGACAGCCAGGAAGGGGGGCACTGGGTCATGTGATGGTTATGAAGGGGGCATTGGGTGTGACAGCCAGGAAGGGGGGCACTGGGTCCTGTGATGGATAAGAAGGGGGCATTGGGTGTGACAGCCAGGAAGGGGGGCACTGGGTCCTGTGATGGATAAGAAGGGGGCATTGGGTGTGACAGCCAGGAAGGGGGGCACTGGGTCCTGCAACTAGAAAAGTAATAATGTCTGGGTGTGACAGCTTATATATAACTGGCTGCCTGTTGTGTTGGCCAAATAATTGGATATGACAAGGAGGGAGATTTGTCAGAGCTTGGAGTGAGATAAACTACCAATCAGCTCCTGTCATTACAGCCAGTAAAATGGGAGTTGAAAGCTGATTGGTTTGTCCTTGTCTCTCTCCAGTTTATCGCTATACAAGCTTTGGTAAATCTCCCCCCAAAGTTGTGGTGACTGCTGTCAGATGTCATGCTAGTGACACATTACAATGCCATTAGGTGAGAGCTAGATATGATTATGTGACATGCCATGAGGAGACCGCTAAATATGTTTATGTATCGTGAGGGGCAGCTAGATACAGTCTGGGGGCGACGGCTAGATACGCAGAGGCGCCATGGGGCGACGGCTAGATACGCAGAGATATTCTTGTTACAGTACCAAAGTAGGGCAATAGCCTAATTTTCTGTTGGTTTTTCTTATTCTAATTAATAAAAAGTGAACCATATGATTCAGGTGTAACAACCATGTCCAACTGTTACTTGTTGACTAGGTATAAGAATTACTTATTAAGGAGATACCCCTACCAGGGATATTAAAGTATAGTCTGAAAGATATTTATGTTCCTTCTATCTGCCCAATTGTATGTACGGTGTTAGCCACCAGTGTATTGGCATGCAAGCTTTCATATAGAGGCAATGGGCTTAGCCGGTACACTGAACTGTTCCACATGCTCAAAATCAGACTCTAATAATAAAACCATTCATGTTGTGGTTATATTAACAGTTATGCTTACTTTAGTTCATGTAGCACTATGCATCGATAATGTTTTACACTTTGTACAGTATGTCCCCCCCCCCCCCCCCCCAATTATTGAAGCCGGGTACATACTAGGCGATTAATTGGAAGATGCATCGTTCCGACACAGATCGAAATGATATATTGGCCACATCGCTCAGTGTGTATCTGCGATGGCGCACTCCCGCGGGTCGTTCCCTGGGTCGTCCTGATTTCTTCAGATGCATCTGCACAAACTTATTCATGTGCCTTAGGCAGCAATGTTAGAGTTCTTATTGTTACAGTATTACTAAAGGAAAATGTGCTCCATATGCTGCTGTTTATGAGTGTGAGAAAGCCATAGATGTGTGTTTTTTTTATTGGTTACATGGATAATTCTAATATTTTATTTTTAATTCCTTTTTTTGGGAGCAGTATAAAGTTTTGGTAGTGTTTTGCTAAATGTTTTCAATGTGCAAAAACACCTGGGGAAAAAAATACACATGTATTGCGAAGATCATACTGGTGATCTCCTGCACCAGTTGTAATGTATATTGGGGGAGATTTGTCAAAGTTTGGAGAGAGAGAAAGTACCAACCAATTAATTTCTGTCATTTTACGGACACTGTTGAAAAATGTCAGGAGTTGATTGGTTGGTACTTTATCTCTATGCAAGCTTTGATAAATCTCCCCCATAATTCTGTATGTTGTCTGGTGCTGTTATCTATACAGAATGGCTACTTGCATTCTACTTCTCTGGAAATATGTGGGTCAGGTCTGGATCCAGCTGCTTACTTCCCATTGGCATGAGGGCATTGGCACAATGGGGCAGTTAGCGCCCAGCACACTGTACAGGAAGCCACTGTTTTTGTACTTCAGCTTTCAAATTGCTGGCAGTGTAAGTGCTGTACTCCTGTCACAACTAGCAGTAAGCGGGTGTGGATCATTAGATCGACAGTGTCTAGGTCGACAATGTTTAGGTCGACCACTACAGTGTCCAATTAGCGGGAGTGTCCCGCTGTATTCAGGACAATTGTTATGCATAATGTGTAAGGTACACGCCAGCAATCAGTGCATTTGTATATCTGTATGCTATATGGTTGGTTCATTTTGAAAACATACTTTAGGCATGTTCAGTTGTCGGACTGGGGCATGTAGGGCCCCCTTGGGGAAATGCAGAGGTAAGGGCCCATGTTAGGGGTGTGGCCAGTCTGCAGAGGGGGTGTGGCCTGCCACCTCATTGGTTTGACTAACCATTAGAGAGTGCAACTTTTGGGCCCCCTCATAAATATATACAGTAAATTCAGCTGCTGCATGATAATGTATAAGATTAATAACAGCAATGCACTGTAGAAAATACACCATAGTCCAGTATAAGGTAACATATGTATAATCTATCATTCAAGTGCACAGTCTGGAACCTGATCCTTAGAGCAGGAGGTGGGCCCCACTACGGTGGTTTCCCCTGTACCCCCGTGGGCAAGTCCAAGCCTGTGCACGTTATAAGCAACAAAATGTGCAAATTATTCGTGTACTGTGGTACCGTGCCCTTGGTAAAGATGGCCGCCCATGCTTCAGCAGCTCTGGGTAAGGAACCAACATGCGCTGTGCACCCCGGAAGGCTGTGCCGCTGTTGACAATATGGCGCGGGTAGGATCTGCGACCGGAGGAAGAAGAAAGTCTCATCCATGCTAGAGCTGCCGGGGTCCCACCTACCTGCAGAGCCCAGTGACCGACGGTAAGGAACCAACATGCGCTGCGCACCCCGGAAGGCTGTGCTGCTGTCATCATTAGATCGACAGTGTTTAGGTCGACCACTATAGGTTGACAGTCACTAGGTCGACAGGTCAAAAGGTCGACATGAGTTTGTTTGTTTTTTTGGTGTTGTTTTCTTCGTAGAGTGACTGGGAACCCCAATTAGTGCACCGTGTCCCCTCGCATGGCGAGCGAACTTTGGGCAAGGTGCCTCGGTCCGCTACTGCTTCGCTCGGCACAGATTACCGTTCCAATCGTAGTCCACGTGGATTGTTAAGTATGAATTGTTTAAAAAAAAAAAGAAAAAAAATGTGAAAAACTCATTTCGACCTTTTGACCTGTCGACCTAGCACTTGTCGACCTAGTGACTGTCGACCTAAACATTGTCGACCTAGACAGTGTCGATCTTCAGACCGGATCCCGCAGTAAGCTTCAGTCTGCCACTGCCCTCGGTGTACAGTAATTATGTGTGGCAGTAGTGAGAAGGTTAAAGAGTAAGTAAAATTGTCTGTGCAGATCCACCATGTAGTATAGGGGGCACACACCAAGACTTGGAGCAAGCTGCAGAAATCTTATCAATTTAATTGTGCACTTGGGACCGTTCCATTGATGTATTATCCTTTGGGTTAAGAATTTCTCATTGTGTTACTGTTCAGGCTCATTCCCTTCAGCACCATTGGTTCTATATGTTCCTCACTCTTTAAAATTTTTAGTTTATCCTTTTTGTTTTTAGATTTGCTGCCCCATGAAGGTTATAAATTGTTTTCAAATGCATGTAGGCTTGTTATCCAGGTTGAGTGTAAAGGTGCATACACACTGGGCAATATATTTAGACAATACCGCTCGTTTTCACCTTCTGAGCTTTATCGCTTAAAATATTGCCCAGTGTGTACGCTGCGAACGATGCTCGCTCCCGCGCATCGCTGTCAGCTGTGCATGCGGCTCAGTTTGGACATACTGTATCATCCAGAGCTTCATGGATGCTGCATGACGTCTCTGGAAAGCAGGGTCGGATGCTTTTATACTGCTGTTAGTACAGGCTTGGCGCCGTGACTTATTAAAAAAAGCTTATTATACTAAAAATAGTGTGTGTGTGGGGGGTTCAAAATGTTTAATGCCAACGCTTATGCTTAACTCCTATTTGCGCATGTGTGTTTCTCTTAAATTGGTTTTATTGAAATATGTAAAATAAATCAGAGCGTAATAGCATTATTAATGTTAAAAAGAATTAAAACATGGTTGGTTGAGGTTTCTAATACATGATTAATTTTTTCCCCATTAAAACAGTAATGCAAGAAAAAAAAAATTTGTTTAAACCAAAAAAGCATCCCCCCCCCCCCCCCCCCCCCCCCCAAACCCTTCTGGAAAGATATCGCTAACAATATTGTCCAGTGTGTATGCACTAGGTTGACTGCCCGGGAGGTTAGGGAACACACTAGGTGATATCGCTCACGGAGTGAATTGTCTAGTGTGTACCCAACTTAAGATCTGGTTCTCTGTAATATTTGTGTCATAGGGCTAATATTTTCTGCAATGAGAATGATACACTGGAAATACTGCTTACACCAAGATCATTCAGAGTCATGGAGGTTTCATTTTCCAGTGTATACACTACAGTATATGTAGTGTTCACTATAGGAGTGAAAAGGGGCAGGGCGCCGGACTCTGGGGGCACGTGTGCGCGCGCGGCTTCGCCGAAATGGGGGCGCGGCCACGCAAATTAGGGTGTGTGGCCACGCCTACGTCATTTTAGGGGGCGGTGCGGCCCACAGACGCTACTATAGAGAGCGTCTGTGGCCGGCGACGTCACTGTTGGGGGCGTGCCCAGCACCTCCGTCGGTGCTGGGCTTCCCCCAGCCCTCTCCCAATGCGTGAATGGATGCCGCGCGCATGCGCACGGCATCTATACACGCCGGGAGGGCAGGAAGCGGGCGGCTGTTCTAGCAGGGCGCCGCAAAAGGGGCAGGGCGGGTTTTGCCTACTAAAAAACGGGCAGGGCGCGGCGCCCTGCTAAAACAGCCTAGAATGAACACTATATATGTGTGTTAGGTGTGGTGCCATAAATTGCAGAAGCACCCGTTATCCATAAAATGAGAAATGCTAAGCATTCTGGGTCATAAGTGAATAAGTGGCTGGCACTGTTGGTGTTCCCCACGCAGTGTCACTACATCCTATTTCGTGCTGATCTCTTACATCTAGAAAAGAGCATCGTAACTTACTACAGTAAGTAATGTGTTTTATTATACCAAGTATGTATATTAAGCATGTAATATGTAGTATTCATTTAAAAAAAAATATATATATAGGGGGAATTCAATTGGTTTCTCGCGGCCACCACTAGATGGCGCCTGACGGCAACAATTCAATTTGGGTGCCCGTTAGCCATGGCGGACACATTTTTTCTTGCAGCCTTGTGGCACTTTGGGCATTCAAGCAGTAGTTTGGATGCTCCAGCAGGACTTTAGATGGGTTTAGCCATTTTACTAAACCCTTACTGTTTGGGCGCGACTTGCGTGATTATGTATGTACATCCAAACCACAAATGAATAGTGACAATTGTTTGGGCGTCTAAATAGTCCAGTTTAGACAAGAAACAAAACAATTGAATTCCCCCCAATATTTAGTTCCAGGGTACATCTTTGTGAATTATTTGTTATAATAGAATATTTTAGGAGTTTCAAACAGTGCGTTAGTGTAACGTAATGAATAGCACTGTGAGGGGACTCAGAGGGACAGATGCGGGAGGCTGGATAGTGAATCAGTTTTGAGCTTTTCGTATAAAGCTGCGTACACACGGTGAGATTCGGGCTAACCCCGATTCTCACAATGCGACAGGGACTAGGTCGGTATCGCAAGCATAGATGACTGTGCTTGCGATACTGGCTCTGTGCGATTTTGGCTAAGTGTCAATTTTGACTATACTTTTAAACTAGATAGTCAAAATTGACTTGCCTGCACAGTCTATCTAGCCTTGCCATACTGACCTTGCGGGACCGCACATCAGTGTCGCATCGGGATCGCAAGGTGAAAGTCAGCTTGCGATCTGCACTAACGTTTCTTGCGATTTTGACTATATAGTCAAAATCGAAAGAAAAAATCTCACCGTGTGTACATACGTTAAGCTTTAATTGTTTTTCTCAGGCAAAGACTTTCTGTGACTCTACAACTACTGTTTAACCACAAATGGTAACACAGCTTTCAATCATTATTTTTACTAAATGCAAAAATGACAGACATATTAGATTTAATTTATTTTGTCTGATTTAAAACTAGAAACTTGTCAATTATTTAATGGTCTGCTATTGTTATAGTAAATTTTATACTACATTTTCATAAAACATGGTGGAAATGACTGGAAAAGTGGATATTTTGTTAATGACTGTAGAATATGGCTGCCTATGTTCGTTTCCACAGGAAATAGGTCTTTTTGTTAGTATTTCCCTAGTTTTCTAAAAAAGTGTTGACACAGCTGCCTGTAAAGGGGTGTGTAGGTAATGACATGTCAGCCCAGGCTGGAGCCTGTTTCACACATCACAATGCAGTAATCAAATGGAGAGCTATATTATTTCGGAATCTTACAAGTAATCAAAATAAAAAAGCTTTAAGTCCAGATGTGTGACAGTTTTGTGCTTCTTTTTCCTGACAGAACAGTGACGTTGTCGAGGTAACAGTAAAGGATTTTGGTTGCCACAAAACATTTTTGCGAAATCTTAAATCAATGATCGCGCTAAGCCGAAAAAAAGTGGGTCCCAGGGACCCCTCACTTTTAAAAAATTGGGGTCCTACTGTCCTTTTCTGAGTCCCATCGGAATGAAGGTTCTTATTAATCTTATTCATGATTCATATATGATAAAAACACGACTTGATTTGGACACTACAAAAGTGTTGCAAGGGGGAGGAGGGGGTGACAATGCTACTGGGCTGTGTAGCATACAGGACACACTGCACTAGACTAGCTGTAACTAGACATTTTGGTGCCCTTCGGCAGAGAGTGAATTGGTGCTCCCAATCCCATATTCCAATGTACGGACAGTGCGTGCGCATAAAAAATTTAGGGGTCTGGCTTTGTGGGGTAGCGCCTCTTATACACACATCACCAGGTAGAACCACCTACACACACTGCACCAGGTAGAGCACATTATACACATTGACCAGGTAGAGCACGTTATACACATTGACCAGGTAGAGCACGTTATACACATTGCGCCAGGCAGAACCACCTATACACACTAAGCCAGGTAGAGCACGTTATACACATTGCGCCAGGTAGAGCACGTTATACACATTGCGCCAGGTAGAGCACGTTATACACATTGCGCCAGGTAGAGCACGTTATACACATTGCGCCAGGTAGAACACGTTATACACATTGACCAGGTAGAGCACGTTATACACATTGCGCCAGGCAGAGCACATTATACACATTGCACCAGGTAGAGCACGTTATACACATTGCACCAGGCAGAACCACCTATACACACTAAGCCAGGCAGAGCGCGTTATACACATTGCGCCAGGTAGAGCACGTTATACACATTGCGCCAGGTAGAGCACGTTATACACATTGCGCCAGGTAGAGCACGTTATACACATTGCGCCAGGTAGAGCACGTTATACACATTGCGCCAGGTAGAGCACGTTATACACATTGCGCCAGGTAGAGCACGTTACACACATTGCGCCAGGCAGAGCACATTATACACATTGCACCAGTTAGAGCACATTATACACATTGCACCAGGCAGAACCACCTATACACACTAAGCCAGGTAGAGCACGTTATACACATTGCGCCAGGCAGAGCACATTATACACATTGCACCAGGTAGAGCACGTTATACACATTGCACCAGGCAGAACCACCTATACACACTAAGCCAGGCAGAGCGTGTTATACACATTGCGCCAGGTAGAGCACGTTATACACATTGCGCCAGGTAGAGCACGTTATACACATTGCACCAGGTAGAGCACGTTATACACATTGCGCCAGGTAGAGCACGTTATACACATTGTGCCAGGCAGAGCACATTATACACATTGCACCAGTTAGAGCACATTATACACATTGCACCAGGCAGAACCACCTATACACACTAAGCCAGGTAGAGCACGTTATACACATTGCGCCAGGTAGAGCACGTTATACACATTGCACCAGGTAGAACAGTATATAATGGACACTGTGGGTATGTGAGTGTGCATGTGATCGTCACTGTGTGGGTATGTGTGTGTGTGTGTGTGGGGGGGTGTATGTTGCCCACTGTGGGAGTATTTGGTGTGTGTATAATGGACACTGTGGAGGTATGGGCAGAGAGTATGATGGGCACATATTTGCATCATTAGCTGCCGCCAACACTCCCCTTCCTCCCACACACATACGGAGCTCCCTCTGTTAGTTGGTTACAAGTATAAATTATTTAATCCCCCAGGGAGTGCAGCCGTATGCAGCCAGAGAGACAGTCTTCTAAACAATGATCGTGCTGCGCTGGCAAGTGTGCAGCCACTGTCACAACACAGCCCGCCCCGGCGCCGTGCCTGCTGGCAGTCTTATTATAGTTTGGAGCAGCACGGTGAGCACGCTGGCGGGCAGGGAGGCGGGACGTCTCAGCCGCACTTGAATGGGGATACATTGCCGGAAGCGCGAGTGGACGCGGAGAAGCTGCGGGCAGCGCGATTGGATGGGGAGAAGCTGCGAGCAGTGCGATTGGACGCGGAGAAGCTGCCGGCGGCAATTTGATGGCGAGAGAGGCTCTGAAGAATGGTATTGGCAGAGATGCAATGGTCAGTTGGAGACAGCGCGTCCCGCGGGACTCGCTCATTTAAAAAAAAGAGTCCCTCTCTGCTTGTAGTGCGTAAAAACGCGCTATAGCGCTTATTTTGCGATCACTGTAAATATCCAAAGTCTCCATTCAGCTGCACAATACAGAGAATAACATATTTTTGCTATTTAAAACATAAAGTAAATGTATTGAAAAAAATAACCTTGTTTATAAGTTTTTTTGTTTTTTTGTTTTTTACTTTTATTCATAATGTGAGCTGTTAATTCGGCTGCCCTTAAACGTAAGGGTTTAAATGGGCAGTTTAGTTGTATCAGGCCTGAGGACTGCCTGTGTATCAGGCCTGAGGACTGCCTGTGTATCAGGCCTGAGGACTGCCTGTGTATCAGGCCTGAGGACTGCCTGTGTATCAGGCCTGAGGACTGCCTGTGTATCAGGCCTGAGGACTGCCTGTGTATCAGGCCTGAGGACTGCCTGTGTATCAGACACATGGTGCCATGCAAGCCGCCCGTCGCAGAGGCCAGGAAATCTCCATCCTATGACTGAGATCCCTGGCCCTTTCCCATCCCAAAATGGCGGCGACACGACTCCATTTTCACAAACGGAAATCAGCTAGAAACATCAGCTAGAAATAGGCTCAAATGAACTTGGGGCAGTGTTGTATGAAATACTAAATACATGTGGGATATTCCTTACAATGCACCAGAAAAGGATCAGGAAATATTTGCCAGTTGTATAAGCCACATCTTTGGTACAGTTTGCACCAGTGTAACATATCTCTGGAATTGCTGGCACTAGCATACACATCTTTGGAATTATTGCTGCGCCCTTTTTTTAAATGACTCCCCCACTATTTGATAGCACTCCCCCTTTTTGGCACCAAACGGATATGCATGGTTGTGATAAGGATAACTGGGCCCTATGTTTTGTGCACCATTTGTTGAGTCTTAAACAGTAGTAACTTGGGAAGTTTTGAGGAAACCGATTTTGGTGTTTCAGAACACAATCCTATAATCGACTGTACTGTATAAAACTTATTTTCTCTGACGTCCTAGTGGATGCTGGGACTTCCGTAAGGACCATGGGGAATAGCGGCTCCGCAGGAGACTGGGCACAAAAGTAAAAGCTTTAGACTAGCTGGTGTGCACTGGCTCCTCCCCCTATGACCCTCCTCCAAGCCTCAGTTAGATTTTTGTGCCCGAACGAGAAGGGTGCATGCTAGGTGGCTCTCCTGAGCTGCTTAGAAGTAAAAGTTTAAATAGGTTTTTTATTTTCAGTGAGTCCTGCTGGCAACAGGCTCACTGCATCGTGGGACTAAGGGGAGAAGAAGCGAACTCACCTGCGTGCAGAGTGGATTGGGCTTCTTGGCTACTGGACATTAGCTCCAGAGGGACGATCACAGGTTCAGCCTGGATGGGTCCCGGAGCCGCGCTCCTGGGCTATATGGATGCATTTAACCCCTGCCAGTTTTCCTGAAAAAAGCGGGAGAAAAGGCCGCCATGAAGGGGGCGGAGCCTTTCTCCTCAGCACACAAGCGCCATTTTCTTTCACAGCTCCGCTGGAAGGACGGCTCCCTGACTCTCCCCTGCAGTCCTGCTACAAGAATCAGGGTAAAACGAGAGGGGGGGCACTATTGGCAGCTAATCTAAAACAGCAGCTATAAAGGGAGAAACACTTACATAAGGTTATCCCTGTATATATATAGCGCTCTGGTGTGTGCTGGCAAACTCTCCCTCTGTCTCCCCAAAGGGCTCGTGGGGTCCTGTCCTCTTTCAGAGCATTCCCTGTGTGTGTGCTGGGTGTCGGTACGATTGTGTCGACATGTATGAGGAGGAAAATGATGTGGAAGCAGAGCAATTGCCTGTGTTAGTGATGTCACCCCCTAGGGAGTCGACACCTGACTGGATGGTCGTATTTAAAGAATTACGTGACAATGTCAGCACTTTGCAAAAAAACTGTTGACGACATGAGACAGCCGGCAAATCAATTAGTGCCTGTTCAGGCGTCTCAGACACCGTCAGGGGCGCTAAAACGCCCGTTACCTCAGATGGTCGACACAGACCCAGACACGGATACTGAATCCAGTGTCGACGGTGAGGAGACAAACGTAATGTCCAGTAGGGCCACACGTTGCATGATCATGGCAATGAAGGAGGCATTGAATATTTCTGACACTACAAGTACCACAAAAAAGGGTATTATGTGGGGTGTGAAAAAACTACCAGTAGTTTTTCCTGAATCAGATGAATTAAATGAGGTGTGTGATAAAGCGTGGTTTTCCCCCGATAAAAAACTGCTGATTTCTAATAAATTATTGGCACTATACCCTTTCTCGCCAGAGGTTAGGGCACGTTGGGAAACACCTCCTAGGGTAGATAAGGCGCTCACACGCTTATCAAAACAAGTGGCGTTACCGTCTCCCGATACGGCCGCCCTCAAGGAACCAGCTGATAGAAGGCTGGAAAATATCCTAAAAGGTATATACACACATACTGGTGTTATACTGCGACCAGCAATCGCCTCAGCCTGGATGTGCAGCGCTGGAGTGGCTTGGTCGGATTCCCTGACTGAAAATATTGATACCCTGCATAGGGACAGTATATTATTAACTATAGAGCATTTAAAGGATGCATTACTATATATGCGAGATGCACAGAGGGATATTTGCACCCTGGCATCTAGAGTGAGTGCGATGTCCATTTCTGCCAGAAGAGCGTTATGGACGCGACAGTGGTCAGGTGATGCGGATTCCAAACGACATATGGAAGTATTGCCGTATAAAGGGGAGGAGTTATTTGGGGTCGGTCTATCGGACCTGGTGGCCACGGCAACGGCTGGAAAATCCACCTTTTTACCCCAGGTCACCTCTCAGCAGAAAAAGACACCGTCTTCTCAAACTCAGTCCTTTCGTCCCCATAAGGGCAAGCGGGCAAAAGGCCACTCATTTCTGCCCCGGGGCAGAGGAAGGGGAAAAAGACTGCACCAGGCAGCCTCTTCCCAGGAGCAGAAGCCCTCCCCCGCTTCTGCCAAGTCTTCAGCATGACGCTGGGGCTCTACAAGCGGACTCAGGCACTGTGGGGGGCCGTCTCAAGAATTTCAGCGCGCAGTGGGCTCACTCGCAAGTGGACCCCTGGATCCTGCAGGTAGTATCACAGGGGTACAAATTGGAATTCGAGACGTCTCCCCCTCGCCGGTTCCTGAAGTCTGCTCTACCAACGTCTCCCTCCGACAGGGAGGCGGTAGTGGAAGCTATTCACAAGCTGTATTCCCAGCAGGTGATAATCAAGGTACCCCTCCTACAACAGGGAAAGGGGTATTATTCCACGCTGTTTGTGGTACCGAAGCCGGACGGCTCGGTGAGACCAATTTTAAATCTAAAATCCTTGAACACTTACATAAAAAGGTTCAAATTCAAGATGGAGTCACTCAGAGCAGTGATAGCGAACTTGGAAGAAGGGGACTATATGGTATCTCTAGACATCAAAGATGCTTATCTCCATGTCCCTATCTACCCTTCTCACCAAGGGTACCTCAGGTTTGTGGTACAAAACTGTCATTATCAGTTTCAGACGCTGCCGTTTGGATTGTCCACGGCACCACGGGTCTTTACCAAGGTAATGGCCGAAATGATGATTCTTCTTCGAAGAAAAGGTGTCTTAATTATCCCTTACTTGGACGATCTCCTGATAAGGGCAAGGTCCAGGGAACAGTTAGAGGTCGGAGTAGCACTATCTCAGGTAGTGCTACGTCAGCACGGGTGGATCCTAAATATCCCAAAATCACAGCTGATTCCAACAACACGTCTACTGTTCCTGGGGATGATTCTGGACACAGTCCAGAAAAAGGTGTTTCTCCCGGAGGAGAAGGCCAGGGAGTTATCCGAGCTAGTCAGGAAACTCCTAAAACCAGGCCAAGTGTCAGTGCATCAACGCACGAGAGTCCTGGGAAAAATGGTGGCTTCTTACGAAGCGATTCCATTCGGAAGATTCCATGCAAGAACTTTTCGGTGGGATCTGCTGGACAAATGGTCCGGATCGCATCTTCAGATGCATCAGCGGATAACCCTATCTCCAAGGACAAGGGTGTCTCTCCTGTGGTGGTTACAGAGTGCTCATCTTCTAGAGGGCCGCAGATTCGGCATTCAGGATTGGATGCTGGTGACCACCGATGCCAGCCTGAGAGGCTGGGGAGCAGTCACACAGGGAAGAAATTTCCAGGGCTTGTGGTCAAGCATGGAAACGTCTCTTCACATAAATATCCTGGAACTAAGGGCCATTTACAATGCCCTAAGTCAAGCAAGGCCTCTGCTTCAGGGTCAGTCGGTATTGATCCAATCGGACAACATCACGGCAGTCGCCCACGTCAACAGACAGGGCGGCACAAGAAGCAGGAGGGCAATGACAGAAGCTGCAAGGATTCTTCGCTGGGCGGAAAATCATGTGGTGGCACTGTCAGCAGTGATTGTAAACCGTTGGGAAAAACCAAAGGTGGACATGATGGCGTCCCGTCTCAACAAAAAACTGGACAGATATTGCGCCAGGTCAAGGGACCCTCAGGCAATAGCGGTGGACGCTCTGGTAACACCGTGGGTGTACCAGTCGGTGTATGTGTTCCCTCCTCTGCCTCTCATACCCAAAGTACTGAGAATCATAAGAAGGAGAGGAGTAAGAACTATACTCGTGGCTCCGGATTGGCCAAGAAGAACTTGGTACCCGGAACTACAAGAGATGCTCACGGAGGACCCGTGGCCTCTACCTCTAAGAAAGGACCTGCTCCAGCAGGGACCTTGTCTGTTCCAAGACTTACCGCGGCTGCGTTTGACGGCATGGCGGTTGAACGCCGGATCCTGATGGAAAAAGGCATTCCAGATGAAGTCATCCCTACCCTGATCAAAGCCAGGAAGGATGTAACCGCGAAACATTATCACCGCATTTGGCGAAAATATGTTGCGTGGTGTGAGGCCAAGAAGGCCCCCACAGAGGAATTTCAACTGGGTCGTTTCCTGCATTTCCTGCAAGCTGGACTGTCTATGGGCCTAAAATTAGGATCCATTAAGGTTCAAATTTCGGCCCTGTCGATCTTCTTCCAGAAAGAACTGGCTTCAGTGCCTGAAGTTCAGACGTTTGTCAAGGGGGTACTGCATATACAGCCTCCTTTTGTGCCACCAGTGGCACCTTGGGATCTCAATGTAGTTTTAGGGTTCCTAAAATCACATTGGTTTGAACCACTCACCACTGTGGAATTAAAATATCTCACATGGAAGGTGGTCATGCTGTTAGCTCTGGCGTCAGCCAGGCGTGTCTCAGAATTGGCGGCTTTGTCATATAAAAGCCCTTACCTAATTTTTCATTCAGACAGGGCAGAATTGAGGACTCGTCCTCAATTTCTCCCTAAGGTGGTTTCAGCGTTTCACATGAACCAACCTATTGTGGTGCCTGCGGCTACTAGGGACTTGGAGGACTCCAAGTTGTTGGACGTAGTCAGGGCCCTGAAAATATATGTTTCCAGGACGGCTGGAGTCAGAAAATCTGACTCGCTGTTTATCCTGTATGCACCCAACAAGCTGGGTGCTCCTGCTTCTAAGCAGACGATTGCTCGTTGGATTTGTAGTACAATTCAGCTTGCACATTCTGTGGCAGGACTGCCACAGCCAAAATCTGTTAAAGCCCATTCCACAAGGAAAGTGGGCTCATCTTGGGCGGCTGCCCGAGGGGTCTCGGCTTTACAACTTTGCCGAGCAGCTACTTGGTCAGGGGCAAACACGTTTGCAAAATTTTACAAATTCGATACCCTGGCTGAGGAGGACCTGGAGTTCTCTCATTCGGTGCTGCAGAGTCATCCGCACTCTCCCGCCCGTTTGGGAGCTTTGGTATAATCCCCATGGTCCTTACGGAAGTCCCAGCATCCACTAGGACGTCAGAGAAAATAAGAATTTACTTACCGATAATTCTATTTCTCATAGTCCGTAGTGGATGCTGGGCGCCCATCCCAAGTGCGGATTGTCTGCAATACTTGTATATAGTTATTGTTACAAAAAAAAAAAAAAAATCGGGTTGTTTATTGTTGTGAGCCATCTTTTCAGAGGCTCCTACGTTTATCATACTGTTAACTGGGTTCAGATCACAGGTTGTACAGTGTGATTGGTGTGGCTGGTATGAGTCTTACCCGGGATTCAAAATCCTTCCTTATTATGTACGCTCGTCCGGGCACAGTATCCTAACTGAGGCTTGGAGGAGGGTCATAGGGGGAGGAGCCAGTGCACACCAGCTAGTCTAAAGCTTTTACTTTTGTGCCCAGTCTCCTGCGGAGCCGCTATTCCCCATGGTCCTTACGGAAGTCCCAGCATCCACTACGGACTATGAGAAATAGAATTATCGGTAAGTAAATTCTTATTTTTTCTCTTTATGCAAAAAATCCATTGGAGAGAATTATTTTAGTTTTCAGTTGTTACTCCCTAAAATAGGATTGGTTACGTAGTGTTTCTCCAGATCGGTAATCTGAGAACTATGTACACATTCTGATTTTGCTGTAAGACGTGATTCTGAATGACAGAAAATGCATATCATACAGAAAATGGGAAGCAGAACATTGTTCCTGCATTATTATTTTTTTTTGTGTGCAGATTTTACCGTCAAGAGCCTACCTACTCACCAAGGTTGACAAAAAATATAATTGAAAATCTGTTTAAACCTGTATTTCGCCATCTGCTTCGTATTCCTCCAGATTGGCAGCAAAACTTAAAGACAATCTGTTTTAGCACATCAAACTATAAATGTAATTATTTTTACAATGCAAGATTTTAATTTTTTATTATGAGATTTGGAATATGCTATATAAACATTTTTTTTTTTTTGCCCTACAGCTATGATAAAAAGCTAATGACGATTTTCTGGATCTTGCTACAATGCTGTGTTACCGTTTTGTGCCCCTGCAAAAAATAAAATAAAAATAAAATAAATATATATATATATATATATATATATATATATATATATATATATATATATATATATATATATATATATATATTATTTTATGTCTCCTTACATATAACCAAGAGTTATTCACACCACGTCTTAGAGAGGTTATCTGCTTTTTTTTATTTTTTTTAAATACATTTGATCAATTATCCAAACCAAATCAAAACATTCAGCGTTCCTCACACATCCATTGTGCGGTCAGAGCTTGCTATTTTCTCTAACGTCCTAGTGGATGCTGGGAACTCCGTAAGGACCATGGGGATAGCGGGCTCCGAAGGAGGCTGGGCACTCTAGAAAGATCTTAGACTACCTGGTGTGCACTGGCTCCTCCCACTATGACCCTCCTCCAAGCCTCAGTTAGATTTCGTGCCCGGCCGAGGTTGGATGCACACTAGGGGCTCTCCTGAGCTCTTAGAAAGTTGTAGTCTTAGAATTTGTTATTTTCAGTGAGACCTGCTGGCAACAGGCTCACTGCAGCGAGGGACTAAGGGGAGAAGAAGCGAACTCGCCTGCTTGCAGCCGGATTGGGCTTCTTAGGCTACTGGACACCATTAGCTCCAGAGGGATCGACCGCAGGCCCAGCCTTGATGTTCGGTCCCGGAGCCGCGCCGCCGTCCCCCTTACAGAGCCAGAAGCAAGAAGATGGTCCGGAAAATCGGCGGCATGAAGACTCTGTCTTCACCAAGGTAGCGCACAGCACTGCAGCTGTGCGCCATTGCTCCTCTCACACACTTCACACTCCGGTCACTGAGGGTGCAGGGCGCTGGGGGGGGCGCCCTGAGGCAGCAATAAAAACACCTTGGCTGGCTAAAATACCTCAATATATGGCCCCAGGGGCTATATATGAGGTAAATACCCCTGCCAGAATTCCATAAAAAACGGGAGAATAGGCCGCGAAAAAGGGGCGGAGCCTATCTCCTCAGCACACTGGCGCCATTTTTCCCTCACAGCTCGGCTGGAGGGAAGCTCCCTGGCTCTTCCCTGCAATTCTACAGTACAGTAAGAGGGAAAAAAGAGAGGGGGGGGCATTAAAATTGGCATTGTATACAGTATATTATATAAAAGCTATTAGGGACATAACTCAGTTAGTCCCTGTATATATATAGCGCTCTGGTGTGTGCTGGCATACTCTTACTCTGTCCCCCCAAAGGGCTTTTGTGGGTCCTGTCCTCGTTTAGAGCATTCCCTGTGTGTCTGCGGTGTGTCGGTACGGCTGTGTCGACATGTTGAATGAGGAGGCTTATATGGTGACAGAACAGAGGCCGATATATGTGATGTCGCCCCCTGTGGGGCCGACACCAGAGTGGATGGATAGGTGAAAGGTATTAACCGACAGTGTCAACTCCTTACATAAAAGGGTGGATGACGTAACAGCTGTGGGACAGCCGGCTTCGCAGCCCGCGCCTGCCCAGGCGTCTCAAAGGCCATCAGGGGCTCAAAAACGCCCGCTCTCTCAGATGGCAGACACAGATGTCGACACGGAGTCTGACTCCAGTGTCGACAAGGTGGAGACATATACACAATCCACTAGGAACATCCGTGACGTGATCCCGGCAATAAAAAATGTGTTATACATTTCTGACTTTAACCCAAGCACCTCTAAAAATGGGTTTTAGGTTTGGGGAGAAAAAACAGGCAGTGTTTTGTTCCCCCATCAGATGAATAAATGAAGTGTGTGAAAGCGTGGGTTCCCCCGTTAAGAAACTGGTAATTTACAAAAAGTTACTGATGGCGTACCCTTTCCCGCCAGGTGGATAAGTTACGCTGGGAGATATCCCCTAGGGTGGATAAGGCGCTCACACGTTTGTCAAAAAAGGTGGCACTGCCGTCTTAGGATACGGCCACTTTAATAGGTACCTGTTGATAAAAAACAGAAGGCTATCCTGAAGTCTGTATTTACACACTCAGGTACTAGACTGAGACCTGCAGATAGTGCTGCTGCAGCGTGGTCGGTGACCCTGTCAAACAGGGATACTAGTTGGCAAACATAAAAACATATTAAAGACGTCGTCTTATATATGGGGGATGCACAGAGGGATATTTTGCCGACTGGCATCCAAAATAAATGTAATAACTAAAACAAAATCACCAAGTAGGCGCACGGTACCAGTGATGTTGATAAAACCACAATTTATTAACATAAAACCAATAACAAACTGATTAAAAGACACAACACTACACAGAGCATATAACTGAGGTATTATACCTTATAGTTCACACATAAAGTGTATAAATAAGTGAAAGGGACACTAATATGCAGGAGAACCCGTCTCTGTAAGATAGGGTTAATCTCTCACATTAATTCCATATCAGACAGTTTAAATGAAAAGGAAGTCCTGTAAACTGATGTAATTAGCGTTTGTGACCATAAAGGTGTCCAGATTTAAATAGTGTTTCCTTGGAGCAAAATAAACCAGCCGATTAATGTTACTCACTGAGACGTAATGATCTCTTGCTGTACGGGATAAATGGTTAAGAAACCGCTTGTTATCACCCTGTGCATGGGTGAGACATCCGTCAGCGGTATATTCAGATGAAAGCCACTTCTTTCTGTGCAGCACCAGTTGCCTGTATTAGATCACCATACAGATCCTCCAGCTTGCTGAGCGACGCCCGGCCGGGCAGGAGGTAACAATGTTCCAAATGCAAGGAGAGTTAGAGTGGAGTGATTGAATCAATGATTGAATGTAATGTCCATTCTGTCAGGAGGGTATTAGAGACCTGTCACTGGACAGGTGATGCTGACTTAAAAAGCGCATAGAGAGCCTTATAGGGGTGAGGAATTATTTGGGGATGGTCTCTGGGACCTCGTATCCACAGCAACTGCTGGGAAGAAATAATTTTACCTCAGGTTTCCTCACAGACAAAGGTACAGTCCTTTCGGCTTCAGAAAAGCAAGCGGGTCAAATGGCGCTTCCTTTCTGTACAGAGACAAGGGTAGAGGGAAAAAAGCTGCACCAGTCAGCCTGTTCCCAGAATCAAGATTCTTCCCCCGCCTCCTGTGAGGCCACACCATGACGCGGGTGCTCCACAGGTGTAGCCAGGTACGGTGGGGGGCCGTCTCAAAAATTTCAGCAATTAGTGGGCTCGCTCACAGGTGGATCCCTGTTTCTTTCAAGTAGTATTTCAGGGGTACAAGCTGGAATTCGAGATGTCTCCCCCCAGCCGTTTCCTAAAATATGCCTTGCTGACAACTCCCTCAGGCAGGGAGGCTGTGCTAGAGGCAATTAATAAGCGGTATTCCCAGCAGGTAATACTCAAGGTGCCCCTACTTCAACAAGGACGGGGTTACTATTCCACACGGGTTGGGGTACCGAAACCGCATGGTTCGGTGTGACCCATTTTATATTTAAAATCCTTGAACACAAAAATTCAAGTTCAAGATGGAATCGCTCAGGGCGGTTATTCCAAGCCTGGACGAGGGGGATTACATGGTATCCTGGGACATCAAGGATGCTTACCTGCATGTCCCCATTTACCATCCTCGCCAGGAGTACCTCAGATTTGTGGTACAGGATTACCATTACCAAGTCCAGACACTGCCGTTTGGACTGTACATGGCACCGAGGGTGTTTTATCAAGGTAATGGCCGAAATGTTGATACTCCTTCAAAAAAAGGGAGTTGTAATTATCCCGTACTTGGACAATCTCGTTATAAGGGCGAGGTCCAAGGAGCAGTTGGTAGTCGGGGTAGCACTATTTTGGAAAGTGCTACAACAGCATGGTTGGATTCTAAACAGTCCAAAGTCACAGCTGGTTCCTATGACACGTCTACTGTTCCTGGGGATGGTTCTGGACATAAACCAGAAATAGTGTTTCTCCCGGAGGAGAAAGCCAAGGAGTTGTCATCTCTAGTCAGAGACCTCCTGAAGCCAAAATAGGTAGCGGTGCATCATTGCACGCGAGTCCTGGGAAAAATGGTAGCTTCCTACGAAGCAATCCCATTAGGCAGGTTCCATACAAGAACTTTTCAGAGGGACCTGTTGGACAAGTGGTCCGGATCGCATCTTCCGATGCATAGGCTGATAACCCTGTCTCCAAGGACCAGGGTATCTCTACTGTGGTGGCTGCAGAGTGCCCATCTTCAAGAGGGCCGCAGGTTCAGCATACAGGACTAGGTCCTAGTGACCATGGATTCCAGCCTTTGAGGCTGGGAGGCAGTCACACAGGGAATAAATTTCCAGGGACTTTGGTCAAGTCAGGTTATTTCCCTACACATAAATATTCTGGACCTGAGGGCCATTTACAATGCCCTGAGGCCGGCAAGGCCTCTGCTTCAAAACCAGCCGGTACTGATCCAATCAGACAACATCACGGCAGTCGCCCATGTAAACCAACAGGGCGGCACAAGAAGCAGGATGGCGATGGCAGAAGCCACAAGGATTCTCCGATAGGCGGAAAATCATGTGTTAGCACTGTCAGCAGTGTTCATTCCCGGAGTGGACAACTGGGAAGCAGATCTTCTCAACAGACACGACCTCCACCCGGGAGAATGGGGACTTCCTCCAGAAGTCTTCCAATAGGATTGTACACCATTGGGAAAGGCCACAGGTGGACATGATGGCGTCCCGCCTCAACAAAAAGCTATAAAAGATATTGCACCGGGTCAAGGGACCCTCAGGCGATATCTATGGACGCTCTGGTAACACCGTGGGTGTACCAGTCGGTTTATGTGTTCTCCCCTCTGCCTCTCATACCAAAGGTACTGAGAATAATAAGAAGGCGAGGAGTAAGAACGATACTCGTGGATGGCCAAGAAGAGCTTGGTACCCAGAACTTCAAGAATTTATATCAGAGGACCCATGGCCTCTGCCGCTCAGACAGGACCTGCGGCAGCAGGGGCCCTGTCTGTTCCAAGACTTACCGCGGCTGCGTTTGTCGGCATGGCGGTTGAACGCCGGATCCTGAAGGAAAAGGGCATTCCGGAGGAAGTCATTCCTACGCTTACTAAAGCCAGGAAAGAGGTTACAGCAACTCATTATCACCGCATATGGCGAAAATATGTTGCATGGTGTGAGGCCGAAAGGGCCCCAACAGAGGAATTTCAACTAGGTCGATTTCTGCATTTCCTGCAAGCAGGAGTGACTATGGGCCTTAAATTGGGTTCCATTAAGGTACAGATCTCGGCTCTGTCGATTTTCTTTCAAAAAGAACTAGCTTCAGTACCTGAAGTTCAGACATTTATAAAAGGAGTGCTGCAGAGTCAGCCCCCGTTTGTGCCTCCTGTGGCACCTTGGGATCTCAACGTGGTGTTGAGTTTCTTAAAATCACATTGGTTTGAACCACTAAAAACCGTGGATCTGAAATATCTCACGTGGAAGGTGGTTATGTTATTGGCCTTGGCTTCTGCCAGGCGAGTATCAAAGTTGGCGGCTTTGTCTTGTAAAAGCCCTTATTTGATTTTCCATATGGATAGGGCAGAATTGAGGACTCGTCCCCAGTTTCTCCCAAAGGTGGTGTCAGCGTTTCACCTGAACCAGCCTATTGTGGTGCCTAGGCTACTAGGGACTTGGAGGACTCCAAGTTGCTAGACGTTGTCAGGGCACTGAAAATATATGTTTCCAGAACGGCTAGAGTCAGAAAATCTGACTCGCTGTTTATCCTATATGCACCTAACAAGCTGGGTGCTCCTGCTTCTAAGCAGACTATTGCTCGTTGGATTTGTAGTACAATTCAGCTTGCACATACTGTGGCAGGCCTGCCACAGCCAAAATCTGTCAATGCCCATTCCACAAGGAAGGTGGGCTCATCTTGGGCAGCTGCCCGAGGGGTCTCGGCTTTACAACTTTGCCGAGCAGCTACTTGGTCAGGGGCAAACACGTTTGTAAAATTCTACAAATTTGATACCCTGGCTGAGGAGGACCTGGAGTTCTCTCATTCAGTGCTGCAGAGTCATCCGCACTCTCCCGCCCGTTTGGGAGCTTTGGTATAATCCCCATGGTCCTTACGGAGTTCCCAGCATCCACTAGGACGTTAGAGAAAATAAGAATTTACTTACCGGTAATTCTATTTCTCGTAGTCCGTAGTGGATGCTGGGCGCCCATCCCAAGTGCGGTTTATCTGCAATACTTGTACATAGTTATTGTTAACTAAATCGGGTTATTTGTTGAGCCATCTGTTGAGAGGCTCTATTGTTTCATACTGTTAACTGTGTTTCATATCACGAGTTGTACGGTGTGATTGGTGTGGCTGGTATGAGTCTTACCCGGGATTCAAAATCCTTCCTTATTGTGTACGCTCGTCCGGGCACAGTACCTAACTGAGGCTTGGAGGAGGGTCATAGTGGGAGGAGCCAGTGCACACCAGGTAGTCTAAGATCTTTCTAGAGTGCCCAGCCTCCTTCGGAGCCCGCTATCCCCATGGTCCTTACGGAGTTCCCAGCATCCACTACGGACTACGAGAAATAGAATTACCGGTGAGTAAATTCTTATTTTTATCCCTGCACATGTACTGTAGCTGAAAATATGCTGCTTTGAACAACTGTGGGTGATCCAAAGTTGCACACATGTCAGAAACCGCTCTACTTGAGGCTGAGTGGATGTAACTGGACAGCAATTGGGCGTTTACATGTAGGATAAGTGTTCTGATGGCATGTGGGCGGGATTACAGACTTGTCAGAGGTGAGCATACGCAGAGATCTGTCGGATTTCTGACAGAATAGCGTTGGTTCAGATTTGTGCTGATAATGACTACTTTCACAGGTGGATGGATAAGGACTGCATTGATGCGGCCGACTTTAAATACAGGTCAAAGAGCCTCATTTATTTCTGAGCATTTAATTTGGCCGCATCAGCAGCAGACTTATATGCAATATTGAATCAGGCCCTTAATACGGCTACCACTAAATCTAATGCTGCTGCGCTTGTTGCAGTTGTGATAGAGTTCACACTTACCAGCACATCATTCTGTTAGTAACATGCATGTGACCTATGAGGCCATCAATGAAACAGTAATCCCCATTGTATGATGGTCTTCAGAACTATTCACTGTTAACTACATACAAAGGATCCGCAAACTCCAAAATGTAGTCGTACGATTAGACTATTGCTGCTGTGACCATCTAGTCCAGGCCTGGCCAACCTGTGGCTCTCCAGATGTAGTGAAACTACACATCCCAGCATGCCCTGCCACAGTTTTAGCATTCCCTAATAGCAAAACTGTGGCAAGGCATGATGGGACTTGTAGTTTTACAACAGCTGGAGAGCCACAGGTTGGCCAGGCCTGATCTAGTCAGTCACTTGCTGATCTATTACAGTGATTTGGTGAGCTGATCTATCCCAGTGATCTGGTGAGGAAATTAAGTTGTTCACTTTCATCCTGTTGAAAGCTTCTCTAACGATTTTTTGTTGTTGTGAATTTATTCTGTATATTAGGAATTTACTGGAACTAAACACACACAGCATTTTCATGCATATAGTATAAGCAATTGCTTATTAACCCTTGAAATCAAAATACAAAGTGCATTTGTGGCTGCTTGTTGTCCTCTATTCTGTATAATATGCTACAACTAGAACCATTCTGTTACAGTGTTATTGTATGACAATGGCAGTACGGATGGTGTAATGGTTAGCATTACTGCCTCACAGCACTGAGGTCATGGGTTCGATTCCCACCGTGGATCTAACTGTGCGGAGTTTGTATATTCTTCCTGTACTTGCGTGGGTTTCCTCCGGGTACTCTGGTTTCCTCCCACAATCCAAAAATATACTGGTAGGTTAATTGGCTTCCAACAAAACCTAACCCTAGTGTCAATTAGAGATGAGCGCCTGAAATTTTTCGGGTTTTGGTTTTGGGTTCGGTTCCGCGGCCGTGTTTTGGGTTCGAACGCGTTTTGGCAAAACCTCACCGAATTTTTTTTGTCGGATTCGGGTGTGTTTTGGATTCGGGTGTTTTTTTCAAAAAACACTAAAAAACAGCTTAAATCATAGAATTTGGGGGTCATTTTGATCCCAAAGTATTATTAACCTCAAAAACCATAATTTACACTCATTTTCAGTCTATTCTGAATACCTCACACCTCACAATATTATTTTTAGTCCTAAAATTTGCACCGAGGTCGCTGTGTGAGTAAGATAAGCGACCCTAGTGGCCGACACAAACACCGGGCCCATCTAGGAGTGGCACTGCAGTGTCACGCAGGATGTCCCTTCCAAAAAACCCTCCCCAAACAACACATGACGCAAAGAAAAAGAAAAGAAAAAAGAGGTGCAAGATGGAATTGTCCTTGGGCCCTCCCACCCACCCTTATGTTGTATAAACAAAACAGGACATGCACACTTTAACCAACCCATCATTTCAGTGACAGGGTCTGCCACACGACTGTGACTGATATGACGGGTTGGTTTGGACCCCCCCCAAAAAAGAAGCAATTAATCTCTCCTTGCACAAACTGGCTCTACAGAGGCAAGATGTCCACCTCATCATCACCCTCCGATATATCACCGTGTACATCCCCCTCCTCACAGATTATCAATTCGTCCCCACTGGAATCCACCATCTCAGCTCCCTGTGTACTTTGTGGAGGCAATTGCTGCTGGTCAATGTCTCCGCGGAGGAATTGATTATAATTCATTTTAATGAACATCATCTTCTCCACATTTTCTGGATGTAACCTCGTACGCCGATTGCTGACAAGGTGAGCGGCGGCACTAAACACTCTTTCGGAGTACACACTTGTGGGAGGGCAACTTAGGTAGAATAAAGCCAGTTTGTGCAAGGGCCTCCAAATTGCCTCTTTTTCCTGCCAGTATAAGTACGGACTGTGTGACGTGCCTACTTGGATGCGGTCACTCATATAATCCTCCACCATTCTATCAATGTTGAGAGAATCATATGCAGTGACAGTAGACGACATGTCCGTAATCGTTGTCAGGTCCTTCAGTCCGGACCAGATGTCAGCATCAGCAGTCGCTCCAGACTGCCCTGCATCACCGCCAGCGGGTGGGCTCGGAATTCTGAGCCTTTTCCTCGCACCCCCAGTTGCGGGAGAATGTGAAGGAGGAGATGTTGACAGGTCGCGTTCCGCTTGACTTGACAATTTTGTCACCAGCAGGTCTTTCAACCCCAGCAGACTTGTGTCTGCCGGAAAGAGAGATCCAAGGTAGGCTTTAAATCTAGGATCGAGCACGGTGGCCAAAATGTAGTGCTCTGATTTCAACAGATTGACCACCCGTGAATCCTTGTTAAGCGAATTAAGGGCTCCATCCACAAGTCCCACATGCCTAGCGGAATCGCTCCGTGTTAGCTCCTCCTTCAATGTCTCCAGCTTCTTCTGCAAAAGCCTGATGAGGGGAATGACCTGACTCAGGCTGGCAGTGTCTGAACTGACTTCACGTGTGGCAAGTTCAAAGGGCATCAGAACCTTGCACAACGTTGAAATCATTCTCCACTGCGCTTGAGACAGGTGCATTCCACCTACTATATCGTGCTCAATTGTATAGGCTTGAATGGCCTTTTGCTGCTCCTCCAACCTCTGAAGCATATAGAGGGTTGAATTCCACCTCGTTACCACTTCTTGCTTCAGATGATGGCAGGGCAGGTTCAGTAGTTTTTGGTGGTGCTCCAGTCTTCTGTACGTGGTGCCTGTACGCCGAAAGTGTCCCGCAATTCTTCTGGCCACCGACAGCATCTCTTGCACGCCCCTGTCGTTTTTTAAAAAATTCTGCACCACCAAATTCAAGGTATGTGCAAAACATGGGACGTGCTGGAATTTGCCCATATTTAATGCACACACAATATTGCTGGCGTTGTCCGATGCCACAAATCCACAGGAGAGTCCAATTGGGGTAAGCCATTCCGCGATGATCTTCCTCAGTTGCCGTAAGAGGTTTTCAGCTGTGTGCGTATTCTGGAAAGCGGTGATACAAAGCGTAGCCTGCCTAGGAAAGAGTTGGCGTTTGCGAGATGCTGCTACTGGTGCCGCCGCTGCTGTTCTTGCGGCGGGAGTCCATACATCTACCCAGTGGGCTGTCACAGTCATATAGTCCTGACCCTGCCCTGCTCCACTTGTCCACATGTCCGTGGTTAAGTGGACATTGGGTACAACTGCATTTTTTAGGACACTGGTGAGTCTTTTTCTGACGTCCGTGTACATTCTCGGTATCGCCTGCCTAGAGAAGTGGAACCTAGATGGTATTTGGTAACGGGGGCACACTGCCTCAATAAATTGTCTAGTTCCCTGTGAACTAACGGCGGATACCGGACGCACGTCTAACACCAACATAGTTGTCAAGGCCTCAGTTATCCGCTTTGCAGCAGGATGACTGCTGTGATATTTCATCTTCCTCGCAAAGGACTGTTGAACAGTCAATTGCTTACTGGAAGTAGTACAAGTGGGCTTACGACTTCCCCTCTGGGATGACCATCGACTCCCAGCAGCAACAACAGCAGCGCCAGCAGCAGTAGGCGTTACACGCAAGGATGCATCGGAGGAATCCCAGGCAGGAGAGGAATCGTCAGAATTGCCAGTGACATGGCCTGCAGGACTATTGGCATTCCTGGGGAAGGAGGAAATTGACACTGAGGGAGTTGGTGGGGTGGTTTGCGTGAGCTTGGTTACAAGAGGAAGGGATTTACTGGTCAGTGGACTGCTTCCGCTGTCACCCAAAGTTTTTGAACTTGTCACTGACTTATTATGAATGCGCTGCAGGTGATGTATAAGGGAGGATGTTCCGAGGTGGTTAACGTCCTTACCCCTACTTATTACAGCTTGACAAAGGGAACACACGGCTTGACACCTGTTGTCCGCATTTCTGGTGAAATACCTCCACACCGAAGAGCTGATTTTTTTGGTATTTTCACCTGGCATGTCAACGGCCATATTCCTCCCACGGACAACAGGTGTCTCCCCGGGTGCCTGACTTAAACAAACCACCTCACCATCAGAATCCTCCTGGTCAATTTCCTCCCCAGCGCCAGCAACACCCATATCCTCCTCATCCTGGTGTACTTCAACACTGACATCTTCAATCTGACTATCAGGAACTGGACTGCGGGTGCTCCTTCCAGCACTTGCAGGGGGCGTGCAAATGGTGGAAGGCGCATGCTCTTCACGTCCAGTGTTGGGAAGGTCAGGCATCGCAACCGACACAATTGGACTCTCCTTGTGGATTTGGGATTTCGAAGAATGCACAGTTCTTTGCTGTGCTGCTTTTGCCAGCTTGAGTCTTTTCATTTTTCTAGCGAGAGGCTGAGTGCTTCCATCCTCATGTGAAGCTGAACCACTAGCCATGAACATAGGCCAGGGCCTCAGCCGTTCCTTGCCACTCCTTGCCACTCCGTGTCGTAAATGGCATATTGGCAAGTTTACGCTTCTCCGACGACAATTTTATTTTAGGTTTTGGAGTCCTTTTTTTTCTGATATTTGGTGTTTTGGATTTGACATGCTCTGTACTATGACATTGGGCATCGGCCTTGGCAGACGACGTTGCTGGCATTTCATCGTCTCGGCCATGACTAGTGGCAGCAGCTTCAGCACGAGGTGGAAGTGGATCTTGATCTTTCCCTAATTTTGGAACCTCAACTTTTTTGTTCTCCATATTTTAATAGGCACAACTAAAAGGCACCTCAGGTAAACAATGGAGATGGATACTAGTATACAATTATGGACTGCCTGCCGAGTGCAGACACAGAGGTAGCCACAGCCGTGAACTACCGTACTGTACTGTGTCTGCTGCTAATATAGACTGGTTGATAAAGAGATGTCTATGTAACTATGTATGTATAAAGAAGAAAGAAAAAAAAAACCACGGTTAGGTGGTATACAATTATGGACGGACTGCCTGCCGAGTGCCGACACAGAGGTAGCCACAGCCGTGAACTACCGCACTGTACTGTGTCTGCTGCTAATATATAGACTGGTTGATAAAGAGATAGTATACTCGTAACTAGTATGTATGTATAAAGAAAGAAAAAAAAACCACGGTTAGGTGGTATATACAATTATGGACGGGCTGCCGAGTGCCGACACAGAGGTAGCCACAGCCGTGAACTACCGCACTGTACTGTGTCTGCTGCTAATATATAGACTGGTTGATAAAGAGATAGTATACTCGTAACTAGTATGTATGTATAAAAGAAAAAAAAACCACGGTTAGGTGGTATATACAATTATGGACGGGCTGCCGAGTGCCGACACAGAGGTAGCCACAGCCGTGAACTACCGCACTGTACTGTGTCTGCTGCTAATAGACTGGTTGATAAAGAGATAGTATACTCGTAACTAGTATGTATGTATAAAGAAAGGAAAAAAAAACCACGGTTAGGTGGTATATACAATTATGGACGGGCTGCCGAGTGCCGACACAGAGGTAGCCACAGCCGTGAACTACCGCACTGTACTGTGTCTGCTGCTAATAGACTGGTTGATAAAGAGATAGTATACTCGTAACTAGTATGTATGTATAAAGAAAGAAAAAAAAACCACGGTTAGGTGGTATATACAATTATGGACGGGCTGCCGAGTGCCGACACAGAGGTAGCCACAGCCGTGAACTACCGCACTGTACTGTGTCTGCTGCTAATATATAGACTGGTTGATAAAGAGATAGTATACTCGTAACTAGTATGTATGTATAAAGAAAGAAAAAAAAACCACGGTTAGGTGGTATATACAATTATGGACGGGCTGCCGAGTGCCGACACAGAGGTAGCCACAGCCGTGAACTACCGCACTGTACTTTGTCTGCTGCTAATATATAGACTGGTTGATAAAGAGATAGTATACTCGTAACTAGTATGTATGTATAAAGAAAGAAAAAAAAACCACGGTTCGGTGGTATATACAATTATGGACGGGCTGCCGAGTGCCGACAGAGGTAGCCACAGCCGTGAACTACTGCACTGTACTGTGTCTGCTGCTAATATATAGACTGGTTGATAAAGAGATAGTATACTCGTAACTAGTATGTATGTATAAAGAAAGAAAAAAAAACCACGGTTCGGTGGTATATACAATTATGGACGGGCTGCCGAGTGCCGACAGAGGTAGCCACAGCCGTGAACTACTGCACTGTACTGTGTCTGCTGCTAATATATAGACTGGTTGATAAAGAGATAGTATACTCGTAACTAGTATGTATGTATAAAGAAAGAAAAAAAAACCACGGTTAGGTGGTGTATACAATTATGGACGGGCTGCCGAGTGCCGACACAGAGGTAGCCACAGCCGTGAACTACCGCACTGTACTGTGTCTGCTGCTAATATATAGACTGGTTGATAAAGAGATAGTATACTCGTAACTAGTATGTATGTATAAAGAAAGAAAAAAAAACCACGGTTAGGTGGTATATACAATTATGGACGGGCTGCCGAGTGCCGACACAGAGGTAGCCACAGCCGTGAACTACCGCACTGTACTGTGTCTGCTGCTAATATATAGACTGGTTGATAAAGAGATAGTATACTCGTAACTAGTATGTATGTATAAAGAAAGAAAAAAAAACCACGGTTAGGTGGTATATACAATTATGGACGGGCTGCCGAGTGCCGACACAGAGGTAGCCACAGCCGTGAACTACCGCACTGTACTGTGTCTGCTGCTAATATAGACTGGTTGATAAAGAGATAGTATACTACTAATATTATATATACTGGTGGTCAGGTCACTGGTCACTAGTCACACTGGCAGTGGCACTCCTGCAGCAAAAGTGTGCACTGTTTAATTTTAATATATTATGTACTCCTGGCTCCTGCTATAACCTATAACTGGCACTGCAGTGCTCCCCAGTCTCCCCCACAATTATAAGCTGTGTGAGCTGAGCACAGTCAGATATATATATACATTGATGCAGCACACTGGGCTGAGCAGTGCACACAGATATGGTATGTGACTGAGTCACTGTGTGTATCGTTTTTTTCAGGCAGAGAACGGATATATTAAATAAAACAAACAACTGCACTGTCTGGTGGTCACTGTGGTCGTCAGTCACTAAACTCTGCACTCTCTTCTACAGTATCACAGCCTCAGGTCAATCTCTCTCTCTCTCTCTCAACCCTAATCTAAATGGAGAGGACGCCAGCCACGTCCTCTCCCTATCAATCTCAATGCACGTGTGAAAATGGCGGCGACGCGCGGCTCCTTATATAGAATCCGAGTCTCGCGATAGAATCCGAGCCTCGCGAGAATCCGACAGCGTCATGATGACGTTCGGGCGCGCTCGGGTTAACCGAGCAAGGCGGGAAGATCCGAGTCGCTCGGACCCGTGAAAAAAAACATGAAGTTCGGGCGGGTTCGGATTCAGAGAAACCGAACCCGCTCATCTCTAGTGTCAATGTGTCTGTGTGTACATGTGGTAGGGAATATAGAGTGTAAGCTCCACTGGGGCAGGGACTGATGTGAATGGGCAAATATTCTCTGTAAAGTGCTGCGGAATATGTGTGTGCTATATAAATAACTGGTAATAAATAAATGACAAGGCAGTATATTCTTGAATCCACAAATCAGCTGTATAAAAAAAAACTATTAAATCTATTGAGAGCGTTATGTTCGTAGTCATTTGTATTGATTTACTGAATTGCTATAATACAATACTTTAAGTAGATTTTTGTTTTCTATTGTAGACATTTTCAGTAGCAAATATCTGACCTAAAATTATCCCTTGCAGTTTGTGACTTTTCTCATGTTAAATCAAGAAAGACTTGCTGTACTTTATCCCTGTTAGGTACATGGTTAAAGTTATTCCCCATTTGCTGCTGGGGTCCTTACTTAAATTCCAACCAACTGTGTGGAGTTTGTATCTTGCAGGGCGCAATTTTATTGTTTTCCCTTGTGGCTACCACTAGGGGCCGTAATACAGCAATTCAAGTGTTCAGTTGTTTAGACGCCTGTTAGCTGCAGCGGAGATATTTCTTCTTGCGACCTCCGGAGGTACGAAAACAAAAGTGTGCAAAGTCCATTGTTTGGGCATCCTAACCACTTCTTTAGACCGATTTAGTCGCGTCAATACTAATAGGTGCCCGAATGAAGAAACAATTGAATTGCTCCTTAGGGCACCTATTCGTATAGACGCTTAGCAGGGGTCGCACAAAACAATTTAATTGCCCCCATAGATTTTAAGCTTCATTAGGGCAGGAGCTGATCTGGGCAATTAAATATTGTCTCTAGAGCACTGTAGATGATGGTGCTCTATAAATAACTATTACTAAAATAATAAACGCGATTCAACACAGTGTTAATAGCATCAGGAAGGAAGTCCTGGAGCTATTTAATTGACTGCGATGTTAAGGCCATCTAGAGGATTTCCGCTAGCACTCCTAAGGTGCAAGCAGAAATCTAACTAAACTAGTGCAGTGATGCTGTTTTCTTAATTGAATCAAGCCTATAGACACTAGTGAGTAGATGTTGTGCTTCAAATACTCTTCCTAAAAGCAGCAGCTCTGACGCAGCTTCTTTTTAAAAATTCTGTATCTGACAAATGCAAAATTAATGTTTTGTTTTCTAGGTGGTATTGTTCTTTATTTTACAAATTATCTAGGTAATGGCTCCACAGATGTACTCATTAAGGAGAACAAATCAATATTTGTTTTGTAATTTAAAAGGGAAATGTAAGCCTGACCTTCTCTAAATTCAAAGGGCAAAATTTGTATTCCACAGAAAATCAAAGAAATGCCTGTATTTTATTTGTATTAAAATGGGAAATCCAAGCAAATGAATAAAAATCACAGAGGGCAGCACAAGCTACAGTACTCCACTCTCTGCCCTGCTGCAGAATACGAGAAGGACAAGATGACCAGGAGACCCACCAGACGCTCTGCCAATCACAAGCAGTTCTCCCATTCTAGCCATTATGTGATTGGCTGGAGTCCTGAGGATTTCCTTCTTTGATCACACCTCAATATAGGTTCATTGAATCTCTATTAATGTAGCTGTGATACATCAGCTTTTCAGGGTTGTGCTTCTCCATGTTTGTATCAGTGAGAGAATAAGTGATTGAAAAGCTTTTGCATTCATTACATAAAACACTGTGTCCGCCGGTCAGCCGTACTACACCCCTTGCAGAGTATTCTCTTATGTGACTATACCCTTCTGAATTCATACTTAGATCACAGTGCACTTGTGTTGCAGTGCACCTCTTTGGACACAGTGTTTTATGTAATGAATGCAAAAGCTTCACTCGCAGTGAAGTTCATTCCCGGGAATGTGTCCCGGTATATTTGCCGGGACACATTCCCGGGAATGACCCTTTCACATTAGCGGGCTGACCCGGCATATTGCCGGGTCAGTGACGTCACCGCTGAGTCTCCCAGAGGCGGTGCTTGGAGATAATCTTCTCCAAGCACCGCCTCCTCCTATGAAGAGAACGGGTGCCGGGTCGTCTTGACCCGGTATACCCGTTTACACTGCCAGCTTCCCGGTACGGTCCCGGGTTCAACCCTGGTCGAGACCTGGGATGAAATCCCGGGATGCTCGTCCCGGGAAATGGACCCTGTACCCATTCACACTGAGAAAAATCCCGGGATGATGCGCGTTCACGTGCAATATCCCGGGATTTTTCTGCGAGTGTAAAAGGGGTACTGTTCTCTCACTGATACAAACATGGAGAAGCACAACCCTGAAAAGCTGGGGTGTAGTACGGCTGACTGGCGGTCAGCTTACCGACGAGATGCTATGGTAGCAAACATTTCTTATTTTTGCTCCCACCTCTGCCAAAATAAGAAATGTTTTACTTACTTTAAAACTGGGAAGTGTGCACAGCTCTAGTGTGACCTCGCGCTGAATTAAAGCTTCCACTCGTACATGTTGTTTTTCTGTACATTTGTGTGCATTGTCCTTATGCTAACACACAAGTCCGTGGCAGCTGGTGTACATTAGTGGGTAAACACCCTACTGACTCCTCAGAACAAAATGAATTTACCTACAGATGTATTAGAATGTGTATTATGTAGAACTTGGTCTACTCCAGACAAGGTTTGTGCAAATAGTCCTAATATCTGACCGTGAATGTTCGCATGTGCACTTGTGACTTATGGCGTAAGGGTTAGATTGCAGTGAGTTTAAAGAGGCCCAAATGAAGGGTCAGACTGAAACACAGACCCCTTTGTTCAGGTCTCAATGTCTTGTGTCCTGAGGATTAGCACTAAGACGTTAATACTGCGCACAACATGTTTTGATACTGAATATAGAATTACAGGAGAGAAAAAAAATCCTTGTCTATAGCAATTGCCATATTTCATTCATAGGTTTACTATACAGTAACATGTGAACTTTGCTATAAAACATTGCTTTGTAATTTTTAATAGTGTCAGTACAAGCCTTCTCAAAGCATGTGATCTGTCTGTGTGAAAGGGTTAAAACAAAACCACCAGGTCTGTATAAAAATGACTAAAATCCCCCCAAATGATATCTGTCACTCACTATTTATCATCCAATTCAGCCATTAGAGGTGGTTAAGGAGCTGGCCCTCATTGGAAAGTTTATAGCCGTTTCCTGATTTATCCCATAATAAAATCTGACTCTGAGGCTCACACAGACATTATTGAATGGGGCTTAATGACAGAAATGTATCATAGCTTATTCATATAAAAAGTATCCCAAACTGACATACAATAATACAGATGCAAACCAGTATACTGTATTTTAGCCCACAGGAGGAATGAGGAGAAGTCCATTAAACTCAGGGGGGCAATTCAAATGTTTTTTGGGGTGCCCATCAGAGCAATTCAGTTGTTGCTCTGATCGAGCGTCCATTACTTTATAAGTGCCCAAATAAATGGGGATACCTGCAATTAATGGCTAATCCCATCTAAACTTCCTGCTTAGGGAACCTACACAACAGACTTATTGCACATTTCTTCTCGCCGCCTCAGCAGGCAGCTAAAATAATTGTCTCTTCCGCGGCTAATGGGTGCCCAAACAGACCAACAATTGAATTGCTGCTTTTTGTGCCCTCTAGTGGTAGCTGCAGGGGAAACAATTGATTCGCCCCCAGTGTGTTTTTCTGCACAAGGCTTAAGGGGCATGCACACTAGACGATTTAAGTGGACGATATGCACAATAAAGATATTATCGTGCATTTTGTCAAGTGTGTTTGCATGATGATAATGATGCGCACTTCCGCGTGTCGTTATCATTTATCTTTATCAACTGAACATGCAGTCCAATTTAGGCTATATCTTTCATGACTGCATGTTCAGGGATGGGAGGGGTGACGTCACTTAACAATATTGTACACTTTATCGTTCAGTGTGTATGCACTTTATCTTTCATTCTGCGGCATTCGTAATGTTGGGCAGTAAGGCCTGACTTGCAGTCAGCATTTCAATTTATCCCAAAAATGTGATAACAGGTTCATCCACACCAGCCTCTGTAAATTATTCTTTGATGCACCTTGCTTTTCTTTATGGGTACTCCTCTCCAAACTTGACACAAAGGTGTCAATTTAATTTGCTGACAGTTGAATAGTGCCGGGAATTAACTCCCGGTGCAATTCAATACAGCGCCATGTGACAATTGTCGGTATTTCCTCTCGCACCCCCAGGGTGTGCGAGCAAAAATCTGACAAAAGTGCTGGCGCACGGCCCTCGCGAGGCTGATTCTGTCGGAAATCAGCATCGCGCCGGGCAGTTAAGTCAGAAAATGACCGTTCTCCCGACAAATCAGCCTGTTAAGTACGGGAGAACGGGCATTCGCCGACTTAACATGAGCAGAGTTGAATAGTGACGGGAGCAAATTTCCGGCGCTATTCAACTGTCGGCAAATTGAATTGACACCAAAGTTTGAAGTACACAAATCTCTAGAACAGTGGTTCTCAACAGTTCTTAATTTCTTTAATCATTCACAGGTGAAGTAATCTGTTTTGCTTGGTCAGTAGCTATACCACCTGCTTCCACAGAGAGAAATCCTCAAAACATGATCTGGAAAACTTGAGTGTTGAGAAACACTGCTCTAGGATGTCATAGTGTGATGCAGAATTAATGTCTCCCATCACAGGGCCAAAACCATGAAAAACGCCCCAGGTATTGGGGCAGTACGGATGGTTTAATAGTTTAGCATTACTGCCTCACAGCACTGAGGTCATAGGTTCAATTTTCATCATGGCCTTAACTGTGTGGAGTTTGTATATTCTCCATGTACTTGCATGGGTTTCCTCCGGGTACTCCTGTTTCTTCCCATAATCCAAAATATACTGGTAGGTTAATTGGCTCCCAACAAAAAAATTAACACTACCGTGAATGTGTGTACGTGTGGTAGGATTATTATGTTGGACAATGGGAATGAAAAGGAAGATTGTTTGTGTGCATTCTCCCATGGTGTAAATGATTAAATCATTTGTGTGGAAGCACGAGTGTTTATGAATGGCTGATTGGGTTGCTTGGTGATGAATTTTATGATATTATGTACGGACACATAATTTTCATATTTGACTATTCACCTAACAAATGGTTTATTTGCAGATAATTGCAGATGTACCGTAACCTTTACTTCCTGCCCGTGCACTTCTCATAAAGGGACTGTATCACTGTCAGTTATTTCCTGGTAACTGCTCCCACCCATATCTCCTTACCTAAAATGCAACATTTATTGCAGTTATAGATGACTCTACTCTTTAGCCAGCAACATCATACCGATAACTGCTTATTTTACCAGCAAATTGAATTTTCTTTGTATATTTTGCAGTCAAAGGAAAAGATCAAGAGAAGCCAGATGTCAAAATATTTAAAGGTAATGCTGTTACATTTCCTATATCTTTTGCCTATACAGTAGTCATTTTCATGCTTAGCAAAGTGTTAAGTACAGATGTAAAACCATTCTGTGTATTATCTGGTTAGTTTCATATTCTCACATTCCTAATGAAGAGCCATAACACAATATAAACCCAATGCAGTCTGTGCTTCTCATTAGTTTGAACTGTCTGCTTTATTATAAAAATACATAGACTTGAACAGCTGTATCTAACTTTCCTCTTGCTGGGCGAGCTGTCCTGTTTGGTAGCTGGGGCAAAGGTGGTCCATTAATTAACCCTTTATGTCATCACATCCTGATGATGTAATCACTATTAAATTGTAATTTCTCTGACGTCCTAGTGGATGCTGGGGACTCCGTAAGGACCATGGGGAATAGACGGGCTCCGCAGGAGACAGGGCACTGTAAGAAAGAATTTGGATTCTGGTGTGTTCTGGCTCCTCCCTCTATGTCCCTCCTCCAGACCTCAGTTTGAATCTGTGCCCGGACGAGCTGGGTGCTACTTAGTGGGCTCTGCTGAGCTTGCTAAAAAGAAAGTATTTTGTTAGGTTTTTTATTTTCAGAGAGATCTGCTGGCAACAGGCTCTCTGCTACGTGGGACTGAGGGGAGAGAAGCAGCCCTACTCACTGAAGATAGGTCCTGCTTCTTAGGCTACTGGACACCATTAGCTCCAGAGGGATCGTACACAGGATCGCACCCTTGGTCGTCCGATCCCGGAGCCGCGCACGCCGTCCCCCTCGCAGAGCCAGAAGACAGAAGCCGGTGTCAGAAGCAAGAAGACTTTGAAATCGGCGGCAGAAGACTCCAGTCTTCATATCTCCATTGCTCCCACACTAAACCCACACACTCCGGTCACTGTAGGGTGCAGGACGCAGGGGGGGGGGGGGGGGGGGTGGGCAGCAATTAGGTACCTCTTGGCAAAAGTTTACATAATATACAGTTGGGCACTGTATATATGTATGAGCCCCCGCCAAAATTGTACATGAAAGCAGGACAGAAGCCCGCCGTCGAGGGGGCGGGGCTTCTTACTCAGCAGTCACCAGCGCATGTTTTTTCTCCACAGCACCGCTGAGAGGAAGCTCCCCAGTCTCTCCCCTGCAGTTACACGGTAGAAGAGGGTAAAAAGAGAGGGGGGGGGGGGCACATAATTAGGCGCAAAAATCAATATAAACAGCAGCTACTGGGTTAACATTAAGTTACTGTGTTATTCCTGGGTTAATAGCGCTGGGGTGTGTGCTGGCATACTCTCTCTCTGTCTCTCCAAAGGGCCTTATGGGGGAATTGTCTTCAGATGAGCATTCCCTGAGTGTGTGGTGTGTCGGTACGTGTGTGTCGACATGTCTGAGGTAAAGGCTCCCCTAAGGAGGAGATGGAGCAAATATGTGTGAGAGGGTGTCTACGTCGACAACGCCGACACCTGTTTGGATATGTGTAATTAAGTGCTAAGGTGAATTTATTGCACAAAAGATTAGAGAACAGACAGGAAATCTACCCATGTCTGTCCTTATGTCGCAGAGCCTTTTAGAGTCTCTCAATGCTCACTATCCAAAATAATAGACACTGAGTTTGACTCCAGTGTCGACTACGATAATAGTCACTGATGACTCATCTGTCCCTGACACAAGGGTACACATGTTTAAGGGGAAGAAAGCTCCTCTCATGATGAAAAAGAGCGGGAATCTCCAGACAAGAGACTGCAGTTTCCCACAAAGAATTCTCAGGCAGTATACTTTCCCCACTAGGGCCAGGATATGATGGGAATCTTCCCCTACGGTGTCACGTTTGCCCAAAAGGTAGCCCTGACGTAATAGCTATTCTCAGGGATCCTGCAGATAGCGTGCACATTCTGGTACACTACTCAGACCGGCGTTTGTGTCGGCATGGGTTTATAGCGCTGTGGCAGCGTGGACAGGTACCTTATCAGCAGAGATTGAGACCCTAGTATGCATATAGATATATATATATGTATATATAGAGATATATATTAAAGGTGCTATCTTAAGAGATATATATATATATATATAACATGCCCAAAGAGACATGAGTATACTGGGTCCTAGAGTCCAAGCTATGTCGATTTCTGCTTGACGTGTCCTGTAGAATATGCAATGGACAGATGATGCCGACTTAAGAGGCATATGGAAGGCTGAGGATTGTGTGGAGAAGGGTTCTCGGACTTGGTCTCCACAGCTATAGCTGGTAATTCTGATATTTTGCCTTATATTCCTGCACAGCCTAGGAAAGCACGACATTATCAAATGCAGCCTTTTGAATAAAGAAACAAGAAAGTCCGAGGTGCGTCCTTTCTTGCCAGAGGCGGGGGCAAAGGAAAGAAGCTGCACAACACAGCTAGTTCCCAGGAACAGAAGTCCTCCCCGGCCTCTACAAAAATCCACCGCATGTCGCTGGGGCTCCACAGGCGGAGCTAGGCCCGGTGGGGGCACGCCTTTGTAAGTTCAGCCACAAGTGGGTTCACTCCCTGTTAGATCCCTGGGCAATAGATATTGTGTCTCAGGGATACAAGCTGGACTTTGAGAAGATGCCCCCTCACCGACGGCCCTGCCGGCTTCCCCCCACGAGAGAGAAACAGTGTTAACTGCAATTCACAAATTGTATCTTCAACAGGTGGTGGTCAAGGTTTCCCTCCTTCAACAAGGAGGGGGTTATTATTCGACCATGTTGTAGTCCTGAAACCAGACGGTTCGGTCAGACCCATATTGAATTTAAAATCCCTGAACATATACCTGAAAAGGTTCAAGTTCAAGATGGAATCGCTAAGAGCGGTCATTGCAAGCCTGAAAGTGGGAGATTTTATGGTGACTCGGGACATAAAGGATGCATACCTTTATGTCCCCATTTATCCACCTCATCACGCGTACCTCAGAATTGCGGTACGGGATTGTCATTACCAATTTCAGACGTTGCCGTTTGGTCTCTCCACGGCCTTGAGAATATTCACCAATGTAATGGCGGAAATGATGGTGCTCCTGCGGAAGCAAGGTGTCACTATTATCACGTACTTGGACGATCTCCTCATAAAAGCGAGATCAAGAGAGCAGTTGCTGAACAGCGTATCACTTTCTCTGGAAGTGTAACGGCAACACGGCTGGATTCTATATATTCCAAAGTCGCAGTTGGTTCCTACAGCTCATCTGCCTCTCCTAGGCATGATCCTAGGCACAGACCAGAAAAGGGTTTATCTCCCGATAGAGAGAGCTCAGGAGCTCGTGACACTGGGCAGGAATCTATTAAAACCAAAACAGGTGTCAGTGCATCACTGCACTCGAGGCCTGGGAAGGAGGGTGGCATCATACGAAGCCATTCCCTTCGACATATTCCATGCGAGGACCTTCCAATGGGACTTGCTGGACAAGTGGTCCGGATCACATCTTCAGATGTATCTGTTAATCACCCTATCCCCCAGGGCCAGGGTGTCTCTCCTGTGGTGGCTGCAGAGTGCTCACCTTCTCGAAGGTCGCAGATTCGGCATTCAGGACTGGGTCCTGGTGACCACGGATGCAAGCCTCCGAGGGTGGGGTGCAGTCACACAGGGAAGAAATTTCCAAGGGCTGTGGTCAAGGCAGGAGACTTGCCTTCACATCAATATCCTGGAACTAAGGGCCATATACAACGCCCTAAGTCAAGCGGAGACCCTGCTTCGCGACCAACCGGTTCTGATTCAGTCAGACAATATCACCGCAGTGGCTCATAAAAACCGCCAAGGCGGCACAAGGAGCAGGGTGGCGATGGTAGAAGCCACCAGAATTCTTCGCTGGGCGGAGAATCACGTAAGCGCACTGTCAGCAGTGTTCATTCCGGGAGTGGACAACTGGGAAGCAGACTTCCTCAGCAGGCACGACCTCCACCCGGGAGAGTGGGGCTTCATCAAGAAGTCTTCATGCAGATTGCAAGTCGGTGGGAACTGCCACAGGTGGACATGATGGCATCCCGCCTCAACAAAAAGCTGCAGAGATATTGCGCCAGGTCAAGAGACCCTCAGGCGATAGCTGTGGACGCACTGGTGACACCGTGGGTGTTCCCGTCGGTATATGTATTTCCTCCTCATCCTCTCATACCCAAAGTGCTGGGAATCATAAGGAAAAGAGGAGTGAGAACAATACTCTTTGTTCCGGATTGGCCAAGAAGGACTTGGTATCCAGATCTGCAAGAAATGCTCACAGAGGACCCGTGGCCTCTGCCTCTAAGACAGGACTTGTGCAACAGGGGCCCTGTCTGTTCCAAGACTTACCGCGGCTGCGTTTGACGGCATGGCGGTTGAACACCGGATCCTAGCAGAAAAAGGCATTCCGGATGAGGTCATTCCTACGCTGATAGAGGCTAGGAAGGATGTGACGGCTCAACATTATCACCGTATATGGCGAAAATATGTTGCTTGGTGTGAGGCCAGGAATGCCCCTACGGAGGAATTCCAGCTGGGCCGTTTCCTTCACTTCCTACAGTCGGGAGTGACTTCGGGGCTGAAATTGGGTTCCATTAAGGTCTAGATTTCGGTCCTATCCATTTTCTTTCAAAAAGAACTGGCTTCTCTTCCTGAAGTTCAGACGTTGTAAAGGGAGTGCTGCATATTCAGCCCCCTTTTGTGCCTCCAGTGGCACCTTGGGATCTTAACGTGGTGTTGAGTTTCCTGAAGTCACACTGGTTTGAGCCACTCAAAACCGTGGAGTTAAAATTTCTCACGTGGAAAGGGTCATGCTATTGGCCTTGGCTACAGCTAGGCGTGTGTCAGAATTAGCGGCTTTGTCACATAAAAGCCCCTATCTGTTTTTTTATATGGACAGGGCAGAATTGCGGACCCGTCCACAATTTCTGCCAAAAGTGGTGTCATCTTTTCATATGAACCAACCTATTGTGGTGCCTGTGGCTACTCGTAACTTGGAGGATTCCGAGTTGCTGGATGTGGTCAGGGCTTTGAAGATTAATGTAACCAGAACGGCTAGAGTCAGGAAAACTGAGTCGCTGTTTATCCTGTATGCATCCAACAAGCTGGGTGCTCCTGCTTCAAAGCAAACTATTGCTCGCTGGATCTATAACACGATTCAGCAGGCTCATTCTGCGGCTGGATTGCCGCTTCCAAATCCGTAAAAGCCCACTCCACAAGGAAGGGGGCTCTTCTTGGGCGGCTGCCCGAGGGGTCTCGGCATTACAGCTTTGCCGAGCAGCTACTTGGTCAGGTTCAAACACTTTGGCAAAGTTTTACAAGTTTGATACCCTGGCTGAGGAGGAACTCTTGTTTTCTCAATCGGTGCTGCAGAGTCATCCGCACTCTCCCGCCCGTTTGGGAGCTTTGGTATAATCCCCATGGTCCTTACGGAGTCCCCAGCATCCACTAGGACGTTAGAGAAAATAAGATTTTACTTACCGGTAAATCTATTTCTCGTAGTCCGTAGTGGATGCTGGGCGCCCGTCCCAAGTGCGGACTTCTTCTGCAATGCTTGTATATAGATATTGCTTAAATAAGGGTTATGTTTGGTTGCATCAGGGTTGATCTGATGCTCCGTTGTTGTTCATACTGTTAACTGGGTAAATTTATCACGAGTGATACGGTATGATTGGTGTGACTGGTATGAGTCTTGCCCTGGATTCCAAAATCCTTTCCTTGTACTGTCAGCTCTTCCGGGCACAGTTTCTCTAACTGAGGTCTGGAGGAGGGACATAGAGGGAGGAGCCAGAACACACCAGAATTCAAATTCTTTCTTAAAGTGCCCTGTCTCCTGCGGAGCCCGTCTATTCCCCATGGTCCTTACGGAGTCCCCAGCATCCACTACGGACTACGAGAAATAGATTTACCGGTAAGTAAAATCTTATTTTCTCTGACGTCCTAGTGGATTCTGGGACTCCGTCAGGACCATGGGGATTAGCGGCTCCGCAGGAGACGGGGCACAAAAATAAAAGCTTTAGGACTAGGTGGTGTGCACTGGCTCCTCCCCCTATGACCCTCCTCCAAGCCTCAGTTAGGTTTTTGTGCCCGTCCGAGCAGGGTGCAATCTAGGTGGCTCTCCTAAAGAGCTGCTTAGAAAAAGTTATTAGGTTTTTTATTTTCAGTGAGTCCTGCTGGCAACAGGATCACTGCAACGAGGGACTTAGGGGAGAAGAAGTGAACTCACCTGCCTGCAGGATGGATTGGCTTCTTAGGCTACTGGACACCATTAGCTCCAGAGGGATCGAACACAGGCCCATCCATGGAGTCCGGTCCCGGAGCCGCGCCGCCGACCCCCTTGCAGATGCCGAAAAGTGAAGAGGTCCAGAAACCGGCGGCAGAAGACTTTTCAGTCTTCATGAGGTAGCGCACAGCACTGCAGCTGTGCGCCATTGTTGTCAGCACACTTCACACCAGCGGTCACTGAGGGTGCAGGGCGCTGGGGGGGGGGGGCGCCCTGGGCAGCAATGATAATACCTTGTTCTGGCTAAAAATACATCACATATAGCCCCTGGGGCTATATGGATGTATTTAACCCCTGCCAGGTCTCACAAACACCGGGAGAAGAGCCCGCCGAAATAGGGGGCGGGCCTATCTCCTCAGCACACAGCGCCATTTTCCTGCACAGCTCCGCTGCGAGGAAGGCTCCCAGGACTCTCCCCTGCACTGCACTACAGAAACAGGGTAAAAAAACAGAGGGGGGGCACTTTTTTGGCGATATTGATATATTAAGCTGCTATAAAGGAAACAACACTTCTGTAGGGTTGTTCCTATATATTTATAGCGCTTGGGTGTGTGCTGGCAAACTCTCCCTCTGTCTCCCCAAAGGGCTAGTGGGGTCCTGTCTTCGATAAGAGCATTCCCTGTGTGTTTGCTGTGTGTCGGTACGTGTGTGTCGACATGTATGAGGACGATGTTGGTGTGGAGGCGGAGCAATTGCCGGTAATGGTGATGTCACCCCCTAGGGAGTCGACACCGGAATGGATGGCTTTGTTTATGGAATTACGTGATAATGTCAGCACGTTACAAAAATCAGTTGACGACATGAGACGGCCGGCAAACCAGTTAGTACCTGTCCAGGCGTCTCAGACACCGTCAGGGGCTGTAAAACGCCCTTTACCTCAGTCGGTCGACACAGACCCAGACACGGACACCGAGTCTAGTGTCGACGGTGAAGAAACAAACGTATTTTCCAGTAGGGCCACACGTTATATGATCACGGCAATGAAGGAGGCTTTGCATATCTCTGATACTGCAAGTACCACAAAAAGGGGTATTATGTGGGGTCTGAAAAAACTACCTGTAGTTTTTCCTGAATCAGAGGAATTGAATGAAGTGTGTGATGAAGCGTGGGTTAACCCCGATAGAAAACTGCTAATTTCAAAGAAGTTATTGGCATTATATCCTTTCCCGCCAGAGGTTAGGGCGCGCTGGGAAACACCCCCTAGGGTGGATAAGGCACTCACACGCTTATCAAAACAAGTGGCGTTACCGTCTCCTGAAACGGCCGCCCTCAAGGATCCAGCTGATAGGAGGCTGGAAACTACCCTGAAAAGTATATACACTCATACTGGTGTTATACTGCGACCAGCCATCGCCTCAGCATGGATGTGCAGTGCTGGGGTGGTTTGGTCGGATTCCCTGACTGAAAATATTGATACCCTGGATAGGGACAGTATTTTATTGACTATAGAGCAATTAAAGGATGCTTTTCTTTATATGCGAGATGCTCAGAGGGATATTTGCACTCTGGCATCGAGAGTAAGTGCGATGTCCATATCTGCCAGAAGAAGTTTATGGACGCGACAGTGGTCAGGTGATGCGGATTCCAAACGGCATATGGAAGTATTGCCGTATAAAGGGGAGGAATTGTTTGGGGTCGGTCTATCGGATTTGGTGGCCACGGCAACAGCCGGGAAATCCACCTTTTTACCTCAGGTCCCCTCCCAACAGAAAAAGACACCGTCTTTTCAGCCGCAGTCCTTTCGTTCCTATAAGAACAAGCGGGCAAAAGGACAGTCATATCTGCCCCGAGGCAAAGGAAAGGGTAAGAGAGTGCACCAAGCAGCTCCCACCCAGGAGCAGAAGCCCGGCTTCTGCAAAGCCCTCAGCATGACGTTGGGGCTTTACAAGCGGACTCAGGGGCGGTGGGGGGTCGACTCAAGAATTTCAGCGCACAGTGGGCTCACTCACAGGTGGACCCCTGGATCCTGCAGGTAGTATCTCAGGGTTACAGGTTGGAATTCGAGAAGTCTCCCCCTCGCCGGTTCCTACAGTCTGCTCTACCAACGTCTCCCTCAGACAGGGCGACGGTATTGGAAGCCATTCACAAGCTGTATTCTCAGCAGGTGATAGTCAAGGTACCCCTCCTACAACAGGGAAAGGGGTATTATTCCACACTATTTGTGGTACCGAAGCCGGACGGCTCGGTAAGACCTATTCTAAATCTGAAATCTTTGAACCTGTACATACAAAAATTCAAGTTCAAGATGGAGTCACTCAGAGCAGTGATAGCGAATCTGGAAGAAGGGGACTTTATGGTGTCCCTGGACATCAAGGATGCTTACCTGCATGTCCCAATTTGCCCTTCACATCAAGGGTACCTCAGGTTCGTGGTGCAAAACTGTCATTATCAGTTTCAGACGCTGCCGTTTGGATTGTCCACGGCACCTCGGGTCTTTACCAAGGTAATGGCCGAAATGATGTTTCTTCTGCGAAGAAAAGGCGTATTAATTATCCCTTACTTGGACGATCTCCTGATAAGGGCAAGGTCCAGAGAACAGCTGGAGGACGTAGTAGCACTAACCCAAGTAGTGCTGCAACAGCACGGGTGGATTCTGAATTTTCCAAAATCTCAATTGACCCCGACGACACGTCTGCTGTTCCTGGGAATGATTCTGGACACGGTTCAGAAAAAGGTGTTTCTTCCGGAGGAGAAAGCCAGGGAGTTATCCGAACTTGTCAGGAACCTCCTAAAACCAGGAAAAGTGTCTGTGCATCAATGCACAAGAGTCCTGGGAAAAATGGTGGCTTCTTACGAAGCGATTCCATTCGGCAGATTCCACGCACGAACTTTTCAGTGGGATCTGCTGGACAAATGGTCCGGATCGCATCTGCAGATACATCAGCGGATAACTTTGTCTCCACGGACAAGGGTGTCTCTTCTGTGGTGGTTGCAGAGTGCTCATCTGTTAGAGGGCCGCAAATTCGGCATACAGGACTGGGTCCTGGTGACCACGGATGCCAGTCTGAGAGGCTGGGGAGCGGTCACACAGGGAAGAAACTTCCAGGGAGTGTGGTCAAGCCTGGAGATGTCTCTTCACATAAATATACTGGAGCTAAGAGCGATTTACAATGCTCTAAGCCTGGCAAAACCCCTGCTTCAGGGTCAGCCGGTGTTGATCCAGTCGGACAACATCACGGCAGTCGCCCACGTAAACAGACAGGGCGGCACAAGAAGCAGGAGGGCAATGGCAGAAGCTGCAAGGATTCTTCGCTGGGCGGAAGATCATGTGATAGCACTGTCAGCAGTGTTCATTCCGGGAGTGGACAACTGGGAAGCGGACTTCCTCAGCAGACACGATCTACACCCGGGAGAGTGGGGACTTCATCCAGAAGTCTTCCACATGATTGTGAACCGTTGGGAAAAACCAAAGGTGGATATGATGGCGTCCCGCCTCAACAAAAAACTGGACAGGTATTGCGCCAGGTCAAGAGACCCTCAGGCAATAGCTGTGGACGCTCTGGTAACACCGTGGGTGTTCCAGTCAGTGTATATGTTTCCTCCTCTGCCTCTCATACCAAAAGTACTGAGAATTATACGGCAAAGGGGAGTAAGAACGATACTCGTGGCTCCGGATTGGCCAAGAAGAACTTGGTACCCGGAACTTCAGGAGATGCTCACGGAAGATCCGTGGCCTCTACCTCTAAGACGGGACCTGCTTCAGCAGGGACCGTGTCTATTCCAAGACTTACCGCGGCTGCGTTTGACGGCATGGCGGTTGAACGCAGAATTCTAAGGGAAAAAGGCATTCCGGAAGAGGTCATCCCTACCCTGGTAAAAGCCAGGAAGGAGGTGACTGCACAACATTATCACCGCATTTGGAGAAAATATGTTGCGTGGTGTGAAGCCAGGAAGGCCTCGACGGAGGAATTTCAACTGGGTCGATTCCTACAATTCCTGCAAACAGGATTGTCTATGGGCCTCAAATTAGGGTCCATTAAGGTTCAAATTTCGGCCCTGTCGATTTTCTTCCAGAAAGAATTGGCTTCAGTTCCTGAAGTCCAGACTTTTGTAAAAGGAGTACTACATATACAGCCCCCGGTTGTGCCCCCAGTGGCTCCGTGGGATCTTAATGTAGTTTTGGATTTTCTCAAATCCCATTGGTTTGAGCCACTCAAATCGGTGGATTTAAAATATCTTGCATGGAAAGTAACCATGCTACTGGCCCTGGCTTCAGCCAGGAGAGTGTCAGAATTGGCGGCTTTATCGTATAAAAGCCCATATCTGATTTTCCATTCGGACAGGGCAGAACTGCGGACGCGTCCTCAGTTTCTGCCTAAGGTGGTTTCAGCGTTTCACCTGAACCAGCCTATTGTGGTGCCTGCGGCTACTAGCGATTTGGAGGATTCCAAGTTGCTGGACGTTGTCAGGGCATTCAAAATATATATTTCAAGGACGGCTGGAGTCAGAAAATCTGACTCGCTGTTTATACTGTATGCACCCAACAAGCTGGGTGCTCCTGCTTCTAAGCAGACGATTGCTCGTTGGATTTGTAGCACAATTCAACTTGCACATTCTGTGGCAGGCCTGCCACAGCCTAAATCTATCAAGGCCCATTCCACAAGGAAGGTGGGCTCATCTTAAGCGGCTGCCCGAGGGGTCTCGGCATTACAACTCTGCCGAGCAGCTACGTGGTCGGGGGCAAACACGTTTGTAAAATTCTACAAATTTGATACCCTGGCTAAATAGGACCTGTAGTTCTCTCATTCGGTGCTGCAGAGTCATCCGCACTCTCCCGCCCGTTTGGGAGCTTTGGTATAATCCCCATGGTCCTGACGGAGTCCCAGCATCCACTAGGACGTCAGAGAAAATAAGATTTTACTTACCGATAAATCTATTTCTCGTAGTCCGTAGTGGATGCTGGGCGCCCATCCCAAGTGCGGATTGTCTGCAATACTTGTACATAGTTATTGTTACAAAAAAATCGGGTTGTTATTGTTGTGAGCCGTCTGTTCAGAGGCTCCTACGTTTGTCATACTGTTAACTGGGTTCAGATCACAGGTTGTACGGTGTGGCTGGTATGAGTCTTACCCGGGATTCAAAATCCTTCCTTATTGTGTACGCTCGTCCGGGCACAGTATCCTAACTGAGGCTTGGAGGAGGGTCATAGGGGGAGGAGCCAGTGCACACCACCTAGTCCTAAAGCTTTTATTTTTGTGCCCTGTCTCCTGCGGAGCCGCTAATCCCCATGGTCCTGACGGAGTCCCAGCATCCACTACGGACTACGAGAAATAGATTTATCGGTAAGTAAAATCTTATTTTTTGATTCCAAGGTAGTAGCGTGTTTTGTTTTATCTTATATAACCTGTTGATGCCCATTTGTGTTTTCTTTTTTCTCTTCTTTTTCTGAATGCTAATTGAAACTTTCTCTTCCCACCCCATGTTGTGTGTGTGTGTGTGTGTGTGTGTGTGTATGTGTGTATATATATATATATATATATATATATATATATATATATATATATATAGTTATATGACTAGTTTATTTTTTTTCTTGTGTTTCAGATCCAGTACCTACACCAGTACATTCCCCATCAAGAAGTCCGAAAAACAATGCCTTACTGGAGGCTGCTGGACCAAGCCATGTGGCTATCAATGCCATATCGGCCAACATGGACTCTTACTCGAGCAGCAGGACGGCTGCCCTCAAAAAGCAGCCAACTCACATGGAGGCTACACATTTTGGGGACCTTGGTAAGACATGGCTTATTCTGTGGGTGTTTGTACTGACAGGGAGGACAATTCCAGTGGCTGATGAAGAGTAATTATACTTGTTTGGTTAACGGTTTACGATCTATTAAGCTGTTTGAGTAAAAATACCAAGTTCCCGTCTTCTAAACCACCCTCGCTGGCTCTCTCAAGAATGGTCCTGCCGAGAGCATCTGGAGGCCTTAATATACCTAATATTCCCCTATACCAAGAAGCCTCTCTCCTGGCCTACATTAAACATTATTTCGCAGCCCACCCACACATCGGTTGGATGGAGCTGGAACAAATTCGAGCAAACCCAATCCCTTTAGCTGATCTTTTCCGCATCCCAAAGTCGCTCCGACCTACTCACTTAAACCTCCTCCCCTCCACGCAGGCTTCACTACAAACCTGGGACAAACTATCGGTCTCCCTAATATCCCATATTTCCCATATCCCCCAGATATCCATCACTACCTTAGCACTGATGATACTCCATCTCAATTTAACTAAATGGAGACGAGCTGGGATACTATACTTAGGCGACCTACTAGATGGACTTTCTCTAAAACCCTTCTCCACTCTCCAGTTGCAGTACTTTCTCCCAGCCACAGAACTCTTCCACTATATGCAAGTGGCACACTGGTGGAGGACGATCCCTCCTACTTACTCAACGCTACACACAACTTCTTACACCCTCTTTGCCCGCCTCTCCTTACCTGAATCCAAAGGTGACATTACATACTGGTACAACCTACGGATAACCCCTACTTCCCCTTCCAAGTCTAGTGCCCAATTAAAATGAGAACAGGACTTGGGAAGAACCCTATCCCCAAACGACTGGCGCCAAGTCTTCTTAACCTCGTACTCCATGTCCCAGTGTTTAAACCACACTGAAATGCATATAAAACTAATAAACAGATTGTACCAGACCCCAGACCGAATTCATAAATTTTGGCCTTCCCATAGCAATAAGTGCTGGAGATTGTGCGGCTCGGTAGGCCATATCTTTCATATATTCTGGACGTGCCCAAAGATCACTAAATATTGGTTAGAGGTATTTGAACTAATAAATAAGGTTTTGTCAATTCACATCATGCCAGACCCGACCCTAGCATTACTTCAAGTTGTCCCCCCCTCAGTCCCACCTCCTGCTAAATATGTCCTGGGCCACATCTTGATAGCCGCCCACGCCAACCTGGCCCAAATGTGGAAACAACCCACACCCCCCACCTTGTTAAGAGTCATCCATAAGATGAACCACCACTCCCTTATGGAAAGAATGTGCCTCCTCTTCTCTCAACTCTACTTCCCTCAAAACACGTTGGTCCCCGTGGCACCGCTATATCTCCTCGACTGAAGGGTCCCATTACTCTCATAACCCCACCCCAACCCTTCCTAGTTCAACTGACCAACCCGACATGGCCTGAATCTATGTGATACCGTCTACTACTGTACTCTCCTATATCAAGGTAGTTATATACCCCCCTTGCCTGTTGAGAGACGACCCCAGCTTTGATTCCCCACACTGTCTTCTCCCAATTTACACCTGTAAGCTTTAACCTCTAGAGCTAGACCAATATCTCCTTACGGCAATGTAATGGTTTCCTGTGTGACTTAACCTAACTGATGCATAATGTTTGTTTGGTTCTGATGTACTACCCCCCCAATTTTAGTCTGGATGCCCATTTCCCCCCCCCCATACCTCTGTATCCCTACCATACCTACCCTTGCAATGTATTGTTATATCATCCCCTTTTTTGTACTGTACCCTATAAAAGTGATTGTTTTCTCAATAAAAAACTATTGATTCAAAAAAAAATACCAAGTTCCCATCAACACTACACACTGAGTGTAATATATTTACTTGTGCTTGTTTGAGCGGAGTAATGTTTACCTTTTGTTTCTCTGACGTCCTAGTGGATGCTGGGGACTCCGAAAGGACCATGGGGAATAGCGGCTCCGCAGGAGACTGGGCACAAAAGTAAAAGCTTTAAGACTACCTGGTGTGCACTGGCTCCTCCCCCTATGACCCTCCTCCAAGCCTCAGTTAGATTTTTGTGCCCGAACGAGAAGGGTGCAGTCTAGGTGGCTCTCCTGAGCTGCTTAGAAAAAAGTTTAGTTTTAGGTTTTTTATTTTCAGTGAGACCTGCTGGCAACAGGCTCACTGCATCGAGGGACTAAGGGGAGAAGAAGCGAACTCACCTGCGTGCAGAGTGGATTGGGCTTCTTAGGCTACTGGACATTAGCTCCAGAGGGACGATCATAGGCCCAGCCATGGATGGGTCCCAGAGCCGCGCCGCCGTCCCCCTTACAGAGCCAGAAGAGCAGAAGAGGTCCGGAAAAATCGGCGGCAGAAGACGTCCTGTCTTCAATAAGGTAGCGCACAGCACCGCAGCTGTGCGCCATTGCTCTCAGCACACTTCACACTCCGGTCACTGAGGGTGCAGGGCGCTGGGTGGGGGCGCCCTGAGACGCAATATAAACACCTTAGGGGGCAAAAAAATGCATCACATATAGCTCCTGGGCTATATGGATGCATTTAACTCATGCCTGTTTTTCCATAAAAAAGCGGGAGAACGGCCGCCGAAAAGGGGGCGGAGCCTATCTCCTCAGCACACTGGCGCCATTTTTCCTCACAGCTCCGTTGGAGGGAAGCTCCCTGACTCTCCCCTGCAGTCCTGCACTACAGAAACAGGGTAAAACAAAGAGGGGGGGCACTAATTTGGCAGATAAATCTATACAGCAGCTATATAAGGGAAAAACACTTATATAAGGTTATCCCTGTATATATATATAGCGCTCTGGTGTGTGCTGGCAAACTCTCCCTCTGTCTCCCCAAAGGGCTAGTGGGGTCCTGTCCTCTATCAGAGCATTCCCTGTGTGTGTGCTGTGTGTCGGTACGTTGTGTCGACATGTATGAGGAGGAAAATGGTATGGAGGCGGAGCAATTGCCTGTATTAGTGATGTCACCCCCTAGGGAGTCGACACCTGACTGGATGGTCTTATGGAAGAATTACGTGATAGTGTCAGCACTTTACAAAAGACTGTTGACGACATGAGACAGCCGGCAAATCAGTTAATACCTGTACAGGCGTCTCAAACACCGTCAGGGGCTCTAAAGCGCCCGTTACCTCAGGTGGTCGACACAGACCCAGACACGGACACTGACTCCAGTGTCGACGGTGAGGAAACAAACGTATTTTCCAGTAGGGCCACACGTTACATGATCACGGCAATGAAGGAGGTTTTGAACATTTCTGATACTACAAGTACCACAAAAAAGGGTATTATGTGGGGTGTGAAAAAACTACCCGTAGTTTTTCCTGAATCAGATGAATTAAATGAGGTGTGTGATGAAGCGTGGGTTTCCCCCGATAAAAAACTGCTAATTTCTAAAAAATTATTGGCATTATACCCTTTCCCGCCAGAGGTTAGGGCGCGTTGGGAAACACCCCCTAGGGTAGATAAAGCGCTCACACGCTTATCAAAACAAGTGGCGTTACCGTCTCCTGATACGGCCGCCCTCAAGGAACCAGCTGATAGGAAGCTGAAAAATATCCTAAAAAGTATATACACACATACTGGTATTATACTGCGACCAGCAATCGCCTCAGCCTGGATGTGCAGTGCTGGGGTGGCTTGGTCGGATTCCCTGACTGAAAATATTGATACCCTGGACAGGGACAATATATTATTGACTATAGAGCATTTAAAGGATGCATTTCTATATATGAGAGATGCACAGAGGGATATTTGCACTCTGGCATCAAGAGTAAGTGCGCTGTCCATTTCTGCCAGAAGAGGGTTATGGACGCGACAGTGGTCAGGTGATGCGGATTCCAAACGGCATATGGAAGTATTGCCGTATAAAGGGGAGAAGTTATTTGGGGTCGGTCTATCGGACCTGGTGGCCACGGCAACGGCTGGGAAATCCACCTTTTTACCCCAGGTCACCTCTCAGCAGAAAAAGACACCGTCTTTTCAGGCTCAGTCCTTTCGTCCCCATAAGGGCAAGCGGGCAAAAGGCCACTCGTATCTGCCCCGGGGCAGAGGAAGGGGAAAAAGACTGCAGCAGACAGCCTCTTCCCAGGAACAGAAGCCCTCCCCCGCTTCTGCCAAGTCCTCAGCATGACGCTGGGGCCTTACAAGCGGACTCAGGCACGGTGGGGGCCCGTCTCAAGAATTTCAGCGCGCAGTGGGCTCACTCGCAAGTGGACCCCTGGATCCTGCAGGTAGTATCTCAGGGGTACAAATTGGAATTCGAGACGTCTCCCCCTCGCCGGTTCCTGAAGTCTGCTTTACCAACGTCTCCCCCCGACAGGGAGGCGGTATTGGAAGCCATTCACAAGCTGTATTCCCAGCAGGTGATAATCAAGGTACCCCTCCTACAACAGGGAAAGGGGTATTATTCCACGCTGTTTGTGGTACCGATTCTGGACACAGTACAGAAAAAGGTTTTTCTCCCGGAGGAGAAAGCCAGGGAGTTATCCGACCTAGTCAGGAACCTCCTAAAACCAGGCCAAGTGTCAGTGCATCAATGCACAAGGGTCCTGGGAAAAATGGTGGCTTCTTACGAAGCGATTCCATTCGGCAGATTCCACGCAAGAACTTTTCAGTGGGATCTGCTGGACAAATGGTCCGGATCGCATCTTCAAATGCATCAGCGGATAACCCTGTCTCCAAGGACAAGGTGTCTCTCCTGTGGTGGTTGCAGAGTGCTCATCTTCTAGAGGGCCGCAGATTCGGATAACTCCCTGGCTTTCTCCTCCGGGAGAAACACCTTTTTCTGTACTGTGTCCAGAATTGAGAAGGGTAAATTGGGACATGGAGGTAAGCATCCTTGATGTCCAGAGACACCATATAGTCCCCTTCTTCCAGGTTCGCTATCACTGCTCTGAGTGATTCCATCTTGAATTTGAACCTTTGTATGTAAGTGTTCAAGGATTTCAGATTTAAAATAGGTCTCACCGAGCCGTCCGGCTTCGGTACCACAAACAGCGTGGAATAATACCCCTTTCCCTGTTGTAGGAGGGGTACCTTGATTATCACCTGCTGGGAATACAGCTTGTTCACAATCATGTGGAAGACTTCTGGGTGAAGTCCCCACTCCCCCGGGTGGAGATCGTGTCTGCTGAGGAAGTCTGCTTCCCAGTTGTCAACTCCCGGAATGAACACTGCTGACAGTGCTATCACATGATTTTCCGCCCAGCGAAGAATCCTTGCAACTTCCGTCATTGCCCTCCTGCTTCTTGTGCCGCCCTGTCTGTTTACGTGGGCGACTGCCGTGATGTTGTCCGACTGGATCAGCACCGGCTGACCCTGAAGCAGAGGCCTTGCCTGACTTAGGGCATTGTAAATGGCCCTTAGTTCCAGGATATTTATGTGAAGTGACGTTTCCATGCTTGACCACAAGCCCTGGAATGCATGGAAACGTCACTTCACCCAGAAGTCTTCCACATGATTGTGAACCGTTGGGAAAAACCAAAGGTGGACATGATGGCGTCCCGCCTCAACAAAAAACTGGACAGATATTGCGCCAGGTCAAGGGACCCTCAGGCAATAGCTGTGGACGCTCTGGTAACACCGTGGGTGTACCAGTCAGTGTATGTGTTCCCTCCTCTGCCTCTCATACCCAAGGTACTGAGAATCATAAGAAGGAGAGGAGTAAGGACTATACTCGTGGCTCCGGATTGGCCAAGAAGGACTTGGTAGCCGGAACTTCAAGAGATGCTCACGGAAGACCCGTGGCCTCTACCTCTAAGAAAGGACCTGCTCCAGCAGGGACCTTGTCTGTTCCAAGACTTACCGCGGCTGCGTTTGACGGCATGGCGGTTGAACGCCGGATCCTGAAGGAAAAAGGCATTCCGGATGAAGTCATCCCTACCCTGATCAAAGCCAGGAAGGATGTAACTGTGCAACATTATCACCGTATTTGGCGTAAATATGTTGCGTGGTGTGAGGCCAGGAAGGCCCCTACAGAGGAATTTCAACTGGGTCGTTTCCTGCATTTCCTGCAAACAGGACTGTCTATGGGCCTAAAATTAGGGTCCATTAAGGTTCAAATTTCGGCCCTGTCAATATTCTTCCAAAAAGAACTAGCTTCAGTTCCTGAAGTTCAGACGTTTGTCAAGGGGGTACTGCATATACAGCCTCCTTTTGTGCCTCCAGTGGCACCTTGGGATCTCAATGTAGTTTTGGGGTTCCTAAAATCACATTGGTTTGAACCACTCACCACTGTGGACTTAAAATATCTCACATGGAAAGTGGTAATGCTGTTAGCCCTGGCCTCAGCCAGGCGTGTCTCAGAATTGGTGGCTTTATCCTATAAAAGCCCTTACCTAATTTTTCATACGGACAGGGCAGAATTGAGGACTCGTCCTCAATTTCTCCCTAAGGTGGTTTCAGCATTTCACTTAAACCAGCCTATTGTGGTGCCTGCGGCTACTAGGGACTTGGAGGATTCCAAGTTGCTGGACGTAGTCAGGGCCCTGAAAATATATGTTTCCAGGATGGCTGGAGTCAGAAAATCTGACTCGCTGTTTATCCTGTATGCACCCAACAAGCTGGGTGCTCCTGCTTCTAAGCAGACTATTGCTCGTTGGATTTGTAGTACAATTCAGCTTGCACATTCTGTGGCAGGCCTGCCACAGCCAAAATCTGTAAAAGCCCATTCCACACGGAAAGTGTGCTCATCTTGGGCGGCTGCCCGAGGGGTCTCGGCTTTACAACTTTGCCGAGCAGCTACTCGGTCAGGGGCAAACACGTTTGCTAAATTCTACAAATTTGATACCCTGGCTGAGGAGGACCTGGAGTTCTCTCATTCGGTGCTGCAGAGTCATCCGCACTCTCCCGCTCGTTTGGGAGCTTTGGTATAATCCCCATGGTCCTTTCGGAGTCCCCAGCATCCACTAGGACGTCAGAGAAAATAAGAATTTACTTACCGATAATTCTATTTCTCATAGTCCGTAGTGGATGCTGGGCGCCCATCCCAAGTGCGGATTGTCTGCAATACTTGTACATAGTTATTGTTACAAAAAATCGGGTTATTATTGTTGTGAGCCATCTTTTCAGAGGCTCCTCTGTTATCATGCTGTTAACTGGGTTCAGATCACAAGTTGTACGGTGTGATTGGTGTGGCTGGTATGAGTCTTACCCGGGATTCAAAATCCTTCCTTCTTGTGTACGCTCGTCCGGGCACAGTATCCTAACTGAGGCTTGGAGGAGGGTCATAGGGGGAGGAGCCAGTGCACACCAGGTAGTCTTAAAGCTTTTACTTTTGTGCCCAGTCTCCTGCGGAGCCGCTATTCCCCATGGTCCTTTCGGAGTCCCCAGCATCCACTACGGACTATGAGAAATAGAATTATCGGTAAGTAAATTCTTATTTTAATATAATTATATGCTAAATGTGCTACGACTCCCCTAAATTGGTTTAACATAGATATAAGATAATACCTTCCTGCAACTTTTACAAAATAAGATGGTAAAGAGACAAGTTCTGCATATAATTCCACTGTAAATATGGGGGGAAAAGTGGTCTAGTTGGGAAAATGTAAAAAAATCATAGAGGGGCTGTCTACTTTTCTGGTGTGCTCCTCATCACCAGGAAAGATGTCTGCCAAAAAAAGTCAGTGCCTCTGGGACAGTGTGTGTGTGCCAATTGACTGGTGATCACTAGTGTCCCACTGAACGATGAGCAACATTTTGTTTGGCCTGGCTGTGCATTTAGGACGAGATGTGCTTGTCTGGCCAGTGGGAAGCGTATCCTGAAGTATGGGATGAAACCTGAGACAGTACTTGGAAAGAGCTGGCTAGCAAGTGATTGCCCAATCCAGATCTAGATAGGGCAAATAGAACCACCCCTTCCCCACTGCATGCTATAGGGAGAAGGCAAAATTCTTCTCATTGGCTGCAGTTTGTAAGCCATGTTATGACTCAAAAATAATACAATTGCTGAGTGTAATGCCTTTCAATGAGGCCATTAGAAACCTATGTGAAAGCGAGGGTACCTGACAATGTAGGTTTTTGTAAAATTATATCTGTATTGTAATTGTAGATTTATTTATTTTTGTATGTTAACTAAATTAATCTTTGAATAACTGTTTCGGGTCTGTACTCAGGTCGTTCATGTCTGAATTATGAATCCCAGGATGCAAAGTCCAGCCTGTCCAAGACTCTGGAGCAAGTGCTTCAAGACAACGTGGCTCTCCCTTATTTTATCCAGTTTATGGAACTCCGCCGAATGGAACATTTAGTCAAGTTCTGGCTAGAGGCTAAAAGTTTTAACTCCACTACCTGGTCCCGAATAAGAGCGTACAGTTTAAACACAGTCAAGCACAGCTCTTTGGCAGAACCAGTATCGCCTTCTCCAAGGCGGCCTGACTTGTCGGTAACACCACCACCTATATCTGTTAATCAGCAAACCCAAGATTGCTCTAAAGTTCCACAACACACATCCAGGTTGAAAAGATTGGATCCCACAGCAAAGCAAAGCAGTGCTTCAAACTATTTACAGACTAAACAGGAGATAAATAGTAGTCCTGCTATTCAACTGGAACTGTCCAGCGATGACACCTTATCCCCCTATGAGCAGTCTTCCATGCTTAATGCACCAAACAGAAACAGCCTGACACACGAAGGACTGAAAAACATGTCACAGAAGTTAATGAAAAGTAAGTTACCTATTTACAAAGTGTACAAATACTTATTTGAGCAATCCAAAACGGTACAAGGAATGGTATATTATTTACACATTCAAAATCTAGATAATCGTAATATAGACACCCTAATGTTGACAGGTTCATTATGTACTTTAGTAAACCAAAATGTTGATACATACTATGTCGACAATCAATATGTAGACAGTCAAAATGTTGACAGGCACATAATATGGACATAATGCACGTACTTCATTTTTTCACACGATAAATTGAAAACACTGTGAAAATGTCGGCAGTTAAAATATAGATAATCTTTATGTCGACACCAAATTGACAGTCATAACCTGCAGATGTGTCCTCATACATCTTAGCTGCATTCGCGTCAAACAGTCCCTTTAGGCATGCCAGTTTGCGTGAGAATCTTCAAGCCTCGGGCGTCTTTTTCACTTAATTATTGCAGAAAATGCATCTTGATCGCAGTGCAATGTGATTAGGATGCACCATGAGACTGCGGATTTATTTGATATATAATACATGTATATCTGTGTGCCACGCAGTCTCTGAATCTGTACACAAAGTGATACAATTTAGCAGCCGCAGCTTTTTTCCAACACAAGTTGTGTTCTGCTCCGTATACAGACTCTGTTACACACAATATACAAGTGTGATATCAAATTAATCAGCATAGTCTCCTGGTGCATCATAGTTGCATTGTGTTGCTAAGTTGCATTTCTGGCAAAAAACACGCCCAATGTTATCAGAGTTGCACGGGACCTAGCGGCTCACTCACGCCATCTCTCGCTGCATGGCGTATTGATGACCAGTCATAATGGACAAATGTGTCCCACCAAGAGAAGTTCACTGCGCATGCGCAAACCAGTCAGTCTGTCGTGTTAGCCATATAAGTAGGATTTTAAATATGACATAAATACTATACTATTTGCAGATTATTAAATTGAAATTGCAAAAGCAATAATATAGTGAATATTGTATATGTTATCTTTCATAACTAGGGCCCTCATTCCAAGTTGATCGCTCGCTAGCTGCTTTTTGCAGTCGTGCAAACGCATAGTCGCCGCCCACGGGGGAGTGTATTTTCGCTTTGCAAGTGTGTGTGATCGCATGTGCAGCCGTGCGGTACAAAAACATTTTGTGCAAAACAAGACCATCCCTGAAGTTACTTATCCTGTGCGCTGATCCTAGCGAAGGAGGTCCCGGAATGACGTCAAATACCCGCCCTTCAAACGCCTGGTCACGCCTGCGTTTTTCCTACCACTCCCAGAAAACGGTCAGTTGACACCCATAAACACCCTCTTCCTGTCAATCTCCTTGTGATCAGCTGTGCGAATGGAATCGTCGCTAGAAGCATTGCACAGCAACGTTACTGTTTGTACCCGTACGACACGTGTGTGCATTGCGGTGCATGCGCAGTTTTGCTGTTTGTTTTACCTGATCGCTGCGCTGCGAAAATCTTCACTGAGCGATCAACTCGGAATGACCCCCTAAGCCCATAACCTTGTGTAAATACAACATCACTAAGGGTAAACTTTTTTTTCTCTATCGTCCTAGTGGATGCTGGGGTTCCTGAAAGGACCATGGGGAATAGCGGCTCCGCAGGAGACAGGGCACAAAAAGTAAAGCTTTAGGATCAGGTGGTGTGCACTGGCTCCTCCCCCTATGACCCTCCTCCAAGCCTCAGTTAGATTTTTGTGCCCGGCCGAGAAGGGTGCAATCTAGGTGGCTCTCCTAAAGAGCTGCTTAGAAAAGTTTAGCTTAGGTTTTTTATTTTACAGTGAGTCCTGCTGGCAACAGGATCACTGCAACGAGGGACTTAGGGGAGAAGAAGTGAACTCACCTGCGTGCAGGATGGATTGGCTTCTTTGGCTACTGGACATTAGCTCCAGAGGGACGATCACAGGTACAGCCTGGATGGTCACCGGAGCCTCGCCGCCGGCCCCCTTGCAGATGCTGAAACGAGAAGAGGTCCAGAATCGGCGGCAGAAGACTCCTCAGTCTTCTTAAGGTAGCGCACAGCACTGCAGCTGTGCGCCATTTCCTCTCAGCACACTTCACACGGCAGTCACTGAGGGTGCAGGGCGCTGGGAGGGGGGCGCCCTGGGAGGCAAATGAAAACCTTTTTTGGCTAAAAATACCTCACATATAGCCTCCGGGGGCTATATGGAGATATTTAACCCCTGCCAGAATCCATTAAAGAGCGGGAGACGAGCCCGCCGGAAAAGGGGCGGGGCCTATCTCCTCAGCACACAGCGCCATTTTCCCTCACAGAAAGGCTGGAGGGAAGGCTCCCAGGCTCTCCCCTGCACTGCACTACAGAAACAGGGTTAAAACAGAGAGGGGGGGCACTAATTTGGCGTTAGAAATATATAAAAGATGCTATAAGGGAAAACACTTATATAAGGTTGTCCCTATATAATTATAGCGTTTTTGGTGTGTGCTGGCAAACTCTCCCTCTGTCTCTCCAAAGGGCTAGTGGGTCCTGTCCTCTATCAGAGCATTCCCTGTGTGTGTGCTGTGTGTCGGTACGTGTGTGTCGACATGTATGAGGACGATGTTGGTGAGGAGGCGGAGCAATTGCCTGTAATGGTGATGTCACTCTCTAGGGAGTCGACACCGGAATGGATGGCTTATTTAGGGAATTACGTGATAATGTCAACACGCTGCAAGGTCGGTTGACGACATGAGACGGCCGACAAACAATTAGTACCGGTCCAGACGTCTCAGAAACACCGTCAGGGGTTTTAAAACGCCCGTTTACTTTAGTCGGTCGACACAGACACAGACACGGACACTGAATCCAGTGTCGACGGTGAATAAACAAACGTATTCCTTATTAGGGCCACACGTTAAGGGCAATGAAGGAGGTGTTACATATTTCTGATACTACAAGTACCACAAAAGAGGGTATTATGTGGGATGTAAAAAAACTACCGTAGTTTTTCCTGAATCAGATAAATTAAATGAAGTGTGTGATGATGCGTGGGTTCCCCCCGATAGAAAATTATGGGCGGTATACCCTTTCCCGCCAGAAGTTAGGGCGCGTTGGGAAACACCCCTTAGGGTGGATAAGGCGCTCACACGCTTATCAAAACAAGTGGCGGTACCGTCTATAGATAGGGCCGTCCTCAAGGAGCCAGCTGACAGGAGGCTGGAAAATATCATAAAAAGTATATACACACATACTGGTGTTATACTGCGACCAGCGATCGCCTCAGCCTGGATGTGCAGAGCTGGGGTGGCTTGGTCGGATTCCCTGACTAAAAATATTGATACCCTTGACAGGGACAGTATTTTATTGACTATAGAGCATTTAAAGGATGCATTTTCTATATATGCGAGATGCACAGAGGGATATTTGCACTCTGGCATCAAGAGTAAGTGCGATGTCCATATCTGCCAGAAGATGTTTATGGACACGACAGTGGTCAGGTGATGCAGATTCCAAACGGCACAAAGGTGTATTGCCGTATAAAGGAAGAGGAGTTATTTGGGGTCGGTCCATCGGACCTGGTGGCCACGGCAACTGCTGGAAAATCCACCGTTTTTACCCTAAGTCACATCTCTGCAGAAAAAGACACCGTCTTTTCAGCCTCAGTCCTTTCGTCCCTATAAGAGTCATATCTGCCCAGGGATAGAGGAAAGGGAAGAAGACTGCAGCAGGCAGCCCATTCCCAGGAACAGAAGCGTTCCACCGCTTCTGCCAAGCTCTCAGCATGACGCTGGGACCGTACAGGACCCCTGGATCCTACATGTAGTATCCCAGGGGTACAGATTGGAATGTCGAGACGTTTCCCCTTCGCAGGCTCCTGAAGTCTGCTTTACCAAGGTCTCCCTCCGACAAGGAGGCAGTATGGGAAACAATTCACAAGCTGTATTCCCAGCAGGTGATAATTAAATTACCCCTCCTACAACAAGAAAAGGGGTATTATTCCACACTATATTGTGGTACTGAAGCCAGAAGGCTAGGTGAGACCTATTCTAAATCTAAAAAAATTTGAACACTTACAAAGGTTCAAATCAAGATGGAGTCACTCAGAGCAGTGATAACGAACCAGGAAGAAGGGGACTATATAGTGTCCCGGGACATCAGGGATGCTTACCTCCATGTCCCAAATTTGCCCTTCTCACTAAGGGTACCTCAGGTTCGTGGTATAGAACTGTCACTGTCAGTTTCAGACGCTGCCGTTTGGATTGTCCACGGCACCCCGGGTCTTTACCAAGGTAATGGCCGAAATGATGATTCTTCTTCGAAGAAAAGGCGTCTTAATTACCCCTTACTTGGACGATCTCCTGATAAGGGCAAAGTCCAGGGAACAGTTGGAGGTCGGAGTAGCACTATCTCGGATACTGCTACAACAGCACGGATGGATTCTAAATATTCCAAAATCGCAGCTGATCCTGACGACACGTCTGCTGTGCCTAGGGATGATTCTGGACACAGTCCAGAAAAAGGTGTTTCTCCCGGAAGAGAAAGCCAGGGAGTTATCCGAGCTAGTCAAGAACCTCCTAAAACCAGGAAAAGTGTCAGTGCATCATTGCACAAGGGTCCTGGTAAAAATGGTGGCTTCCTACGAAGCAATTCCATTCGGCAGATTTCACGCAAGAACTTTTCAGTGGGATCTGCTGGACAAATGGTCCGGATCGCATCTTCAGATGCATCAGCGGATAACCCTATATCCAAGGACAAGGGTGTCTCTCCTGTGGTGGTTACAGAGTGCTCATCTTCTAGAGGGCCGCAGATACGGCATTCAGGATTGGATGCTGGTGACCACGGAGGCCAGCCCGAGAGGCTGGGGAGCAGTCACACAAGGAAAAAATTTCCAGGGAGTGTGATCAAGTCTGGAGACTTTTCTCCACATAAATATACTGGAGCTAAGGGTAAATTTATAATACTCTAAGCTTAGCAAGACCTCTGCTTCAAGGTCAGCCGGTATTGATCCAGTGGGAAAAAACATCACGGCAGTCGCCCACGTAAATAGACAGGGCGACACAAGAAGCAGGAGGGCAATGGCAAAAACTGCAAGGACTTTTCGCTGGGCGGAAAATCATGTGATAGCACTGTCAGCAGTGTTTCATTCCGGGAATGGAAACTGGGAAGCAGACTTCCTCAGCAGGCACGACCTCCACCCGGCAGAGTGGAAACTTCATCGGGAAGTTTTCCACATGATTGTAAACCGTTGGGAAATACCAAAGGTGGACATGATGGCGTCCCGTCTGAACAAAAAACGGGACAGGTATTGCGCCAGGTTAAGAGACCCTCAGGCAATAGCTGTGGACGTTCTGGTAACACCATGGATGTACCAGTCGGTGTATGTGTTCCATCCTCTGCTTCTCATACCTAAGGTACTGAGACTTATAAGACGTAGAGGAGTAAGAACTATACTCATGGCTCCGGATTGGCCAAGAAGGACTTGGTACCCGGAACTTCAAGAGATGCTCACAGAGGACTTATGGCCTCTGCCGCTAAGAAGGGACTTGTTTCAGCAAGTACCATGTCTGTTCCAAGACTTACCGCAGCTGCGTTTGACGGCATGGCGGTGGAACGCCGGATCCTAAGGGAAAAAGGCATTCCGGAAGAGGTCATTCCTACCCTGGTCAAAGCCAGAAAGGAGGTGACCGCACAACATTATCACCACATGTGGCAAAAATATGTTGCGTGGTGTGAGGCCAGAAAGGCCCCACGAAGAAATTTCAACTCGGTCGATTCCTGCATTTCCTGCAAACAGGAGTGTCTATGGGCCTCAAATTGGGGTCCATTAAGGTTCAAATTTCGGCCCTGTCGATTTTCTTCCAGAAAGAAGTGGCTTCGGTTCCTGAAGTCCAGAAGTTTGTCAAGGGAGTATTGCATATACAACCCCCTTTTGTGCCTCCAGTGGCACTGTGGGATCTCAACGTAGTTCTGGGATTCCTCAAATCACATTGGTTTAAAACCAGTCAAATCTGTGGATTTGAAGCATCTCACATGAAAAGTGACCATGCTCTTGGCCCTGGCCTGGACCAGGCGAGTGTCAAATTGGTGGTTTTTTTTTTTTCTCAAAAAAGCCCATATCTGGTTGTCCATTTGGACAGGGCAGAGCTGCGGACTCGTCCCGAGTTCTCTCCCTAAGGTGGTGTCAGTGTTTCACCTGAACCAGCTTATTTTGGTGCCTTGCGCCTACTAGGGACTTGGAGGACTCCAGGTTGCTAGATGTTGTCAGGGCCCTGTAAATATAGGTTCCAGGACGGCTGGAGTCAGGAAAACTGACTTGCTGTTATCCTGTATGCACCCAACAAACTGGGTGCTCTTGCTTCTAAGCAGACTATTGCTAGTTGGATGTGTAATACAATTCAGCTTGCACATTCTGTGGCAGGCCTGCCACAGCCAAAATATGTAAATGCCCATTCCACAAGGAAGGTGGGCTTATCTTGGGCGGCTGCCCGAGGGGTCTCGGCTTTACAACTTTGCCGAGCGGCTATTTAGTCAGGGGCAAACACGTTGGTAAAATCCTACAAATTTGATACCCTGGCTAAGGAGGACCTGGAGTTCTCTCATTCGGTGCTGCAGAGTCATCCGCACTCTCCCGCCCGTTTGGGAGCTTTGGTATTATCCCCATGGTCCTTTCAGGAACCCCAGCATCCACTAGGACGATAGAGAAAATAAGAATTTACTTACCGATAATTCTATTTCTCGGTGTCCGTAGTGGATGCTGGGCGCCCATCCCAAGTGCGGATTATCTGCAATACTTGTACATATTATTGTTGTGAGCCATCTTTTCAGAGGCTCCGCTGTTATCATACTGTTAACTGGGTTCAGATCACAGGTTGTACAGTGTGATTGGTGTGCCTGGTATGAGTCTTACCCGGGCTTCAAAATCCTTCCTTATTGTGTACGCTCGTCCGGGCACAGTATCCTAACTGAGGCTTGGAGGAGGGTCATAGGGGGAGGAGCCAGTGCACACCACCTGATCCTAAAGCTTTACTTTTTGTGCCCTGTCTCCTGCGGAGCCGCTATTCCCCATGGTCCTTTCAGGAACCCCAGCATCCACTACGGACTCCGAGAAATAGAATTATCGGTAAGTAAATTCTTATTTTTGTTTTAAATCGTTTTAATACAAGCAAGATTAATAACAGTGCATGTTTTCCAGATTTCTTCCCCTGTATAACAGTTGACAACTTTTAAAATGCGTCTGCCAGTAATATACAGTATACATCTTCATGTGAGGTCTGACATTTTGATGAAGTGCACTGATAGGAATATTTATTCCTTCGCTTCGTCTGCCTTCTGTCATAACTCTACAGCATTGGTTCCCAAAATCCTGCAAGAAAATATTCTGCTATACAGTATGTAGATTTTGTGGCACTACATTGGTGTCATTAAAGCGGACAGAGGGTGACATAATACAGCTCAGTGGCAATTTACTAAAATGCAGGGCTAAAGGCATTTATTTCTTTTGTATAATACAAATACAATACTCCTTCGCGTAGACCCTCAAATCTTTTTATGTTTAGATTTGCTTCAAGACTTGGTAGAGGCTAAGACTGTAGAGCAATTTAAACATGCTTGGGATAGGCATATAAATATCCTTACAAAGAATTATGGTTCAAAAACGGTTGAGATTGCCTAAAGGATAAAAAAAAAAAAGGGGGGGGGGGGCAGACTAGATGGGCCAAGTGGCTCTTATCTGCCGTCAAATTCTATGTTTCTATGACTATGTTGTATGTTTGGTTTTTAAGTCTCTGTCACTGTCTCTTTATCTGGATGCTGTTCGCAAATGGGGAACTGTCTTCTGAGTCACAAGCTGTATGTTAATGTTACCTACGGCGTTACCTACAGTTTACGGAGTCACCAGCTGTATGATCATTTTACCTACGGCATTACCTACAGCTTAAGAACCCATCAAATTTAATTTGTACCAAGTACATAATCTGGTGTGTGTAAAGGGGGGGTACTGACTGGGAAGATTTGTGCTGAGCGATCTTAACCCAGACCGCTCAGCACACATCTCTCCCCCCGCTCAGCACAGCGCGATGTGTCCTGAGCGAGGGGGGGGGGGGCGGACGGGGGGCTGCTTCCTTCACACAGCGGTGAAGTGAGCGACCCGCTAGATTGAGCCTGCATGCAGGCTCAATCTGGTACTGGCGATAGCCGCGCATCGCTATCGCTGGGGGACATACACACGGCAGATCCGTGCTTAAAATCTAAGCAATCTAGTCAGATTGCTTAGATTTTAAACACTGATCTCTTCGTGTGCACCCCGCCCCCTTAGTTTGGAGACTCGCCATTATCTTTATCATCCTTGCTGTTTGCAACATCCAAATAAATAAATCACCTCATCTTCTACATAAGTCTTATCCTGTTTTGTCACAATTCAATCTTACTTTTTGTCTCTCACATTCATGGAGATCTCTATTCAACTCTCGCATATGTGACCTTACTGTCTGCGTGGTATAGCAAACTACTTCATGGAGCGATACTTGGGGACAAATGTAATAGAGTGAGAGTTTCAGAAAGTGAGAGATTTGGTAAGGTTTTTCATTTTTTTTTTTAAAGTGGCAATCATTTACACTGCAAAACCAGATTGATCTTGATGTGTAAATGATTGCCACTTTAAAAAAAAAAAACCCTGCAAAACCTTACCAAATCTCTCACTTTTTGAAACTCTCACTCTATTACATTTGGTCCTTCGTGTCCTTGCAGCCTATGTTTCTTTATCGTGGTCAGATATTGGTTGTGTAGTAGGAGGGAGCTGGATACCTCATAATCTGAAGGTCTTTATTAATCAGACTTTAATCGACATAAACGTAAGAACAGGACATTTAAACTACCAGACACTGGGATCGATTCATATTTGTAAGTAAAGCAAAAAGCTAGCAACTGGGCAAAACCATGTTACATTGCAGATGGGGAAGATTTAACATGTGCAGAGAGATTTAGATTTTGGTGGGGTGTTTTCAAACTAAAGGGCCCCATACATTAGAACAATATGTCTAGAGGCTGAAGTTGGGGGCGATTTCCCTTGAACTCTCCCGGGAGCTCCACCGGGAGTGTTTACATAAGATTCCAAACGATTTTGTACAATTTGACTTTTTTGAGCATGCTATACATCGCATACGATATGTCAAGCGCCTACATATCGCATGGGATGTATAGCATGCATTCATAGGTACCATCAGATACATCTGATGGGCTGGATTGATGGCTACAGAGTGTCCTGGAGAATGTCAGTCAAACTTGTGTGATACATCGCATGCGATATATCGCGAGCACAAAAAACACACTTTTTTCCGTACGATTCCATACAATTCCATTTGATCACGACATATAATGAGTGCAGCACCAACAACCTGGAGGAGTCGACCCAACGCTCACGGGGCCGCGGATCGGATACACAGCAAAAATGCACGATTTCACCCTATATATCTGCCCGAATGACCGAATTGAGCAATATCGTTGTAGTGTATGGGGCCCTTAAAACCTAAATTGCAGTGTAAAAAAAAAAGCTGTCTAACATTTGTGTGCTACCTGCAAAAGCAGCCAGTATTTACCCTGCACAGAAACAATATAACCCTCCCAAAAATTAATCTCTGCACATATTGCTGCCCCATCTACAGTGCAAGATGATTTTGTCCAGTTGCGTGCTATTTTGCTTTACTTGCAGACATTAATCAGGCCCATTATTTCTGAATTTGCCTTTCATAAAGTATGCTTGGTATGCATTTCCCTGAACAGAGTATCAAAGATGAGATAAGGGCTAACGTGTCTTATTTTCCTGATGGTTCTGACCACAAGAGGATATTATAAAGAGGAGATGATAATGTGTCTGTAAACTCAGTGCTTTGAAACTTTTCAGGTTGAATGCAGTTTTGTTTCAAATGCTTCCTTTGAATCAGAGGGTTACAGTTGCGTGATATCTATATGCTGCTGTTATGAGAATATTTCTGATTGTTACTTTTGTGGTACTGAACACGGTGTTGTTTGTTGTATTTCTCTATCATCCATAAGGGATATTGGGGAATCTAGAACGATGAGGTATAGACGGGGTCCAAAGGAGCTAGTGCACTTTAAATTTCTTCAATTGGGTGTGCTGGCTCCTCCCCTTTATGCCCCCTCCCACAGACAGTTTACAAAAAAGTGCCCTCAGGAGAGGATGCACATCTCTGAGCTCCAGAGAGTTTTCTTCAATTTCCTTTTCATGTTTGTTATTTTCGGTATGCTGTTTGGGCAACAGCATACCTGCACCATGGGAGTTAGGGGAATGGGGGCGGTCACCGGCCTTACGAGGTGCAGAGCCGCTTACCCGCTGCAGGACCACCGTCCTGAGGGTTTTTTGTTTAGCGGGGCACTGCGCCTTGGCTGTCACATCCGCAGCACGCCGCACACCCCTAACACTGCCGGAATGGGACATCAGTGGTGAGTACAAACCGGGGGCCCCGCTAGGGGGGTCCCCAGTTTCACTGTGCGGCTGACCACTAGTGCGGTGTACGGGACCCTCCCGGGGTGTCCCGCTAAGATCCCCCATGTAGACTGGCACAAAACCGCTTAAACTAGCACTTGTTGTGATGTTTTTAAGCTAAAAGGAGACTTTGCCAATAGAACATAGCTCCGGTGCCATTGGAGGGGGTGGAGCTACCTCAGAGCGGGACCAGAGCCATTTTGGCGCCTTCCTCTGCTAACTGCAGCCATATACAGCATACACAGCGCTTCCTGACTCTTCAGCCACGCTGGATACCTGGTACAGGGTGTAGCAAAGGGGGAGAGCCGCTATTGTACACTATCTTGGTCCTCTACAGGACAGAATTTGTTAGTGTTTACTGACAGCCTCACTGGGGCTGTACAACTAAGGGTGTGCTAGTGTCCTTCTCTCTAGCTGTCTCCTCTCACATACAAGAACACTGGAAAGGATAGTCTCTTTGTTGGCGCACTTTAGAAAGGAGATGAAGTTAATTAAAATTTCTCTGACGTCCTAGTGGATGCTGGGACTCTGTAAGGACCATGGGGAATAGCGGCTCCGCAGGAGACAGGGCACAAGAATAAAAGCTTTAGGATCAGGTGGTGTGCACTGGCTCCTCCCCCTATGACCCTCCTCCAAGCCTCAGTTAGATTTTTGTGCCCGAACGAGAAGGGTACAGGCTAGGTGGCTCTCCTGAGCTGCTTAGAATAAAAGTGTTTTTTAGGTTTTTTATTTTCAGTGAGTCCTGCTGGCAACAGGCTCATTGCATCGTGGGACTAAGGGGAGAAGAAACGGACTCACCTGCGTGCAGAGTGGATTGGGTTTCTTAGGCTACTGGACATTAGCTCCAGAGGGACGATCACAGGTTCAGCCTGGATGGGTCCCGGAGCCGCGCCGCCGGCCCCCTTACAGAGCCAGAAGAGCGAAGAGGTCCGGTGAAATCGGCGGCAGAAGACGATCCTGTCTTCAGACTAAGGTAGCGCACAGCACCGCAGCTGTGCGCCATTGCTCTCAGCACACTTCACACTCCGGTCACTGAGGGTGCAGGGCGCTGGGGGGGAGCGCCCTGAGACGCAATATAACAGATGATACCTTAGGTTGGCAAAAGAATACATCACATATAGCTCTTGGGCTATATGGATGTATTTTAACCCCTGCCATTTTTACAGCAAAGAGCGGGAGATAAGGACGTCGTGAAGGGGCGGAGCCTATCTCCTCAGCACACAAGCGCCATTTTCCCTCACAGTTCCGCTGGAAGGACGGCTCCCTGACTCTCCCCTGCAGACTTGCTACAGAATCAGGGTAAAAAAGAGAAGGGGGGGCACTATTGGCAGCTAAAAATTATATAAACAGCAGCTATAAGGGAATAACACTTTTATATAAGGTTATTCCTGTATATATATATATATATATATATATATATATATATAGCGCTTGGTGTGTGCTGGCAGACTCTCCCTCTGTCTCTCCAAAGGGCTTGTGGGGTCCTGTCCTCTATCAGAGCATTCCCGGTGTGTGTGCTGTATGTCGGTACGTGTGTGTCGACATGTATGAGGAGGAAAATGATGTGGAGGCGGAGCAATTGCCTGGGTTAGTGATGTCACCCCCTAGGGAGTCGACACCTGACTGGATGATCGTATTTAAAGAATTAAGTGATAATGTCAGCACTTTGCAAAGAACGGTTGATGACATGAGACAGCCGGCAAATCAATTAGTGCCTGTCCAGGCGTCTCAGACACCGTCAGGGGCCCTAAAACGCCCGTTACCTCAGTGGGTCGACACAGACCCAGACACAGATACTGAGTCTAGTGTCGACGGTGAGGAGACAAACGTAATGTCCAGTAGGGCCACACGTTACATGATCACGGCAATGAAGGAGGCATTGAACATTTCTGACACTACAAGTACCACAAAGAAGGGTATTATGTGGGGTGTGAAAAAACTGCCAATAGTTTTCCCTGAGTCAGATGAGTTAAATGAGGTGTGTGAAAAAGCGTGGGTTTCCCCCGACAAAAAACTGCTAATTTCTAAAAAATTATTGGCACTATATCCTTTCCCGTCAGAGGTTAGGACGCGTTGGGAAACACCCCCTAGGGTAGATAAGGCGCTCACACGTTTATCTAAACAAGTAGCGTTACCGTCTCCTGATACGGCCACCCTCAAAGAACCAGCAGATAAAAGGCTGGAAAATATTCTTAAAAGTATATACACACATACTGGTGTTATACTGCGACCAGCAATCGCCTCAGCCTGGATGTGCAGTGCTGGAGTCGCGTGGTCGGATTCCCTGACTGAAAATATTGATACCCTGGATAGGGACAATATTCTGTTAACTATAGAGCATTTGAAGGATGCATTACTATATATGCGTGATGCACAGAGGGATATTTGCACCCTGGCATCAAGAGTAAGTGCTATGTCCATTTCTGCCAGAAGAGCGTTATGGACGCGACAGTGGTCAGGCGATACGGATTCCAAACGACATATGGAAGTATTGCCGTATAAAGGGGAGGAGTTATTTGGGGCTGGTCTATCGGACCTGGTGGCCACGGCAACGGCTGGAAAATCCACCTTTTTACCCCAGGTCACTTCACATCAGCAGAAAAAGACACCGTCTTTTCAAACTCAGTCCTTTCGTTCCCATAAGTACAAGCGAGCTAAAGGCCATTCCTTCCTGCCCCGGGGCAGAGGAAGGGGAAAAAGACTGCACCATGCAGCCGCTTCCCAGGAGCAGAAGCCCTCCCCTGCTTCTGCCAAGTCTTCAGCATGACGCTGGGGCTTTACAAGCAGACTCAGACATGGTGGGGGCCCGTCTCAAGAATTTCAACGCGCAGTGGGCTCACTCGCAAGTGGACCCCTGGATTCTACAGGTAGTATCTCAGGGGTACAAACTGGAATTCGAGGCGTTTCCCCCTCGCCGGTTCCTGAAGTCTGCTCTACCAAAGTCTCCCTCCGACAGGGAGGCAATTTTGGAAGCCATTCACAAGCTGTATTCCCAGCAGGTGATAATCAAGGTACCCCTCCTACAACAGGGAAAGGGGTATTATTCCACGCTGTTTGTGGTACCGAAGCCGGACGGCTCGGTGAGACCAATTTTAAATCTGAAATCCTTGAACACTTACATAAAGAGGTTCAAATTCAAGATGGAATCACTCAGAGCGGTGATAGCAAACCTGGAAGAAGGGGACTATATGGTGTCTCTGGACATCAAGGATGCTTATCTCCACGTCCCAATCTACCCGTCTCACCAAGGGTATCTCAGGTTTGTAGTACAAGACTGTCATCAGTTTCAGACGCTGCCGTTTGGGTTGTCCATGGCACCTCGGGTCTTTACCAAGGTAATGGCCGAAATGATGATTCTTCTTCGAAGAAAAGGCATCTTAATTATCCCTTACTTGGACGATCTCCTGATAAGGGCAAGGTCCAGGGAACAGTTAGAAGTCGGAGTAGCACTATCTCAGGTAGTGTTACGTCAGCACGGGTGGATCCTAAATATTCCAAAATCGCAGCTGATTCCAACGACACGTCTACTGTTCCTAGGAATGATTCTGGACACAGTCCAGAAAAAGGTGTTTCTCCCGGAGGAGAAGGCCAGGGAGTTATCCGAGCTAGTCAGGAACCTCCTAAAACCAGGCCAGGTGTCAGTGCATCAGTGCACGAGGGTCCTGGGAAAAATGGTGGCTTCTTACGAAGCGATTCCATTCGGAAGATTCCATGCAAGAACTTTTCAGTGGGATCTGCTGGACAAATGATCCGGATCGCATCTTCAGATGCATCAGCGGATAACCCTGTCGCCAAGGACAAGGGTGTCTCTTCTGTGGTGGCTGCAGAGTGCTCATCTACTAGAGGGCCGCAGATTTGGCATTCAGGATTGGATCCTGGTGACCACGGATGCAAGCCTGAGAGGCTGGGGAGCAGTCACACAGGGAAGAAATTTCCAGGGCTTGTGGTCAAGCATGGAAGCATCTCTTCATATAAACATTCTGGAACTAAGGGCCATTTACAATGCCCTAAGTCAAGCGAAACCCCTGCTTCAGGGTCAGGCGGTATTGATCCAATCGGACAACATCACGTCAGTCGCCCACGTAAACAGACAGGGCGGCACGAGAAGCAGGAGGGCAATGGCAGAAGCTGCAAGGATTCTTCGCTGGGCGGAAAATCATGTGATAGCACTGTCAGCAGTGTTCATTCCGGGAGTGGACAACTGGGAAGCAGACTTCCTCAGCAGACACGACCTCCACCCGGGAGAGTGGGGACTTCACCCAGAAGTCTTCCACCTGATAGTAAACCGTTGGGAAGAACCAAAGGTGGACATGATGGCGTCCCGTCTAAACAAAAAACTAGACAGATATTGCGCCAGGTCAAGGGACCCTCAGGCAATAGCGGTGGACGCCCTGGTAACGCCGTGGGTGTACCAGTCAGTGTATGTGTTCCCTCCTCTGCCTCTCATACCAAAGGTACTGAGAATCATAAGAAGGAGAGGAGTAAGAACTATACTCGTGGTTCCGGATTGGCCAAGAAGGACTTGGTACCCGGAACTTCAAGAGATGCTCACGGACGAACCGTGGCCTCTACCTCTGAGAAAGGACCTGCTCCAGCAGGGGCATTGTCTGTTCCAAGACTTACCGCGACTGCGTTTGACGGCATGGCGGTTGAACGCCGGATCCTGAGGGAAAAAGGCATTCCAGATGAAGTCATCCCTACCCTGGTCAAGGCCAGGAAGGACGTAACCGCAAAACATTATCACCGCATTTGGCGAAAATATGTTGCGTGGTGTGAGGCCAAGAAGGCCCCTACAGAGGAATTTCAACTGGGTCGTTTCCTCCATTTCCTGCAAACAGGACTATCTATGGGCCTAAAATTAGGGTCCATTAAGGTTCAAATTTCGGCCCTGTCGATTTTCTTCCAGAAAGAACTGGCTTCAATGCCTGAAGTTCAGACATTTGTAAAAGGGGTACTGCATATACAGCCTCCTTTTGTGCCTCCAGTGGCACCTTGGGATCTCAATGTTGTGTTGAGTTTTCTAAAGTCACATTGGTTTGAACCACTCACCACTGTGGACTTCAAATATCTCACATGGAAGGTGACGATGCTGTTAGCCCTGGCTTCAGCCAGGCGTGTGTCAGAATTGGCGGCTTTATCATATAAAAGTCCTTACTTAATTTTTCATTCTGACAGGGCAGAATTGAGGACTCGTCCTCAATTTCTACCTAAGGTGGTTTCTGCATTTCACATGAACCAACCTATTGTGGTACCTGCGGCTACTAGGGACTTGGAGGACTCCAAGTTGCTTGACGTTGTCAGGGCCCTGAAAATATGTTTCCAGGACGGCTGGAGTCAGAAAATCTGACTCGCTGTTTATCCTGTATGCACCCAACAAGCTGGGTGCTCCTGCTTCTAAGCAGACGATTGCTCGTTGGATTTGTAGTACAATTCAGCTTGCACATTCTGTGGCAGGCCTTCCACAGCCAAAATCGGTAAAAGCCCATTCCACAAGGAAAGTGGGCTCATCTTGGGCGGCTGCCCGAGGGATCTCGGCTTTACAACTTTGCCGAGCAGCTACTTGGTCAGGGGCAAACACGTTTGCGAAATTCTACAAATTTGATACCCTGGCTGAGGAGGACCTGGAGTTCTCTCATTCGGTGCTGCAGAGTCATCCGCACTCTCCCGCCCGTTTGGGAGCTTTGGTATAATCCCCATGGTCCTTATGGAGTCCCAGCATCCACTAGGACGTCAGAGAAAATAAAATTTTACTTACCGATAAATCTATTTCTCGTAGTCCGTAGTGGATGCTGGGCGCCCATCCCAAGTGCGGATTGTCTGCAATACTTGTATATAGTTATTGTTACAAAAATTCGGGTTATTATTGTTGTGAGCCATCTTTTCAGAGGCTCCTTTTCGTTTTATCATACTGTTAACTGGGTTCAGATCACAAGTTGTACGGTGTGATTGGTGTGGCTGGTATGAGTCTTACCCGGGATTCAATATCCTTCCTTATTATGTACGCTCGTCCGGGCACAGTATCCTAACTGAGGCTTGGAGGAGGGTCATAGGGGGAGGAGCCAGTGCACACCACCTGATCCTAAAGCTTTTATTCTTGTGCCCTGTCTCCTGCGGAGCCGCTATTCCCCATGGTCCTTACGGAGTCCCAGCATCCACTACGGACTACGAGAAATAGATTTATCGGTAAGTAAAATCTTATTTTTACTTTTAATGTCATATAATTAAAAACTTTTTAATTATATGACATTAAAAGTTACATTTTAATTAAACTCCTCTCCTTTCTAAAGTGCGCCAACAAAGAGATTATCCTTTCCTTTCCAGTGTTCTTCCTCAATTTTATTGTCTATGGCAGCACCCCCTAGATAACATCATAAATTGATTTACAATATATAAATTGGGGACTTGTATCGCATACATAACGTATTGTCAATCCGTTAGAAGTCTAGTGCAGAGGTTCTCCATTCCCATTTTTCCCTAATCTCCTCTCACATATAGTAGGGCAGGCTTGCACTATAACTGTCTGTGTGTATGTTATTGTGCTTTCTGTGAAACATGGGTAAACACAAGCTGTGAAGTGTATGCTACGCCAGATTCTCTCCATTATCTGATTCTATTTCATGTGAACAATGCAGCCAATCTTCACAACTCAGTGAAGGGGCTGGAGGAGAGGGTCCAGAGCCCCACTGGCTAGGGTCACCTAAAACTATGATGTCAGATATGTCATGCTAGGGTAGATGTGCAGCTTCCCTCCTCTCTTGCAGGACCACAAATGCGTGGTTTAACTGCATTAGTCTCTGATTCAGATGAGGATATACAGGAGGATGGGGAGGACTTACACCCTGTTAGTGGGGATCCCGATACTACTTAGGGTATTGAACCCCTAATTCTGCCTATACGAGACGTGTTATAGCTCCCTCTAGAGGACGCTGTGTCACAGCAGTCATTTTTCTTTATACAAAACAAGCCTAATGTCACTTTCCTTGATTCTACAGAGTTAGATGACCTAACTTAGCTGGCCTGGAAAAATCCAGACAAAAAATTCCACGTGTCCAAAAAATTTTTGTGCACTTTCCCATTTGCTCCTGAAGGTAGGAAATTTTGTGAGGAACCCCCAGGGGTTGATGTATCAGTCTCTCGACTGTCTAAAAAGGCGGTGCTGCCTGCCCTGTGCTCCTTTACCATGAAGGATTCTGGGGATAGGAAAATAGAGACTACACTAATATCTATTTACATGGCAGCAGGTGTATTGCAAAGCTCGGTTATTGCGGGTTGCTGGATAACCCATGCCATTCATTCCTGGGCCACTCAAATTCAGGGGGGGCCTCTCGGGGAATATGCCCTTGGTCACTATGGTGACCCTCCTAAAACACATTCAGGACACTACATGTGTCCTCTGTGATTCACTCAAGGAGTTGGGGAACATTAATGCTAGGACTTCTGCCATGGCAGTGTTGGCGCGCAGGGCCCTGTGGTTGCGTCTGTGGATTGCGGACGCGGAATCCAAACGTAGCGTGGAATCCCTTCCTTTTTCTGGGGAATGGCTCTTTGGGGTTAAATTGGATACCTGTATTTCCAATATTATGGCTGGGAAATCCACTTTTCTCCCCTTTGGGGCCCCAACGGCGAAACGCTCCTACCAGGGGCAGTCTGTACAGTCCTTTCGGTCTCTCAGATTTCGATTGAAGGCCAGAGGTGCCTCCAATGCGACTAGAGGCACCAGAGGGAAGTCCAGAAAGCCTGCAAGCACCAGCTCTCAGGAACAGAACACCAGTTCTGCTACCGCTAAGTCCTTAGCATGACGGTGCCCACCCACCCCGAGGGGATATCGAGGTGGAAGCTCGACTGTGTCACTTCAGCCATGTCTGTGAGGCTTCCTGCCAGGATACCTGGGTCAGAGATCTCGTTTCTCAGGGCTATAAGCTGGAGTTCGACAATACTCCTCCCCAACGATTTTTCAAATCAAGCTTACCAGCTTTGTAGGATATGCAAGTTATGTTGCAAAAGCCCATGCTAAAGTTGGTCCAGTCCCACGTCATTGTTCCAGTACCAATACCGCAACGCGGTTTTACACAAACCTGTTTGTGGTGCCGAAACCGGACAGTTCGGTAAGACCCATTTTGAATCTAAAATCCTTGAATCCTTACTTGAAGGTGGTCAAGTTAAAAATGGAATCCCTGCGAGCAGGGATTGCAGGCCTGGAAGAATAGGAATTCATGGGGGTAAATTTACTAAGATGGGAGTTCTATTTCAGATGGGATGTTGCCCATAGCAACCAATCAGATTCCAGGTATTATCTTCTAGAAGGTGCTAGATAAATGAGAAGTAGGATCTGATTGGTTGCTATGGGCAACATCCCATCTGAAATATAACTCCCATCTTAGTAAATTTACCCCATGGTCTCCTTGGATATCAAGGATGCCTACCTCCATATTCCGATTTGGCCACCTCATCAGGCGTACCTGCGGTTTGCCCTGCTGGACAATCACTTCCAATTCCATGCACTGCCCTTTGGCCTGTCCACAGCTCCGAGGGTGTTCACAAAGGTGATGGCGGAGATGATGTTCCAGCTCCGGGTCCAGGGAGTCAACATTGTTCCTGACCTTCTGAGCAAAGAAAGATCCAGGGGAGCTTTTGTTGCGCCAGATTGACCGCACTATCCAACTTTTGTCACGCCATGGGTGGATCCTCAACTTACAGATGTCCCACCTGGAGCCGACTCAGCAGCTTCTGTTCCTGGGGATGTTGATGGATACTGTGGCCCAGAAGGTGTTCTTACTAGAGCACAAGGCGAGAACACTTCAGGAGATGGTCCGCATGGTACTCCGAACTGCTCAAGTGTCCATCCGTCTTTGCATAAGATTGCTGGGGAAGATGGTTGCCTCCTACGAGACAATCCAATATGGCAGGTTCCATGCCTGAACTTTTCAGCTGGATCTCCTGAGCAAATGATCCGGTTCACATCTTCAGATGCACCGGATGATATAGCTGTCACCTCAGGCCAGAATTTACCTCCTGTGGTGGCTGCAGTCCTCCAATCTACTGGAGGGCCGGAGTTTCGGAATTCAGGATTGGACCCTTCTCACGACAGATGCGAGTCTACGAGGATGGGGAGCTGTCACCCAAGGGGCGCAGTTCCAGGGCAGGTGGTCAGCCTACAAAAGCCTTGTTCCGATACACATTCTGGAACTTCGGGCTATCTACAGTGCTCTGCTTAAGGCCTCCCCTCTGCTCAAGGATCACGCGATCCTGGTACAATCGGACAAGGCCACAGCAGTGGCGTACATCAACCAACAAGGAGGGACAAAAAGCAAAGCCTGCATGCGAGAGGTGTCGCAGATACTCCTCTGGGCGGAAAGAAATGCAAGAGCAATGTCAGTAGTCTTCATTCCGGGTGTGGACAACTGGGAAGCGGTTTTCCTGAGTCATCACGATTTCCACCTGGGGGAGTGGGGACTCCACCAGCAGGTGTTCCAGCAGGTCATCAACCATTGGGGCTGCCCGCAAATAGACATGATGGCTTCTCATCTCAACAAGAAGTTTCACTGGTATTGCTCACGAACCAGGGACGCTCAGGCAAGGGCAGTAGATGCATTGACGTTGCCTTGGCCTTACCGGCTGGTCTACCTATTTCCTCCGATTCCGTTGCTCCCAAGGGTGCTCAAGCGTATCAGAAATCAGGGAGTCTAGGCAATTCTAATTTCCCCGGACTGGCCTCAGAGGGCATGGTACGCGGATCTTCTGGACATATCCGTCAAAAACCTTTGGCCTCTACCACTACAAAGAGATCTTCAAATGGACCATTCGTCTACCCGGACTTACGGCGACTTCGTTTGATGTTATGGAGGTTGAGCGGAACATCCTAGCTCACATGGGCCTTTCCAAGAAGCTTATTGCTACCATGGTTCAGGCCAGGAAACCTGTGACGTCAAAACACTATCATCATATCTGTAGGTGGTATGTCTCTTGGTGCGAGGAACGCACGTATCCGCCTGCTGAGTTTCACTTGGGATGTTTCTTACGTTTCCTGAAGGCTGGTGTGGATAAGGGCTTACGTCTAGGTTCCATTATGATCCAGATTTCAGCCCTCTCCTTTTTCTTCCAAAAGAAATTGGCAGTGTTGCCAGAAGTTCAGACCTTTTTGCAAGGGGTACTCCACATCAAACTCCTTTTTGTGCCGCCTGGGATCTGAATGTAGTGTTGGAATTTCTACAGTCCTCCTGGTTTGAACCTCTGATGACGGTAGAAGACAAGTACCTCACGAGGAAGACTGTGATGTTACTGGCCCTGGCTTCTGCTCGACATTTCTCAGAATTGGGTGCTTGTCGTGTAAAAGTCCATTCTTGGTCTTTTATGAGGACAGAGCGGAGCTCCAGACTCGGCAGCAGTTCCTGCCGAAGGTTGTCTCTGCATTTCACCTGAATCAGCCTATCGTGATTCCGTCCAGTGCTGGCGCTTCTGCTCCTCTGGAGGCATTGGATGCTGTGCGAGCCTTGAAGATCTATGTCAAGAGAACGGCTCGGATCAGAAAGATGGATTCTTCGTTCGTGCTCTATGATGCACAGAAAAAGGGTTGTCCTGCTTCAAAGCAGTCCATTGCTCGTTGGATTAGGCTTACTATTCGAGAGGCCTATGTGTTGGCAGCCTTACCTGTTTCTAAGTCTCTGAAGGCCCACTCTACAAGATAAGTGGGTTCTTCCTGGGCGGCTGCCTGTGGAATCTCGGCCTTACGACTTTGCCGAGCTGCTACCTGATCGGGGAAGAACACTTTTGTGAATTTCTACAAGTTTGATATCCTGACCAAAGAGGATACCCAGTTTGGGCAGGCGGTGCTGCAGCAGTCTCCGCACTTTCCCGCCCATTCTGGATGCTTTGGGACGTCCCCATCGTACTAGATTCCCCAATATCCCTTATGGATGCTACAGAAAATAGGATTTTAATTATCTACCGGTAAATCCTTTTCTCGTAGTCTGTAAGGGATATTGGGCACCTGCCTCAGTGCGTTGACTTTTCTGCAGGTTCTAGTTATATGGTTACCTGTTCAGCTGTTTGCTGTTATCAGCCGTTGCTGGTTGTTATGTTAGTGGTGTGCTGGTATGTAAATCTCACCACTCTTTGTTATCATATTTCCTTCTCTCCTATATGTCCAGCACACCCAGTTGAAGAATTTTAAAGTGTACTGGTTCCTTTGGACCCTGTCTATACCCCATCGTACAAGAGTCCCCAATATCCCTTATGGACTACAAGAAAAGGATTTACCTGTAGGTAATTAAAATCCTATTTTATGGTGAGTGAAGCTGGGCATGCACTATACCAGGTCTCGACAAGTCCCAGGGGCCAAGTAGCCATGGCACCTAGATTTTGCTGTCAGGCTAACAGATTTTGGAGGGAGGAGAAGGAAGCAGATCCTCTTCAGCCCCAGCAGAGGTTTTTGGAGGTGTGTCTTTATTGCGGCGGCCATTTCTTGCACAGGATTGTGCCTGTGCTGACTGCTGTGCCTGTCTGTCCCATCCTGCTGTCTGTTGTCTCCAAACTCTGGCTGCATAGAGATCTCCAATAAGAGGGTCTATGAGTGGCTAGGGAATGCGGCTTCGGAGGGGTAGTGATGTGGCCACAGGGTATGAGGGATTGTTTGCCCGAGGGAAGGCTGTGGAGTGGTTGTTTGCCTTGAGGTACTCCCCTTATTTGTGTGCCCTTGGGAGGAGGGGGGGGGTTAGCTGCTTATTAATGTGGCTGCGAAGGTGGAGGGTTTTTTTGTTTGCCTGGGGGGTAGCTGCACTGCAGAGTTGATGCGGAGGGCTGGTATGCCAGGGGGTGCGGGGAGGCATGGAGTTTCAGTTAGGGTTTCTTTCTTCTTTTTTCTCTGACGTCCTAGTGGATGCTGGGAACTCCGTAAGGACCATGGGGAATAGCGGGCTCCGAAGGAGGCTGGGCACTCTAGAAAGATTTATGACTACCTGGTGTGCACTGGCTCCTCCCACTATGACCCTCCTCCAAGCCTCAGTTAGATCTTGTGCCCGGCCGAGGTTGGATGCACACTAGGGGCTCTCCTGAGCCCTTAGAAAGAAAGTATAGATTTAAGGTTTTTTTATTTTCAGTGAGACCTGCTGGCAACAGGCTCACTGCAGCGAGGGACTAAGGGGAGAAGAAGCGAACTCGCCTGCTTGCAGCCGGATTGGGCTTCTTAGGCTACTGGACACCATTAGCTCCAGAGGGATCGACCGCAGGCCCAGTCCTTGGTGTTCGGTCCCGGAGCCGCGCCGCCGTCCCCCTTACAGAGCCAGAAGCAAGAAGAGGTCCGGAAAATCGGCGGCAGAAGACATCAGTCTTCACCAAGGTAGTGCACAGCACTGCAGCTGTGCGCCATTGCTCCTCATACACACTTCACACTCCGGTCACTGAGGGTGCAGGGCGCTTGGGGGGGGCGCCCTGAGCAGCAATAAAAACACCTTGGCTGGCAAAAATACCACAATATATAGCCCCAGAGGCTATATACAGTATGTGGTAAAAACCCCTGCCAGAATCCAGAAAAAAGCGGGAGAATAGGCAGCGGAAAAGGGGCGGAGCTATCTCCCTTAGACACACTGGCGCCATTTTCTCTTCACAGTGCAACTGGAAGAAAGCTCCCCAGGCTCTCCCCTGTAGTTTTCAGGCTCAAAGGGTAAAAAAGAGAGGGGGGGCACTAAATTTAGGTGCAATATTGTATATACAAGCAGCTATGGGGGAAAATTCACTCAGTTTTAGTGTTAATCCCCTCATTATATAGCGCTCTGGTGTGTGCTGGCATACTCTCTCTCTGTCTCCCCAAAGGGCTTTGTGGGTCCTGTCCTCAGTCGGAGCATTCCCTGTGTGTGTGCGGTGTGTCGGTACAGCTGTGTCGACATGTTTGAGGAGGAGGCTTATATAGTGACGGAGCAGATGCCGATAAATGTGATGTCGCCCCCTGTGGGGCCGACACCAGAGTGGATGGTTAGGTAAAAGGTATTAACCGACAGTGTCAACTCCTTACATAAAAGGGTGGATGACGTAACCGCTGTGGGACAGCCGGCTTCTCAGCCCGTGCCTGCCCAGGCGTCTCAAAGGCCATCAGGGGCTCAAAAACGCCCGCTCATTCAGATGGCAGACACAGATGTCGACACGGAGTCTGACTCCAGTGTCGACAAGGTTGAGACATATACACAATCCACTAGGAACATCCGTGACTTGATCCCGGCAATAAAAATAATGTGTTACACATTTCTGACATTAACCTCTAAAAATGGGGTTTTTATGTTTGGGGAGAAAAAGCAGGCAGTGTTTTGTTCCCCCATCAGATGAATGAATGAAGTGTGTGAAAAGCGTGGGTTCCCCCTGATAAGAAACTGGTAATTTCTAAAAAGTTACTGATGGCGTACCTTTTCCCGCCAGAGGATAAGTTACGGTGGGAGATATCCCCTAGGGTGGATAAGGCGCTCACACGGTTGTCAAAATAGGTGGCACTGCCGTTTTAGGAACGGCCACTTTGAAGGTACCTGTTGATAAAAAGCAGGAGGCTATCCTGAAGTCTGTATTTACACACTCAGGTACTAGACTGAAACCTGCAGAGCGTGCTGCTGCAGCGTGGTCGGTGACCCTGTCAAACATACTAGTTTGCTAACATGAGAACATATTAAAGACGTCGTCTTATATATGAGGGATGCACAGAGGGATATTTTGCCGGCTGGCATCCAAAATTAATGTAATGTCCATTCTGTCAGGAGGGTATTAGAGACCTGTCACTGGACAGGTGATGCTGACCTTAAAAGGCGCATAGAGATTCTGCCTTATAAGGGTGAGGAATTATTTGGGGATGGTCTCTGGGACCTCGTATCCGCAGCAACAGCTGGGAAGAAATATTTTTACCTCAGTTTTCCTCACAGACTAAGAAAGCACTGTATTATCAGGTACAGTCCTTTCGGCTTCAGAAAAGCAAGCGGGTCAAAGGCGCTTCCTTTCTGTACAAAGACAAGGGAAGAGGGAAAAAGCTGCACCAGTCAGCCTGTTCCCAGAATCATAATTCTTCTCTCGCTTCCTCTGAGTCCACAGCATGACGCGGGGGCGCCACAGGTGTAGCCAGGTACGGTGGGGGGCCATCTCAAAAGTTTCAGCGATCAGTGGGCTCGCTCACAGGTGGATCCCTGTTTCATTCAAGTAGTATTTCAGGGGTACAAGCTGGAATTCGAGATGTCTTCCCCCCGCCGTTTCCTCAAATATGCCTTGCCGACAACTCCCTCAGGCAGGGAGGCTGTGCTAGAGGCAATTAATAAGCTGTATTCCCAGCAGGTAATACTTAAGGTGCCCCTACTTCAACAAGGACGGGGTTACTATTCCACACGGTTGGGGTACCGAAACCGCATGGTTCGGTGTGACCCTTCTTTATATTTAAAATCCTTGTACACATGCATAAAAAATTCAAGTTCAAGATGGAATCGCTCAGGGCGGTTATTGCAAGCCTGGACGAGGGGGATTACATGGTATCCCGGGACATCAAGGATGCTTACCTGCATGTCCCTATTTACTATCCTCGTCAGGAGTACCTCAGATTTGTGGTACAGGATTACCATTACCAAGTCCAGACTCTGCCGTTTGGACTGTACATGGCACCGAGGGTGTTACCAAGGTAATGGCCGGAATGATGATACTCCTTCGAAAAAGGGGAGTTTTAATTATCCCGTACTTGGACAATCTCCTTATAAGGGTGAGGTCCAAGGAGCAATTGCTAGTCGGGGTAGCACTATTTTGGAAAGTGCTACAACAGCACGGTTGGATTCTAAACAGTCCAGAGTCACAGCTGGTTCCTACGACACGTCTACTGTTCCTGGGGATGGTTCTGGACACAGACCAGAAATAAGTGTTTCTCCCGGTGGAGAAAGCCAAGGAGCTGTCATCTCTAGTCAGAGACCTCCTGAAGCCAAAACAGTTATCGGTGCATCATTGCACGCGAGTCCTGGGAAAAATGTTAGCTTCCTACGAAGCAATCCCATTCGGCAGGTTCCATGCAAGAACTTTTCAGGGGGACCTGTTGGACAAGTGGTCCGGGTCGCATCTTCAGATGCATTAGGCTGATAACCCTGTCTCCAAGGACCAGGGTATCTCTACTGTAGTGGCTGCAGAGTGCCCATCTTCAAGAGGGCCGCAGGTTCGACATACAGGACTAGGTCCTAGTGACCATGGATGCCAGCCTTTGAGGCTGGGGGGCAGTCACACAGGGAAGAAACTTCCAGGGACTTTGGTCAAGTCAGGTGACTTCCCTACATAAATATTCTGGAACAGAGGGCCATTTACAATGCCCTGAGTCAGGCAAGGCCTCTGCTTCAAAACCAGCCGGTCCTGATCCAATCAGGCAACATCACGGCAGTCGCCCATGTAAACCAACAGGGCGGCACAGGAAGCAGGATGGCGATGGCAGAAGCCACAAGGATTCTCCGATGGGCGGAAAATCATGTGTTAGCACTGTCAGCAGTGTTCATTCCCGGAGTGGACAACTGGGAAGCAGATCTTCTCAGCAGACACGACTTCCACCCGAGAGTGTGGGGACTTCATCCAGAAGTCTTCCAAAGAATTGTACACCATTGGGAAAGGCCACAGGTGGACATGAAGGCGTCCCGCCTCAACAAAAAGCTATAAAAGATATTGCGCCAGGTCAAGGGACCTTCAGGCGATAGCTGTGGACGCTCTGGTAACACCGTGGGTGTACCAGCCGTTTTATGTGTTCCCCCCCTCTGCCTCTCATACCAAAGGTACTGAGAATAATAAGAAGGCGAGGAGTAAGAACGATACTCGTGGTTCCGGATTGGCCAAGAAGAGCCTGGTACCCAGAACTTCAAGAAAATGTATCAGAGGACCCATGGCCTCTGCCGCTCAGACAGGACCTGCTGCAGCAGGGGCCCTGTCTGTTCCAAGACTTACCGCGGCTACGTTTTGATGGCATGGCGGTTGAACGCCGGATCCTAAAGGAAAAGGGCATTCCGGAGGAAGTCATTCCTACACTGATTCAAGCCAGGAAAGATGTAACTGCAAAACATTATCACCGCATATGGCGGAAATATGTTGCTTGGTGTGAGGCCAAAAAAGGCCCCAACAGAGGAATTTCAACTAGGTCGATTTCTGCATTTCCTACAAGCAGGAGTGTCTATGGGCCTAAAATTAGGCTCCATTAAGATACAGATCTCGGCTCTGTCGATTTTCTTCCAGAAAGCATTAGCTTCAGTACCTGAAGTTCAGACATTGTAAAAGGAGTGCTGCATATTCAGCCCCCGGTTGTGCCTCCAGTGGCACCTTGGGATCTCAACGTGGTGTTGAGTTTCTTAAAATCACATTGGTTTGAACCACTAAAAACCGTGGATCTAAAATATCTCACGTTGAAAGTGGTCATGTTATTGGCCTTGGTTTCGGCCAGGCGTGTATCAGAATTGGCGGCTTTGTTATATAAAAGTCCTTATCTGATTTTCCATATGGATAGGGCAGAATTGAGGACTCGTCCCCAGTTTCTCCCTAAGGTGGTATCAGCTTTTCACTTGAACCAACCTATTGTGGTGCCTGCGGCTACTAGGGACTTGGAGGATTCCAAGTTACTGGACGTAGTCAGGGCCTTGAAAAATTATGTTTCCAGGACGGCTAGAGTCAGAAAAATTGACTCGCTGTTTATCCTGTATGCACCCAACAGGCTGGGTGCTCCTGCTTCTAAGCAGACTATCGCTCGCTGGATCTGTGACACGATTCAGCAGGCGCATTCTGCGGCTGGACTGCCGCATCTTAAATCAGTGAAAGCCCATTCCACAGGGAAGGTGGGCTCATCTTGGGCGGCTGCCCGAGGGGTCTCGGCTTTACAACTTTGCCGAGCTGTTACTTGGTCAGGGGCAAACACGTTTGCAAAATTCTACAAAATTGATACCCTGGCTGAGGAGGACCTGGAGTTCTCTCATTCGGTGCTGCAGAGTCACCTGCACTCTCCCGCCCGTTTGGGAGCTTTGGTATAATCCCCATGGTCCTTACGGAGTTCCCAGCATCCACTAGGACGTCAGAGAAAATAAGATTTTACTCACCGGTAAATCTATTTCTCGTAGTCCGTAGTGGATGCTGGGCGCCCATCCCAAGTGCGGATTGTCTGCAATACTTGTATATAGTTATTGCCTAACTAAAGGGTTATTGTTGAGCCATCTGTTGAGAGGCTCAGTTATATTCATACTGTTAACTGGGTATAGTATCACGAGTTATACGGTGTGATTGGTGTGGCTGGTATGAGTCTTACCCGGGATTCAAAATCCTTCCTTATTATGTCAGCTCGTCCGGGCACAGTGTCCTAACTGAGGCTTGGAGGAGGGTCATAGTGGGAGGAGCCAGTGCACACCAGGTAGTCATAAATCTTTCTAGAGTGCCCAGCCTCCTTCGGAGCCCGCTTTTCCCCATGGTCCTTACGGAGTTCCCAGCATCCACTACGGACAACGAGAAATAGATATACCGGTGAGTAAAATCTTATTTTTTTTCTTGGGGGGGGGGATGGGTGCTGTGATTTAAAATTTTAGACACTGCACTATACAATTATCTGGCAGATCATCTCCCTGATCTGGATGGTTGGAATGAAAATCTGGTAATGGATTAGAGCAAATGACAATCGACCATTTGCTCCCAAAATGCACAAAACCCATTGTTCAGACAAATTGGTTTTACCACCGATTTAACAAATTTTTCTGAACTAGTTTTTGTCCATTTCCCAGTATTTGGAAGCAACTGTTCAATTGTCATTTGCGGTCATCCATTACCAGATTTTCATTAAGCCAGCCAGATCTTCTTCCAGATAATTGCAAAGTGTATGCCCAGTTTAAGCCACTAAATTTAACTTTCTTTCTTTCTTTTTTTCTTTCTTTCTTTCTTTCTTTCTTTCTTTCTTTCTTTCTTTCTTTCTTTCTTTCTTTCTTTCTTTCTTTCTTTCTTTCTTTCTTTCTTTCTTTCTTTCTTTCTTTCTTTCTTTCTTTCTTTCTTTCTTTCTTTCTTTTTATTCATTTGATAATAAGGGATGATAATAGCCAGTTTGAAATTTATGGACGGTTAGTTTGAATTGTTTTGTTTGTTGATTATAAAACCATCTGTGTTTTGATGTTTCAGTAATCAACGAAGGGTAAACAGGTGTTTTAACCCTTTACTCCTACTGCAGTAATGATTATTTAATGTTGTGCCATTATGGAATAGTAAGCTGCATGGACATGCTCACAGTTACAGACTTCTTTCCTCTGGTGTCCTGCAGATGTGCTCCTAGGTTTGTTCATAGAAATTTGATGGAGACTGGTGGAGGTGATCTTTTTTGGTACCTCTTAGGACTGGAGTTGTTGCTCATGATGGGAGATACTGTGAACTCTGAGTTGGTGTTGTATGTATCCATTTTGGCATCCTGTAGTTGTCATCTGCAATAAATACATTTGTACAACACCCCTACAGAACGTTGTGTACTTGTCTGGCACGGCACACTACCGCTGTAATGTTTTAGAACATCACAATTTTCAGTTTTTATAAATAACCTGAAATGGTATAAAAATAAGCCATAAAGTCCGACCTAGTGGTTAAAAAAAAATAAAATAAAAACATTTAGGACAGGATATTTAAAAACTAAAACGTAATGTACGTTTTAGAGTTTTATGAACGGTCTTTACCAGGGAAAAAGTAATGGGGTAATACCTTACAGCTGTTCTGCAGAAATGAAAAATAAGTTTTGCCTGTGCCATGAAGGATAGCCAGTGGACTACTGAAAACTGGAAGTAGGCCTTATGGACAGATTAATCAAAATTGAAATTCTTTTTGGTCATTATGCAGGATTTTTGTGTACGCGGTTGAGTAGGTGAAAGGATGGTTTTTCAGCATGCGACTCAAACATTTAGGAGGAAGTATGATAACATGGGTCTGATTTTCCTGGATTCATAGTCTGCAACTTGCATAGAGTGACTGGCACCTTGAATTAAAAGAATACCTCTGATTGGCAGCGCCATGTAATAACGACTGGTCCACACCTAGTTAGTCATGAGTTCATCCAGCAGCAAAATGACCCGAAACATACCTCCAGGCTATGTTAGAACTACCTTTTGAGGAAAAGAACAAGATGGTAATTCTTCAATCATGGGCATGGCCAGCACAGTCGCCAGATTTATACCCCACCAAGCTGGTTTGGGATGAACTGGGCAGGAGAGGGAAAACACAGAAACCTACAAATACATTTTAGGAAGAACTTTTAGAACAAATATTTTATTTCCATTGTCGAAAGGATGCCACAAGTGTGTTCAGTGGCTACTTTTCAGTCAAAAATGTTAATAACCTTTTGTTAAACAAAATGATCTTGTTTTATTTAGGTTTATTTGTTCTATGTTTTTATTTCAGAGTACATTGAAACCTTAATCTGTGCAAATTTCAATAAAAACTGAAATAGGAATGATATGGAACGTTTTGTATATGCATACACTAATCACTCCAGCAACAAGGGCACCTTGCTTCTGTGACATTACCATACACCAGTAAGGCAATACTGCCAGGGGAAGGGGGAGGTGTTAGTGACACCTGATGGGGAGAGTTTAACCTCTGCGTCTGCTTTCTCCGTACTAAACTGTTAAAACATTTGTGAATACATCTGATCATTTTATATACAGTATGTATGTGTGTATATATATATATATATATATATATGTATGTATGTATGTATGTGTGTGTATATGTATATGTATGTATGTATATATATATATATATATATATATATATATATTATGTATATGTGTTTTTGAAGTTGTTCTATACAGGTCCATCAACTAGAAGCAATAGTTCAGGTACTGCACTTACTATGAGCATCAGAGCAATAATACTGACACTGTTTTAAACGACTTTGTTATGAGTAATATATTTTCTGTGTGTTTCCAGAACATTGGGGCACATGTATTAAGCCTGGTGAAGTGATAAAGTGGAAGATAAGATAACGCACCAGCCAATCAGCTCCTGCCGTTTTTTAAACCCAGACTGTAACATGAAAGTTAGGAGCTGATTGGCTGGTGCGTTATCACCTTCCACTTTATCACTTCTCCAGACTTAATACATGTGCCCCATGTGATCAGTAGAACACATGTCTGTGGGCCTTACAGTGTATCCAGTCATCCAGTATGCAGCCACCAGCGGGGGTCATTAACGACCCCCCAGGAGCCGTAATCGGGCATCGCTCTTAGTATACACACTGGAATGGTAAAAATGAGCGATATTGTTTTCGTGTGTATGCACGTTTATGCTAGTATTAGGTGAGGTATTGACATTCAGATAACATTTTTCTTGATGATATTCCAGCTGTTTATACAGTCAGTGCCACTGTGTGTGGTTTTTTCTCTATCGTCCTAAGTGGATGCTGGGGTTCCTGAAAGGACCATGGGGAATAGCGGCTCCGCAGGAGACAGGGCACAAAAAAGTAAAGCTTTTACCAGATCAGGTGGTGTGCACTGGCTCCTCCCCCCATGACCCTCCTCCAGACTCCAGTTAGATTTTGTGCCCGAACGAGAAGGGTGCAATCTAGGTGGCTCTCCTAAAGAGCTGCTTAGAGAAAGTTTAGCTTAGGTTTTTTACTTTACAGTGAGTCCTGCTGGCAACAGGATCACTGCAACGAGGGACTTAGGGGAGAAGTAGTGAACTCACCTGCGTGCAGAGTGGATTTGCTGCTTGGCTACTGGACACTAGCTCCAGAGGGACGATCACAGGTACAGCCTGGATGGTCACCGGAGCCGCGCCGCCGGCCCCCTTGCAGACGCTGAAGAGAGAAGAGGTCCAAAATCGGCGGCTGAAGACTCCTGAGTCTTCATAAAGGTAGCGCACAGCACTGCAGCTGTGCGCCATTTTCCTCTCAGCACACTTCACACAACAGTCACTGAGGGTGCAGAGCGCTGGGGGGGGCGCTCTGAGAGGCAAATAAAAACCTTATTAGAGGCAAAAAATACCTCACATATAGCCCACAGAGGCTATATGGAGATATTTAACCCCTGCCTAACTTCAAAAATAGCGGGAGACGAGCCCGCCGTAAAAGGGGCGGGGCCTATCTCCTCAGCACACAGCGCCATTTTCTCTCACAGAAAAACTGGAGAGAAGGCTCCCAGGCTCTCCCCTGCACTGCACTACAGAAACAGGGTTAAAACAGAGAGGGGGGGCACTGATTTTGGCGATATTGTATATATATAAAAGATGCTATAAGGGAGAAACACTTATATAAGGTTGTCCCTATATAATTATAGCGTTTTTGGTGTGTGCTGGCAGACTCTCCCTCTGTCTCCCCAAAGGGCTAGTGGGTCCTGTCCTCTGTCAGAGCATTCCCGGTGTGTGTGCTGTGTGTCGGCACGTGTGTGTCGACATGTATGAGGACGATGTTGGTGAGGAGGCGGAGAAATTGCCTGTAATGGTGATGTCACTCTCTAGGGAGTCGACACCGGAATGGATGGCTTATTTAGAGAATTACGTGAGAATGTCAACACGCTGCAAGGTCGGTTGACGACATGAGACGGCCGACAATCTATTAGGACCGGTCCAGGCGTCTCAGAAACACCGTCAGGGGTTTTAAAAACGCCCATTTACCTCAGTCGGTCGACACAGACACAGACACGGACACTGAATACAGTGTCGACGGTGAATAAACAAACGTATTTCTCATTAGGGCCACACGTTAAGGGCAATGAAGGAGGTGTTACGTGTTTCTGATACTACAAGTACCACAAGAAAGGGTATTATGTGGGAGTGGAAAAAACTACCTGTAGTTTTTCCTGAATCAGATAAAATAAAATGAAGTGTGTGATGATGCGTAGGGTTACCCCGATAGCAAATATTGGCGTTATACCCTTTCCCGCCAGAAATTAGGGTACGTTGGGAAACACCCCTTAGGGTGATAAGGCGCTCACACGCTTATCAAGTGGCGTTACCGTCTCCAGATACGGCCGCCCTCAAGGAGCCAGCTGATAGGAAGCTGGAAAAATATCCTAAAAAGTATATACACACATACGGTGGTTATACTGCGACCAGCGATCGCCATCAGCCTGGAGATGCAGTGCTGGGTTGGCTTGGTCGGATTCCCTGACTGAAAATATTTTATTCATGTAGAGCATTTAATAGGATGCATTCTATATATATGTATGTGAGATGCACAGAGGGATATTTGCTCTCTGGCATCAAGATAAGTGCGTTGTCCATATCTCCCAGAAGATGTCAGGGACACGACAGTGGTCAGGTGATACAGATCCCATACGGCAGATGGAAGTATTGCTGTATAAAGGGAAGGAGTTATTTGGGGGTCGGTCCATCGGACCTGGGGACCACAGCAACAGCTGGGAAATCCAACCTTTTTTACCCCAAGTTACATCTCAGCTAAAAAAGACACCGTCTTTTCAGCCTCAATCTTTCCTTTCCCATGAGGGCATGCAGGCAAAAGGCCAGTCATATCTGCCCAGACATAGAGGTAAGGGAAGTAGACTGCAGCAGGCAGCCCTTTCCCAGGAAAAGAAGCCCTCCACCGCGTCTGCCAAGTCCTCAGCATGACGCTGGGGCCGTGCAAGCGGACTCAAGGTGGGGGGGTAGTCTCAAGAGTCTCAGGGCGCAGTGGGATCACTCGCAAGTTGACCCCTAGATCGTACGAGTATTATCCCAGGGGTAAAGATTGGAGAGTCGAGACATCTTCTCCTCGCAGGTTCCTGAAGTCTGCTTTACCAACGGCTCCCTCCGACAGGGAGGCAGCATTGGAAACAATTCACAAGCTGTATATCCAGCAGGTGATAATCAAAGTACCCCTCCTACGACAAGGAAAAGGGTATTATTTTTCCACACTATATTGTGGTACTGAAGCCAGACGGCTTGGTGACACATAGTCTAAATCTAAAATGTTTTGAACACTTACATAAAAGGTTCAAATCGAGATAAAGTCACTCAGAGCAGTGATAGCGAACCGGAAAAAAGGGGACTATATGGTGTCCCTGGACATCAAGGATTACCTCCATGTCCAAATTTTGTCCTTCTCATCAAGGGTACCTCTGGTTCGTGGTACAGAACTGTCAATATCAGTTTCAGACGATGCCGTTTGAATTATCCACGGCACCCCGGGCCTTTTTACCAAGGTAATGGCCGAAAAGATGTTTCTTCAAAGAAAAAAGGCATCTAAATTATCCCTTACTTGCACGACCTAAAAAGGGCAAGTTCCAGAGAACAGTTGGAGGTCGGAAGAGCACTATCTAAAGTAGTTCTTCGACGGCACGACTGGATTCTAAATATTCCAAGAATCGCAGCTGTTTTCCGACGATACGTCTGCTGTTCCTAGGGATGATTCTGGACACGGTTCAGAAAAAGGTTTTTCTTCCCGAGGAAAAAGCCAAGGAGTTATCCGACCTGTCAGGAACCTCCTAAAACCAGGAAAGGTGTCTGTACATCAATGCACAAGAGTCCTGGGAAAAATGGTGGCTTTTTACGAAGCAATTCCATTCGGCAGATTCCATGCAAGAATTTTCCAAAGGGATCTGTTGGACAAATGGTCAGGGTCGCATCCTCAGATGCACCTGCGAATAACCCTGTCGCCAAGGACAAGGGTATATCTTCTGTGGTGGTTGCAAAAGGCTCATCTATTGGAGGGCCGCAGATTCGGCATACAGGATTTGATCCTGGTGACCTCGGACGCCAGCCTGAGAGGTTGGGGAGCAGTCACACAAGGAAGAAACTTCCAGGGGGTATGGACGAACCTGGAAAAGTCTCTTCACATAAACATTCTGGTACTAAGAGCAATCTAAAATGCTCTAAGCCAGGCGGAACCACTCCTGCAAGGAAAACCGGTGTTGATTCAGTCGGACAACATCACGGCGGTCGCCCATGTAAACAGACAGGGCGGCACAAGAAGCAGGAGTGCAATGGCAGAAGCTGCCAAGATTCTTCGCTGGGCGGAGAATCACGTAATAGCACTGTCAGCAGTGTTCTTCCCGGGCGTGGACAACTGGGAAGCAGACTTCCTCAGCAGACACGATATTCACCCGGGAGAGGGGGGTCTTCATCCAGAAGTCTTCCACATGCTAATAAACTGTTGGGAAAGACCAATGGTAGACATGATGGCGTCTCGCCTCAACAAGAAACTGGACAAGTATTGCGCCAGGTCAAGAGATCCACAGGCAATAGCTGTGGACGCACTGGTAACACCTTGGGTGTACAAATCAGTATATGTGTTTCCTCCTCTGCCTCTCATACCAAAGGTATTGAAGATTATACGGTGAGGAGGAGTAAGAACAATACTAGTGGCTCCGGATTGGCCAAGAAGGACTTGGTACCCGGAACTTCAAGAGTTGGTCACGGACGACCCGTGCCCTCTACTTCTGAGAAGGGACCTGCTACAACAGGGTCCCTGTCTCTTTCAAGACTTACCGCGGCTGCGTTTGACGGCATGGCGGTTGAACGCCAGATCATAAAAGGGAAAGGCATTCCAGAAGAAGTCATTCCTACCTTGATTAAGGCAAGGAAGGAAGTCACCGCGAAACATTATCACCGCATTTGGCGAAAATATGTCGCGTGGTGCGAGGATCGGAGTGTTCCGACGGAGGAATTTCAACTGGGTCGTTTCCTACATTTCCTACAATCAGGATTGTCTATGGGTCTCAAATTGAGATCTATTAAGGTTCAAATTTCGGCCCTGTCAATATTCTTCCAAAAAGAATTGGCCTCAGTTCCTGAGGTACAGACTTTTGTTAAAGGAGTACTGCATATACAGCCTCCTGTGGTGCCTCCGGTGGCACCGTGGGATCTAAATGTAGTTTTAGATTTCCTCAAATCCCATTGGTTTGAACCATTGAAAAAGGTGGATTTTAAATATCTCACATGGAAAGTGACTATGTTACTGGCCCTGGCTTCCGCCAGGAGAGTATCTAAATTGGCGGCTTTATCTTATAAAAGCCCTTATCTAATCTTCCATTCGGATAGGGCAGAACTGAGGACTCGTCCGCATTTTCTCCCTAAGGTGGTATCAGCGTTTCACCTGAACCAACCTATTGTGGTGCCTGCGGCCACTGGCGACTTGGAGGACTCCAAGTTGTTGGACGTTGTCAGAGCCTTAAAAATATACATTTCAAGGACGGCTGAAGTCAGAAAATCTGACTCGCTGTTGATACTATATGCACCCAACAAGTTGGGTGCCCCTGCTTCTAAGCAGACGATTGCTCGTTGGATTTGTAACACAATTCAACTTGCTCATTCTGTGGCAGGCCTGCCACAGCCTAAATCTGTTAAGGCCCATTCCACAAGGAAGGTGGGCTCATCTTGGGCGGCTGCCCGAGGGGTCTCGGCATTACAATTCTGTCGAGCAGCTACGTGGTCGGGGGAAAACACGTTTGTAAAATTCTACAAATTTGATACCCTGGCAAAAGAGGACTTGGAATTCTCTCATTCGGTGCTGCAGAGTCATCCGCACTCTCCCGCCCGTTTGGGAGCTTTGGTATAATCCCCATGGTCCTTTCAGGAACCCCAGCATCCACTTAGGACGATAGAGAAAATAAGAATTTACTTACCGATAATTCTATTTCTCGGAGTCCGTAGTGGATGCTGGGCGCCCATCCCAAGTGCGGATTATCTGCAATACTGTACATAGTTATTGTTAACAAATTCGGGTTATATTGTTAAGGAGCCATCTTTAAGAGGCTCTTTCTGTTATCATACTGTTAACTGGGTTTAGATCACAAGTTGTACGGTGTGATTGGTGTGGCTGGTATGAGTCTTACCCGGGATTCAAATTGCCTCCCTTATTGTGTACGCTCGTCCGGGCACAGTACCTAACTGGAGTCTGGAGGAGGGTCATGGGGGGAGGAGCCAGTGCACACCACCTGATCTGGTAAAAGCTTTACTTTTTTGTGCCCTGTCTCCTGCGGAGCCGCTATTCCCCATGGTCCTTTCAGGAACCCCAGCATCCACTACGGACTCCGAGAAATAGAATTATCGGTAAGTAAATTCTTATTTTTTCCCCTTTTGTATGATTTTGAAAAAATATTTCACATTACACGAAAATGGCAAATATTGATTTAAGGCTTAAAAACAAAACAATCAGGTGTTTTACATATATATTGCTTTAAATTGGCAGCTGTGAAATCCTGCTGATGGGAGCTGCATATCTTACACTACCTCCAACTTGTTCATCTGCGTTCTTTCCTGTATAAATCCTTCTGCGCTCCAGCTGTTCCTGAACTTTCATCTTCCAGCATCTTTATTTTGGCAACCACCTAACTGCCCCCCTGTGTATATTCACTGTTACTGTAAGAGAAATAGGCGCAGTTAATGTGTGCTCATATGTATTAACGTGTTTATCTTTTCTTTCAGGTATAGAGCGGGATGCTGTTCATACGTTCACCAAATACATCTCTCCGGATGCTGCTAAGCCTATACCGATCAGTGAGGAAATGAGGAATGATATTGTAGGTTAGTATTACGGTTGTGAAATAAAACACCCTGCTATATGTATAAGGGGGTGGTATTCATGTGACCGCCGGTCAGCTGACCGACCGTCACATGACCTCCTCCGTAAACCCGACGGGTCACTATCCCGATGGTCGGCATGTCGACCAACAGGGACTATTTCCACTCGTGGGTGTCCACGACACCCATAGAGTGGGAATAAAACCCGTGGCGACCGCAGGTCGCCACCGAGCCCGCAGCGTGGCGAGCCCGCAAGGGGCTTGCTGCACTCGCCCCTTCCCGGCGTCGGTAAGGTGACCGGCGGTCAGGAGACCACCGTTCACCAGTACTATACCCGTATAAGGAAACATTCAGCCATCGGTATTGAATCCATTGTTTACAATATATGCTTACTGTGTGGCTTAAGATGCATTGGAGCTAGGGTTACAAGAAGGTTAAAAATAATTGAGCAATGGTGAGTTACATTTGGAGATTTAACATGAAAAGTGTGAAAGCTAATACTGTAACACTGAGGCTGTGAAGTAAGAGATGTAAATGGAAACGGGTACAAACCCGGCATACCGTTGTATTAATAATGTCAGTTTACAACTCCAAACATGATGATTTACCGGCATGTTTGAAGTTGTAAAGCAGAGACCGCTAAAATACTGTAAATCCCATTATTAACATGTCAGTGTGCTGAGGTTCCACTACACAGTGTCACCATTGTGAGTGTCAACATTTTAACTTTCAGACCCCTCAATACATACAAGTGGAGAAATAATCTAGGGACAGTGCGGGGCAGGGGTCTTTATTCTGGTAGTGGCTAGTCCGTTTTATAGGGTTATGTGGGGGTTTACATGCTGCTTCAGCAAACATGATATGAATGATTTAATATGTTACATAGAGTATGCCTAATAATACTTACAGCCTGAGAAGTATAGATGTCAGGTTGGAGGGTTTTACGGAACATTGACAGATTAGGGGGAATTTCCTGTTAATAGGATCAAGGTCATTTGCCCCACTTACTGCTAACTTCTTTCTGTGCTAGTTGAGTAGTAGTCCACACTCCATGCTGCATGCATACAGTACCTGGGCCACTGGCACTGTACATATGGTCTGTGGTGACATCGGGTGCATTATGAGGTGTTTACTTATGGGTGCTACACAAAGTTGATATAATCTTTACATGATAATATTTCAGCAGATTGATAATCATTTCAGTAGTGTTTGTTTAGCTGAATACACAGACACCAGCAGCTGTTTTGGGATTGGACCTCATTGTTCAGTATGTGAAAAGGCTTAAGCTGGCCATACACCGAAAGGTTTATTGTCCGTTCTGGCTGGTTGGAATGAAAATCCGGTAATGGATGAGAGCAAAGGACAACTGACCATTTCCTCCCAAACACTGGAAAACTGATAAAAATGGTCAGTCAGACAAATTGGTTAAATCCATTTGAGTTAACCAATTTGTCTGAACGACCGTTTTTGTCAGTTTTACGGCATTTAGGAGCAAATTGTCAGTTGTCATTTGCTCTCATCCATTTCCGGATTTTCATTCCAACCAGCCAGATCGGACAATAAATCTTTCGGTGTATGGCCAGCTTTATAGTCATAGACATTTCTCGTCCCTGGAGGGGTCATTTTCCCAGCAGATTTCCCCTTTCCAGCAATCTTTTGCACAGAAAGCAGTAAGAGGATACACCTTAAAATGGGGTTTCAGTGGTAGAAACATTCAAATATATCAAAGATTCTAGTATTTCTCTTACGTCCTAGAGGATGCTGGGGTCAATATTAGTGCCATGGGGTATAGACGGGCCCACCAGGAGCTATTGGCACTTTAAGAGTTTAACAGTGTGGGCTGGCTGCTCCCTCTATGCCCCTCCTACCAGACTCCGTTTAGAAAATGTGCCCGGAGGAGCCGGTCACAGCTAGGGGAGCTCTACAGAGCTTTCTTAGTAAAAGTTTATTTTAGAGTTTTTATTTTACAGGGAGGCTGCTGGCAACAGCCTTCCTGCATCGAGGGACTGAGGGGGGGAGTAGTGTCCGCCTGCGGGGTCTGAGCCACTGTCTCCGCTGACTGGACACTGAGCTTCAGAGGGGATAGAAAGCTCCCTGCCACAGGGGAACGCTCACCCCAGCAGCATACCGCCACCCCCTTGCTGAGCTGAAGTTTGTGGCGAGTGAGTCACCAACCCCCCTAGCAAGCGGGGATCCGGTGTGAAGATGGCAGCTACAGGGTAGGAGCACAGTACTAATTGTGCTCCGGGGGAGACTCAGCGGTACTTAGGTGCGGCGCTGTAAGGGGCGCCCTGAGCCGGCGCCTTAACCCTACACTGACCAGAAAGCCTGTCGGGGTCTGCGGATCTCAGCCAGCAAAAAATCCTCAGGCCAGTATAATCTTGGAAGAGCGGGAAGACAGCGCCATTAAGGGGGCGGAGCTTCTCAGAGCGGACCCAGCAGCGTTCAGCGCCTTTTTCCTGCCTGCAGACACGCTGCCAGTGGAATAGCAGTCCCTCCAGAGCAACTCCACCTATCTGTACGGTACCGGGGGGTTGTAGAAGGGAGGGGAGGCTGTGTAAGACTGTGTCACCTATTAAGGGACACAGTCAGCGCTGGTTAAGGGTCTCCCTATACCAATATAGCGCTGTGTGTGGGTTGGCTCCAATCTCTGTGTCTCTCTTCCATTCTTGGGGGGGAAACTCTGTCTGTACCCTGTGTGTATGTGGGGTGTACAAGCAAACATGTCTAGGGACTCTGTCTCATATGCTGCAGAGGATTTATCTTCTCAGGAAGATCCCATCCCATGTAATCAGGATTGCACTGTTGTAGCTCAGATCCCAGCTAGAGAACCAGAGGGGTTAACCTCTCTTAGGGGGGTCTATTTCTCAGATTTCTGAAAGGGTTGCAAGGACTGAGTAGTCCTCTATGGCAGTATGGTCTGATACTGCTCCCTCGGAGACCCCTGCGGTACATTCTCACAAACGTGCTCTTGCCCAAATTATGCAGGATGACACGGATGCCGATTCTGAAACAGCAGACGGTGATGGGGATGTGTCGAGGGGGACGGCATCACTTGCTACGGGGGTGCATTGATGATTGAGGCCATGCGGGATATGTTACATGTTTCTGACACACCTCCTGAGCAGGTTGAGGAGGTCTTTTTCACGGACAGTAAGAAAGCCCCTCTCGCCTTCCCGGCATCTAAGGAATTAAATGCTATATTTGAAAAAGCCTGGGAAAACCCAGAGAAAAAATTCCAGATCCCTAAAAAGGTCCTGGTTGCTTTTCCCTTCCCGGATGACGATAGAAAAAAATGGGAGTCCCCGCCTATAGTTGACGCCTCTGTCTCCAGGCTGTCAAACCAGGTGGTATTGCCAGTCCCGGGATCTACCGCATTGAAGGACCCGGCTGATCGCAAAGTGGATGCTACGCTCAAATCCATATACACGGCTTAGGGGCTATACTGCGGCCTACTATTGCATGTGCATGGATTTCTAAAGCTATAGCCAAGTGGTCAATCACTCTTGACTACGATGGATAAAGGTGACGTTGATTTGTTTTTACGTAACATACAGGATTCTGCAGGGTTCCTGGTAGAATCCATGAAGGACCTGGGTTCCATGGCTGCGGGGATCTCCTCCATGTCCGTCTCGACTCGCAGGGGTCTCTGGCTGTGCCAATGGTCTGCGGACGCGGAATCCAGGAAAAGTGTGGAGAGCCTACCCTATACAGGTCAGGCTCTGTTTGGGGAGTCACTGGATGTGTGGATCAGCAGCACCGGCTACGAAGAAGCCTTTTACTCCCAACACGTCAAAGTCCTTTCGGCCCGTGAAGCCTTGAAAGAACAAGCCTTCTCACACCTTATTTAGAGGTGGTCATGCCAAATCCAAAAAGCATGCACCCGCAGGTTCCCAGGACCAGAAACCGGCTTCTGGTACCTCAAAGTCCTCAGTATGAAGGTGGACCGCACAGCCTTGGAGGTAGGTCAGGTGGGAGCAAGACTCCGGCATTTCAGCCACGTCTGGGTGTCGTCGGGCCTGGACCCCTGGGTACAGGATATTGTGTCCAGGGGGTACAGGCTGGAGTTTCAAACTCTCCCGCCTCACCGTTTCTTCAAATCAGGCTTGCCAGCTTTGCCGGCAGACAGAGCTGTTCTTCTGGACTATACGAAAATTGGTAGTGTCCGAGGTCATTGTTCCAGTTCCACCTCATCAGTTGAACAAAGGTTACTATTTGAACCTTTTTGTGGTACCGAAGCCGGATGGTTCGGTAAGGCCAATTCTGAACTTTAAATCTTTGAACCCTTATCTCAGGGACTTCAAATTCAAGATGGAGTCTCTGAGAGCAGTTATCTCAGGACTGACGGAGGGGGAGTTCCTGGTGTCCCTGGACATCAAGGATGCGTACCTCCACATTCCCATTTGGTCGCCGCACCAGGCCTATCTCAGGTTTGCTCTGTTAGACGATCACTATCAGTTTCAGGCACTGCCGTTTGGTCTCTCCACGGCACCAAGGGTCTTCACCAAGGTGATAGCAGAGATGATTGTTCTCTTCCGCTGGCATGGGGTGAACATAATTCCGTATCTGGACGATCTGCTGATTAAGGCATCGTCCAGAGAGAAGTTGTTAAGATCCATTGCTCTCACGACACATCTGCTCAAGGAGCATGGTTTGGTCCTGAACCTTCCAAAGTCTCATCTGGAGCCGACAAGGAGGCTGTCTTTCCAGGGAATGATCCTCGACACGGAGGTGCAGAGGGTGTTTCTACCAGTGGAGAAAGCGTTGGTGATTCAAACAATGGTCCGGGATGTCTTGAAGCCTGCCCGGGTATCGGTTCATCAGTGCATCCGCCTTCTGGGGAAGATGGTTGTCTCCTACGAGGCTCTGCAGTACGGAAGATTTCATGCTCGATCCTTTCAGCTGGATCTCTTGGACCAGTGGTTGGGATCTCACCTACATATGCACCAGAGGATACGTCTGACGCCAAAGGCCAGGATTTCGCTCCTCTGGTGGCTTCAACTATCACACCTTCTGGAGGGCTGAAGGTCGAAGTTCAGGACTGGATCCTTCTAACCATGGATGCAAGTCTAAGAGGTTGGGGAGCAGTCGCTCAGGGGGAAATCTTCCAAAGAAGGTGGTCAAGTCAAGAATCCCTTCTCCTGATAAACATCCTGGAGCTAAGAGCTATATACAACGTCCTTCTTCAAGCAGCACACCTTCTGCAGGGTCGAGCTGTTCAGGTACAGTCGGACAACGTGACCACAACGAAGAGCAGGGCTGCAATGTCAGAGGTGACAAAAATCCTCCTCTGGGCAGAAAGGCACGTGGTAGCGATGTCGGCAATCTTCATTCCGGGAGTAGACCACTGGGAAGCGGACTTCCTCAGCAGACACGATCTCCATCCAGGAGACTGGGGTCTCCACCCGGAGGTGTTCGAGGAGGTAACCGGTTGGTGGGGGGTTCCTCGCATAGACATGATGGCCTCCTGTGTCAAAGCTGCGGAGGTACTGTTCCAGGTCGAGAGACACACAGGCAGTGGCGGTGGACGCACTTGTAACACCGTGGGTGTTCACGTCAGTGTGTGTGTTCCCTCCACTTCCTCTAATTCCAAAAGTTCTACAACTTATAAAAATAACAAAGGTTCTGGCAATCTTCATTGCTCCGGACTCGCCAAGGTGGGCTTGGTATGCGGATCTGCTGGATCTACTGCTGGAAGATCCACGGCCCCTACTTTTTCGAGAGGATCTTCTACTGCAGGGGCCATTCGCTTATCAAGACTTACCACGGCTACGTTTGACGGCATGGCGGTTGAGCGCCAGATCTTAGCTCGGAAGGGTATTCCAAGCGAGGTTATTCCTACCCTGATGCAGGCTAGGAAGGGGGTAACTTCTAAACATTACCATCGAATTTGGAAAAAATGTGTCTTGGTGTGAATACAATAAATTTTCTGCAGTGAAGTATCAACTTGGACGTTTTCTCCTTTTCCTGCAAGGAGGTGTGGATATGGGCCTGAGATTGGGCTCCATCAAGGTCCAGATCTCAGCTTTATCCATTTTCTTCCAAAAACAATTGGCTGTCCTCCCTGAGGTTCAGACCTTTTTTTAATAGGGTTCTGCACATCCAGCCTCCCTTTGTGGCGCCAACAGCACCCTGGGATCTTGATGTGGTGTTGCAGTTCCTGCTAACTGATTGGTTTGAGCCTCTGCAGGAGGCTGAAATAAAATTTCTCACGCGGAAGGCGGTCACTTTGTTGGCCTTCGCTTCTGCTCTACGTGTGTTGGAATTGGGGGCTTTGTCCTGTAAAAGTCCCTATCTGGTCTTCCATGAAGATAGGGCGGAACTCAGGACTCGTCCACAGTTCCTTCCTATGGTTGTGTCAGCTTTTCATATCAACCAACCTATTGTGGTGCCAGTGGCTACTGACTCCTCAATTGCTTCAAAGGCCTTGGATGTTGTGAGGGCTTTGAAGATTTATGTGAAGAGGACGGCTCGTCATAGAAAATCTGACTCTTTGTTTGTCCTCTATGATCCCAAGACAATTGGGTGTCCTGCTTCTAAGCAGTCGATTTCACGCTGGATCAGGTTCACCATCCAGCATGCGTATCCTACGGCATGATTGCCATGTCCAAAATATGTTAAGGCCCACTCTACTCGTAAGGTGGGTTCTTCCTGGGTGGTTGCCCGGGGTGTCTCGGCTATACAGCTTTGCCGAGCAGCTACTTGGTCTGGGTCGAACACGTTTGCTAAGTTTTACAAGTTCGATACTTTGGCCTCTGATGACCTCAAGTTTGGTCAAGCAGTTTTGCAGGAGCCTCCGCGCTCTCCCTCCCATTCTGGGAGCTTTGGTACATCCCCATGGTACTATTATGGACCCCGGCATCCTCTAGGACGTAAGACAAAATAGGATTTTGGTTACCTACCGGTAAATCCTTTTCTCGTAGTCCGTAGAGGATGCTGGGCGCCCGCCCAGCGGTTCGTTTTCCTGCAGTGGTTATTTAGTTCAGTACTGCCTGGTGGCTAGGTAAGTTCTGCGTTTTTTACTGTTTCAGCTGTTGCTGAGTTTATCCGGCATGTTGGCTGGATTTGCCTTGTTGTGTGAGCTGGAATGAATCTCGCCACTATCGGTGTATAATCCTTCTCTCAAAGTATGTCGTCTCCTCGGGCACAGTTTCTAGACTGAGTCTGGTAGGAGGGGCGTAGAGGGAGGAGCCAGCCCACACTGATAGACTCTTAAGGTGCCAATGGCTCCTGGTGGACACGTCTATTCCCCATGGTACTAATATGGACCCCGGCATCCTCTACGGACTACGAGAAAAGGATTTACCGGTAGGTAACCAAAATCCTATTATTTCGTAAAGATAAAGGGGCCCATTTATTATTAATCGTGTGGGAGGTATAAAGATGCCTTCCAGCTCTAAAAACCTATAATGGTTTGAAGAAATATTATAACTTACATTTGTGAAAAATACTTGTGAAAATACAGTATGTAGCACAATGACTTCACATTCATAGATATTAAAGAGATTACTTGCATAAAGTCAATTGCAGGAGAGCATTAACCACAAAGGAGAAAAATAAACAACAAATGTTAGGAAAGGTTCCTCGCACAATAGTGGTCTGTGCTAGCCAGAGGTCACCATAATGTATTTTAGCAATCAATTCTATCAGTTTAACAAGGTTGCAGATATGCTTACAGAACTTTCAGTATTTTCTTTTTTTTATCAAATAATTAAACAATGAATCACAGTTCAATCATACATGCATACATAGGTCAGGAAAAATAGAAACAATTGTATCTGACTGTCTGACAGGTTCTTGTGGTGCAGATTATGTAATGTGAATCACTGCCTCAGGGTTAACAGTGCATAAATGTTGTACAGCTGATGTGTCGAAGTTTCACAATCTGTCAAAAATATATTCACAAATCTTGAGATTTGTTTTTGCGTATGCAAGTAGTTATAAGTTGCTACCGCAGAAGTAATAACGCAAAGTGCCATGGCTGCTTATTCTGTAATGGTTAAGTGGTCTCTGTCCATATCATTCAGACACCAATTGTGTAGCAAGGTTTCAAAAACAGATAATCAGAACACTTATAATATGGTCACATGATCATCACGTTAGTGATCCCAATATGGTGGTCAATTTTATCCAGTATTCTTAACTCACAGTTAAAGAAAGATACTTTCTCACAGGCCGGCGCGCCTGTTGCAGGTAATAGATAAATTATTATGATACCATATTCTGCCCAAAAAATTGTAAGATGCTCCAGTAGTATATAGTTGTAGTTGGGTGCGCTGTTTGTATGGTCAAATCCAAAGTTAGTGCAAAGACATATTGCTAGAATCTGTTATAGCATCTGTCAGTGTTAATTAGTGACAGTTTGTAATTGCAGGTACAAAGATAGAATAAATAATAAGTGCTGTGTATGTAACCAGGCGCTCTTCCTACTGTCTCCTCATGTGTTTGACAGTGAATGGTGGGACGAGGATTTAGCCGCAGAAAGATATGTAGTATACACCTGTGCTGCAGGCTCTGTTGGGTCCCTACCACACTGATGTGTTACATATTGCAGTTTAGGTATGGTTTCCCAGAGAGCATAGAAGAGTACGTAACTGTGCGGGAGGGGAGATATGCCGCCCCGTCCCATAACGTCCGTAGGTTAGTGGAGAGCCCTGCTGTTAGTGGAGAGCCCTGCTGTTAGTGGAGAGCCCTGCTGTTAGTGGAGAGCCCTGCTGTTAGTGGAGAGCCCTGCCCTGCTGTTAGTGGAGAGCCCTGCCCTGCTGTTAGTGGAGAGCCCTGCCCTGCTGTTAGTGGAGAGCCCTGCCCTGCTGTTAGTGGAGAGCCCTGCCCTGCTGTTAGTGGAGAGCCCTGCCCTGCTGTTAGTGGAGAGCCCTGCCCTGCTGTTAGTGGAGAGCCCTGCCCTGCTGTTAGTGGAGAGCCCTGCCCTGCTGTTAGTGGAGAGCCCTGCCCTGCTGTTAGTGGAGAGCCCTGCCCTGCTGTTAGTGGAGAGCCCTGCCCTGCTGTTAGTGGAGAGCCCTGCCCTGCTGTTAGTGGAGAGCCCTGCCCTGCTGTTAGTGGAGAGCCCTGCCCTGCTGTTAGTGGAGAGCCCTGCCCTGCTGTTAGTGGAGAGCCCTGCTCTGCTGTTAGTGGAGAGCCCTGCTGTTAGTGGAGAGCCCTGCTGTGCACAGCAAGGTCCCAAGCTACTTGGCTGGACGCACATTTCACAACAAGTGCTTTTACATTAGAAGAAAGTACCTCTCATGTCATTCCCGGTCTATAGGAAGGGACTAGTTTCTGTATATCTGTGTTTGAAAAAAATGACATGAGCTGTTGGCTGGTACTTTATCTCTGTCCAAGGCTTAGTACATAGGGGCATTTATTTACTAAACCTTGGGGGTACATTTACTAAATGGGGGTACTCACGGAGCGATCGCTGCTTAAAATCTAAGCAATCTGACTAGATTGCTTAGATTTTAAGCAGTGATCTCTCTGTGTGTACCCCCACAGCGATAGCGATGTGCGGCCCCGCGCATCGCTATCGCTGGTGCAATCTAGCAGGTCGCTCATTTCACCTGCTGTGTGAAATGAACGCCCCCCCCGTCTCCCCCCGCACGCTTAATGCACTGTGCTGAGCGGGGGGAGAGATGTGTGCTGAGCGAACCGCTCAGCACACATCTCTCCCCAAATCGGGCTGTGAATACAGCCCTTAAGGTGTGGGATTTTTAGAAGGGATAATCGGATTCTAAAAATCGGATAATCGGATTCTTATCTTCTAGTAGCAGCTAGCTATAATCAGAATGTGGTTGCTGTGGGCAACATCTCCACGTCTAAAAAAAAACAACAACAACCTCACATCTTAGTAAATATACCCCTTTTTGAATAAGATGAAGTGGATGGAGATAAAGTACCAGCCCATCAGCTCATATCTGTCATTTTTCAGATACAGCCTGCAACATAGAAGTTGGGATCTGATTGGCTGGTGCTTTATCTCTCCCCAAGGCTTAGTAAATAGACATTGATTGTGACCACAGGGTAATGTAAGGGTGCCATAAGTATAAGAAATACTGAGTAGGGAGGGGAGTTGCTTAAAATGGAAATCCCCTTTTTCGTAGACTTCATTGTCCTTATTTTTCCCTTGGCTGAGTTACAATCTCATTAAATCCCCAAGCAGTTGTTTCTTCTTATGAAAGATATAATCAGAGTGACCGCTTTTGTTCTGCATTTGAATTGATGATAAAATGCCCTAGAAACCCAACCAAAATCTAATCCTGTACGCTGTATTTACCCCCTGACGTTCATTTTTAACCTTGTGGATGTGAAGTGGAATTCAAGATAACAGAAAATGTCATATGAGGTATTCCACGTGAGGATAAAGTACTGAGCGCTCTCCTTTTGTGTGGTGTTAGTAGCGTTGGCTTGTGAGGTGCAGTGTTTAGTAGCTTTGGTGTTGGACTGCAGGCTACTCAGTTGGCTGATAAAAGTGGCATGATCCAAAACACAGCTACACTGAGTGCCAACTGTCATTTGTATGCGAGACCTACAATTCATGCCCGTATAATCAGGCAGCATTCAGACAATGACATTGGTATTTCTGTACCTAGAGTAGCCTGTATTTTTAACCGTAAGAGGTAATGAATATATCATTAATCAAACAAATGTTTAATAAGAACTCTGTGCGTGAGCCAATAAAATGTTTGTCTTGCTTTTTGCAGCAAAGATCTGTGGCGAGGACGGCCAAGTGGACCCCAACTGCTTTGTTATAGCACAGTCCATAGTATTTAATGCCATGGAACAAGAGTAAGTTGTTATCATATTTTCTTGCTTAACGTTTTGCTGTTTATATTGTGCATAATGGCAGATGTCCACTGATTGATTAGAAGTCCAACATATCCTATGTGGGCCTGACTAGCAGATGTTATATAGATACAGCACTTATAAATGATGATTGATCACTTCTGCCACCTCCAATAGGTGTGAGTCGCCAGATTTTCTGTTGTCATACAATGAACAATACAGATTGGGTCTGGGTACCACGTATCATTACACTCAGTGAACAATAAATGGTGGGCGATATTCTATCCGTCTAAAGAGAGGGGAGATCGCGGGGCGATATTCAATTGTCACCTGTTTATAACCTCTATTGCGCCCATAGCAGTCTGGTTTAGCTGTGTAAAGCGTCTAAACCCGACTAAAGTCATGAGCGCAATTGGGAAAAGTCCTCACAGAGAATGTCTAAGGTGAGAATTAAATTAGCCGCAGTACGTTACCATGGCTAATTGATCCTTGGGGGGTAATTCAATTATCCCTAATGGCCAGCAGTATCTGGAATTTCTTTTTCATCCACTAGGGGTCACTAGAGTACTCTTGGGATATGGACGGCTTCTGCAGGAAACAGAGCACTGAATATTTAAATTTAGAACTCTCCACCCCTCCATATCCCCGAGTACCTCAGTGTTTTTTCTGCGCTCATGCACTAACAGAGGCTTGTGTGGGTTCCCACACTTATCTTTGAATATTGATTTTAATTTTTACTGTTTTCTATTACTCTAGCACATCCCTTCCCAGTTTCTACTAAAAACATGGGTCCGGGATAGTGCCGCTGCACGGAGCAGCGCATGGCAAGTCGGTCCTCACAAAGAGCACCCTCACAGCCACACGCAGCTCACTGATGCTGCAAGAGCTGGACGGAGCTTACAGAAAGAAGCCCAGTCGCAGCCATGAACTGCTGCAACAGCTGGACGGAGCTTACAGGAAGAAGCCCCGTCGCAGCCCTCCCTACAGGAGACAAGGTATGCTGGGGGGGAACGGGGCGGTCAGCGCAGGCTGCCGCCCCGCTGTGTGGGGTCCGTGTTAAAATGCCGGCCGCACCCGCCGCTCATACAGCCCGCCCGCCCGCCCCAGCCACTCCGTCCGGCCGCCCCAGCCGCTCCGTCCGGCCCCCCAATCCGCTCCGTCCGCCTGGCACAGCCGATCCGTCAGCGCTGTACGTCCTTGAAAGTACCAGCACTAAGAGGGGGAGAACCGCCGCAGCTCGGCTAGCGACGCCGGATGCTGCTACGCGCCGCTCCGGCCAGCCGAACTCCGCTGTCTGCATAATGTTCCCTCAGATAAGTGTCCCCCGCCTCCCTGCAATGAGTCAGCTTCCCGGCAACGCTCCCCGCTGAGACACAGCGCTACAGGGAGCACAGGGGTAAGGGGGGGGGGGGGGACAAGTCTGATTACAGCCTGCTGCAAGGGAGAAAATCTTAATGGGAAGCCTGTATGACAGGCTGTCATATGCACCATAGGTTGTATTAATAGTCTATTGAGCCTATATTAAACTGCAGTCAGGAGGCATGTAATGTAACCTGTCCTGTGATTATCACTGTAAGCATGGCATGGGGGCCATTTTAACCATGCTTCCTGTTTCTTCCTGTTTGTAATTCCAGAACGTTCCTGCCCTACAGCTCTACTCCACCGGAGGCGCAGGGGTGTTAGTGGGAATTTTGGTTCAGGTTTCACATAGGCTGGCCATGTGAACTGCACTTCGGCCATATATATATATATATATATATATATATATATATATATATATATTACACACCTTAAGTAATAATTTTACTGAGTCGTGCAAGTGTCTGTCTTTGTCAATTGTGTTGTCTATCTGCATAATGAGTACGGCACCAGCAAAGATTAAGAAGAAGTTTTACTGCAATGTCTGTACATAAATTTACCACCTGTTCAGTATGTTTTGTAGGTTTCCACGAAGCCGGTTCATTCCCAGATCCTATGTTAAGCAAATGTAATGGCTGGGTTGGCAATTAAAATTGGCCGCCGCTTGACAGGAGCGGCAAGATCGGAGTCTCGGGTGACACCGCCAGCTCTAACGGAGGAGTCTCAGCCTTTGCAAAGGTCCAACTTCACTTTGGGTAACAGGGTGTTAATTTAATTGGTCTTATAATTTAACCGTTTCTGCTATGTTGCAGTCTGACAATTCTATGCCAAACCTCACGGCGCTAAATAAGGGTGAGGAGGGCACATTAGACCAGCAGTCAGATAGTGCGGTTTTTGACAACCAGACATTGATAATGACCAGGGCGTCAGTCTCTGAAGTTTACAGAGACTAAGGAGCCTCTAACATATAATCAGTCGTATTTACTAAACGACAGAGATCTCCAATGGGCTTCTTATTTAGAATATCTTACTAAGATGTTAGTAGAAACACAAAATAAGCGAATAACCCGTTCTATACCTCACAGATTTAAGCCTATTTACCCGTTTCCACACAGTGACATCTACATTGGTGAATCCGCCATTGGTGAATTCGTCTGTGTCAAGCCTTATAAAGACCCAAGATACATTTGGGTCACTAAGGCGCTCTATGTATGGAAACAATGACGATCACGTTATACTTATCGTTAATCAAATCTGAGAAGCTGCTGAGTATCTCTGTACAGCTTCTGCTGCCGGCTGTTAGCTCGCTTCTCGCTTTTCATCGTCGCTAGTTACAGCACGACAAGGACTCTGGCTGCGTTCTTGGCAAGCGGAGTCAGAGGTCAAAAGAATACGGTGGCCAGAAGTTGTTTGGTTGTAAATTTGACAAATGCATTTCTCAGGCCAAGGCGGTGGGGGGGGGAAGTCTAGTTTCCTGCCATTGCCTCCTCCGGTACCAAGACGGAAATACTCTGGTCCGGCGTTTAAATCCTTTAGACTTCATTCTTTTCATGGCTGTGGTACAGAAACAGTCACGCCTTGTAACGCCAGGGCGCTAAAGTCACCAACAAGCCAGTGGCTTGACGGGCTCCCAGGCCATCTCGGATTTCCAATTGTGGGAGCGCGCCTTTAGACGTTACATTTGCCGGGATTCCAGACATCCACTGATGGATGTATCCGCAATTTAGTGTTAAAAGAAAGCTGTCTCCCGCCACTGCGCTTTTTCAAGACAGGACTGCCTCTGTCGGACGACAAGAAGGCGTTTTGGCAGATTGCCATTCAGTCTCTGCTGAATTCAGCAGTTTTTAATTCCAGGCCTGGTACACCAACAAGGTCAGGGTTATTATTCCCGTCTGTTTGTGGTACCGAAGCCGGAGGGCTCCGTAACAGTCTCAATCAGTAAGTCACTTACTACAGATTGAAAATGAAATTTCTGCGGTCAGTATTTGCAGATTTGCAGCCACAAGATTGCAAGATTGCTCTTGATCTCCAGGATGCGTACTTACACATTCCGATTTGGTCACCTCATCAGAGGTTCTTGCGTTTTGCAATACGCCACAACCATTAACAGTTTCAGGCTCTAGCGTTTGGCCTCTCGTCAGCGCCTCGGGTATTCACCAAAGTGATGTTGTGATGATAGCTCATCTCAGATCCCTGGCAGTGACAATCGTTTCGTACTTAGACGATCTGCTCATAAGAGCTCCGTCTCAACAGATGCTCCTCCAACTTGCGCTGCTAACGTACACCACGGTTGCAGTGTCAACTTTAAGAAATCGCATCTAATTCCGTCTCAACGACTTCAGTTCCTAGGTATGATTCGAGATACGGTAAATCAAAGAATTTACTTACTACACCAGAAAGTACAGATTATTCGCCATCTGGTACAATTAGTGCTCAAGCCACGCACACTCTCGGTACATTTGTGTATTCGCCTATTAGGGACAATGGTGGTGGCTTTCGAAGCGCTTCAGTTCGGAGGTTTTTACTCGCGTCCATTTCATCAGCATGTGCTCGCACAGTGGTCGCCCTCGCATCTGCAGATTCCCCACAGGGGAGGTTGTCGCCAAGAGCGAGGGTGTCTCTACTCTGGACAAGAGTCTCAGAAGTTGGGGAGTTGTAGTTTAAAATTGTCAGTGACAGGGTCTCTAGGCGGATCACGACAGTTTGCTGTCTATAAATGTCCTGGAACTCCGCGCAATTTACAATGCACTACATGCTTCGCTCTCAGACTGTCCAAGTGCAGTTAGACAACGCGACAGCAGTCGCATACATCAACAACCAGGGAGGAACGAGAAGCCGCATGGCAATGCGGGAAGTAGCTTGAATCCTCAATTGGCCAGAATACCACCAGGTGATATTGTCGGCAGGGTTCATTCCGGGAGTGGACAACTGCGAGGCGGATTATCTCAGCCGTCGGGATTTTCATCCAGGAGATTGGGCATTAAATCTAGCGGTGTTTTCCATGTTGGTCCACAGGTGGGGTTACCTTCAGGTGGATCTGATGGCACCTCGCCACAATTACCAAACGCCCCAGTATGTGTCCAGAACGAGAGATCCAAAGGCAGTGGCGGTGGATGCTCTCACAATCGCGTGGCCATACAGCCTCGTGTATCTGTTTCCACCGTTTCCGCTGCTCTCTCGGTTGCTAAAACGGATCAAAAGAGAATCCGTCACAGTCATACTAGTGGTGCCTCATTGGTCTCGGAGAGCTTGGTTCTCGGATCTCCGCGGACTACTCGCATAAGATCCTTGGCCGCTCCTACTACGTCCAGAACTGTTACAACAGGGTCCGTTCTTTTACCCCGATTTAGCGCGGCTGCGTTTGACGGGGTGGCTGTTGAGACCGCCCTCTTAAGAAGAGAGGGCATTCCAGTATCGGTTATACCAACCATGTTACGAGCTAGGAAGCCGGTTACGGCAGCTCATTATTACAGAATTTGGCGTGCCTATATAGGTTGGTGTGAAGCTCGGAAGTTTCCGACATCATCTTTCAAGTAATCCCGTCTTTTGTTATTTCTACAGACAGGGTTAGATGGAGGACTGCGTTTATCTACACTAAAGGTGCAGGTATCTGCGTTGTCAATTTATTTTCAAAGACGATTGGCTCTATTGCCGTCGGTACACACTTTTCTACAAGGTGTCCTCAGAGTACAGCCTCCATTCATTCCACCTACAGCGCCATGGGACTTGAATCCGGTTTTAGATTTCTTACAGTCTTCATATTTTGAACCCTTACAGCAAGTGGATATAAAGTTTCTCACTTGGAAAACAATTTTTCTTCTAGCCTTAGCTTCGGCAGGGCGTGTTTCAGATTTGGGTGCCTTGTCATGCAAGCCACCGGTTTTGGTGTTTCCTGATGACAGAGCGGAACTTCGGACGAATCCCGCTTTCTTACCAAAGGTAGTGTCATCTTTTCACATCAATCAACCAATAGTAGTTCCTGTGTTAACAGCACATTCTGGAACTCTGAATGTGGTACGCGCATTACGCGTTTATGTATCCCGATCGTCTACAGTTCGTAATACGGATACGTTGTTTGTTCTCTATGAGGCTGCCAAGTTGGGTTGGCCAGCTTCTCAGCAGACCTTATCCAGATGGATAAAACTGACTATACGTCAGGCTTACCTTAATGCTAGGTTACAGCCGCCTACTTCAGTAACAGCTCATCCCACACGTTCTGTGAGAACTTCATGGCCAGCTGGTCGTGGAGCTTCTATGACGCAGCTTTGCCGTGCGGCTACATGGTCTTCAGTGCACACGTTTGTGCGCTTTTACAAGTTTGATACGTTTTGCGGCATCAGCATCTAGCTTTGGCCGCCCTAGTGTTACAGGTGTCAAACAGCTCTCCCGCCCACGGGGGAAGCTTTGGTACATCCCAAGAGTACTCCAGTGACCCCTAGTGGATGAAAAAGAAAATAGGATTTTGGTACTTACCAGGTAAATCCTTTTCTTTGAATCCATAGGGGGCACTGGACGCCCACCCAGAGCAGTTTTACCTGGTTTGTATTAAGCTCAGGGGATCTTCTGGTAACACATTTTCACTGACTGGTTCAAATTATAAGGTTCTATCGGTTATGGTGTCAACTGTTTAGTTGTCAGTAACGTTATGTGTCAACTTTGTTGTTGTCCGTTATGTTATATGTAATTCTCCATTGTCAACCTCTCTATAGTTCCTGTTCGGCTCAGTAAAAAGCACTGAGGTGCTCGGGGATATGGAGGGGTGGAGAGTTCTAAATTTAAATATTCAGTGCCCTTTTTCCTGCGGAAGCCGTCCATATCCCAAGAGTACTCCAGTGCCCCCTATGGATTCAAAGAAAAGGATTTACCTGGTAAGTACCAAAATCCTATTTTCTCTTACGTCCTAGAGGATGCTGGTGACTCCGTAAGGACCATGGGGATAGACGGGCTCCGCAGGAGACATGGGCACTTTAAGAAAGACTTTAGGTATGGGTGTGCACTGGCTCCTCCCTCTATGCCCCTCCTCCAGACCTCAGTTTGATACTGTGCCCAGATGAACTGGGTGCATTACAGGGAGCTCTCCTGAGTTTCCTGTCAGAAAGTATTTTAGTTAGGTTTTTTATTTTCAGGGAGCATGCTGGCAACAGACTCCCTGCATCGAGGAACTGAGGAGAGAGAAACAGACCTACTTCTGTGAGTTTCAAGGCTCTGTTTCTTAGGCTACTGGACACCATTAGCTCCAGAGGGATTGGTACGCAGGTCTCACCCTCGCCGTCCGTCCCAGAGCCGCACCGCCGTCCTCCTCGCAGAGCCGGAAGATAGAAGCCGGGTGAGTATGAGAAGAAAAGAAGACTTCAGAGGCGGCAGAAGACTTCTTGATCTTCACAGAGGTAACGCACAGCAGTAAAGCTGTGCGCCATTGCTCCCATACACCTCACACACGACAGTCACTGTAAGGGTGCAAAGCGCGGGGGAGGGGCGCCCTGGGCAGCATATAAACCTCTCCTTTGGCAAAAATACATATATACATGTACAGCTGGGCACTGTACATGTATATAAAGAGCCCCTGCCAGTTTTTTAAGATTTTTGAGCGGGACAGAAGCCCGCCGCCGAGGGGGCGGGGCTTCTCCCTCAGCACTCACCAGCGCCATTTTCTCCTCAGCACAGCGCTGAGAGGAAGCTCCCCGGACTCTCCCCTGCTTACTCACGGTGACAGAGGGTTTTCAAGAGGGGGGGGGGGGGCGCACATAATTGGCGCATATATATATATATATATATATATATGGCGCTACTGGGTAAACATTTTGTGTTTCTTCCTGGGTCATATAGCGCTGGGATGTGTGCTGGCATACTCTCTCTCTGTCTCTCCAAAGGGCCTGGTGGGGAAGCTGTCTTCAGATAAGAGTTTCCCTGTGTGTGTGTGGTGTGTCGGTACGCGTGTCGACATGTCTGAGGTAGAAGGCTCGCCTAGGGAGGAGGGGGAGCGTATGAATGGACTGACTGGATGGATATGTGGAATGTTTTAAGTGCTAATGTAAATTTATTGCACAAAGATTAGACAAGGCTGAAGCTAGGGAACAGTCTGGGAGTCAACCCATGTCTGTCCCTATGTTGCCGGGACCTTCGGGGTCTCAAAAGAGTCCACTATCCCAAATAGGAGACACAGATACCGACACGGATTCTGACTCCAGTGTCGACTATGATGATGCAAAGGTACAGCCAAAAGTGGCTAAATGTATTCGTTATATGATTATTGCAATAAAAAATGTTTTGCATATCACAGAGGAACCCCCTGTCCCTGACACGAGGGTACACATGTATAAGGGAAAGAAACCTGAGGTAACTTTTCCCTCCTCACATGAGTCGAACGAATTATGTGAAAAAGCGTGGGAATCTCCAAACAAAAAACTGCAGATTCTCAAAAGGATTCTTATGGCGTGTCAAAGTCAGAAAAATATCACGCTGCACATTGCCATATATGCACCTCATGCGTGTGCCCGCTGCACGAGCATGAGCTCTCCCGTGCGTGCGTATACTCGCGGTCGCGTGCACTCCCAGGCGCACGGTATGCGCATTTACTGTAGAGTTTGTGTGCGTCTAGCGGGTGACTCAATCGTAACATATTTTAGTCATATAATGTATTTTGTAGATTATGGTCCCTTTGATAGAATCTGAAAGTTTAGTTAATGTAGTATGTTCAGAGACAAAGAGATCCCTCTTTGTTTGATACGAAGGGTCAGACAGGGGTGACACAGTGGTGTTTAGTATCCATCGGAAGAGAATATAATTAGCAATATTCCGGTGTTGGTTTGAAGCGGATTACTCGCTCGTGCGTATAGTTATGGACATAAGAAGTTTATGGACATTTACTATATTTGCACTTTATTACCCATGCGGCGGGAAACCCAGTTTCCCTCCCACCTGAGCAGTTTGAAATAGTCACAGCCCACCTGTATGAACCAACCTATGACCTTTTGTTATAATGCAGAGACGAATTCCTGTGTCCAATGAACAATAAGAATGTAGGGACCATTGTACTGTACTGTGTGTAAGTGTATATAAAGACAAGCCGATCTGGGCCAGCTCTCTACTCTTTTCAACGGTTCTCATCACTGATAATCGGGAGCTAGATATCCAAAAGGCGCTTGCGATTGTTCCCCTTGTGCGTAAGTTCTCTGCAACCATATTTATCTCCTATTTTGTCATAAGCCATTCTCTCTCTCCTTCCCCTCTGAAATGTAATTGTGTCTTTGTTGTATTTTAACGTGTAGTAATTCGGTTAGGTATTTTATGTTAGTTTGGTAGTGTATAACTTGTATTGTGTATTCTTTTGCGATTGAACGTTCATTCATTCCCTTAAAAGGTGTTAGACCCTTAGACTGGTATTTGAGTGTTTATTATATTGCTAAAGGGGTTCTCAGAGCGTAAGAATCGCTCATACAGCTTTTAAACTAACAAGGTCATACTGTGTTGCATTTACACCATATCACTGTACAAAGGTTTACAATTTAAGTACAGTGTTTAGGATATTGTTACAAAGGTTTAACTCTGTGAGCGTCAGCGCCGCTCGTGATCTCCTCGTGGTCTCGAGCGTCCGCTACGCTGATAGCGTATCATTACGTTAGTCGGCAGCCTATAGCGTGCTTGCCTTTACGCTGTAAGCCGTGAGTGAACGTGCCTCTCGTGCGTCTCGTCCACGGCTAAGCGTTTGTACGCTACGTGCGTACTCTTACGGTATTCCATACGCCAATTGCTTACTGTGTTAACCTTTTAGCGTGTTTAATATAGGATATATATTAGGCTTTTACAATTGGGACTCGCCCGCTCTTCACATATCTGCACTAGGTAATTTCAGCAGACATTATCGGTCAGCAAAAGGCGGGAGGTAATATTCCTCGTAGTGCTGACCAGATAAGCGTCTGCTTCGCTTAGTAAGGAGTGCTGAAGGAATCCGGAACCAAAAGGTAGGAACAGTACGTTATTGTCTTTTAAAACCTGTTTAGTTTCTGTTTTGCGAACGTACGCATAAGCACACACACCTGTATTCCTTGTTTAGTATTATTTGTCCGTACCTCATTCTCCTGATTGCCACACTCTAGTGATAACGTGTTGAACTATTTGTTGTTATTAATAGTTAAAAGTAATATTTAAGGGAATAATTGTAAAAGGCACGCACACAATCTCGCCTAGAATACAAGGGAGATTTGAGTGGTGTTCAGTGAAGGATTACTGTTAAAGATCATTCACATTGATAAACGTGTAGTGTGTGACTGTGGACGTACTTGGTCTGCGTACACGTGTCCTTACAAGGGCAGGGCGTACGCAACGCAAGGGTCGACGCACGGAGCGTATATCACGCGACGGAGCTTACGGATACGCCCACATAATACAAACCGCACGATAGTATTGTTTTAATAGGCGATAAGGAAGTAACGCGAAAATAACACATCTATCTCAAATTCAAAAAAGTTAAAAGAAAAAGACTTTCTCTGTTGTAATTCTTCTGGGTTAGACTATTACTGAATGAAAGGAATTCTGTACAGAAATAAGAGTGTTCGATTGTAAGAGTGTGTATATATAAGATTTCTCTTTTATTACGGAAGTGGGAACCATAGGCCAGTAGAAAGAGGTACACCAGCGAGAGTGATAGCGTGGGGTGGCTTGGGAGGCGTCCCTTGTTAATCTCGACACATTTATGAGCAGTAGAGTCTGCTGTACATAACAGACCAGGAGGTCAAGGACCAGGAGGTTCAGGTACAGCAGACTAGAAGTAGAGAAGCACAACCGAAGAGGGTTGGTGCGAGACCCATATAGGCCATAGAAGCTCATTGCTGAAGGAATTCGCAGCCGAAATTTTCGATTCCACTGATCGTTCCGCACATAAGATTAGTTGCTTGTGTGCAGATACGATTGTACCGCATGTGAATGTGTGCATCAGCGTGTCTTGAATTCAGAAGAACGCTGCTTGCACATTGTTAACGTGATTTGTGTAATTTTTTTATTTTAAGGGAAGTAGCCTGATCACTCAGGGACATTCCAGCGACTGATACTTGCTGGGGAGGGTAAGACACTCCCACACGCCCGAGCAAGTAGACGTACTTAGGTGCCCTAGGTTGGGTACGGAACCTCTGGGAACTTTGGTCGCCGTATTGGCCAGCGTGGGCGGAGTTAAGTGGGCGGACCTCGTTGCAAAACCCCCACCGCAGCTTTACCCCGAGCATCTTGGTTTTTGTAAGGGTTGCCGAAGACCCTGATTTGAAGTCAGAGGTAGTGAAAGCAGCACCTGCAGAGATGGGGGCCAGTTGTTCAGGTAAGGGGCGATCAACCCAGGTTCAGGTTGATTTGGTAAACCGACCAATCGGGTCGGCAAGGTATATCATGTGTGAGAAATATGGTCATCACACAGAAATGTTGTGCAATGAATGGGAAAGGATGACTGTGCATGACGGGGAAAAGTTTACCTGGGTAGGTAGTTTTAACCCAGAAGTGTTACAGAATTTAAGGAGAAGAGTTTGCCTGATTAAATCTTCAAAAAGGCGTATTAGACATTATGATTATTTCTCTGACGTCCTAGTGGATGCTGGGAACTCTGTAAGGACCATGGGGAATAGCGGCTCCGCAGGAGACTGGGCACAAAAGTAAAAGCTTTAGGACTACCTGGTGTGCACTGGCTCCTCCCCCTATGACCCTCCTCCAAGCCTCAGTTAGATTTTTGTGCCCGGCCGAGAAGGGTGCACACTAGGGGCTCTCCTGAGCTTCTTAGTGAAAGTTTAAGTTTAGGTTTTTTATTTTCAGTGAGACCTGCTGGCAACAGGCTCACTGCATCGAGGGACTAAGGGGAGAAGAAGCGAACTCACCTGCGTGCAGAGTGGATTGGGCTTCTTAGGCTACTGGACACCATTAGCTCCAGAGGGACCGAACACAGGCCCAGCCTCGGAGCTCGGTCCCGGAGCCGCGCCGCCGGCCCCCTTACAGAGCCAGAAGCAAGAAAAGGTCCGGAAAAATCGGCGGCAGAAGACATCAGTCTTCAACAAGGTAGCGCACAGCACTGCAGCTGTGCGCCATTGTTACTCAGCACACTTCACACTCCGGTCACTGAGGGCGCAGGGCGCTAGGGGGGGGGCGCCCTGAGCAGCAATGTAAAACACCTTGGCTGGCATAAATACACCACATATAACCCCCAGGGCTATATGGGTGTATTTTAACCCCTGCCAGAATTACCAAAAAAGCGGGAGAAAAGGCCGCCGAGAAGGGGGCGGAGCCTATCTCCTCAGCACACGGGCGCCATTTTCCATCACAGCTCCGCTGGAAGGACGTCTCCCTGACTCTCCCCTGCAGTCCTGCACTACAGAAAAGGGTAAAAAAGAGAGGGGGGGCACTAATTTGGCGCAGTTTTATATTAACAGCAGCTATAAAGGAAAAACACACTTGATAGTGGTATTCCTGTATATATATAGCGCTCTGGTGTGTGCTGGCATACTCTCCCTCTGTCTCCCCAAAGGGCTAGTGGGGTCCTGTCCTCTATCAGAGCATTCCCTGTGTGTGTGCGGTGTGTCGGTACGATTGTGTCGACATGTTTGAGGAGGAAAATGAGATGGAAGCGCAGCAATTGCCTATTATACAGTTGTCACCCCCTAGGTAGTCGACACCTGAGTGGATGAACTTGTGGAAGGAACTGCGTGACAGTGTCAGCTCCTTACGACAGACAGTTGACGACATGAGACAGCCGGCTAATCAGCTTGTGCCTGTCCAGGGGTCTCAAACGCCATCAGGGGCTTTAAAACGCCCGTTACCTCAAATGGCAGACACAGACACGGATACTGACTCCAGTGTCGATGATGAGGAGACAAACGTGACTTCCACTAGGGCCACACGTTACATGATTGAAGCAATGAAAAATGTATTGCATATATCTGATAATACAAGTACCACTAAGAAGGGTATTATGTTTGGTGAGAAAAAACTGCCTGTAGTTTTTCCTGTATCCGAGGAATTAAATGAAGTGTGTGATGAGGCGTGGGTTTCCCCCGATAAAAAACTGATAATTCCTAAAAGGTTATTGGCATCGTACCCTTTCCCGCCAGAGGATAGGGCACGTTGGGAAACACCCCCTAGGGTGGATAAAGCGCTCACACGCTTGTCTAAACAGGTAGCACTACCCTCTCCTGATACGGCCGCCCTAAAGGAACCTGCCGATAGAAAGCTGGAGAATATCCTAAAATGTATATACTCTCACACGGGTGTTATACTGCGACCAGCAATAGCCTCAGCCTGGATGTGCAGTGCGGGCCTGGCGTGGTCGGATTCCCTGACTGAAAATATTGATACCCTGGATAGGGACAGTATATTATTGACTATAGAGCATTTGAAGGATGCATTTCTATATATGCGTGATGCACAGAGGGATATTTGCCGACTGGCATCAAGAGTTAGCGCGCTGTCCATTTCTGCAAGAAGAGGTTTATGGACGCGGCAGTGGTCAGGTGATGCGGATTCTAAAAGGCACATGGAAGTATTGCCTTATAAGGGGGAGGAGTTATTTGGGGTAGGTCTATCAGACCTGGTAGCCACGGCAACTGCTGGAAAATCCACATTTTTACCCCAGGTAGCTTCTCAACCTAAGAAGACGCCATATTATCAGGCGCAGTCCTTTCGGCCCCATAAGGGCAAGCGGGCAAAAGGCGCCTCATTTCTGCCCCGTGGCAGAGGGAGAGGAAAAAGGCTGCAACAAACAGCCAGTTCCCAGGAACAAAAGCCCTCTCCCGCCTCCGCAAAGTCCTCAGCATGACGCTGGGGCTTTACAAGCGGACTCAGGCATGGTGGGGGCCCGTCTCAAGAAGTTCAGTGCGCAGTGGGCCCACTCGCAAGTGGACCCCTGGATCCTTCAGGTGGTATCTCAGGGGTACAAATTGGAATTCGAGACGTCTCCCCCTCGCCGTTTTCTAAAGTCTGCTTTACCGACGTCTCCCTCAGACAGGGAGGCAGTATTGGAAGCCATTCACAAGCTGTATTCCCAGCAGGTGATAATCAAGGTACCCCTCCTACAACAGGGAAAGGGGTACTATTCCACACTATTTGTGGTACCGAAGCCGGACGGCTCGGTGAGACCAATTTTAAACCTGAAATCCTTGAACACTTACATACAAAATTTCAAATTCAAGATGGAGTCACTCAGAGCAGTGATTGCAAACCTGGAAGAAGGGGACTATATGGTGTCTCTGGACATCAAAGATGCTTACCTACACGTCCCAATTTACCCTTCTCACCAAGGGTACCTCAGGTTTGTGGTACAGAACTGTCGCTATCAGTTTCAGACGCTGCCGTTTGGATTGTCCACGGCACCCCGGGTCTTTACCAAGGTAATGGCCGAAATGATGATACTCCTTCGAAGGAAGGGAGTTTTAGTTATCCCTTACTTGGACGATCTCCTGATAAGGGCAAAATCCAGGGAACAGTTGGAAGTCGGGGTAGCACTATCTCAGATAGTGCTGCGCCAGCACGGTTGGATTCTCAATATTCCAAAATCGCAGCTGATCCCGACGACACGCCTTCTATTCCTAGGGATGATCCTGGACACAGTCCAGAAAAAGGTGTTTCTCCCGGAGGAGAAAGCCAGGGAGTTATCCGACCTAGTCAGAAAGCTCCTAAAACCAGGCCAAGTCTCAGTGCATCAATGCACAAGGGTTCTGGGAAAAATGGTGGCTTCTTACGAAGCAATCCCATTCGGCAGATTCCACGCAAGAACATTCCAGTGGGATCTGCTAGACAAATGGTCCGGGTCGCATCTTCAGATGCATCAGCGGATAATCTTGTCTCCAAGGACAAGAGTGTCTCTCCTGTGGTGGTTGCAGAGTGCTCATCTTCTAGAGGGCCGCAGATTCGGCATTCAGGACTGGGTCCTGGTGACCACGGATGCCAGCCTGAGAGGCTGGGGAGCAGTCACACAGGGAAGAAATTTCCAGGGCTTGTGGTCAAGCCTGGAGACATCACTTCACATAAATATCCTGGAGCTAAGAGCCATCTACAATGCTCTGAGCCTAGCAAGACCTCTGCTTCAAGGTCAGCCGGTGCTGATCCAGTCGGACAACATCACGGCAGTCGCCCACGTAAGCAGACAGGGCGGCACAAGAAGCAGGAGGGCAATGACAGAAGTTGCAAGGATTCTTCGCTGGGCAGAAAATCATGTGATAGCACTGTCAGCAGTGTTCATTCCGGGAGTGGACAACTGGGAAGCAGACTTCCTCAGCAGACACGACCTCCACCCGGGGGAGTGGGGACTTCACCCAGAAGTCTTCCACATGATTGTGAACCGTTGGGAAAAACCAAAGGTAGACATGATGGCGTCCCGCCTCAACAAAAAACTAGACCGGTATTGCGCCAGGTCGAGGGACCCTCAGGCAATAGCTGTGGACGCTCTGGTAACACCATGGGTGTACCAGTCAGTGTATGTGTTCCCTCCTCTGCCTCTCATACCCAAGGTACTGAGGATCATAAGAAGGAGATGAGTAAAGACTATACTCGTGGCTCCGGATTGGCCAAGAAGGACTTGGTACCCGGAACTTCAAGAGATGCTAACAGAGGACCCGTGGCCTCTACCTCTAAGAAAGGACCTGCTCCAGCAGGGACCCTGTCTGTTCCAAGACTTACCGCGGCTGCGTTTGACGGCATGGCGGTTGAACGCCGGATCCTGAAGGAAAAAGGCATTCCGGATGAAGTCATCCCTACCCTGATCAAAGCCAGGAAGGATGTAACCGTACAACATTATCACCGTATTTGGCGGAAATATGTTGCGTGGTACGAGGCCAGGAAGGCCCCTACAGAGGAGGAATTTCAACTGGGTCGTTTCCTGCATTTCCTGCAAACAGGACTGTCTATGGGCCTAAAATTAGGGTCCATTAAGGTTCAAATTTCGGCCCTACCGATTTTCTTCCAAAAAGAACTGGCTTCAGTTCCTGAAGTACAGACGTTTGTCAAGGGGGTACTGCATATACAACCTCCTTTTGTGCCTCCAGTGGCACCTTGGGATCTCAATGTAGTTTTGGGATTCCTAAAATCACATTGGTTTGAACCACTTTCCACTGTGGACTTAAAATATCTCACATGGAAGGTGGTAATGCTGTTAGCCCTGGCTTCAGCCAGGCGTGTCTCAGAATTGGCGGCTTTATCCTATAAAAGCCCTTACCTAATTTTTCATACGGACAGGGCAGAATTGAGGACTCGTCCTCAATTTCTCCCTAAGGTGGTTTCAGCATTTCACTTGAACCAGCCTATTGTGGTGCCTGCGGCTACTAGGGACTTGGAGGACTCCAAGTTGCTGGACGTAGTCAGGGCCCTGAAAATATATGTTTCCAGGACGGCTGGAGTCAGGAAATCTGACTCACTGTTTATCCTGTATGCACCCAACAAGCTGGGTGCTCCTGCTTCTAAGCAGACTATTGCTCGTTGGATTTGTAGTACAATTCAGCTTGCACATTCTGTGGCAGGCCTGCCACAGCCAAAATCTGTAAAAGCCCATTCCACAAGGAAAGTGGGCTCATCTTGGGCGGCTGCCCGAGGGGTCTCGGCTTTACAACTTTGCCGAGCAGCTACTTGGTCAGGGGCAAACACGTTTGCTAAATTCTACAAATTTGATACCCTGGCTGAGGAGGACCTGGAGTTCTCTCATTCGGTGCTGCAGAGTCATCCGCACTCTCCCACCCGTTTGGGAGCTTTGGTATAATCCCCATGGTCCTTACGGAGTTCCCAGCATCCACTAGGACGTCAGAGAAAATAAGAATTTACTTACCGATAATTCTATTTCTCATAGTCCGTAGTGGATGCTGGGCGCCCATCCCAAGTGCGGATTGTCTGCAATACTTGTACATAGTTATTGTTACAAAAATCGGGTTATTATTGTTGTGAGCCATCTTTTCAGAGGCTCCTCTGTTATTATGCTGTTAACTGGGTTCAGATCACAGGTTGTACGGTGTGATTGGTGTGGCTGGTATGAGTCTTACCCGGGATTCAATATCCTTCCTTATTGTGTACGCTCGTCCGGGCACAGTATCCTAACTGAGGCTTGGAGGAGGGTCATAGGGGGAGGAGCCAGTGCACACCAGGTAGTCCTAAAGCTTTTACTTTTGTGCCCAGTCTCCTGCGGAGCCGCTATTCCCCATGGTCCTTACGGAGTTCCCAGCATCCACTACGGACTATGAGAAATAGAATTATCGGTAAGTAAATTCTTATTTTAACATTGTGGCAACAGGAAGGTGAAATACAAAGGGGGTTGGCGCAAGCCACTGGATCTAACCCTATCAGGAAACTGATAGCCACTGCACCCCCACCACCATACATACCTGTAGAGAAATTGGTTGCAGAGAATGGCACTCAGGGTTATGTTAAATGTGTAGAAGTTAAGGATAATGTAACCAAAGTAATCAATGCTAACACTAATCCGTGCAAGTTGTACCCTGTTTTGAACTTTCCCCAGGATTGTGACCAAGAGGATGAGCCCACAACAATATCAGCACTCTCCCTAGCAGCCACCATATCAGAAACAGCAGTAGGCACGACCCAACCCGTAAGATTAGTAGCAAAGGCCCCTAGCGGAGGGACAGGTGAGGTCGTATCGACTGGTAAGTACGGCACCATACACTATGCTGAAACCATTTCACCACATGTTGTAGAATCTACTCAGAATGATGTTGTTGGACTTAATCCTGTTAGGGTAATAGCAGTGCCAAATGGGAAAACTGACACTTCAGGAGCAACTCCTGTCAGGAACATCGCCATGCACTGTCCCTTTTCCCGAGCAGAATTAAGATCAATGATGTCTGAATTCCCTGATCCTAGGAAAGACTTAGTTGCATGTCAAAAGTATATTAGGGAGCTAGGAAATTCTGCAGAGCCAAATAACAAAGATTGGAGGACAGTTTTGAGGGCATGTTTACCCCCCAGTGTTGATCCGTTAAAGTTTATCGCTGATTGCAAGTTAGATGAGGAAGTACCACTAACAGACGAGTATAATCAGGATAATGTAAAGAGAATCAACTTACAGTTAGGGGTATATTTTCCTGCAGTAGTAAAGTGGAATAAAATCTTTACAATAAAACAAAAAGAAGGTGAATCCACACCAGAGTATTTTCACCGGGCTCTGCAGGATATGGCTAGGTACACTGGTATAGATGACATTAAAACTAATGTACACCACAGGGAAGTAGCTGTTTCAGTATTAATGGACGGTCTAAAGGAGGTTTTAAGGAATAGAATACAAACCACTAGGCCTGATTGGAGAGGTATGTCGGTGGATGCATTGGGAGAGGCTGCTGCTGGGCATGATCGGAATATCATCAGACACAGGGAGTCACAGAGTGATAAGTTAATGGCTGTGAGCATACAGGCCCTCACTACCCGGCCACCTCAGCCCAGAACTGTGACCCCTGTGGGTAAGTCAAGAGGTATAAAATGTTATAGTTGTCACAGAGAGTGACACATGTCACGTGATTGTAAAGCAAGACAAATACAAAATTCATATCAATCCCCTAGACAACGACCTGATACGAGACATTGGGATCAAGGACCGAAAGGGCGGAGCTATGAGCCACATGCAGGGGAAACAAAAAGGTATCCCCCAAGAAGAGACTGGCAAATCTCTGATAGTTCCCATCTACCCCCACCACAAGTAATTGCTGCCAGCGCGATTCAGGGAGGTCACCATACCCAATAGGGGTGTGGCCACACCTGTAATCTGCAGCTAGTGAAATTGATTGCAAGTCTTGGAAGTGAACCCGAGATCACAATTGATGTAGCTGGTAAATCATTAAATTTCCTTGTAGATACGGGGGCGGCCAAATCAGTGATAAATTCGACAGTGGGCATGAGAACCACTGGTAAAACAATTCCAGCCATGGGAGTAACAGGAGTAGTACAGCACTACCCTGTTAGCAAACCAGCAGAGATTACAATAGGGCCTTTGCATACCAAGCATTCCTTTTTGCTGGCTGCATCGGCACCGACTAATCTCCTGGGAAGAGATTTATTGTGTAAAATGGGGTGCGTCATTTATTGTACTCCTGAAGGTGTATTCTTAGACATACCTGAGAATCACGCTCAGGAAGTACGAGACATGCTAGACTCCCCATCAAAATTAATGTCACATACCGTTATGATAAATAGGAGTTCATCCCAGGTAGAAGAAATGACATCCCAAATACCAGAGTCACTTTGGACTAAAGATGGACAAGACACTGGATTAATGGCAAACGTATCTCCAGTAGTTGTGCAAGTAAAAGATGGTAGGATAGCTCCAAAAATCCCACAATACCCTCTGAAGCCAGAGGTGGAGTTAGGAGTATACCCCGTAATAGAGCGCTTGCTACAACAGGGCATTCTGGTAAGAACATCCAGCACTGCCAATAGTCCCATCTTCCCTGTGAAAAAGAGTGGGGGGAGGGGTTACAGGCTAGTGCAGGATCTAAGGGGGATTAACAAAATAGTTGAGTCAGTTCCCCGTAGTGCCAAATCCAGCTGTCATCCTTATGCAAATCCCTCCCACTGCGAAATTTTTCACTGTTATTGACCTCTACTCCGCTTTCTTCTCGGTACCTCTGCATCCTGACAGCCAATATTTGTTTGCATTTACATACAGAGGAGTCCAATACACATGGACTCGATTACCACGAGGTTTCATAGACAGTCCAAGTATATTTTCACAGGCTTTGCATGATTGTTTACAGTCTTTCCAACCAGAGAGTGGATCAGTATTGATCCAATATGTGGATGATTTACTACTATGTTCAGATTCACTGGAAGCGTCCCTGAAAGATACGAAACAGCTCCTGTTTCATCTTTCAGACACAGGACACAAGGTTTCCAAAGACAAGTTGCAATTATGCCAGACTAAAGTAAAATATCTGGGACACTGTCTGACACAAGGACTGAGACACCTGACCGCTGATAGAATTCAAGCAATTCGAGACATGACTCTGCCACAAACTCAGCAACAGATCAGAACGTTTTTAGGAATGTGTGGGTATTGCCGTAACTGGATCCCAGGTTTTTCCATTCTAGCATTACCTTTGCAGGAGGTGGTCTCATCAAACAAACCTGATCAGATTTCGCATACAGACGAATCCGAGATGGCATTTGAGAGACTTAAACAGTGCCTAACGCAGGCACCAGCATTAGGTATGCCAGACTATGGGAAACCCTTTGAGCTGTACGGAACAGAAAGTGCTGGTTGCGCGGCAGGCGTCCTAACCCAAAAGCACGGTGATGCCAGCAGGCCGGTAGCATACTACAGCGCTCAGCTAGATACGGTAGCGCGATCCCTCCCCACATGCTTGCGAAGTGTCGCTGCGATAGCATTGCTAGTAACGAAAAGCGAAGATGTAGTGCTAGGACACAACCTCACAATCCACACACCTCATGCAGTGTCAGCCTTACTAAATTCTGCCCAAACCAGACATGTCTCATCCGCACGGTTTACAAGGTGGGAATTAGCACTAATGGCCCCTGTAAACATCACCATAAAGAGATGCAGTGCACTAAATCCAGCAACGTATCTCCCAGGTGTGCCTGGACAGGCACAAAGGGTGGGGGATGAGAGTGATGGAGGAGGATTTAGTACAGACACTGACTCACATGATTGTATGGAATATTTGACCCAAAATTTCACGGCAAGGCCTGACATCAGTGACAACCCACTGGAAGATGTAGATCTTACTTTCTACACTGACGGTAGTTGTCACAGACAGTCGGACTCGGGAGACTTGTGTACTGGATACGCAGTCGTAGATGACCAAGGCACCATAGAAGCAGAACCGCTAGGCCCACCTCACTCAGCCCAGGTTGCTGAACTGGTTGCCCTAACCAGAGCATGTGAATTGGCTAAGGGCAAAACAGCCAATATCTATACCGACTCTAGATACGCCTTCGGGGTAGTCCATGATTTCGGAGCCCTATGGCGCCTCAGAAATTTCATGACGGCAGCTGGTACACCGGTAGCGCATGCAGCCCACATCAAAAGGCTTCTAACAGCGATACAGGAACCTGACAGAGTGGCTGTTATCAAGTGTAAAGCACATACATATAGCCAAGACCCGGTATCACTTGGTAACAGCCGAGCAGACGAAGCTGCTAAGTTAGCAGCTGGTACCCCCAGACAAACAGACACCACACAACTGATGGTATTTAATACCGTCAACACACAGAAATTGTGTGAAATGCAAAATTTGTGTTCCACATAGGAAAAGGCAGTTTGGAGGGCAAAAGGATATGGCCAGGAGTCCTCAGGACTCTGGACAGATGGGCAAGGTAAACCAGTGGCACCCAGAGCATACCTTCCAAGTTTAGCGGAAGCAGCACATGGGCTGACTCATCTAGGCAAGGAAAGGATGTGCAAGTTGGTAAGAGCATATTGGTGCGCCCCAGGATTTTCTTCCGATGCGGGAAAGAGGGCAATGACTTGCCTCACCTGCTTGAGGAAGAATATCGGAAAGGCAATACCAACAGAACCATCTCATATCCCACCTACAGGCGGCCCTTTTCAGGTAATACAGATTGATTTCATACAATTACCCCCTTGTCGAAATTTGAAGTATGTACTAGTTTGTATAGATGTGTTTTCAAATTGGGTCGAAGCATTTCCTGCGGCCACAAATACCGCAATGTTTACTGCTAAGAAAATTGTACAGGAATTTGTGTGTAGATACGGTATCCCTAGAATAATTGAAAGTGATAGGGGTACCCATTTTACAGGTGATGTCTTTCAAGGAATGTGTAAGTTGATGGGAATTGATAGTAAGCTGCACACTCCGTACCGCCCCCAGGCGAGTGCGAAGGTAGAAAGAGTGAACAGCACTATTAAAAATAAATTGAGCAAAGTTATGGCAGAAACAGGATTGACATGGCCAGAAGCTTTGCCCATTGTATTATACAGCATCAGAACCACTCCCAGGTCCCCTCTTAATCTGTCCCCTTTTGAAATTCTGTTCGGTCGACAACCGCATGTTATGATTAACCCTCAGGATGATTTGAAGTGTAACAATGAAGTGACTGTAAAATATTTGGTTAAGATGAGTAAACAGCTAAGGAATCAGAATGATAATTTGAAGTTAGTGATTCCTGATCTGCCAGATAGTAATTGTCTTGACATTGAACCTGGGGATTATGTAATGATACAGAATTTTCTACGCTCAGGTTGCCTTATTGACAGATGGGAAGGACCATACCAAGTCTTATTGATTAGCACAACAGCATTGAAGGTTGCCGAGAGAGAGACTTGGGTTCATTCGTCCCATTGTAAGAAGGTTGCTGATCCAGAGAGGTCCCGTGATAAAGAACAGACGGTAGAGGAAGTTGTATCACTGGAGTGTCTGTTTCAGGAGGACTGAGACGGCACCTGAGCATTGAGAATAATAAGATCGGAGGCAGTTGTCGATTCCCTGTTCCCTTTTATTGTTTTTCTCCACTTCCCATCCCATCTCCCTCAATTGTTTCTTTCCCCCTTCTCATTCTTCTCCATTTCCTCCTATAAGATGGACTTGCCCCAAGAGACTGTGATCCGGATTTTCCTGTTGACCATGATGTTGACCAGAGCAGTCTGTTCCGGCGAGAGTACCATGGAGGTCGAGAGAGGTTCTGGAATGGGTTCTGATGACAGAGATGGAGGCGTAGATTTCCAAGAACAACATAATCACCGAGTAAAGGCGAGTATCAGAAAACGATCTGGTAGCATTGACAATAGAAGGAATTGTGAAGGATTGTTAGCTAAAGAGAACTGTATCTGTAGACTCTGTGACCGTGTAGTTGAGGATGGGTGTATCAAGAAATGCCAATCCAGTTTCAATATCCACATGGACCGGCATCCATTGAGTGACTATCACTCCTTAGTGGGTAAAGTGTTAAATCAGACAGATTGTTGGGTATGCTCTCAAGTACCTCAAGGCCATAGCAAATCAGGGTTAGTACCATTCCCTCTAACTATAGGGGAGGTACTTGAGCTAAGTGGTGGGAGGCCGGTGGACAGGAGGTTTAATATCTCCAGTCCTCCTAGTTTGAAGCTCCACCAATATCATGTGGATAGATCCCTAGTATGTTTTAACATTTCCAATCCCTGAAAGCCGGGAAATTGGGAAGTGTCATGGAATAACCAAACCATGACCTTTTCATACAGAGCCGATAGAATGCCTACAGATACAGAACTTATACGCCACATAGCCGGTAGTGGAAAATATTTCCGATATAGGTATACCCTAGGAAGTAGGATCATGAGAGTTGGAGAAGTATCACCAGGATACTGTGCACATATCGTACAAACTGATCTGTGTACTAAACAGATGGGAGAATTAGGGTTAGGAGATTTCATATGGAAAATGTGTAATATGGTTATGTCCTACTCCGTCCCATATGTTCTCCCCGATGATGCATATTTCATATGCGGGAGAAAGGCGTATAAGTGGCTTGCCCCAAACTCAGAAGGGTTATGTTATATTGGAAAAGTACTGCCTGAGGTAATGACCGTATCCCACACTAAAATGAAGGATGTTCACCGCAGTGCCCAAGCTCCTTATACTCACACTCATTACGAGCACATCGTTAAACGGCACCTGATAGAAAGAACAGAGCATCCGGCCTCTGACCTGATCCATGAATCCACCGGGATTCAATTCCTAATCGCGTTCGATATCACTCGTACCGCCAGAGGAGTGATAAATTATAAATATATATCTGCGCTTGCAAATTTATTAGACAATATCACTGAAATGTATGATGACACATTCAGGTATACCGGAAGGGAGCTCCAAGCTTATAAAACAGAACTGGTTCAGCATAGGATGATTCTCAGTTATCTCACAGCTGTGACAGGCGGGTATTGTGTTACCCTAGCGACTCAGTATGGAATAAAGTGCTGCACGTATATTACAAACAGCACCGAGGACCCGGCCGAGGTCATAGACCAAAAGATGGACGACATTCTCCAATTAAAATGGGAGTTCCGAAGGAAACACAATCTCACCCTTGCCGCTGTGGGTAATGAGCTGACCGGTTGGGTGTCATGGTTGAACCCACGAAATTGGTTCTCTGGTTTAGGAGAATGGACTCAAGGAATTATCATGGATGTAGGGAAAATTCTTCTGTGTATTCTGGGTGTCATCATATTGGTCGGTCTGATATTTAGATGCGTTCGGGTTTTAACAAAGTGTAAACGTAGCGCCCGAGTGATGAGTTTAAGAAGTGAAGATACTGTAATAACAATGACTGATTTGGTTTATGACCCAACGATAGAGACAATGTTGTGATGAAAATGTGATTCCACGGTCCGTTTCTTTCACCCGTTTCTCCTTTGTTTTCCTCCAAGGTACAAAGACATCCGCTTGGAAGAAGAATTTGACAACCTTTTACACAGACAACTGATGGACTATGCCATAGACCCCCCATATCCCTAGTACCTTTAATTTTACGCTAGCCCAACACTTTTTGTAGGTCTATGGACATTGAAAAAAAGCTTTTTGCACACCGTTTATAGCAAAAGCATCGGGAGACTACAGTCAACAGGTACATCGAGACAAGACAAGACACAAGACAAGACCTCAATCGGCAAATGTATATTAAACTCACATAGTTTATGACTGCATTTACCTTAATTGCTCCTTATCTTCATCTCTACAACCTTCAGGTAATAACACACATAGTCGATAGGGAATATAGGCACAGATATCAGCACTCACATATCCCCCTATTCATGTATCATCAACTAAAATGTGCTCCCCCATTTTGTTGCAACCAAAAGCCGAAAAGAGCTCGGTAAAGTTTGACAGCCCATCCACAGACCCGTACCACGGGATAAGAAGGAATTCAAATGTATACTTCGCAATACCTCGAAGCTTGATTTAAAACACGTACGGCACGATGATACATGACCCCCCAAACATGGATTCATACACACATGCTTCTGCTATCTCACTAGGTCATACCCTTTTCCTACCTTCTCCTCTCCTCCCCTACCCAATCATAGAAATGTATTATACATGACATATATTTTTCTCTTTTTGAACTGTTTTAGGAAGTGGCAGTTATTGATGACTGCCAAAGGGTGGACTGTCAAAGTCAGAAAAATATCACGCTGCACATTGCCATATATGCACCTCATGCGTGTGCCCGCTGCACGAGCATGAGCTCTCCCATGCGTGCGTATACTCGCGGTCGCGTGCACTCGCAGGCGCACGGTATGCGCATTTACGGTAGAGTTTGTGTGCGTCTAGCGGGCGACTCAATCGTAACATATTTTAGTCATATAATGTATTTTGTAGATTATGGTCCCTTTGATAGAATCTGAAAGTTTAGTTAATGTAGTATGTTCAGAGACAAAGAGATCCCTCTTTGTTTGATACGAAGGGTCAGACAGGGGTGACACAGTGGTGTTTAGTATCCATCGGAAGAGAATATAATTAGCAATATTCCGGTGTTGGTTTGAAGCGGATTACTCGCTCGTGCGTATAGTTATGGACATAAGAAGTTTATGGACATTTACTATATTTGCACTTTATTACCCATGCGGCGGGAAACCCAGTTTCCCTCCCACTTGAGCAGTTTGAAATAGTCACAGCCCACCTGTATGAACCAACCTATGACCTTTTGTTATAATGCAGAGACGAATTCCTGTGTCCAATGAACAATAAGAATGTAGGGACCATTGTACTGTACTGTGTGTAAGTGTATATAAAGACAAGCCGATCTGGGCCAGCTCTCTACTCTTTTCAACGGTTCTCATCACTGATAATCGGGAGCTGGATATCCAGAAAGGCGCTTGCGATTGTTCCCCTTGTGCGTAAGTTCTCTGCAACCATATTTATCTCCTATTTTGTCGTAAGCCATTCTCTCTCTCCTTCCCCTCTGAAATGTAATTGTGTCTTTGTTGTATTTTAACGTGTAGTAATTCGGTTAGGTATTTTATGTTAGTTTGGTAGTGTATAACTTGTATTGTTATTCTTTTGCGATTGAACGTTCATTCATTCCCTTAAAAGGTGTTAGACCCTTAGAGGTATTTGAGTGTTTATTATATTGCTAAAGGGGTTCTCAGAGCGTAAGAATCGCTCATATAGCTTTTAAACTAACAAGGTCATACTGTGTTGCATTTACACCATATCACTGTACAAAGGTTTACAATTTAAGTACATTGTTTAGGATATTGTTACAAAGGTTTAACTCTGTGAGCGTCAGCGCCGCTCGTGATCTCCTCGTGGTCTCGAGCGTCCGCTACGCTGATAGCGTATCATTACGTTAGTCGGCAGCCTATAGCGTGCTTGCCTTTACGCTGTAAGCCGTGAGTGAACGTGCCTCTCGTGCGTCTCGTCCACGGCTAAGCGTTTGTACGCTACGTGCGTACTCTTACGGTATTCCATACGCCAATTGCTTACTGTGTTCATTAACCTTTTAGCGTGTTTAATATAGGATATATATTAGGCTTTTACAGGCGTATCCTTTCCCGCCAACGGACAGGATACGGTGGGAATCCTCTCCTAGGGTAGACAAAGCTTTGACACGCTTATCAAAAAAGATAGCGCTGCCTTCCCAAGATACAGGTACCCTCAAGGATCCTGCTGACCGCAAGCAGGAAGTTACTTTGAAGTCCATTTACACACATTCTGCTACATTACTCAGACCGGCAATTGCGTCGGCCTGGGTTTGTAGCGCTGTAGCAGCATGGACAGATTCATTATCAGCGTAAATGGAGACCCTAGATAAGGATACCATTTTGTTGACCCTAAGGCATATAAAAGATGCTGTCTTATATATGAGAGATGCTCAAAGAGACAGTCTACTGGGTTCCAGAATAATCGCTATGTCTATTTCTGCTAGGCGAGTCTTATGGACCCGGCAGTGGACAGGTGATGCCGACTCAAAGAGGCATATGGAGGTTTTGCCTTACAAGGGTGAGGAATTGTTTGTGGAAGGTCTCTCAGACCTCGTCTCCACAGCTACGGCAGGTAAATCAAATTTTTTGCCTTATGTTCCCTCACAGCCTAAGAAAGCGCCACATTATCAAATGCAGTCCTTTCGTTTAAATAAAAGCAAAAGAGTACGTGGATCGTCCTTTCTTGCCAGAGGTAAGGGCAGAGGAAAAAAGCTGCACAACACAGCTAGTTCCCAGGAACAGAAGTCCTCCCCGGCCTCTGCAAAATCCACTGCATGACGCTGGGGCTCCGCTGAGGGAGTCTGCCCCAGTGGGGACACGTCTTCGACTTTTCAGCCACATCTGGGTTCACTCACAGGTGGATCCCTGGGCAATGGAAATTGTTTCTCAGGGATACAAGCTGGAATTCGAAGAGGTGCCTCCTCGCCGGTTTCTCAAATCAGCTCTACCGACTTCTCCCTCTAGTAAGGGAGATAGTGTTAAATGCTATTCACAGATTGTGTCTTCAACAAGTGGTGGTCGAGGTCCCCCTGCTTCAAAGAGGGAAGGGTTACTACTCAACTCTGTTTGTAGTCCCAAAACCGGACGGTTCGGTCAGACCCATTTTGAATTTAAAATCCCTGAACCTATATTTAAAACGGTTCAAGTTCAAGATGGAATCGCTCAGATCGGTCGTCGCCAGCCTGGAAGGGGGTGATTTTATGGTATCTCTGGACATAAAGGATGCATACCTTCATGTTCCCATTTATCCACCTCACCAGGCGTACCTGAGATTTGCGGTACAGGATTGTCATTACCAATTTCAGACGTTGCCGTTTGGGCTTTCCACGGCCCCGAGGATTTTCACCAAGGTAATGGCGGAAATGATGGTGCTCCTGCGCAAGCAGGGTGTCACAATTATCCCATACTTGGACGATCTCCTCATAAAAGCGAGATCACGAGAGAAGTTACTGAACAGCGTGTCACTTTCACTGAAAGTGTTACAGCAACACGGCTGGATTCTCAATATCCCGAAGTCGCAGCTGGTTCCTACGACTCATCTGACTTTCTTGGGCATGATTCTGGACACAGACCAGAAAAGGGTTTTTCTTCCAATAGAAAAAGCTCAGGAACTCATGACTCTAGTCAAGAACCTATTGAAGCCAAAACAAGTGTCGGTACATCATTGCACTCAAGTCCTGGGAAAGATAGTGGCAACATACGAAGCCATTCCCTTCGGCAGATTCCATGCAAGGAATTTCCAATGGGACCTATTGGACAAGTGGTCCGGGTCACATCTACAAATTCATCAGCTGATCACCCTGTCCCCCAGAGCCAGGGTATCTCTCCTGTGGTTGCTGCAGAGTGCTCACCTTTTAGAAGGCCGCATTCAAGACAGGATCCTGGTGACCACGGACGCGAGCCTCAGAGGGTGGGGAGCAGTCACACAGGGAAGAAACTTCCAAGGACTTTGGACAAGTCAAGAGACTTGTCTTCACATCAACATCCTGGAACTGAGGGCCATATACAACGCCCTACGTCAAGCGGAGAACTTACTTCGCGACCAACCAGTTCTGATCCAGTCAGACAACATCACCGCAGTAGCTCATGTAAACCGCCAAGGCGGCACAAGGAGCAGAGTGGCAATGGCGGAAGCCACCAGGATTCTTCGCTGGGCGGAAAATCATGTAAGCGCACTGTCTGCAGTGTTCATTCCGGGAGTGGACAACTGGGAAGCAGACTTACTCAGCAGACACGACCTGCATCCAGGAGAGTGGGGACTTCATCAGGAAGTCTTCGCGCAGATTGCAAGTCAGTGGGGACTGCCCCAGATAGACATGATGGCGTCCCGCCTCAACAAAAAGCTACAGAGGTATTGCGCCAGATCAAAAGACCCTCAGGCGGTAGCTGTAGACGCCCTAGTGACACCGTGGGTGTTCCAGTCGGTCTATGTGTTTCCTCCTCTTCCTCTCATACCCAAGGTGTTGAGAATAGTAAGAAAAAGAGGAGTGAGAACAATTCTCATTGTTCCAGATTGGCCACGAAGGACCTGGTATCCGGATCTGCAGGAAATGCTCACACAAGATCCGTGGCCTCTTCCTCTACGACAGGACCTGTTGCAACAGGGGCCTTGTCTGTTCGAAGACTTACCGCGGCTGCGTTTGACGGCATGGCGGTTGAACGCAGGATCCTAGCGGAAAAAAGGCATTCCGGATGAGGTCATTCCTACGCTGATAAAGGCTAGGAAGGACGTGACAGCTAAACATTATCACCGTATATGGCGAAAATATGTTTCTTGGTGTGAGGCCAGGAATGCTCCTACGGAAGAATTCCATCTGGGCCGTTTCCTTCACTTCCTACAGACTGGAGTGACTTTGGGCCTAAAATTAGGCTCTATTAAGGTTAGGATTTCGGCCTTATCCATTTTCTTTCAAAAAGAATTGGCTTCTCTCCCAGAAGTACAGACTTTTGCGAAGGGAGTGCTACATATTCAGCCTCCTTTTATACCTCCGGTGGCGCCTTGGGACCTTAACGTGGTGTTGAGTTTCCTTAAGTCGCACTGGTTTGAACCACTTCAAACAGTGGAGTTGAAATATCTCACTTGGAAGGTGGTCATGTTATTAGCCTTGGCTTCGGCTAGGCGAGTGTCGGAATTGGCGGCTTTATCTCCTAAAATCCCCTATCTGGTTTTCCATATGGATAGGGCGGAATTGCGGACCCGTCCTCAGTTCTTGCCTAAGGTGGTGTCATCTTTTCATATGAACCAACCTATTGTGGTGCCTGTGGCTATGCATGACTTGGAGGATTCAGAGTCCCTTGATGTAGTCAGGGCTTTGAAAATTTACGTGGCCAGAACGGCTGGAGTCAGGAAAACAGAAGCACTATTTGTCCTATATGCAGCCAACAAGGTTGGCGCCCCTGCTTCAAAGCAGACTATTGCTTGCTGGATCTGTAACACGATTTAGCAGGCGCATTCTACGGCTGGATTGCCGTTACCAAAATCGGTCAAGGCCCATTCCACTAGGAAGGTGGGCTCATCTTGGGCGGCTGCCCGAGGGGTCTCGGCACTACAACTGTGCCGAGCTGCTACTTGGTCGGGTTCAAACACCTTTGCAAAGTTCTATAAGTTTGATACCCTGGCTGAGGAGGACCTAATGTTTGCTCATTCGGTGCTGCAGAGTCATCCGTACTCTCCCGCCCCTTTGGGAGCTTTGGTATAATCCCCATGGTCCTTACGGAGTCCCCAGCATCCTCTAGGACGTAAGAGAAAATAAGATTTTAAACCTACTGGTAAATCTTTTTCTCGTAGTCCGTAGAGGATGCTGGGCGCCCGTCCCAGTGCGGACTACTTCTGCGAGACTTGTATATAGTTTTGCTTACATAAGGGTTATATTGTAGTTTCCTCAGTTTTGGACTGCTGCTACGTTGTTTTTCATACTGTTAACTGTTTAATAAATACACAAGTTATAAGGTGTGATTGGTGTGGCTGGTATGCCCTTGGATTAACAAAAATCCTTTCCTCGTACTGTCCGTCTCCTCTGGGCACAGTTACTCTAACTGAGATCTGGAGGAGGGGCATAGAGTGAGGAGCCAGTGCACACCCATACCTAAAGTCTTTCTTAAAGTGCCCATGTCTCCTGCGGAGCCCGTCTATCCCCATGGTCCTTACGGAGTCCCCAGCATCCTCTAGGGACTACGAGAAAAAGATTTATCGGTAGGTTTAAAATCTTATTTTTGTTTAACCTGCCCGGAGGCAGGAGAAACAAAATTCCCAATAAGTGCTGTTTTTTCTTTTGCTGCCGCAATTGTGAAAACACATGGATTCTGGAACTTATTATCCCAACCAAAAAAAAGGGCATTAATTGAATTGGCTGAAAAAACATCTGGCAAAAGAATGTCTGTTGTGTTTTTTTTTTATTTTTTTTACTCTACTGAAAAGTTTACAGCGTCTAATTGAATTCACCCCTAAAAGTGTTAACACCTGAATACGGGATTCGGTCTGAAGATCGACACTATCTAGGTCGACCGCTACAGGTCGACATGGTTGGAAGGTCGACAGGGTTTCTAGGTTGACAGGTCAAAAGGTCGACATGAGATTTTCAATTTTTTTCTTCTTTTTTTTGAACTTTTTCATACTTAACAATCCATGTGGACTACGACTGGGAATAGAAAACTGTGCCGACCTCAGCGAGGCACCTTGCGAGGGGACGCGGTGCACTAATTGGGGTTCCCGGTCACTCTACGAAGAAAACAACACCAAAAAAAAACTCATTTCGACCCTTTGACCTGTCGACCTAGACACCCTGTTGACCTAGTGACTGTCGACCTATAGTGGTCGATCTAAACATTGTCGACCTAGACACTGTCGATGCAATGATCTACACCCCTGAATACAATGGTAAATAAAACTACACTGGGGTCAGTTCAATTCAGCATGTATTGAATAGTGCCGGGAAAGAGCTCCTGGTGCTATTCAATTCAACACGCTGTTATGTCGGAGGAGGCCAGTTCTCGCAGATTAAACAGGATGTTTAATTGCAATAACTGGCATTCTCTGACTTAAGTGCACGTGGCGATGCTGTTTCCGGTGCGCTAAGGGCAGAAAACAGCATTGCGCCAGTACTTTTGTCTGATTTCTGCTCGCATTCCTGGAGGGTTGTGAGAACAAATCCTCTTGTCGGGCTTAACATAGCGCTGAATTTAATAACTCCAAGAGCACCCTCCCAGCGTTTTTCAATCCGTGCTGAATTGACCCCATTTGAAAAAGGTTATAGTGACTGAACCTAGAATGCAATACTTGTATTGTAAGAATATTCCCCATTTTCTATATGCCTCAGAGGAAGCCGTGTAGATACAATTAAGTAAAAAGAAAAAAATCCCAATTTGTGAATACATTGATTTACTAAAACGTCCAAAAAATATATTTTATATCACATAGGAACTTCCAGGCATATTTATGGTAAAAGCCATATGTATATAAATAGCATGTCTTGAAGATATTTTTCCTTTTAAGGGCGGTATTCAATTGATGTCTGATCCTTTCCGACGGAAAGGATCCGACAATTCAGTATTCAATTTGAGGCCAGATCCGACACGTTTTGGCCATTTTCGACAATGTCAGTCTGACTTTTTTTTACAGTCAGATTGACATTGTCGAAAACGGGACTAAAACCTGTCCGATTTTGCCACAAATCTGACAAAACACACGGAACCACGGCTTTTCCGCCGATCCACGTATTTTCCGACAAGTCTGATACACGGCAGGACCATTGAATAGGTTGAATCATGATTCGATCTTACAAAGTCGGAAACTGCCGTCTTCCGACTTCAATTGAATACTGCTCTAAATCGGCATCTGTATACAGTGACACGGCAAAAGAGAGTTGAGAATTTCTTGTCCAGATGTCCACTTACAGATTTTATAAAGTGATTCAGTATAGTTCAGGGCCAATGTAGAAATCAGGGCTGTGCTCTCCTCCCCTCATACACAGCAGCGGCTGCAAGTGTGGCGGTTGGACCGGCGGTACTGCGTACCTGCTGGCAATTTCTTACCGCTTCGCATTACCGCCCCGTACCGCCATACTTGCAGCACTGGCTCAGGTGTCGGATATGTGGTACGCATACACTAGTAGAGAGTTAATGCTAAACCAAATGCAGCAGTTTGTAAACAATGGAGGTCATTCTGAGTTGATCGCTCGCTAGCTACTTTTAGCAGCCGTGCAAACGCATAGTCGCCGCCCACGGGGGAGTGTATTTTCGCTTTGCAAGTGTGCGAACGCCTTTGCAGCCAAGCTCAGCAAAAACATTTTGAGCAGTTTCTGAGTAGCTCTGGACTTACTCAGCCCTTGCGATCACTTCAGTCTATTTGGTGCCTGACTTGACATCAGACACCCACCCTGCAAACGCCTGGACACGCCTGTGTTTTCCCAAACACTCCCACAAAACGGTCAGTTGACACCCATAAACGCCCTCTTTCTGTCAATCACTTTGCGTTCGGCTGTGCGAATGGATTCTTCGCTAAATCCATCGCCCATCACCAATCCTCTTTGTACCCGTACATATACGCATGCGCAGATTTGCCGTTTTTTTTTTACCTGATCGATGCACTGCGAAAATCGTCCGCGAGCGATTAACTCGGAATGACCCCCAATATCTGGTATTGTGCTCAATGGACATTCATCAATGGTTGGTTAATGTTTGTTTATTCCCTTGTAAATTTAATCGTAAAATAATTTTTCAGCAACTGAGCAAATCATTTTCTTATTTGCATAACCTTTATTAGTGTCAGAAGCTTGGATAGCTGCAATAGTGCGTAGTGTTGTACCAGAGGTTTAATGGATTTGGTTGCCCCTGCTTATCCTTGCCACTAATGGATATACTGTGCATAGTTGCCCTTGTGTTTTGCCAATTTACAGTGACGTAAACACAGAATGTACTGTATGTGTGTTTCTCATAATTCTATGACTTGCTCAGATCTAAGCTATGCAACACACACACACACACACACACACACACACACACACACACACACACACACACACACACACACACACATATTAGCATTACAAAATTAAGACTGCCACACTGTGCAGTTATTGGTCCAATGAGCCAGTGATCAGCAAATAATTGTACAGTGTATGGCCATGACTGAGTAGTAATTATTCCTCTGTCGGGCATGAGGAATCCTAACTGCTGCCCTGATCTGAAAGTAAGTAAGTAAAGCCACCATCAGACAGATGAGACCAGTATTTGATACTGTCAGGTAATTGGCCTGATGTCTGTGGTCCGGTATGATATACTGGCAGACGGGATGCCGTTTGTCAGTATACAGACAGCGGCATCCTGTCTGCCGGAGTACCGTCAGCGAGTTCCCTTGCGGGCTCGCTGCACTGCATTCCCGGTGGTTAACTTTGCTCGCTACATGTTTTTTTCCCACTCGGTTGGTGGTGTGGACGTACCAACCGAGCGGGAATTAGGGGCGAGTGTCAGTATGGCGCTCATTGGCAAGTTGTCGGCTGTCGGGATTCCGGCGTTGGTATCCTGAATTCAAGGATCCCGACCGCCGGCATTTTGACTGCTGCGTGATGGTTACCGACGGTGGTCACAGAACAGATTTGGCAACAGGAGGGTGCAGTGGTGCCGGCGGTGATGTATCAGCGAACATTCTGAGCAACTGTAGGATTCTGAGAACTATGGTGCAACTTTTTAAATGTAGCGGTGAACTAGTGACTGCCGGTAGGTGTCTGTACAAATCCAATTGGCTGTGGCATTAGCAGAAACTTGCAGTTGCACTGCATACAAAGACGCAGCCGTGGCAGGATCTGCATCCACCCTTGAATCAGATCCAGTGTATGGCCTGCATTACACAGCAAAGTATGGATGCTAATGACCTGTTTCTCACCATTATACAGGCACTTTTCTGAATTCTTGCGAAGTCAGCATTTCTGTAAATACCAGATAGAGGTGTTGACCAGTGGAACGGTTTACCTGTCGGATATATTGTTCTGTGAATCAGCTCTCTTTTATTACTCAGAGGTAAGGGTTCCTTTTCACCCTGTGGGCTAAATCCAGATGTTTATTGCCATGTATACCAGATCGCAGCAACAAACTTTCTGTTGGTATCATTATTTCCTATCAAGCCAGATCTATCATCATTCCTACTTTTGTCACTTATAAGGTGATCTGTTGTGACTTTTCGTGTCTGTGGCAGAACATACCAACGTCTAATTGTAACTATTCTGATAAAGTCTCTGCACATTACTACATTTAAAGTGGTCATTCCCAGACACACATTTGTTATTTGGACCAATTTGCCACCTGTAGTGCCATTTAGGCACTTGACCCATTTCATAAGTGAGCTTGCATAGTGCACAAACCTATCTATATAGTATGCTTTATATGCAGTATAGTATTTTTTCCTTTTTAAAGGTGGTAACTGTTTTGTTGATTTCTTTATAACAGTATATGGAGAAAGAAGACGCAGTGAATATATTACAGTTCTGGCTGGCCGCCGACAACTTCCAGTCCCAGCTTGCCGCTAAGAACGGGCAGTATGATGGGCAGGAGGCTCAGAATGACGCAATGATCCTCTATGATAAGTAAGCATTGTGCCTTACAGACAGTATTATAAGGTTGGCACAGAATCTTTCATGTTAGAGGAAAATCGCAGACATCCACAATAAATATCACATTTGAATGTGAATGTGCAGAGGAAAAATGTGGAGCTTAAGTATTAGCCTTTCTTGCATATAGAAGACTGCATAGCAACTTAACATTCACCATCACAAAGGTGATTACAGTGCATACTGTGCACAGATCATTTACTGTTGACCTCCATCTTATATGTAAGTTGCCATTTTGTGTGGTGTTACTGCTCACTTAGGGTCCGGCGATCCTCCTTATACAGCGGGCTCTCCAATAAATGTAAGAGTCCAGCAATGCTTTCTTCGCTCCAGCTGAGGCAGCACTCTCTGTAATATTATTCTCATCATTATTTAAGTGTGTAGCGCCATCGCATGATACAATGCTCTGTCCCTTGGGAGCCAACATTCTTAATTTCCTTACCACACACTAGGGTTAGTGGAGTCTGAATTTAATTACCAACATGTTTTTGGAATAGGAAAAAGAACCAGAGCACCCAGCAAGAAACAATGCAAACACGGGGAGGACATACAAACGCAATATGTTTGCACTGATCATGATCAAGCCTATGGGCCAGTGCTGTGTGGTTTATCTGGCATATTTTCTGCCTTATCAGAAGCAAGGGCATTCTATAAACCCCAGGACAAACCCATGTACACCAAAATCTCACAACAAATGTAATATAATAAAAGCAAATACATTTTCTATACTTGCGGTGTCCTTTATTCCCTTCAGTTATGGGTTGTGTTTGATTGAAAACTAAACACAGATCTACTCTTATTAACTGTGCATGATCTATAACCATATTTGATGCTCTCCGTATCTGAAGCATTTCTTCTTCTTCTTCACGTCTAGGTATTTTTCCCTACAAGCAACACACCCTTTAGGCTTTGATGACTCTGTCCGGCTGGAAATTGAGTCCAACATTTGCAGGGAGGGTGGTCCACTCCCAAACTGTTTCACCACTCCATTACGTCAGGCTTGGACCACCATGGAAAAGGTGAGGTCATGGCACAGAGACTAAGCAGTCTTTGTCTGTTGTCTGGAACATACATTTTACAAAGAAGAAAAATCATGCCTTAACCAGGCTTATTTATTACAGTAACCCCTTCAGTGTGTGTAGTTATAAAATAAATGTTTCATATAAACTAGACCAGTGGTTTCCAATCTGTGTGCCCAGTCACCCTGGGCTGCTGCGAGGGTCTAGCAGGTATGCCTTGGGTTGGTGGTTCAGGACAAAATCAACCATGGTGAAAGTGATAGAAAAAAAACAGTGCTGGTGGCTGACCACCATAAAACATGTGGATAGTCAGAGGTACAAGTCTGTACACCACCACATAACAACCGAAGGATGATAGGTAGGCAAAATTTACTTAAGTTAATATTTTTTTGCAAATATATCAATAAAAATCTTTTATCCTTGGTTTGCCATGAAAAAAATAGTTGATACTCTAGGGTGCCATGATTCAACAAAGTTTGGGAACCACTGAACTAAACAATCAGACCAGTCATTTATTTGTGTGAACTTTGTTTCTCTTTTGAAAGAACCCCCAAAATTTTTTACATTCATGGAATTGATTTTTTTTTGTCCTTTTTACTAACACTGCACTCAATGTGCCCAAGATTACTTATATATACTGTATGCTGAAAGCAAAGCATGTTTATTTATCTTCTGTCATATATCTTTAAAACACTGGAATTGATGTAAAACGTGTTAAAATAAACATTTTCACATTCTGCATTTCTTTATCATCCACTAGGGGTCACTGGAGTACTCTTGGGATATGGACGGGCTTCCGTAGGAACAGCACTGAATATTTAAATTTAGAACACTCCACCCCTCCATATCCCCGAGTACCTCTCAGTGTTTTTTCTGTGCTCGAAGTAGCAACAGCTAATGTGGCTGAGTCCACACTTACTTTGAATTTTTATTTTTATTTTCTCTATCGTCCTAGTGGATGCTGGGGTTCCTGAAAGGACCATGGGGAATAGCGGCTCCGCAGGAGACAGGGCACAAAAAGTAAAGCTTTTCCAGATCAGGTGGTGTGCACTGGCTCCTCCCCCTATGACCCTCCTCCAGACTCCAGTTAGATTTTTGTGCCCGGCCGAGAAGGGTGCAATTCTAGGTGGCTCTCATAAAGAGCTGCTTAGAGAAAGTTTAGCTTAGGTTTTTTATTTTACAGTGATTCCTGCTGGCAACAGGATCACTGCAACGAGGGACAGAGGGGAGAAGAAGTGAACTCACCTGCGTGCAGGATGGATTGGCTTCTTGGCTACTGGACATCAGCTCCAGAGGGACGATCACAGGTACAGCCTGGATGGTCACCGGAGCCGCGCCGCCGGCCCCCTTGCAGATGCTGAAGTAAGAAGAGGTCCAGAATCGGCGGCTGAAGACTCCTGCAGTCTTCTAAAGGTAGCGCACAGCACTGCAGCTGTGCGCCATTTTCCTCTCAGCACACTTCACACGCAGTCACTGAGGGTGCAGGGCGCTGGGGGGGGGCGCCCTGGGAGGCAAATGTAAACCTATATAAAGGCTAAAAATACCTCACATATAGCCCCCAGAGGCTATATGGAGATATTTCTCTATCGTCCTAAGTGGATGCTGGGGTTCCTGAAAGGACCATGGGGAATAGCGGCTCCGCAGGAGACAGGGCACAAAAAAGTAAAGCTTTACTAGGTCAGGTGGTGTGCACTGGCTCCTCCCCCTATGACCCTCCTCCAGACTCCAGTTAGATTTTGTGCCCGAACGAGAAGGGTGCAATCTAGGTGGCTCTCCTAAAGAGCTGCTTAGAGAAAGTTTAGTTTAGGTTTTTTTTTCTTTACAGTGAGTCCTGCTGGCAACAGGATCACTGCAACGTGGGACTTAGGGGGAAAGTAGTAAACTCACCTGCATGCAGAGTGGATTTGCTGCTTGGCTACTGGACACCATTAGCTCCAGAGGGATCGAACACAGGCCCAGCCGTGGAGTCCGGTCCCGGAGCCGCGCCGCCGACCCCCTTGCAGATGCTGAAGCGTGAAGAGGTCCGGAAACCGGCGGCTGAAGACTCCTCAGTCTTCATAAGGTAGCGCACAGCACTGCAGCTGTGCGCCATTTTCCTCTCAGCACACTTCACTGGGCAGTCACTGAGGGTGCAGAGCGCTGGGGGGGGGCGCTCTGAGAGGCAAATATAAACCTTATACAAGGCTAAAAATACCTCACATATAGCCCATAGGGGCTATATGGAGATATTTAACCCCTGCCTGACTGGAAAAATAGCGGGAGAAGAACCCGCCGAAAAAGGGGCGGGGCCTATCTCCTCAGCACACGGCGCCATTTTCTGTCACAGCTCCGCTGGTCAGAACGGCTCCCAGGTCTCTCCCCTGCACTGCACTACAGAAACAGGGTAAAACAGAGAGGGGGGGCACATTAATGGCTATATATATATATATATATTAAAGCAGCTATAAGGGAGCACTTAATATAAGGATATCCCTTGTATATATAGCGCTTTGTGGTGTGTGCTGGCAGACTCTCCCTCTGTCTCCCCAAAAGGGCTAGTGGGTCCTGTCTTCATTAGAGCATTCCCTGTGAGTTTGCGGTGTGTGTCGGTACGTGGTGTCGACATGTATGAGGACGATATTGGTGTGGAGGCGGAGCAATTGCCAAATATGCAGATGTCACCCCCCAGGGGGTCGACACCAGAATGGATGCCTTTATTTGTGGAATTACGTGATGGTTTATCTTCCCTTAAACAGTCAGTTGAGGACATGAGGCGGCCGGACAATCAATTAATGCCTGTCCAGGCGCCTCAAACACCGTCAGGGGCTGTAAAACGCCCTTTGCCTCAGTCGGTCGACACAGACCCAGACACGGGCACTGATTCCAGTGACGACGGTAGAAATTCAAACGTATTTTCCAGTAGGGCCACACGTTATATGATTTTGGCAATGAAGGAGACGTTACATTTAGCTGATACTACAGATACCGTAAAACAGGGTATTATGTATGGTGTGAAAAAACTACAAACAGTTTTTCCTGAATCAGAAGAATTAAATGACGTGTGTGATGAAGCGTGGGTTGCTCCTGATAAAAAGTTGATAATTTCAAAAAAGTTATTGGCATTATACCCTTTCCCGCCAGAGGTTAGGGCGCGCTGGGAAACACCCCCTAAGGTGGACAAGGCGCTCACACGCTTATCCAAACAAGTGGCGTTACCCTCTCCTGAGACGGCCGCACTTAAGGATCCATCAGATAGAATGATGGAAGTTATTCAAAAGAATATATACACACATGCAGGTGTTATACTACGACCAGCTATAGCAACTGCCTGGATGTGCAGTGCTGGAGTAGTTTGGTCAGAATCCCTGATTGAAAATATTGATACCCTAGATAGGGACAATGTTTTACTGTCGTTAGAACAAATAAAGGATGCATTTATCTATATGCGTGATGCACAGAGGGATATTTGCACACTGGCATCTCGGGTGAGTGCTATGTCCATTTCAGCCAGAAGAGCCTTATGGACACGACAGTGGACAGGCGATGCGGATTCAAAACGTCACATGGAGGTTTTGCCGTATAAAGGGGAGGAGTTATTTGGAGTTGGTCTATCAGACTTGGTGGCCACGGCTACTGCCGGGAAATCCACTTTTTTACCTCAAGTCACTCCCCAACAGAGAAAGGCACCGACCTTTCAACCGCAGCCTTTTCGCTCCTACAAAAATAAGAGAGCAAAGGGCTTGTCGTACCTGCCACGAGGCAGAGGAAGAGGGAAGAGACACCAACAGGCAGCTCCTTCCCAGGAACAGAAGCCCTCCCCGGCTCCTGCAAAAACCTCAGCATGACGCTGGGGCCTCTCAAGCGGACTCGGGGACAGTGGGGGGCCGTCTCAAAAATTACAGCGCGCAGTGGGCTCACTCGCAGGTAGACCCCTGGATCCTGCAGATAATATCTCAGGGGTACAGGTTGGAATTAGAGACGGATCCTCCTCATCGTTTCCTGAAGTCTGCCTTACCAACCGTCTCTTCCGAAAGGGAGAGGGTGTTGGAAGCCATTCACAAGCTGTACGCTCAGCAGGTGATAGTCAAAGTACCCCTATTACAACAAGGAAAGGGGTATTATTCCACTCTATTTGTGGTACCGAAGCCGGATGGCTCGGTAAGGCCTATTCTAAATCTGAAGTCCTTGAACCTCTACATAAAAAAGTTCAAGTTCAAGATGGAGTCACTCAGAGCAGTGATAGCGAACCTGGAAGAAGGGGACTTTATGGTATCCTTGGACATCAAGGATGCGTATCTACACGTTCCGATTTACCCCGCACACCAAGGGTACCTCAGGTTCATTGTTCAAAACTGTCACTATCAGTTTCAGACGCTGCCGTTCGGATTGTCCACGGCGCCTCGGGTCTTTACCAAGGTAATGGCCGAGATGATGATTCTTCTTCGAAGAAAAGGCGTATTAGTTATCCCATACTTGGACGATCTCCTAATAAGGGCAAGGTCCAGAGAACAGCTGGAGACAGCTTTAGCACTATCTCAAGAGGTGCTAAGACAACACGGGTGGATTCTGAATATTCCAAAATCCCATTTAATCCCGACAACTCGTCTGCTGTTCCTAGGAATGATTCTGGACACGGTTCAGAAAAAGGTTTTCCTTCCAGAGGAAAAAGCCAAGGAGTTATCCGATCTGGTCAGGAACCTCCTAAAACCAGGAAAAGTGACAGTACATCAATGCACAAGAGTCCTGGGAAAAATGGTGGCTTCTTACGAAGCAATTCCATTCGGCAGATTCCATGCACGCCAGCCTGAGAGGCTGGGGAGCAGTCACACAAGGAAGAAACTTCCAGGGAGTATGGACGAGTCTGGAAAAGTCTCTTCACATAAACATTCTGGAACTAAGAGCAATCTACAATGCTCTAAGCCAGGCGGAACTTCTCCTGCAAGGAAAGCCGGTGTTGATTCAGTCGGACAACATCACGGCGGTCGCCCATGTAAACAGGCAGGGCGGCACAAGAAGCAGGAGTGCAATGGCAGAAGCTGCCAAGATTCTTCGCTGGGCGGAGAATCACGTGATAGCACTGTCAGCAGTGTTCATCCCGGGCGTGGACAACTGGGAAGCAGACTTCCTCAGCAGACACGATCTTCATCCGGGAGAGTGGGGTCTACATCCAGAAGTCTTCAACATGTTAATAGACCGTTGGGAAAGACCAATTGTAGACATGATGGCGTCTCGCCTCAACAAGAAACTGGACAAATATTGCGCCAGGTCAAGAGATCCACAGGCAATAGCTGTGGACGCACTGGTAACTCCTTGGGTGTACCAGTCAGTGTATGTGTTTCCTCCTCTGCCGCTCATACCAAAGGTATTGAAGATCATACGGCAAAGAAGAGTAAGAACAATACTAGTGGTTCCGGATTGGCCGAGAAGGACTTGGTATCCGGAACTTCAAGAGATGCTCACGGACGAACCGTGGCCTCTACCTCTGAGAAGGGACCTGCTACAGCAGGGTCCCTGTCTTTTTCAAGACTTACCGCGGCTGCGTTTGACGGCATGGCGGTTGAACGCCAGATCCTAAAAGGGAAAGGCATTCCAGAAGAAGTCATTCCTACCTTGATTAAGGCACGGAAGGAAGTCACCGTGAAACATTATCACCGCATTTGGCGAAAATATGTAGCGTGGTGCGAGGATCGGAGGGTTCCGACGGAGGAATTCCAACTGGGTCGTTTCCTACATTTCCTGCAATCAGGATTATCTATGGGTCTCAAATTGGGATCCATTAAGGTTCAAATTTCGGCCCGGTCAATATTCTTCCAAAAAGAATTGGCCTCTGTCCCTGAGGTCCAGACTTTTGTCAAGGGAGTACTGCATATACAGCCTCCTGTGGTGCCTCCGGTGGCACCGTGGGATCTAAATGTAGTTTTAGATTTCCTCAAATCCCATTGGTTTGAACCATTGAAAAAGGTGGATTTGAAATATCTCACATTGAAAGTGACTATGTTACTAGCCCTGGCCTCTGCCAGGAGAGTATCTGAATTGGCGGCTTTATCTTATAAAAGTCCTTATCTAATCTTCCATTCGGATAGGGCAGAACTGCGGACTCGTCCGCATTTTCTCCCTAAAGTGGTATCAGCATTTCATCTGAACCAACCTATTGTGGTGCCTGCGGCCACTAGCGACTTGGAGGACTCCAAGTTGTTGGACGTTGTCAGAGCCTTAAAAATATACATTGCAAGGACGGCTGGAGTCAGAAAATCTGACTCGCTGTTTATATTGTATGCACCCAACAAGTTGGGCGCACCTGCTTCTAAGCAGTCGATTGCTCGTTGGATTTGTAACACAATTCAACTTGCACATTCTGTGGCAGGCCTGCCACAGCCTAAAACTGTAAAAGCCCACTCCACAAGGAAGGTGGGCTCATCTTGGGCGGCTGCCCGAGGGGTCTCGGCATTACAACTCTGCCGAGCAGCTACGTGGTCGGGGGAGAACACGTTTGTAAAATTTTACAAATTTGATACCCTGGCAAAGGAGGACCTGGAGTTCTCTCATTCGGTGCTGCAGAGTCATCCGCACTCTCCCGCCCGTTTGGGAGCTTTGGTATAATCCCCATGGTCCTTTCAGGAACCCCAGCATCCACTTAGGACGATAGAGAAAATAAGAATTTACTTACCGATAATTCTATTTCTCGGAGTCCGTAGTGGATGCTGGGCGCCCATCCCAAGTGCGGATTATCTGCAATACTTGTACATAGTTATTGTTAACTAATTCGGGTTATTGTTAAGGAGCCATCTTTAAGAGGCCCTTTCTGTTGTCATACTGTTAACTGGGTTTAGATCACAAGTTGTACGGTGTGATTGGTGTGGCTGGTATGAGTCTTACCCGGGATTCAAAATGCCTCCCTTATTGTGTATGCTCGTCCGGGCACAGTACCTAACTGGAGTCTGGAGGAGGGTCATAGGGGGAGGAGCCAGTGCACACCACCTGACCTAGTAAAGCTTTACTTTTTTGTGCCCTGTCTCCTGCGGAGCCGCTATTCCCCATGGTCCTTTCAGGAACCCCAGCATCCACTACGGACTCCGAGAAATAGAATTATCGGTAAGTAAATTCTTATTTTAACCCCTGCCTGTATTCACAAAATAGCGGGAGACGAGCCCGCCGAAAAAGGGGCGGGGCCTATCTCCTCAGCACACGGCGCCATTTCCTCTCACAGCTCCGCTGGTCAGGACGGCTCCCAGGTCTCTCCACTGCACTACAGAAACAGGGTAAAACAGAGAGGGGGGGCAAATTTAATGGCAATATCTTGATATATATAAAGCAGCTATAAGGGAGCACTTATTATAAGGCTATCCCTGTCATATATAGCGCTTTTTGGTGTGTGCTGGCAGACTCTCCCTCTGTCTCCCCAAAGGGCTAGTGGGTCCTGTCTTCGTTTAGAGCATTCCCTGTGTGTCTGCTGTGTGTCGGTACGTGTGTGTCGACATGTATGAGGACGATATTGGTGTGGAGGCGGAGCAATTGCCAAATATGGGGATGTCACCTCCTAGGGGGTCGACACCAGAATGGATGCCTTTATTTATGGAATTACGGGATAGTGTCAACACGCTAAAGCAGTCGTTTGACGACATGAGGCGGCCGGACAATCAATTAGTGCCTGTCCAGGCGCCTCAAACACCGTCAGGGGCTGTAAAACGCCCTTTGCCTCAGTCGGTCGACACAGACCCAGACACAGGCACTGATTCCAGTGGTGACGAATCAACCGTATTTTCCAGTAGGGCCACACGTTATATGATTTTGGCAATGAAGGAGGCGTTACATTTAGCTGATACTACAGGTACCACTAAACAGGGTATTATGTGGGGTGTGAAAAAAAAAAGAAAAAAAAAAACTACCTATAGTTTTTCCTGAATCAGAAGAATTAAATGACGTGTGTGATGAAGCGTGGGTTGCCCCTGATAAAAAGCTGATAATTTAAAAAAAAATTATTGGCATTATACCCTTTCCCGCCAGAGGTTAGGGAGCGCTGGGAAACACCTCCTAGGGTGGACAAGGCGCTAACACGCTTATCAAAACAAGTGGCGTTACCTTCTCCTGAGACGGCCGCACTTAAAGATCCATCAGATAGGAGGATGGAAAATATCCCAAAAAGTATATACACACATGCAGGTGTTATACTACGACCAGCTATAGCGACTGCCTGGATGTGCAGTGCTGGGGTAGTTTGGTCAGAGTCCCTGATTGAAAATATTGATACCCTGGACAGGGACAATATTTTACTGTCGTTAGAACAAATAAAGGATGCATTTCTTTATATGCGTGATGCACAGAGGGATATCTGCACACTGGCATCACGGGTAAGTGCTATGTCCATTTCGGCCAGAAGAGCTTTATGGACGCGACAGTGGACAGGCGATGCGGATTCAAAACGGCATATGGAAGTTTTGCCGTATAAAGGGGAGGAGTTATTTGGAGTCGGTCTATCAGATTTGGTGGCCACGGCTACAGCCGGGAAATCCACCTTTCTACCTCAAGTCACTCCCCAACAGAAAAAGGCACCGACTTTTCAACCGCAGCCCTTTCGTTCCTTTAAAAATAAGAGAGCAAAGGGCTATTCATATCTGCCACGAGGCAGAGGTCGAGGGAAGAAACAGCAACACGCAGCTCCTTCCCAGGAACAGAAGCCCTCCCCGGCTTCTACAAAAGCCTCAGCATGACGCTGGGGCTTCTCAAGCGGACTCGGGGACGGTGGGAGGTCGTCTCAAAAATTACAGCGCGCAGTGGGCTCACTCGCAGGTAGATCCCTGGATCCTGCAGATAATATCTCAGGGGTACAGGTTGGAATTAGAGACAGATCCACCTCGCCGTTTCCTGAAGTCTGCTTTACCAACGTCCCCTTCCGAAAGGGAGACGGTTTTGGAAGCCATTCACAAGCTGTACTCTCAGCAGGTGATAGTCAAGGTACCTCTTCTACAACAAGGGAAGGGGTATTATTCCACTCTATTTGTGGTACCGAAGCCGGATGGCTCGGTAAGGCCTATTCTAAATCTGAAGTCCTTGAACCTGTACATAAAGAAGTTCAAGTTCAAGATGGAGTCACTCAGAGCAGTGATAGCGAACCTGGAAGAAGGGGACTTTATGGTATCCTTGGACATCAAGGATGCGTATCTCCACGTTCCAATTTACCCCTCACACCAGGGGTACCTCAGGTTCGTTGTACAAAACTGTCACTATCAGTTTCAGACGCTGCCGTTTGGTTTGTCCACGGCACCTCGGGTCTTTACAAAGGTAATGGCCGAGATGATGATTCTTCTTCGAAGAAAAGGCGTATTAATTATCCCATACTTGGACGATCTCCTAATAAGGGCAAGGTCCAGAGAACAGCTAGAGATGGGATTAGCAATATCTCAAGAGGTGCTAAAGCAGCACGGATGGATTCTGAATATTCCAAAATCCCAATTAATGCCGAAAACTCGTCTGCTGTTCCTAGGGATGATTCTGGACACGGTTCAGAAAAAGGTTTTTCTTCCCGAGGAAAAAGCCAAGGAGTTATCCGACCTGGTCAGGAATCTCCTAAAACCAGGAAAGGTGTCTGTACATCAATGCACGCATCTTCAGATGCACCTGCGGATAACCCTGTCTCCAAGGACAAGGGTATCTCTTCTGTGGTGGTTGCAGAGGGCTCATCTATTGGAGGGCCGCAGATTCGGCATGCAGGATTGGATCCTGGTGGCCACGGACGCCAGCCTGAGAGGCTGGGGAGCAGTCACACAAGGAAGAAACTTCCAGGGAGTGTGGTCGAGCCTGGAAAAGTCTCTTCACATAAACATTCTGGAACTAAGAGCAATCTACAATGCTCTAAGCCAGGCGGAACCTCTGCTTCAAGGAAGACCGGTGTTGATCCAGTCGGACAACATCACGGCAGTCGCCCATGTAAACAGACAGGGCGGCACAAGAAGCAGGAGTGCAATGGCAGAAGCTGCCAGGATCCTTCGCTGGGCGGAGAATCACGTGATAGCACTGTCAGCAGTGTTCATCCCGGGAGTGGACAACTGGGAAGCAGACTTCCTCAGCAGACACGATCTTCACCCGGGAGAGTGGGGACTTCATCCAGAAGTTTTCCACATGCTAATAAACCGTTGGGAAAGACCAATGGTGGACATGATGGCGTCTCGCCTCAACAAAAAACTGGACAGGTATTGCGCCAGGTCAAGAGATCCGCAGGCAATAGCTGTGGACGCGCTGGTAACACCTTGGGTGTACCAGTCGGTGTATGTGTTTCTTCCTCTGCCTCTCATACCAAAGGTATTGAGAATCATACGGCAAAGCGGAGTAAGAACGATACTAGTGGCTCCGGATTGGCCAAGAAGGTCTTGGTACCCGGAACTTCAAGAGATGGTCACGGACGATCCGTGGCCTCTACCTCTAAGACAGGACCTGCTTCAGCAGGGACCGTGTCTATTCCAAGACTTACCGCGGCTGCGTTTGACGGCATGGCGGTTGAACGCCAGATCCTAAAAGGAAAAGGCATTCCAGAAGAAGTCATTCCTACCTTGATTAAGGCAAGAAAGGAAGTCACCGCGAAGCATTATCACCGCATTTGGCGGAAATATGTTGCGTGGTGCGAGGATCGGAGTGCTCCGACGGAGGAATTTCAACTGGGTCGTTTCCTACATTTCCTGCAATCAGGATTGTCTATGGGTCTCAAATTGGGATCTATTAAGGTTCAAATTTCGGCCCTGTCAATATTCTTCCAAAAAGAATTGGCCTCAGTTCCTGAGGTCCAGACTTTTGTCAAAGGAGTACTGCATATACAGCCTCCTGTGGTGCCTCCGGTGGCACCGTGGGATCTAAATGTAGTTTTAGATTTCCTCAAATCCCATTGGTTTGAACCACTAAAAAATGTGGATTTGAAATATCTCACATGGAAAGTGACTATGTTACTGGCCCTGGCGTCCGCCAGGAGAGTATCTGAACTGGCGGCTTTATCTTATAAAAGCCCTTATTTAATTTTCCATTCGGATAGGGCAGAGCTGCGGACGCGTCCGCATTTTCTCCCTAAGGTGGTATCAGCGTTTCACCTGAACCAGCATATTGTAGTGCCTGCGGCTACAAGCGACTTGGAGGACTCCAAGTTGTTGGACGTTGTCAGAGCTTCAAAAATATACATTTCAAGGACGGCTGGAGTCAGAAAATCTGACTCGCTGTTTATACTGTATGCACCCAACAAGTTGGGTGCGCCTGCTTCTAAGCAGTCGATTGCTCGTTGGATTTGTAACACAATTCAACTTGCACATTCTGTGGCAGGCCTGCCACAGCCTAAATCTGTTAAGGCCCATTCCACAAGGAAGGTGGGCTCATCTTGGGCGGCTGCCCGAGGGGTCTCGGCATTACAACTCTGCCGAGCAGCTACGTGGTCAGGGGAGAACACGTTTGTAAAATTCTACAAATTTGATACCCTGGCAAAGGAGGACCTGGAGTTCTCTCATTCGGTGCTGCAGAGTCATCCGCACTCTCCCGCCCGTTTGGGAGCTTTGGTATAATCCCCATGGTCCTTTCAGGAACCCCAGCATCCACTAGGACGATAGAGAAAATAAGAATTTACTTACCGATAATTCTATTTCTCGGAGTCCGTAGTGGATGCTGGGCGGATTATCTGCAATACTTGTACATAGTTATTGTTAACTAATTCGGGTTATTGTTTAGGGAGCCATCTTTCAGAGGCTCTTCTGTTATCATACTGTTAACTGGGTTTAGATCACAAGTTGTACGGTGTGATTGGTGTGGCTGGTATGAGTCTTACCCGGGATTCAAAATCCTCCCTTATTGTGTACGCTCGTCCGGGCACAGTACCTAACTGGAGTCTGGAGGAGGGTCATAGGGGGAGGAGCCAGTGCACACCACCTGATCTGGAAAAGCTTTACTTTTTGTGCCCTGTCTCCTGCGGAGCCGCTATTCCCCATGGTCCTTTCAGGAACCCCAGCATCCACTACGGACTCCGAGAAATAGAATTATCGGTAAGTAAATTCTTATTTTTTCTATTTTATGTATCCCTTTCCCCCTTCCAAAAGGCAGGGTCAGGGATAGTGCAGCTGCTGATAGCAGCAGGGGCGTGTCGGGCCTCTCTGAAAGAGCTCCCTCACAGCCACACACACACACACTTCCTGCAGGCTGGCCGGCGCTTACTGAGAAGCCCTGTCGGAGCCTCATTACAGATATTGCAGGTATGTGAGGAGAGTGAGAACGGGGCGGTCAGCTTCCGCTGCCGTCCCGACGAGGGGAGAAGGCGCTGCTGTTTTTTCTGGCTGCGGCTGCAGCAGCGCCGGCCGCCGGGTAACGTTCAGCGGCTGGCGCCGGGTAACGCTCAGCTGCTGGCCGCCGGGTAATGCTGGCCGCCGGGTCTCCGCTCCAGCGCTTCTTAAATGCTCCGGCCGCCGCTACAGGCTATCTGCTCCCCGCGTCTGGTCCGCCGCCGCTGCTCCCAATGCTCCGGCCGCCGCTTGTATCCGCTGGGGGCCGTAATCATAGCGCTAAGCTCTATCAGGTGCCCGATGCCCGGCCCGCACTGCACGCTACAGCTGCGAGGGGGGGGTGGAGAAGAGACAGCAGCAGGCTGTTGAATGCCACACATTTTATATATATATAATATATAATGAGGCTTTTGCTGGCAGGGAGACTCTGTATAACATCAGTATGGAATGCACTGTGATTATATGTATAAGCATGGCAGCCATTAACCATGCTTCCTGTGGCAGCCATTAATCATGCTTCCTGTGTCTTCCTCTGTGATTCCAGAACGTTCCTGTCCTACATCTCTACTCCACCGGAGGCGCAGGGGTGTTAGAGGGAATTTGGGATCACATTTCATAGTACTGGCCACGTGTACTGCACTTGGCCAGATTTATATACAGAGACACCTTACTGCTATTTTACTGAGTCGTGCAGGTGTCTGTTTTTTGTGTATTGTATTGTCTGTCGCCATAATGAGTAAGGCACCAGCAAAAACTAAAAAGCATAATTGCAAAGTCTGTAACAGTGTATTACCGGATGGATCTACCACATGTACAGTATGTTTTGTAAATTCGGTTCAGAATACCATTGCTGCTCCTGTTTTACAACCAATTTCCTCACCGGACCCTCCGTGGGGTATGTTAGTAAATGTACTGGATAGGTTAAGTTCAGAATTGACCGCCGCTCGTCAGGAGCGGGAAACGGTAAGATCTGAGTCTAGAATGAGACCGCCAGAACTACCGGAGGCGTCTCAGTCTTGCGTAAGGTCCAAATCCATTTTGGGTAAACGGGATAACTTTCATATGTCTTATGATTTTCCAGTGTCTGCTATGTTGCATTCTGACGATTCCATGCCTGACCTCACGGAACAAGATGAGGGCGAAGTGGAGTCAGATGGCGAGGAGGTTAACAGTTCCGGCATTGATGATCTCATCAGAGCGGTACGTCAGTCTCTAAGGTTTCCTGAAGCTGAGCAGCCTCTCACAAATGATCAGGTCGTATTTACTAAACGACGGAAGACGCCAATAAGTTTTCCTGTGTCGGATTCTCTAAATCAGATGCTAGTAGAAACACGACAGAATCCAGATAAACGGTTTTCTATACCTCGCAGATTTAAGTCTAGTTATCCGTTTCCAGACTCGGTAACGTGTACATGGGAGAATCCACCAATAGTTGATTCGTCAGTGTCCAAGCTTACCAAGAAATTAACCATACCAGTGCCATCAGCTACTACGCTTAAAGATCCTTCAGATCGCAAAATAGAAACTATGCTAAAATCCATGTATGTAGCAGCAGGTGTGATGCTAAGACCTGGATTGGTTGGCATTTGGGTCACTAAGGCGCTCATAATATGGCTTACAGAACTCAAATCTGCTTTACAGGACGAAAACCTGATAATTCTTGTAAATCAAATGATTGAGGCTGTAGAGTATCTCTGTACAGCGTCTACTGACGTCTGTCAGCTCACTTCTCGTATTTCATCGTCGCTAATTACGGCACGAAGAGCACTCTACCTGCGTACTTATCAGGCGGAGGCAGAGGTCAAACGAAGTATAGAGGCGTTGCCTTACGATGGAAAGAAGTTGTTTGGTCCAGAATTGGACGCATGGATTGCGGAGGCTACGGGAGGTAAGTCTGTTTTCTTACCATTGCCTCCACCGGTTCCAAGAAGAAGGTACGCTGGACCTTCGTTCAAATCCTTTAGACCTCAGCCCTTTCGAGGACGTGGCAGAGGATCAGCCACGCCTGCTAGACGTGGTCGCGGACGTGGTTTCCATCAAACCAACACAACTCGCCAAGACGCTAAGGTTACCGACAAGCCAGTGGCATGACGGCCTACCAGCCCATCTCGGTTCTCCAATTGTGGGAGCACGCCTTCAGACGTTCCATGTAGCGTGGTTCCACACATCCGCGGATGGCTGGATCCGAAATTTAGTGTTAAAAGGTTACAAAATAGAGTTCGACTGTCTTCCGCCTCTGCGGTTTTTCAAGACAGGATTGCCTCTGTCGGACGACAAGAGGACGGTTTTGCAAATTGCCATTCAGTCCCTACTAGATTCGGCAGTGTTAATTCCGGTCCCTGTACACCAACAGGGTCAGGGTTATTATTCAAGTCTGTTTGTGGTCCCGAAGCCGGATGGCTCAGTCAGACCAATATTGAACTTAAAGGGGCTCAATCAGTACGTAACTTACTACAGATTCAAGATGGAGTCTCTACGTTCGGTGATTGCGGGTTTAGAGGCAAAGGAATTTATGATTGCGCTAGACCTCAAGGATGCGTACTTACACATTCCAATTTGGCAGCCTCATCAGAAATTCTTACGGTTTGCAATACGCCAGAACCATTACCAGTTTCAGGCTCTACCGTTTGGCCTGTCATCAGCGCCACGGGTATTCACCAAAGTGATGTCTGTGATGATAGCTCACCTCAGATCCCTGGGAGTGACAATAGTTCCGTATTTAGACGATCTGCTCATCAAAGCTCCGTCTCAACAGATACTTCTCCAACATGCGCTGCTAACATACGATGTACTGGTTCACCACGGTTGGATTGTCAACTTCAAGAAATCACATCTAATTCCGTCTCAACGCCTTCAGTTCCTAGGTATGATTCTCGATACGGTCAATCAAAGAATTTACCTACCACAGCAGAAAGTACAAATGCTACGCCATCTAGTACAATTAGTGCTCAAGCCACGCACAGTGTCGGTACACTTGTGCATTCGCCTCTTAGGCACAATGGTGGCAGCTTTCGAGGCGCTTCAGTTCAGAAGATTTCACTCTCGTCCATTTCAGCTGAATGTGCTTGCCCAGTGGTCGGGCTCGCATCTGCAGATTCACCACAGGGTGAGGTTGTCACCAACAGCAAGAGTATCTCTGCTCTGGTGGCTCAAGGAACACAATTTAACCGCAGGAAGACGGTTCGGAGGTTGGAATTGGATAATTCTAACTACGGACGCCAGTCTCAGAGGTTGGGGAGCGGTAATTCAAAATTGTCAGCTCCAGGGTCTCTGGGCGGATCACGAGAAATTGCTGTCGATAAATGTTCTAGAACTCCGCGCAATTTACAATGCGCTACGACAAGCAGTGCATATGCTTCGCTCTCAGCCTGTCCAAGTGCAGTCGGACAATGCGACGGCGGTCGCATACATCAACAAACAAGGAGGAACGAGAAGCCGCATGGCAATGCGGGAAGTAGCTCGAATCCTCAATTGGGCGGAATGCCACCAGGTGATATTGTCGGCAGTGTTCATTCCGGGAGTGGACAACTGGGAAGCGGATTATCTCAGTCGTCGGGATTTTCATCCAGGCGAATGGGCATTAAATCCAGAAGTGTTTCGCATGTTGGTTCAGCGATGGGGTTATCCTCAGGTGGACCTGATGGCGTCTCGACACAATCACCAGACATTCCAGTATGTGTCCAGAACAAGAGATCCACAGGCAGTGGCGGTGGATGCTCTCACGGTCGAGTGGCCGTACAGTCTTGTGTATCTGTTTCCACCGTTTCCGTTGCTCCCTCTGGTGCTAAAACGAATCAAAAGAGAGTCGGTCACAGTCATACTAGTGGCGCCTCATTGGACTCGGAGAGCTTGGTACTCGGATCTCCGAGGATTACTCGCAGACGATCCTTGGCCGCTCCAGCTACGTCCAGACCTGTTACAACAGGGTCCATTCCTTTACCCCGATTTAGCGCGGCTGCGTTTGACGGGGTGGCTGTTGAGACCGTCCTCTTAAGAAGAGAGGGCATTCCAGATTCAGTTATACCAACCATGTTACGAGCTAGGAAGCCAGTTACGGCAGCTCATTATTACAGAATATGGCGTGCCTATATAGGTTGGTGTGAAGCTCGGAAATTTCCGACATCAGCTTTCAAGTTATGCCGCCTCTTGTTGTTTCTACAAACAGGGTTAGATGGAGGACTGCGTTTATCTACACTAAAGGTGCAGGTATCTGCTTTGTCAATTTACTTTCAAAGACGATTGGCTCTATTGCCGTCTATACGCACTTTTCTCCAAGGTGTCCTCAGAGTACAGCCTCCATTCATTCCACCTACAGCGCCATGGGACTTGAATCTGGTTTTAGAGTTCTTACAGTCTTCATATTTTGAACCCTTACAGCAAGTGGATATAAAGTTTCTCACTTGGAAAACAATTTTTCTTCTAGCCTTAGCTTCGGCAAGGCGTGTTTCGGATTTGGGTGCATTGTCATGCAAGGCACCGTATTTGGTGTTTCATGATGACAGAGCGGAACTTCGTACGAATCCCGCCTTCTTACCAAAGGTAGTGTCATCTTTTCACATCAATCAACCAATAGTAGTTCCTGTGTTGACGGCACATTCTGGAACTCTGGATGTGGTACGCGCATTACGCGTTTATGTATCCCGAACGTCTTCAGTTCGTAAAACGGATACGTTGTTTGTTCTCTATGATGCTGCCAAGATGGGTTGGCCAGCGTCTAAACAAACCTTGTCCAGATGGATAAAACTGACCATACGTCAGGCTTACCTTCATGCTAGGTTACAACCGCCTACGTCAGTAACCGCTCATTCCACACGTTCTGTGGGAACTTCATGGGCAGCTGGTCGTGGGGCTTCTGCGACGCAGCTTTGCCGTGCGGCTACATGGTCTTCAGTGCACACGTTTGTGCGCTTTTACAAGTTTGATACATTTGCGGCATCAGCATCTAGCTTTGGCCGCCTAGTGTTACAAGTGCCAAACAGCTCTCCCGCCCATGGGGGAAGCTTTGGTACGTCCCAAGAGTACTCCAGTGACCCCTAGTGGATGATAAAGAAAATAGGATTTCTTTATCATCCACTAGGGGTCACTGGAGTACTCTTGGGATATGGACGGGCGTAGCCGAACAAAGGCACTGAATATTCAAATTTAGGACTCTCCCCCCCCTCCATATCCCCAAGTACCTCAGTGTACTTTGCCAGTGTTTTTTCGGTGCTCACAGATGAACATCGGCTTGTGGCAATGGCCACTTTTCAGATTTTTATTTTTATTTTTAATTTTTACACTTCCCGTCTCAGTTTATGGAAAAACATGGGTCCGGGATGGTGCCGCTGCAAGGCAGCGGATGGCGTGTCGGTCCTCACAAAGAGCACCCTCACAGCCACAGGCGCTATAGGCAAGCGCATGGCGTGTCGGTCCTCACAAAGAGCACCCTCACAGCCACAGGCAGCCACTGTCTCCTGCAAACTGAACGGAGCTTACAGAAAGAAGCTCCGTCACAGCCAGGATAAGACAAAGAGCTGGAAGGATCTACAGCTGCAAGGAGCTTACAGAAGCTCCGTCACAGCCAAGATGAGGCTGAAACGGAGCTTGCAGAGAGAAGAGAAGGCGGCACAAGGTATGAGTGTCAGGGCGGTCAGCTCACGCTGCCGCCCTGCTGTGTGTGAGTGTTATACTGTAGAAATGCCATAGCCGCTGAGCACGTGAGTGTTATACTGTAGAAAGAGCACGCCGCTGAAGGTCTTGCTGAACGATGCGCAGAGCGGCCGCACGTCACTCAGACGTTGGCCGCTCTCACTGCGCTGATGGCCCGGTACGAGAATCTCCGTGCGCTGTACTAAGCAGAGCGGCCGCACGTCACTCAGACGCCGGCCGCTCTCACTGCTCTGAGGGCACGGCACCGCTACACGCCACCGACATTCTCCTGGGCTGAACTAAGCAGAGCGGCCGCACGTCACTCAGACGCCGGCCGCTCTCACTGCTCTGATGCGGCACCGTTACACGCCGCCGACATTCTCCGGGCGCTCAACTAAGCAGAGCGGCCGCACGTCACTCAGACGCCGGCCGCTCTCACTGCTCTGATGGCCCGGCACCGCTACACGCCGCCGAGACGCTCCTCTACTAAAGAGAGCGGCCGCACGTCACTAAAGGACGCAGGCCACTCTTCCAGAGAGACACCGCAGACACAGGGAGACTGTGTACTGCTGTAGGAAGCAGCTGCCGGACGGCTCCCCGGCGCTAGATTCAGGCTCTCCTGCTCTCCCTGCTCCCGATCTCCGTACGCTGCAGGTAAGGGATGCAGGGGGGGGGGGGGGAATAATACCCATAGCAGCAGCAAAGGCTGCAGGGGTTCAAAATACACAAGCAGCGCAGCACGTTAAACAATGTACACTGTGTACTGTGATGTTTCAGCACGTTTTATATATATATATACATATAATGAAGCTTTTGCTGGCGAAACTGTCTATAATATCAGTATGAACTGTGATTATATGTGTAAACACTGTATATATATATATAATATATATATGAGGCTTTGGCTGGCAATAGGTTATCAGTGGCATAACCTATTGCACGTTTAACCATGTTTTCTGTTATTTTTGGTTACAGTTGCAAGATAAATACACTGCAGGCAGTGCTCATATTATTTGAATAAATGCATATATTTTACTGTATCCTACACCTGGGCAAAGTAACTGTATAATAGGCTATTAAGCCTATATTAAAACTGCAGCAGGTAACCTGTACTGTGATTTTCTGGGAAAGCATGGCATGACGGCCATTTTAATCATTGCTGGTTTTCCAGTTATAATTCCAGACCATACACCTCTACTCCACAAGGAGGCGCAGGGGTGTTAGTGGGAATTTTTTAGTTCAAGATAATTCTAGAACATTCCTGCCCTACATCTTTAAGCCACCAGAAGGCGCAGGGGTGTTAGTAGGAATTTGGTTCGGGTTTCATGCCCATGTGAACTGCTTTTCACATAAAGACTTTAGTTTCCTAATAAATATGCTGTTCAGCAATAACATATATATATAGATATATATGCCATATAATAATGTTATTAAGTCGTGCAAGTGTCTGTCTGTTGCCTATTATGATGTCTGTCTACATAGCGAATAAGGCTCTAGTGCAGACTAAAAATGTTAACATTGGCAATTCAAATTAAAACAGCGGTAATCGGAGTCTCAGAATAACTCCGCCAGCGCTAACAAAAGACAATCTTTCCAAAGTGACAATTTTCCTTTGGGTACCAGAGTGTTTATTTCACTAGTCTTATAATTTAATGCACGATTCTATGTCAAATCTCACACCGATAACTACAAGTGAGAAGGGTACATTAGTCCAGCATTCAGATAGTGCGGGGTTTTGGACAACCATACATAATCGTTTCCAAAAGGACGCGATCCGCCATTGGTATATGCGTTTCTGTCAAACATTATAAAAACCACAGATACATTTGGGTCACTAGAATATATGTATGAAACCATGCCGATCACGGTTAAAAGAAGCTGCAGAGTATATCTGTAAAGCTTTTGCTAACGCCGGTTATTTTCAATGTCGCTAGTTAAGCGCGACAAGGCCAGAGCTTGTTTGCTCCTAAATTGGATATATGTGTAACGACATTTTATCCCTTTACGATATTCTGCCATTAGCGCATACAATATACTTGTAACGGCGTTTTATTCCTTTATAAAAATCACTCACGCCTTGTAACGACAGGACGTTACAGTCAGCAAGCCAGTGGTTTGATGACCTCTTTTACAATTGTGGAAGTGCGTCTTTTCAGGTTACATTTGCGAGGTTTCATGACTTCAACTCATATATGTCTCAGCTATTTACAGCTTAGAGTACAAAACTGCTTCTGGCGAACGGTTTGGCAGGTTGTCATTTAGTCTTTGCTGGTTTATAAACCAGGCAATAGTACGCCAACAGAGTCAAAATTACTTATTCCCGTCTGTTTGAGCAAAATCAAACAGCTCCGTTGCAATATCAATCAGCAAGTCATTTACTACAGTTAGAAAATGGATTTTCTGCAGTTAGTTTTTGCTTATTGCAGCCACAAAATTGTATAATTGCATTTGATCTTCACAATGCGTATTTACCCAGTCCGGTTTCTTCATCACAGGTTCTAGCGTTTGCAAATCGCCACAACCATTAACCATTTCATTTATACCGTTGCTTATCGCTTCCGGTATTTACCAAAGTGATGTTGGAATAATCGCTCATCTCACATAAGAACTATGTATCAACAAAGTTCCTCTATCTTGCGCTACTAAGGTATACTGCGGTAGCAGATTAAGTTCGAAAACAATCACATCTAAGTCGGTCTAAACGATGTCAATTCCTAGGTAAGATTATAAATAAGGTAAATCAAAGACTTTTACCTACTACACCAGCAAGAACAAAGGTACACGCACAGCGGTACATTGGTGTATTCACTTATTAAGAATAAAGATGTGTTTTCAACGCAAAGGTTCTAAAACACGACAGATTGCTGTCAATAAATGTCCTAGAACTCTGTGCATTTTACAATGCAATAGATAAATGTCCTAGAACTCTGTGCATTTTACAATGCAATAAATGATTCGTTTTCAGTCTGACCAGGGATAGACTCTGGGTTCTCTTCAGAACGAATAAATCTTTCGCTTTTTACTAAAGATTTCTGTGGACAGGAACAACCGTGAGTTTCATGTAATTTTGTTTTTTCATGCCTGGCTCACGCTGCCCGTAAGCAGTCAAACAAAGCAACGGCAGTTGCATACACAACAACCAGTGAAAACCAAGAAGCCGCATGGCAATGCGGCAGGTAACTCAAATCTTCAATGGCTCAGAACGCCATTATGTGAAAATGTCAAGACATCAATCCGTGAGTGGACATTTGTTAGACAAAAGATCTCACCCGTCAGGGTTTGGATCTTGAAAACTGGACATTAAATCCAGAGGTGTTTCATATGTGAGTCCACAGAAGGCGGTTACCCCAAGTATACATAATGGCATCTCGCCACAATTACAAAAGCTCAGTATGTGTACATCACATTCATGGGGTCATTCAGCATCGTGTATCTGGCTCCACCATTTTCCGCTTCTCTCTTCGTTGCCAAAACGGATCAGAAGACAGTTCGTCACAGTCATACTGGTGGTATCTCATGGGTTTCGGAGAAGTTTGCTTCTCGAATTTTCAAGTAATACTTGCACACGATCTTGGCCCGCTCATAATACGGCCAACCTGTTACATCACGGAACGTTCTTTTACCCATAGTTACCTATGTACCTATTATCTATGTACCGCAGCTGCGGTTGACGGGGTGAGAGTTCAGACCGCTCTCTTAAAAAATAGAGAATTACAGTATCGGTTATACCAACCATGTTACGAAATAGTAAGCCGCTTAAGGCAGCTCATAATTAAAAAAAAAAATTTCGTGTGCTTACATAGGTTATAAACCTCGGAAGTTTCCAACATCATACTTCAAGTACCCGTATTCTGTTAAACGGGATGGGATGGAAAACTGCGTTCATCTGCACTAAGAGTGCAGGTATCTGTGTGGTAAACTTATTTTCAAAGCGTTTGCCTCTATTTACGTCTGTAAACATCTTTCTACAAGGTGTCACCAAAGTTCAGACTCTATTTATCCCACCTACAGCGCCAGGCGATTTGAGGTTGGGTTCAGATTTCTTAGTTTTCATATTTTGGAATCCTTTCAACAAATGGGAATTAAGTTTCATATTTTTGAACCCTTACAACAAATGGGTATTAAGTTCTCACTTTGGAAAACATTTTTCTTCTAGCCTTGGCTTCGCCAAGGGTGCTTCGGCAAGGATTTTGTTTTCATATTTGGGTGCCTTGTATTCCAAGCCACCGTATTTGAGTTTTCTCATTACAAAGCAGATCTTCCGACGAAATCCGCTTTCGTATTCTTCACATCAATATACCAATAGTGGTTCCTGTGGGGACAGCACATTCTAAAATTCTGAATGTGGTACACGCGTTACGCGTTTATATATGTAGTACGTGATATGAATACGTTGTTTGTTCTATATGATACTGCAAACTGGGGTTAGCCAGTTTCTCAGCAGATTTTATCCGGTTGGATAATAATGACTACAAGTCAGGCTTACTTTAAGGCTAAGTTACAATCGCCTACGTCAGTAATAGCATCCCACAGGTTCTGTGGGAATGTCACACCCAGCGGGTCGTGGAGCGTCTACGACGCGGCTACATAGCCTTTAGTGCACCACGTTTGTGCACGTTTACACGTTATGAATGGTGGCGCCATCAGCATTTAGCTTTGGCTGCCTACTGTTACAAGTATCAAACAGCTCTCCCGCCCACGAGGGAAGCTTTGGTACGTCCCAAGAGTACTCCAGTGACCCCTAGTGGATGATAAAGAAAATAGGATTTTGGTACTTACCAGGTAAATCCTTTTCTTTGAATCCATAGGGGGCACTGGACGCCCACCCAGAGCAGTTTTACCTGGGTTGTTGTAAGCTCAAGGGAGCTTAGTGAACAAATTTAACTTGGATGGTATTAAGCTCGAAGGAGCTTAGGGTAACACATTTTCACCAATTGGCTCAAATTATAAAGTTCTATCGGTTAAGGTGTCAACTGTTTAGTTGACAATAAGGTTACGGATCAACTTTGTGGTTGTCCGTTATGTTATAGGGATTCTCCATTGTCAACCTCTCTATATCCTGTTCGCTCAGTAAAAAACACTGGCAAAGTACACTGAGGTACTTGGGGATATGGAGGGGGGGGAGAGTCCTAAATTTGAATATTCAGTGCCTTTGTTCGGCTACGCCCGTCCATATCCCAAGAGTACTCCAGTGCCCCCTATGGATTCAAAGAAAAGGATTTACCTGGTAAGTACCAAAATCCTATTTTTGGTACTTACCAGGTAAATCCTTTTCTTTGAATCCATAGGGGGCACTGGACGCCCACCCAGAGCAGTTGTGGTTAGTTCTGAGGATCTTATGGTAACACATTTTCACCGACTGGTTCAAATTACAAGTGCTGGTTAGGGTGTCAACTGTATAGTTGTCAGTAACGTTATGGGTTAACTTCGTTATTGTCAGTTATGTTATATGTAATACTCCATTGTCAACCTCTCTATAGTTCCTGTTCGGCTCAGTAAAAAACACTGAGAGGTACTCGGGGATATGGAGGGGTGGAGTGTTCTAAATTTAAATATTCAGTGCTGTTCCTACGGAAGCCCGTCCATATCCCAAGAGTACTCCAGTGCCCCCTATGGATTCAAAGAAAAGGATTTACCTGGTAAGTACCAAAATCCTATTTTTAATAATATGGAAAATAATGGCAACAAGGTCTCCTTCAAATCCTTACCGGTGAATAAAAGGGGTGTGGTTCATAGGGTCTACCACACTTGGGTCAACACTCACTAGGTTGACCACTATTGGTCGACAGTGACTAAGTCGACACAAAAAATAGGTCGACATGAGCAAGATCGACATGACAAAAGGTCGCCATTAGTTTAAATAAAAAAAAAGGTGGTGTTTTCTTCGTAGGGTGACCGGGAACCCCAATTAGTGCACAGTGTCCCCGCGCATAGCTCACTATGCTCGCCATGCTTCGGGCAAGGTTACTGTTCCCAATCATAGTCCACGTGGATCGTAAAGTATGAAAAAGTTTTTAAAAAATTAAATAAAATTGTGAAAAACTTGTGTCTACATTTTGTCATGTCAACCTAGTACATGTCTACCTAGAACCATGTCGACCGAATGACTGTTGACCTAGAGACCGGATACCAATTAAAAGTCCATCTTACTGGGAAATCATATTTTTTTTCTCTATTGTACAATCCGTAGCAAGCTTATGATTTGTTTTTAATTGCGTGAAGACAGGTTAATGATGGGGTGTTTCTGTTATGTGGACTGTTTGTGTTTTTGTGGTCTACATTCCATTGTGGATACTTTGCGATGACATTCTATAAGTAGCGGTCCATGATGCTTTTTGAATACATATACAGATGTGTCCTCATACATCTAGCCTCAATTCACCATGCACCGAGAGATGCCTGGCATGAGTGAGCCGTCAGTTCCCATGCAACTTTACTAACGTCGGGAGTCTTTTTTTTTTTCTCTTTCCCTAAATGCGACTTATGCGCATTGCTATGCGAATAAGACGCACAAGCAGATTCTGCTGTTTAAAATGATATGCAACATACAAAATGCTACATTACTTCAGGGCCCAGAAAGGTCTGCATACTTGAAAATCCCAAGTGTGGAGCCTCTTGCATACTGGAGAGATTATTCTTTGAAATACAAAACTAATTCAGTATTACGAGATGTTGTTACAGTATAGCGGATAAAGCAGGAAGTAAAAAATTAGTCCCTGAATCAACATTGCATTACCTTGGCTACATTTTACCAACAGCTGTAAAACGATGAATATCTAGTCTTACATTTGTTGGTGTTTGTTGTTGCATTATTGGTAGTATAGAACCTAACATACTATATTTCCAAAAATCCGTTTTTGTTTTTTTCTTGTATTGTCTTTATTTCAGTAGCACTTAGTCCATGAATATTTTTGAATTTCAGGTCTTCTTGCCTGGCTTTCTCTCCAGCAACCTGTATTACAAGTACTTGAACGATTTGATCCACTCAGTACGAGGGGATGACTATAGTTGGACTGGAGCAGGGAATCAAGGCACTCCTATCCATGTGCCCTATGCAGGCACATCAGAGACCTCTTCCTCCCAGGTACTGCTGCACCATAACGCTGGATGATAAGAAAGTGTATACATACTTCAATGTAAAAATCACAGTGTGCTGTTTGGGGGCGGGAGAGAAGCCATACGTTTTTATAATTGGCACCATCTAGGCGCTAATTATGTAATGGATATAATGTTATAAACCTACTGATATATACATTTTATTTTTGTTTCAGCCTAATATCAAAAAGAGCAATGTAAAAATTCTGAAAAATTTTGATGAAGCAATAATTGTCGATGCTGCAAGCCTGGATCCCGAGTCACTTTATCAGCGAGCATATGCAGGGTAAGAACACATTCTCCTATACCATGTATCTTTCTCTGTAAGCCTGCTCAATAGAATGACAAGGTGTTGGGTTCCTGTACAATAGTAGGGCACATATATACTGGCTACATTTCTTTACTGCAGATTGTAGTAATGTACACACTAGTTTTGGTTTGCATGTGTGTGCATTGAATGCCTTGTTAAAGCTGTTCAACATTTGAAAACCGCTTTGCTACATTTATTGTAGGTTGTTTTGTTTTTTTATTTTTTTTAGTATGTCTCATATTAAATCTTTTATCTTTTCATTATTTTCACAGAAAAATGACTTTTGGGACAGTTAGTGACTTAGGTCAGTTCATCCGTGAGTCTGAGCCGGAGCCAGATGTGAAGAAATCCAAAGGTGATTTAGTTCCATAGATTCACATTTGGCTAGCAGTGTAAAATCTGTGGCTGAATGAGCCTTGCAGTACTCCTCCTCATGTTGGATAAAATTGTATGAGTAGACAGTTACCATATCTTTTATTTGTGTTTTTAGGTTCAATGTTCTCACAAGCTATGAAAAAGTGGGTTCAAGGAAGCACTGATGAGGTAACTATCCCTCTGCAGGAGGACCGTACTTTAGAGTGTACTAGTTGACTGCTTCCACCATGGGGGGCGGAATAAATTTTTCTGTCAAAAAGTTTTTTTGCCCAATGTATTTTTGGGTCAATTCAATTAATGGCCGTTTCCACGTGAAAAACAGGATCTGGGATAAGTTCCCAGATCCATGTGTTTTCGCGATCGTGAAAAAAGGCACTTTTCTCTATCGTCCTAGTGGATGCTGGGGTTCCTGAAAGGACCATGGGGAATAGCGGCTCCGCAGGAGACAGGGCACAAAAAGTAAAGCTTTTCCAGATCAGGTGGTGTGCACTGGCTCCTCCCCCTATGACCCTCCTCCAGACTCCAGTTAGATTTTTGTGCCCGGCCGAGAAGGGTGCAATCTAGGTGGCTCTCCTAAAGAGCTGCTTAGAGAAAGTTTAGCTTAGGTTTTTTATTTTACAGTGAGTCCTGCTGGCAACAGGATCACTGCAACGAGGGACTGAGGGGAGAAGAAGTGAACTCACCTGCGTGCAGGATGGATTGGCTTCTTGGCTACTGGACATTAGCTCCAGAGGGACGATCACAGGTACAGCCTGGATGGTCACCGGAGCCGCGCCGCCGGCCCCCTTGCAGATGCTGAAGTTAGAAGAGGTCCAGAATCAGCGGCTGAAGACTCTGACAGTCTTCTAAAGGTAGCGCACAGCACTGCAGCTGTGCGCCATTTTCCTCTCAGCACACTTCACACGCTGTCACTGAGGGTGCAGGGCGCTGGGGGGGGGCGCCCTGGGAGGCAAATGTAAACCTATATACTGGCTAAAAATACCTCACATATAGCCCCCAGAGGCTATATGGAGATATTTAACCCCTGCCAAACTTCACTAAAGAGCGGGAGACGAGCCCGCCGTAAAAGGGGCGGGGCCTATCTCCTCAGCACACAGCGCCATTTTTTCTCTCACAGAAAGACTGGAGAGAAGGCTCCCAGGCTCTCCCCTGCACTGCACTACAGAAACAGGGTTTAAACAGAGAGGGGGGGCACAAATTGGCGATATAAATATATATAAAGATGCTATTAGGGAGAAACACTTATATAAGGTTGTCCCTATGTAATTATAGCGTTTTTTGGTGTGTGCTGGCAAACTCTCCCTCTGTCTCTCCAAAGGGCTAGTGGGGTCCTGTCCTCTGTCAGAGCATTCCAGGTGTGTGTGCTGTGTGTCGGTACGTGTGTGTCGACATGTATGAGGACGATGCTGGAGGAGGCGGAGAAATTGCCTGTAATGGTGATGTCACTCTCTAGGGAGTCGACACCGGAATGGATGGCTTATTTAGGGAATTACGTGAGAATGTCAACACGCTGCAAGGTCGGTTGACGACATGAGACGGCCGACAAACAATTAGTAACGGTCCAGGCGTCTCAGAAACACCGTCAGGTTTTTTTTATAAAAAACGCCCATTTACCTCAGTCGGTCGACACAGACACGGACACTGAATCCAGTGTCGACGGTGAATAAACAAACGTATTCCTCATTAGGGCCACACGTTAAGGGCAATGAAGGAGCTGTTACATATTTCTGATACTACAAGTACCACAAAAAAGGGTATTATGTGGAAGTGAAAAAACTACCTGTAGTTTTTCCTGAATCAGATAAAATAAAATGAAGTGTGTGATGATGCGTGGGTTTACCCCGATAGCAAATATTGGCGTTATACCTTTTCCCGCCAGAAGTTAGGGCGCGTTGGGAAACACCCATTAGGGTGGATAAGGCGCTCACACGCTTATCAAGTGGCGTTACCGTCTCCAAATACGGCCGCCCTCAAGGAGCCAGCTGATAGGCAGCTGGAAAAATATCCTAAAAAGTATATACACACAGACGGTGGTTATACTGCGACCAGCGATCGCCATCAGCCTGGAGATGCAGTGCTGGGTTGGCTTGGTCGAATTCCCTGACTAAAAATATTTTATTGATATAGGGCATTTAATAGGATGCATTCTATATATATGTATGCGAGATGCACAGAGGGATATTTGCACTCTGGCATCAAGATAAGTGCGTTGTCCATATCTCCCAGAAGATGTCATGGACACGACAGTGGTCAGGTGATACAGATCCCATACGGCACATGGAAGTATTGCCGTATAAAGGGAAGGAGTTATTTGGGGTCGGTCCGTCGGACCTGGGGGCCACGGCCACAGCTGGGAAATCCAACCTTTTTACCCCAAGTTACATCTCAGCAGAAAAAGACACTGTCTTTTCAGCCTCAATCCTTCCGTTCCCATGTGGGCAAGCGGGCAAAAGGCCAGTCATATCTGCCCAGACATAGAGGAAAGGGAAGTAGACTGCAGCAGGCAGCCCCTATAGTAACTATAGTAACCCTAGCGCTTAAATATTAACCACACATGTAAATTAGTGTGCAGGATATTTTGATAGGAATGGTAAAACACATAGGATCCAGCAATTTATTACATGTAATAGCAAATATGCCATCTATGCCATACAATGTACCTGCAACAAGTTGTACATAGGTAAAACTAGTAGAAGTTTGAAAGTTCGTTGGGCGGAACACATTCGTAATATACGGAAGGGTTTGATTACTCACCCTTTCTCACTTCATTTTAAAGAAGTACATAATTGTTCTACGGATCACATTATGTCATTTTGGGCCATAGAATTAGTGAAGGACCAATGGAGAAATAATAATAAAGAAATCAGACTGGCTAAGAGTGAAATGAGATGGATCTATAATTTAGAATCACTTGTACCGAATGGTCTTAATCATGAATTTGAGTTACGATGGTTTCTGTAATTGCTTTATGTGATGCATAACTACAGTCCCAGGTTACAGCATCCATTAGACATAATAGCTATATTTCCATTCGTGTAGTTTTAACATATTATTAGGCTGATATATTATTCCATATCCTGCACACTAATTTACATGTGTGGTTAATATTTAAGCGCTAGGGTTACTATAGTTACGACTACACATAATTTGGTGTCCTTCAATATGTGAATTTGTCACGGGTAACCATGGTTACAATAACAGGAAGTGACGTTCCGCCAAGATGGGCGGAAGTGATTTCCTCGTCCCATGCTAGTTTTAGACATATGTCTATATATTTTTATTTTCCCATCTATAGATTTAAATAATGGAAATTGACTCGGGCTTCTCGTGGCTGTTATGAGACAGCACGGGTTGTTTTTGCAATATGAACAATTAGCGACGGTCCGCTAAGATGGGCGGGTGTTATTTCCTTGTTATATGTCCACTATGGTTTTTATAACTCATGTTTCCATTCCACTTTTTTCTTTTCACCCAGGCTTCTCGTGTCTGTTATGAGACAGCACGGGTTGTCATGGCGATGATAACAGGAAGTGACGTTACGTTAGGTGTGACGGCCGGGAGTTTTGCGTCCGCATTTGGGGTAACCACGGCAACTAACACCTAGTGCATTGTGGTACCTCGTGTCAGTTTATCACCATAGCAACACAGCTGATACAGATATACATCTGATCAGCTAAGTTCCGGTCATTCCATATATATTGCTGTAAATGATAGACACTCTTGTTTCCTTGAAGAAGCCCCATTGTAGGGGAGAAACGCGTTGGAGAAGGGTGTCTACAGGTAGTATCACACACATATGTGGGAGTGTAGTTGTGCATCACATCTGGCTTGTTTTTGCCGTTTCCGGCCGGCGGCTCAGCATTGGCACACTGTACTTTCTGCCCCTGGCATATTGTGTGTGGTCTCCTGTGTATCCCATGTTTTAATTTGTTTTAAATAAACCGTATTTTAATTCAATTCATGTGGTTTGTGATTGGAGCTGGACATTTCAAAGAAACCGTGATAGGAGGATCCTTACGACTATCTGAGTGAGTAATGGTACGCCATCCATGCCATTAACCGTCAATTTCAGATGTATAAAGATACCATTATGTGTGGAGCCATACCCTTTTCCTTGTGAGTGGGGTACGCTACCCTTGAATATCAAGCCATTGGGGTATATGCAATAGCGGGCGAATCGCGGCATTAGATCCGCCTCTGTGTGATTCGCCCGCTATCGCCAGCTGCAGCCCTGTCGCCGGGACGCTGGTTTCACTATATTCAATGTAAAACTGATTCGCCCCTCCCGCAGGCGGATCCAGGCCAATCGGCGAGCAGTGGGCGTGCTGAATTCGCCTTCCTGCCCAATAGCTAGGAACGGTAAAATCATGGAAAAAAATGGCGTGGGGTCCCCCCTCCAAAGCATAACCAGCCTCGGGCTCATTGAGCTGGTCCTGGTTCTAAAAATGCGGGGAAAAAAATGACAGGGGATCCCCCGTATTTTTAAAACCAGCACCGGGCTCTGCACCTGATGCTGGTGCCAAAAATACGGGGGACAAAACGAGTAGGGGTCCCCCGTATTTTTAACACCAGCATCGGGCTCCACTAGCTGGACAGATAATGCCACAGCCGGGGGTCACTTTTATATAGTGCCCTGCGGCCGTGGCATCAAATATCCAACTAGTCACCCCTGGCCGGGGTACCCTGGGGGAGTGGGGACCCCTTCAATCAAGGGGTCCCCCCCCCCAGCCACCCAAGGGCCAGGGGTGAAGCCCGAGGCTGTCCCCCCCCATCCAATGGGCTGCGGATGGGAGGGCTGATAGCCTTTTTGTGTAAAAAAAAAAGATATTGTTTTTTCCATTAGTACTACAAGTCCCAGCAAGCCTCCCCTGCAAGCTGGTACTTGGAGAACCACAAGTACCAGCATGCGGGAGAAAAACGGGCCCGCTGGTACCTGTAGTACTACTGAAAAAAAAATACCCAAATAAAAACAGGACACAGACACCTTGATAGTAAAACTTTATTTCATACGTCGACACACACATACTTACCTATGTTGACACGCCGACTGCAACGATCTCCGACGATCCGAGGGTACCTGTCAAAAAATTATACTCACCTTCCAGCGTCCGTCCAGAGGTCCAGGTCCAGTGGTAAATCCACGTACTTGGCAAAATAAAAAACGATCAGCGAGCCATACGTACTAGAAAGGAGTGTAATGTTTTCACATTACACTACTTTCTCCCGAATGCCGGGACATCACGTGACTCTTGTCACTGATGTCCCTTCAGCCAATCAGGAAGCGCTACTTCCGTGGCGCTCAGCTGATTGGCTGGACGCCGTCTGTATTCTGACAGCGCCTTGCAAAGCCGCTCCATTACTTTCAATGGTGGGAACTTAGCGGCTAGCGGTGGGGTCACCCGCCGGTCACCGCTGACCGGCGGGTGACCTCACCGCTAGCCGCTAAGTTCCCACCATTGAATATAATGGAGCGGCTTTGCAAGGCGCTGTCACAGCGATCAGCCAATCAGGTGAGCGCAACGAATTTGCGCTTCCTGATTGGCTTAGAGACCTGTCAGTGACAACTGTCACTGTCAGATCTTAATCGTGGAAAGGTGACCCATGTGTCAACATGGGACACCTTTCAGTCCGTTATGGAGCGGGTAAATGCGCTTTCTTTTTTTGCCAAGTACGTGGATTTATCTCTGGAGCCTGTTGAGGTGAGTATATTGATCTTTTATTTTCAGGTACCCCGGGATTCTACATGGAGAAGAGGACCGATGTCGGCGTGTGAACATAGGTAAGTATGTGTGTGTCGGCAGTGTGTAATAAAGTTTTACTGTCGACGGTGTCTGTGTCCTGTTTTTATTTGGGTATTTTTTTTTCAGTAGTACTACACGTACCAGCGGGCCCGTTTTTCTCCCGCATGCTGGTACTTGTGGTTCTCCAAGTACCAGCTTGCGGGGGAGGCTTGCTGGGACTTGTAGTACTAATGGAAAAAACAATATCTTTTTTTTACAACAAAGGCTATCAGCCCTCCCATCCGCAGCCCATTGGATGGGGGGGGACAGCCTCGGGCTTCACCCCTGGCCCTTGGGTGGCTGGGGGGGGGGACCCCTTGATTGAAGGGGTCCCCACTCCCCCAGGGTACCCCGGCCAGGGGTGACTAGTTGGATATTTAATGCCACGGCCGCAGGGCACGGCATAAAAGTGACCCCCGGCTGTGGCATTATCTGTCCAGCTAGTGGAGCCCGGTGCTGGTGTTAAAAATACGGGGGACCCCTACTCGTTTTGTCCCCCGTATTTTTGGCACCAGCATCAGGCGCAGAGCCCGGTGCTGGTTTTAAAAATACGGGGGATCCCTGCCCGATTTTTCCCCTGCATTTTTAGAACCAGGACCAGCTCAATGAGCCCGAGGCTGGTTATGCTTTGGAGGGGGGACCTCACGCCATTTTTTTTTCTGATTTTACGTTCCAGCAATAAAAAAAAAAAAATATTATTTTAAAAAATATATAAATAATATTTGTGCCTCCCCCAAAAAAAAAAAAAAAACCTAATCCCTTCTAATATAAATAGATCTACTATTCCCCAAAAAAAAAACACAAAAAAAAACATGTTTAAATTTTTTTTATTGGTTTTCACCCTCCAAAGTGTGGCGGATGGAAAATCGCGAATTTGCTGTCTAAAAGCACTGCAGGCGAATTTCCAAACTTGAATTGAATATGCTGGAGGCGAATTGCAGCATCTGTACCATTGCAGAAAAGGCGAATTCGGAAAAACGCGAATTGAAAAAAGGCGAATTTTGACGGGCCGTTTTTTTGCGAAAAATGACTGCACTGCATAGGCGAATTGATTTTTGGAGGCGAAAACGGCCCGGAATTCGCCTTTTTTGCCGATTCGCCCGCTATTGCATATACCTCTTTGTGTCTTAAAGACTTTGCGGTGTTTAAAGGCAAATTACACTATGTTTTTCCACTTTGTTTTTCCATTACATATCATCGTGAGGTACCTGTGAATCAGAAGACGCACACATCTCTATAGGAGGCCCTTCTTTGGAGTTGGACTTTTCACTCACAAAGGACTTTAAGTATTTATTGTTCATTATATGAAACTACACTAAGCGCCCATTTTTTGAGTATTTGTTTGTTCTATATATATGCTATAAGGGTTTGGTGGCCCTTTTTTTCCTCAAACGGCAGCCACAGTGAGTTTGCGCCTTGGGTATCTGGTCTTTTATAGTCTAAATCTGAAATCTTTGAACACTTACATAAAAAGGTTCAAATCAAGATGGAGTCACTCAGAGCAGTGATAGAGAACCGGAAAAAAGGGGACTATATGGTGTCCCTGGACATCAAGGATTACCTCCATGTCCAAATTTGCCCTTCTCAACAAGGGTACCTCTGGTTCGTGATACAGAACTGTCAATATCAGTTTCAGACGCTGCCGTTGAATTATCCACGGCACCCCGGGCCTTTACCAAGGTAATGGCCGAAAAGATGATTCTTAAAAGAAGAAAGGCATCTAAATTATCCCTTACTTGGACGATATCCTGAAAGGGACAAGTTTCCAGAGAACAGTTGGAGGTCGGAAAAGAACTATCTAAAGTAGTTCTACGACAGCACGAGTGGATTCTAAATATTCCAAAAATCGCAGCTGTTTTCCGATGATACGTCTGCTGTTCCTAGGAATGATTCTGGGCATAGTCCAGAAAGAGGTATTTCTCCTGGAGGGGAAAGCCAGGGAGTTATCCGACCTAGTCAGAAACCTCCTAAATCCAGGCCAAGTATCAGTGCATCAATGCACAGGAGTCCTGGGAAAAATGGTGGCTTCTTACGAAGCGATTCCATTCGGCAGATCTCACGCAAAAACTTTTCAGGGGGATTTGCTGGACGAATGGTCCGGATCGCATCTTCAGATGCATCAGCGGATAACCCTGTCTCCAAGGACAAGGGTGTCTCTTCTGTGGGGGCTGCAGAGTGCTCATCTTCTAGAGGGCAGCACATTCAGCATTCAGGACTGTGTTCTGGTGACCACGGATGCCAGCCTGAGAGGCTGGGGAACAGTCACACAAGGAAGAAATTTCCAAGGAAGTGTGGTCAAGTCTGGAGATTTCTCTCCACATGAATATACTGGAGCTAAGGGCAATTTACGATGCTCTGAGCCTAGGAAGACCTCTGCTTCAAAGTCAACCGGTGCTGATCCAGTAGGACATCATCATGGCAGTCGCCCACGTAAACAGACGGGGCGGCACAAGAAGCAGGAGGGCAATGACAGCAAGGATTCTTCGCTGGGCGAAAGATCATGTGATAACACTGTCAGCAGTGTTCATTCCGGGAGTGGACAACTAGGAAGATTTCCTCAGCATAAATGAATTCCACCCGGAAAAGTGGGAACTTCATCTGGAAGTTTCCACATGTTTGTAAACCGTTGGGAAAGACCAAAGGTGGTTATGATGGCGTCCCACATGAAGCGCCAGGTCTAGAGACCCTCAGGCAATAGCTGGGACGCTCTGGTAACACCGTGGGTGTACCAGTCGGTGTATGTGTTCCCTCCTCTGCCTTTCATACCCAGTGTATGGAGAATGATAGGAAGGAGAGGAGTAAGAACTATACTCGTGGTTCCGGTTTGGGCCAAGAAGAACTTGGTACCCGGAACTTCAAGAGATACTAGAAAGGATCTTGATTCAGCAAGAATCATGTCTGTTCCATGACTTACCGCAGCTGCGTTGACGCCAGGGCGGGTGAACGCCGGATCCTAAGGGAAAAAGGCATTCCGGAAGAGGTCATCCCTACCCTGGTCAGAGCCAGGAAGGAGGTGACCGCACAACATTATCACCGCTTAGGTGAAAATATGTTCCATGGTGTGAGGCCAGGAAGGCTCCACGGAAGAATTTCAACTAGGTTAATTCCTACATTTCCTGCAAGCAGGAGTGTATATGGATCTCAAATTGGGGTCCATTAAGGTTCAAATTTCGACCGGTCGATTTTCTTCCAGAAAGAAATTGGCTTCAGTTCCTGAAGTCCAGAAGTTGTTAAGGGAGTACTGCATATACAACCCCTTTTTGATGTCTCCAGTGGCACTGGGCGATCTCAACGTAGTTTGGGATTCCTAAAATCACATTGTTTTAAACAACTCAAATCTGTGGATTTGATATATCTCACATGGAAAGTGACCATGCTGTTGGTCCTGGCCTCGGCCAGGCGAGTGTCAGAATTGGCGGCTTTATCTCACAAAGCCATATCTGATTGTCCATTCGGACAGAGCAAAGCTGTGGACTCGTCCCCAGTTTCTCCCTAAGGTGGTGTCAGCGTTTCACCTGAACCAGCTTATTGTGGTGCCTGCGGCTACTAGGGACTTGGAGGACTCCAAGTTGCTGGATGTTGTCAGGGCCCTGAAAATATAGTTTCCAGGTCGGCTGGAGTCAGGAAATCTGACTTGCTGTTTATCCTGTATGCACCCAACAAGCTGGGTGCTCCTGCTTCTAAGCAGACTATTGCTCGTTGGATTTGTAGTACAATTCAGCTTGCACATTCTGTGGCAGGCTTGCCACAGCAAAAAATATGTAAATGCCCATTCCACAAGGAAGGTGGGCTCATCTTGGGCGGCTGCCCGAGGGGTCTCGGCATTACAACTCTGCCGAGCAGCTACGTGGTCGGGGGAGAACACGTTTGTAAAATTTTACAAATTTGATACCCTGGCAAAAGAGGACCTGGAGTTCTCTCATTCGGTGCTGCAGAGTCATCCGCACTCTCCCGCCCGTTTGGGAGCTTTGGTATAATCCCCATGGTCCTTTCAGGAACCCCAGCATCCACTAGGACGATAGAGAAAATAAGAATTTACTTACCGATAATTCTATTTCTCGGAGTCCGTAGTGGATGCTGGGCGCCCATCCCAAGTGCGGATTATTCTGCAATACTTGTACATAGTTATTGTTACAAAAATCGGGTTATTGTTGTAGGAAGCCGTCTTTCAGAGGTCCCTTTTGTTATCATACTGTTAACTGGGTTTAGATCACAAGTTGTACGGTGTGATTGGTGTGGCTGGTATGAGTCTTACCCGGGATTCAAAATCCTCCCTTATTGTGTACGCTCGTCCGGGCACAGTACCTAACTGGAGTCTGGAGGAGGGTCATAGGGGGAGGAGCCAGTGCACACCACCTGATCTGGAAAAGCTTTACTTTTTGTGCCCTGTCTCCTGCGGAGCCGCTATTCCCCATGGTCCTTTCAGGAACCCCAGCATCCACTACGGACTCCGAGAAATAGAATTATCGGTAAGTAAATTCTTATTATCGTGGATTTGGTTTTTCCTGCTTCCTGTGTACTGATATGAGCACAGTGCTATATAATAACGTTTGTTTTTATTATGAATTTTTTGGCTTTTAAAATACTGTACTGCCACTTGTCACTTGGGAAGAGTTTAACGCTTTCATGCATAGAAGCCACTACAGTGATCAGCTGTTTTTAAGTCATTATCTCCTATATAAACTCTCTTTTGACATCACTAGTGCATGGTGACCTCTTCCATGGACCTCTAGCAAACTTAAGGTATGCCACCTAGTGGCAGCTTTTAACAAAAAGGGGCAAAATAAAATGGCTGAGAAAAGTTCACTAGCACTGAGGACTTCAGGGATTTCTGTCAAAAGTTTTTACTCAAAGGTAGAAGAGTAGGTAAAAAAATAAATAAATCCGAGTAATGTTTAGGGCATAATATGGTAGATGTTTTCATCAAACACTCAATTTATTTTTTGTCACAGTTGATGCGTGCTAGGCTTATGCTGGCATATAGGCCTAACCTATATATATTCCTCATATAATAGCCATATATACCAGTCCTGACAGCTGAAAGCCTTACATGTATCGTTATGTTATCTTAACTTTTAAAATTGTTAATAATTGAAAATGATTATCATCAATAGCAGCTGTGGTAGTAGTGGCGTATGCTTTATTAGTATTGTTATTTTCTCCAGACATGAAGAGCATCTAGCAACAGGTTAGGTACAGAGTAGTATAACACTCACACGGGGGAGGTGGATCTCATGGATCAGCGTGTGGCAGTGTACCCACACAGATTCAAACACAGGAGATGGTACATTCGGGTTTTCTCTCACTTTCTTGATGTGACTTGTTTAAATGCAAGGCTGCTTTATCCAATGTCTTGATTCAGTGACAAGAAATAAGTTGTTTTTCAAAGCATCCATTGTTCAAGAGTTGCTGTATGGAGCAACCTTGAAGAGGAAGACCTGAGACACCACCTCTGTTTTAGCGCAGGGCCGTGTCAGAGGCACCTCATGAAATCAGGATCAGTGTGGGAAATCGGGATCAGCGTGGGAAATCACTGGCCAAAGCTTACGGATGCGAAACATTCTAACAGGTGCCACAGTGCAGCTTGTACATGTAAAACTAAGTACAGGGTACTTCTCCAACTTTCCCACCAAGCATTAACATCAGTCAAATTAAGTTTGTAAAAAAGCTAATTTTCTAGGTATGAGGCAACCTTAGAAGTCAAGAAAAATATTTTTGTTAAAAATACTGAGGATATTTTTGTTTCTGGATGAATACATCTATAAATAGGCATAAAACTGTGTTGTTTTCAACTCAGAGGATATTTAGTGTCTGGAGAAAATAAAATAAGCAACATAAGAACAACCTGGAACCATACCAGATATTTGTTTTTTTCATTCTACCTTTTTTACAAGAAAAAAAAAAAAAACGCTTTCACCATTAAAATACTGTTTCATGATGGAGTAAGTTATTATGTCGCAGATGCATGATGTCCACTCAAGTGGTCGTTTTATAGTTTAAAAAACAAACAACTTTTTTTGCATTTTTATAAGCCCTGCAGACTAATAAAATACATTTTAAAACAATATTTCATTAAGTTATCATAATTCATGTATGAAAGGGTTGAGTGTTATTTCTGTAGAAATGCATATGTGGCAGGCAACATTCAGGGTGCATGATTAGACGTGTTTTCATATATGTGGAGATGTATCAAACCTTCAAGACCTACAAAGTGGTTAATTGTCCATAGCAACCACTCTGCTTGTAGGCTCGTTTGTCATAGTCTAAAATACAGTTAGAAGCTGGTTGCTATGTGCAACCTATATACGAGTGCATTAGAAGAGTACAAGTTTGCTGGAAATGTGAGAGAGAGACCTGGCTGTCTTGCATCCAACAATGGAGTGTTTACAGCTATATAATTTTCTATGGACTTATCTGTTTAATGTAATTCCTAGACTGCACCCCCTACCCCCACTTCCCACCACCACCACTGCATCTATAATATCACTCTTCCATGTAGAAAACAGTGAAATTATACACCGCATCTCTGCATATTAATAAAGTTTATACAGATGTGTCCTCATCTAGCCTCAATATGCCATGCAGCATGGGATGCCTGTTGTGAGTGAGCCGCCAGGTCCTGTGCAACTCTGCTAGTATTGGATGTCTTTTTTTTTTTTTTTTTTTGCTGAAAATACATGTTCGTCGCAACGCAGTGCAACTAGGATACTCAAGGAGACTGTACTGATTAATTTGTATGACACTTATATACTGTACCTGTGTGCGACTGAATCTGTGTATGGAGCATAACAGAACTTGTATTGGAAAAAGCAAAAAAAGAATCTAAATAAACACCCAGTGATAGAAGATTCTCACGCGACCTGGCGTCCCATGATGGACTGTATGCTGATTTGATAAAATAGGTCACATGCGGCTCTGCTCAGCAGCATCCTTACTGCTGACATTGATGGCTGTTTGCTGTGTGGATGTAACCTGCTTCTGCCCTCTATTTTAAGGCTCAAGAAGAAATGGCTTGGAAGATAGCAAAGATGATTGTTAATGATGTAATGCAGCAGGCTCAATGGATTCCTCCAGCGGACAAATGTACCAAGGTTTGTGTGTGTAAACTCTTGTAGCTAATCTGCTGTGACTGCTCTAAGCATTGCATCCATGATGTGATACATCCCGATAAGAGCTGTTCTATGCGATAAGGAGTCCTACTACACATTTGCAGTGTGACGCGGCAGTCGCAAAGGGTGCTGGGAGGGAACTGATTGGACTCGTCTCAGAGAGAATTGCGAAGAGAAGCTCATAGGCTTCTATTGGGTAAAGCCACATAAAAATGGCGTACCGACCAAGTCCAGCCTCCAGAATGTATTGCATACCGGGGTTTGATACATATGGTACATTTTTGGATGCATTTTCCTTTTAGTACACCCCACCCACTGTAATTAGACTTTGGGGTTTCTAGTGTCTTATATTTAGCGTCTTAGAAGTTTGGGGAAAAATTTTTTATGCAAAATAATTGATGTTTCTCTGACGTCCTAGTGGATGCTGGGGACTCCGTAAGGACCATGGGGAATAGCGGCTCCGCAGGAGACTGGGCACAACTAAGAAAGATTTAGGACTACCTGGTGTGCACTGGCTCCTCCCTCTATGCCCCTCCTCCAGACCTCAGTTAGAATTTTGTGCACGGCCGAGCTGGTTGCACACTAGAGGCTCTCCTGAGCTCTTAGAAAAGAAAGTATATTTAGGTTTTTTATTTTCAGTGAGATCTGCTGGCAACAGACTCACTGCTACGAGGGACTGAGGGGAGAAGAAGCGAACCTACCTGCTTGCAGCTAGCTTGGGCTTCTTAGGCTACTGGACACCATTAGCTCCAGAGGGATCGAACACAGGCCCAGCCTCGGTCGTCCGGAGCCGCGCCGCCGTCCCCCTTGCAGAGCCAGAAGCAAGAAGAACGTCCAGGAAATCGGCGGCTGAAGACTCCGGTCTTCATTAAGGTAGCGCACAGCACTGCAGCTGTGCGCCATTGCTCCCCATGCACACCACACACTCCGGTCACTGATGGGTGCAGGGCGCTGGGGGGGCGGGGGGCGCCCTGGGCTGCAATAAGAGTACCTTAGCTTGGCAAATAAACACATAATATAGTCAGTAAGACTATATATGTGTAAAATCCCCTGCCAAAAATATCCTGAAAAAGCGGGAGAAGTCCGCCGAGAAGGGGGAGGGGCTATCTCCCTCAGCACACTGGCGCCATTTCCTCTCACAGCTCCGCTGGAAGGACGCTCCCAAGGCTCTCCCCTGCAGTTTCCAGGCTCAATAGGGTAAAAAAGCGAGGGGGGGCACTAAATTTAGGCGCAAACTGTGTATTATAGCAGCTATAGGGGAAAAATCACTGTGTGTAGTGTGTATCCCTGCATTATATAGCGCTCTGGTGTGTGCTGGCATACTCTCTCTCTGTCTCCCCAAAGGACTTTATGGGGTCCTGTCCTCAGTCAGAGCATTCCCTGTATGTGTGCGGTCTGTCGGTACGGCTGTGTCGACATGTTTGATGAGGAGGCTTATGTGGAGGCGGAGCAGGTGCCGATAAATGTGGTGTCACCCCCTGCGCGGTCGACACCTAAATGGATGGACATGTGGAAGGAATTACGCGACAGTGTCAACTCCTTACATAAAAGGTTTGACGACATAGCAGATGTGGGACAGCCGGCTTTTCAGCCCGTGCCTGCCCAGGCGTCTCAAAAGCCATCAGGGGCTCTAAAACTCCCACTACCTCAGATGGCAGACACAGATGTCGACACGGATACTGACTCCAGTGTCAACGACTATGAGACTAGTGTACATTCCAATAGAGCCACTCGTTATATGATTACGGCAATGAAAAATGTGTTGCACATTTCTGATATTACCCCAGGTACCACAAAAAAGGGTATTATGTTTGGGGAGAAAAAGCTACCAGTGGTTTTTCCCCCATCTGATGAATTAAATGAAGTGTGTGAAGAAGCGTGGGCTTCCCCCGATAAGAAACTGGTAATTTCTAAAAAGTTAGTAATGGCGTACCCTTTCCCGCCAGAGGACAGGTCACGTTGGGAGACATCCCCTAGGGTGGATAAAGCGCTCACACGTCTGTCAAAAAAGGTGGCACTACCGTCTCCGTACACGGCCGCCCTAAAGGAGCCTGCGGATAGAAAGCAGGAGGCTATCCTGAAGTCTGTATATACACACTCAGGAATTATACTGAGACCGGCTATTGCTTCAGCATGGATGTGCAGTGCTGCAGCTGCGTGGTCAGATTCCCTGTCGGAAAACATTGATACCCTAGACAGGGACACTATATTGCTAACCGTAGAGCATATTAAAGACGCTGTCTTATACATGAGAGATGCACAGAGGGATATTTGCCGGCTGGCATCTAAAATAAACGCAATGTCCATTTCTGCCAGGAGAGGATTGTGGACTCGGCAGTGGACAGGAGATACAGATTCTAAAAGGCACATGGAAGTTTTGCCTTACAAGGGGGAGGAGTTGTTTGGGGATGGTCTCTCGGACCTCGTTTCCACAGCGACAGCTGGGAAATCAGCATTTTTACCCCATGTTCCCTCACAGCCAAAGAAAGCACCGTATTATCAGGTACAGTCCTTTCGGCCCCAGAAAGGCAAGCGGGTTAGAGGCGCGTCCTTTCTGCCCAGAGGCAGAGGTAGAGGGAAAAAGCTGCAACATACAGCCAGTTCCCAGGAACAAAAGTCCTCCCCCGCTTCCTCTAAGTCCACCGCATGACGCTGGGGCTCCACAGGCGGAGCCAGGTACGGTGGGGGCTCGTCTCAAGAACTTCAGCGACCAGTGGGCTTGCTCACGGGTGGATCCCTGGATTCTACAAGTAGTATCTCAGGGGTACAAGCTGGAATTCGAGACGTCTCCCCCTCGCCGTTTCCTCAAATCTGCCTTGCCGACAGCTCCCCCGGACAGGGAGGCAGTGCTAGAGGCGATTCACAAGCTGTATTCTCAGCAGGTGATAATCAAGGTACCCCTCCTTCAACAAGGACGGGGTTGCTATTCCACAATGTTTGTGGTACCGAAACCGGACGGTTCGGTGAGACCCATTTTAAATTTAAAATCCTTGAACACTTATATAAGAAGGTTCAAGTTCAAGATGGAATCGCTCAGGGCGGTGATTGCAAGCCTGGACGAGGGGGATTACATGGTATCACTGGACATCAAGGATGCTTACCTGCATGTCCCCATTTACCCTCCTCACCAGGAGTACCTCAGATTTGTGGTACAGGACTGTCATTACCAATTCCAGACGTTGCCGTTTGGTCTGTCCACGGCACCGAGGGTATTTACCAAGGTAATGGCCGAAATTATGATACTCCTTCGGAAAAAAGGGAGTTTTAATTATCCCGTACTTGGACGATCTCCTTATAAAGGCGAGGTCCAGGCAACAGTTGTTGATCGGAGTAGCACTATCTCGGGAAGTGCTACAACAGCACGGCTGGATCCTGAATATTCCAAAGTCGCAGCTGGTTCCTACAAAGAGTCTACTGTTCCTGGGGATGGTTCTGGACACAGAACAGAAAAAAGTGTTTCTCCCGGAGGAGAAGGCCAAGGAGTTGTCATCTCTAGTCAGAGACCTCCTAAAACCAAAACAGGTGTCGGTGCACCACTGCACGCGAGTCCTGGGAAAGATGGTGGCTTCTTACGAAGTAATTCCATTCGGACGGTTCCATGCAAGGATCTTTCAGTGGGATCTGTTGGACAAGTGGTCCGGATCGCATCTTCAGATGCATCGGCTGATAACCCTGTCTCCAAGGGCCAGGGTGTCTCTGCTGTGGTGGCTGCAGAGTGCTCATCTTCTAGAGGGCCGCAGATTCGGCATACAGGACTGGATCCTGGTGACCACGGATGCCAGCCTTCGAGGTTGGGGGGCAGTCACACAGGGAAGAAACTTCCAGGGACAATGGTCGAGTCAGGAGACTTCCCTACACATAAATATTCTGGAACTAAGGGCCATTTACAATGCCCTATGTCAGGCAAGACCCCTGCTTCAACACCAGCCGTTGCTGATCCAGTCAGACAACATCACGGCGGTCGCCCATGTAAACCGACAGGGCGGCACAAGAAGCAGGATGGCGATGGCAGAAGCCACAAGGATTTTCCGATGGGCGGAAAATCATGTGTTAGCACTGTCAGCAGTGTTATTTCCCGGAGTGGACAACTGGGAAGCAGACTTTCTCAGCAGACACGACCTCCACCCGGGAGAGTGGGGACTTCATCCAGAAGTCTTCCAAATGGTTGTACACCGGTGGGAAAGGACACAGGTGGACATGATGGCGGCCCGCCTCAACAAAAAGCTAAAAAGGTATTGCGCCAGGTCAAGGGACCCTCAGGCGATAGCTGTGGACGCTTTAGTGACACCGTGGGTGTACCAGTTGGTTTATGTGTTCCCTCCTCTTCCTCTCATACCCAAGGTACTGAGGATAATAAGAAGGAGAAGAGTAAGAACTATAATCATTGTTCCGGATTGGCCAAGAAGAGCTTGGTACCCAGAACTTCAAGAAATGATATCAGAGGACCCATGGCCTCTGCCGCTCAGACAGGACCTGCTGCAGCAGGGGCCCTGTCTGTTCCAAGACTTACCGCGGCTGCGTTTGACGGCATGGCGGTTGAACGCCGGATCCTGAAGGAAAAGGGCATTCCGGAGGAAGTCATCCCTATGCTGATTAAAGCTAGGAAGGAGGTGACCGCAAACCATTATCACCACATATGGCGAAAATATGTTGCGTGGTGTGAGGCCAGAAGGGCCCCAACGGAGGAATTTCAGCTGGGTCGATTTCTGCACTTCCTACAGTCAGGGGTGACTATGGGCCTCAAATTAGGTTCCATTAAGGTCCAGATTTCGGCTCTGTCGATTTTCTTCCAAAAAGAACTGACTTCACTGCCTGAAGTTCAGACATTTGTTAAAGGAGTGCTGCATATTCAGCCCCCTTTTGTGCCTCCAGTGGCACCTTGGGATCTCAACGTGGTGTTGGATTTCCTTAAGTCACATTGGTTTGAGCCACTTAAAACCGTGGAACTAAAATATCTCACGTGGAAAGTGGTCATGCTGTTGGCCTTGGCTTCGGCCAGGCGTGTGTCAGAATTGGCGGCTTTGTCATGTAAAAGCCCTTATCTGATTTTCCATATGGATAGGGCGGAATTGAGGACTCGTCCCCAATTTCTTCCTAAGGTGGTATCAGCTTTTCATTTGAACCAACCTATTGTGGTGCCTGCGGCTACTAAGGACTTGGAGGATTCCAAGTTGCTGGACGTAGTCAGGGCCCTGAAAATCAAAACACAAACAGAACTGGACTTCCACCCTTGCAGATAAAATAAGGAAAGATTTCTTTACATCCTACAACTTCCAACCTAAGGAAAAGGACACCGCAAAGCATTGAGGAATCCGCTTGGACATTTACAAACAAACTACCAAGGGACTTCTAGCGGTATTGGTAAAGTTGGATGGTAGACTGCGCAGTCAGTCTCTCTTTCTATGCATTATACATCTGCTTATCCAGTTCATTAAATAGGAACGGACTGTTTATTAGAGGCAATTATAATTGAGACCCATTTTAATTATTTTTATGAGTTGTGTATGTTGGTTTTAATAGGCTAATGATTGCCGTCTATATTAAATTGAATATTTTTCACTCAATCCGTATGTATTAGCAAGTTTATCAGCGCTGCTATTTGTTTGTGTTTTGATTTAATTGGGTGTGACTACCCCACTATAATTAGCAGCAGCATTAGAGGTGCAGCAACCTTAAGCGCCCGATCTATTACCTGTTGGTATACAATTTTTTGCACTTTTCACATAGTCTTGATCGGGCAGCATGGGCTGCTTCTCTAATTATTCGGACAGACTCACAAGACGTCAGGGCTATCTCAGCAAATGGGATAACTCTGACAACACAAGAACTGATAATTATGATGATCAACTAAGAGGTGATTTTTTTAAATTAGAAGATTTACTTAAATCTGAAATTAAACACTGGCTAGACACTGTCAATATGCAGAAGTACATAGATAGAAAAATTGTCCCTAGAGGTCTCAGACTATCAAAACCTTCTATTTTCAAAGAGAATGTGGAGTACCAAAAGAAATGGGACTCCACATTAGATCGTTGTTCTTTGGCTCTCATGGGAATAGTTATTGATTATAGAACGGAGAAACTAAGGAGCATAGAAACAGAAATTGAATCTTTGAAAAAGAAGTTAGAAGCACATAGCCAGAGTAATGAATATAAGGAAAGGGATGCCAGAGTCACGGAGAGAATAGATAAGTTTGAACAATCTATACTGGAGACAAAATGCAAAAAGTTCCAGCGGGATGTGGAAGACTATAGGACAGAGAATGTCAGGACATATAGACAGAATAGGAATAAAAATTCCAGAGAATCGGTTACAGATAGCAAGGGATCTGATAGATATAGACAGAGAGCAGAAGGGAGAGATGAGAGAAGATCAATCGGAGGTACCCCTAGAGCCACCTATAGAAATAAAACCCAATTTAGGAAAGATCCTCAGGAATGGTGTGAAAAAGATATACCCTCTAAAGACTCGCAAGAGTTAGCCTCCTCCTCCACTAGGAATAGTGATCTAGGAGCAAGACCCAAATTCAATTCCACCCATTCCTCAGAGAGTTTTTTAGAGCAGCGAAAGAGGAGGTTCCAAGATCTAGACAGGGATTGGCAGAGGGAAAGAAGAGGAAAGAGAAGAAACGTCAGTTTCGAGGAAGACGAGGAGGTAGGAAGGAAGTATACAAGAGATTAAAGAAAACTAGACGCCTAACCCAAAAAAAGAACATATTCAATCTTTCTTCAAGGCAGCTAACAGAGACTGAAATACAGTTACTCAATAAGGGTTTGAAATTCTCCCCGTCAGCTTCACCAAATATCTTTAGTTTGTTTGTTGAACTCAACAGGTTCATTAGGACACTCTGCCGCAAAAAATACTTTGCCAAACAGACACTTTTGAAAAACAGAGATGAAGCATCACCCATAGTTCTCGATCATGAGGATCTGGGAGCACTAGAGGCTCTTTCAGACCTCCTGAGCGAGAGCTCTGAGATAAATCCAAAACCCATGAAACTGTTTGACATTAAAGGTAAGGATAAACTAAAAAACAAATCAGAATTCTATCCGATTAAATCTAAGGGGTCGAGTATAGATAGTTTTTATAAAACCACTTTGGAGGAGTTTAAGAACTTATGCTCCAAACCATCATCCACACATAGAGAGGACAATTTGAATAAGTGGGAACGACAGGCACTCCGGAGGTTAATGAAAGATAATTCAATAATAATAAAACAAGCGGACAAGGGAGGCGGGCTTGTCATACAGAACATGTCCGACTATATTATTGAAGCAGAAAGACAGCTTAAAAACCCGGAATTCTATAAAACTTTACCTAAAGATCCCACTTCCATTTTCCAGCTGGAACTTCACAATCTTTTAGATCCTGCAGTGGGGGCCGGCCTGATCTCCAGGGAGGAGTTTAATTTTTTATATAATTCACATCCCATGATGCCCATTTACTATCACCTCCCGAAGATACACAAGTCACTTCAAGCACCTCCCGGGCGACCTATTATTTCAGGTGTGGGTTCCCTCACTTCTAATTTGTCACATTATGTTGATATTTATTTACAACCACGTGTTTCTTTGCTTAAATCACATATCAAGGACACAACACATTTTTTAAATCTGATTAAAGACATCAAGTGGAGAGACTCATATGGATTTCTCACACTTGATGTCCAGAGTTTATACTCTAATATTCCGCACGAGCTGGGGATCAGTGTAATAGCAAAAAAACTGAAGGATGATAATGATCTTATTGAGTTACATCAACAATTTATTCTGGATTCTATACGGTTTATATTAGGACACAATTATTTTTCATTTTTGGACACGGTGTATTTACAGGTGATGGGCACGGCCATGGGGACCAGGTTCGCGCCGAGTTACGCCAACCTCTACATGGGCGAGGTTGAGGACAGGCTCATGTGGGGTGGGGGATTTGGCGCGAACCTGGTCCTCTATGGCCGCTATATAGATGACTTATTTATTATTTGGGATGGTGACACTGATTCGGTTTCACAATTTGTCACTTATTTAAATTCAAACACTTTTAATTTAAGTTTCACTCATATTTTTCACCCTCACAAAATTGATTTTTTGGATGTCTCCCTGGAGGTCAGGGACGGAAAAATTAACACTAAAAACTATGTGAAGGAGGTGGGGACGGATGCATATCTACATTTTAAAAGCAGCCACTACATGCCGTGGAAGAAGAGTATCCCAAAGAGTCAATTCTTGAGACTCCGTAGGAATTGTTCGGACCTCACCTCCTTCAACATACAAGCTAAGGAGATGTTGGAAGCATTTTTAAATAGAGGCTATCCAAAATCATTGGTTGACTCAGCATTAGAGGAAGTAAAGCGTAAAAATAGGGAAGACCTTTTAGAAACTACAGAAGCTACTACTAAAGAAACAAAAATGGAGGAGATATCTTTTATCTCCACCTATAATACGTGTCATTCTGAAATTAAAAAAATTGTTACAAAAAACTATGGGATTCTAAGACAAGACCCCTCACTTTCATCTGTATTAAGTGATAAACCTAGATTCATCTTTCGCAAAAGTAGATCTCTTAAAAGCATGTTAGCTCCGAGCTTTTTGAAGACTGAAGATAAAACAGCCGATGAAAGTAAGGAAGATTGGCTAAATACACATCTAAAGACAATAAAGGGATGCTATAAGTGTGGCAGAAACAAGTGTATAACCTGTAACTTCATAGAGAATCGAAAGAAAAGAATAACTATAGAGAGTACTAAAAAATCACTTGAAATAAGTAGTTTTATCAACTGTGACACATCACACGTTATATATATGTTAACGTGTGGGTGCAACAAAAAATATGTAGGGCGCACGACACGTGCACTTAAGATACGTTTTTTGGAGCACAGGCGAAACATCATTAAACGTATACAAACCCATAGTGTGTCAAAACATTATGATACCATCCATAATGGAGATCCGAAATGCTTGAAACTTATTGGTTTAGAATCTATTCCCCATACCAAACGAGGTGGTGATAGATATAAAAACCTATGCAGACAGGAGGTCTTCTGGATGTACCAGATGAATAGTATCTTTCCTGACGGTCTTAATGAGGCAGTAGAACTGAATTCAATAATATAGGCCCAGATATAAGAAATTCAGTGTAAAGAGAACTATAAGAATAGAAGCATCTCCCTCCCCTTCCCCTCCTCCCCATCTCAATTCACTCCTCCCTAGCAAGTCCCCCCCCCCCCCCTTCTCCCCTTTCCCCCCCCTATTTTGCCCCACTATTCACTTCCCTTTCCATTCCCCTCCTATAAATAAATAAAAAAACACCCCCCCCCCCTCCCTTTCCCCTTCTGGATGTGAGCTATAGGGATATTGATATCTGTCCTATTTCCGCATAATTGAACATTGTTGGTAATAATGGGTGAATTGATATTAATTACAAGAAATGGTCCTCCGAATTAAATCTATATGGCTCTGCTTATTCATCTTTAACCATCAGAATATGGTATATATCAAATTTTCTATTTTACATATAATACAAGTTATTCTAATAATAAAAAAAAAGTCCTTTGGGATTAATATATGTTTATATATACAAGTTATGGGCTGTATGTATCTTCTCTCTCTCTCCCTTCATATGTCTACAGATCGTTATTAATCAATTTGCTATAAGTATAAGCAAAAGTAAAATATGTAAAGTAACCATAATCCCATTGAATAATAGTCAAATAGAATATGTGAGTAAATTACTATATTCCTTGGTCTAATCTCATAAAAACAATTTCCCATAGTAGAGATAAAATGAAATAGAATAACAAGGAATGTTGTATCATAATTTATTGTGAGGTAGTATAACAACAATAACTTTAGAAGAGGTAAATTAAAAAATCCACATCCCGCTGAAATTAATACCAAATGTTTGACTTAGAAGTAGTCTCTTGACTAGTTAAAACTTCAATCCCTTCACAGGATTCCGTAATCGGGCCATGTGACTGGAATTAACATCAAGCGATTGTCATAGTTCGGTCCTTTGCCATTTAAAGTTCAGATCCCTTCACGGGACTCCGTAGCGGGATCACGTGATCGGACTGGGAGAGTCACGTGACCGAGAACGGAGAATCATGGGTATCTATAGAGAGCCTCGTGGAGCGGAAGAGGAAATAATACCTCTCAGATGCGCTCCACGAGACGGAAATAAGATAGGACAATGAACCCGGAAGTATTATTAATAAATGAGACGTAAGTGAATTTACTATCCAGGGAATGTCTGTTTTCTTCGTGATTGGGATATTTTTGTGTATATATTAATATAGTCTTTAATAAAAATGAATACAATTAAGAAACAATTAGTGCACAATCATGAAATATATGCCCTATGATGTTTTCACCCGGAAGTATTTCTAATAAAGAATTATGAATTTGATTATTATTTAAGTTATCATGGAAATATTAGATTGGAATCATGTGAGTCTGTCCTAGAATTATAATTAAAGCATGAGTGCTATAACTAGTATATATTTTTAACATTGTTTAAGGATAAGGATTGAGTGAACAGGTGCAGAACGTTTGGTCATCAATACTGGTATAAATACCAGACCAGCTCAGCTATACAGTTATCCTCTGAAAAAGCTGTAGCTTGTACAGCGAAACGCGTCAGGAACTGTTATCCTTGGGTCATCACTTGCCAAATGTATTGCCTATATCCGGACCAGAACTGGACTTCCACCCTTGCAGATAAAATAAGGAAAGATTTCTTTACATCCTACAACTTCCAACCTAAGGAAAAGGACACCGCAAAGCATTGAGGAATCCGCTTGGACATTTACAAACAAACTACCAAGGGACTTCACCTCTAGCGGTATTGGTAAAGTTGGATGGTAGACTGCGCAGTCAGTCTCTCTTTCTATGCATTATACATCTGCTTATCCAGTTCATTAAATAGGAACGGACTGTTTATTAGAGGCAATTATAATTGAGACCCATTTTAATTATTTTTATGAGTTGTGTATGTTGGTTTTAATAGGCTAATGATTGCCGTCTATATTAAATTGAATATTTTTCACTCAATCCGTATGTATTAGCAAGTTTATCAGCGCTGCTATTTGTTTGTTTGTGTTTTGATTTAATTGGGTGTGACTACCCCACTATAATTAGCAGCAGCATTAGAGGTGCAGCAACCTTAAGCGCCCGATCTATTACCTGTTGGTATACAATTTTTAGGGCCTTGAAAATCTATGTTTCCAGGACGGCTGGAGTCAGGAAAACTGACTCGCTATTTATCCTGTATGCGCCCAACAAGCTGGGTGCTCCTGCTTCAAAGCAGTCTATTGCTCGCTGGATCTGTAGTACGATTCAATTTGCACATTCTGCGGCTGGACTGCCGCATCCTAAATCTGTAAAAGCCCATTCCACGAGGAAAGTGGGCTCTTCTTGGGCGGCTGCCCGAGGGGTCTCGGCTTTACAACTTTGCCGAGCTGCTACTTGGTCGGGTTCAAACACATTTGCTAAATTCTACAAGTTTGATACCCTGGCTGAGGAGGACCTTGAGTTTGCTCATTCGGTGCTGCAGAGTCATCCGCACTCTCCCGCCCGTTTGGGAGCTTTGGTATAATCCCCATGGTTCTTACGGAGTCCCAGCATCCACTAGGACGTCAGAGAATATAAGAATTTACTCACCGGTAATTCTATTTCTCGTAGTCCGTAGTGGATGCTGGGCGCCCATCTCAAGTGCGGATTGTCTGCAATACTTGTTTATAGTTATTGCCTAACTAAAGGGTTATTGTTTGGAGCCATCTGTTTGAGAGGCTCAGTTGTTATTCATACTGTTCACTGGGTATAGTATCACAAGTTGTACGGTGTGGCTGGTATGAGTCTTACCCGGGATTCCAAATCCTTTCCTTATTGTGTCAGCTCTTCCGGGCACAGTTTCCTAACTGAGGTCTGGAGGAGGGGCATAGAGGGAGGAGCCAGTGCACACCAGGTAGTCCTAAATCTTTCTTAGTTGTGCCCAGTCTCCTGCGGAGCCGCTATTCCCCATGGTCCTTACGGAGTCCCCAGCATCCACTACGGACTACGAGAAATAGAATTACCGGTGAGTAAATTCTTATTTTTTCAGTAATAATGAATAAATACAGTGCATCTGGAAAGTATTCACAGCACTTCACTTTTTCCACATTTTGTTATGTTACAGCCTTATTCCAAAATGGAATAAATTCATTTTTCCCCTATAAAAATTCTTCACACAATACCCCATAATGACCATGTGAAATAAGTTTTTTGGGGCTTTTTGCTAATTTATTAAAAATAAAAAACTAAGAAATCACATGTACATAAGTATTCACAGCCTTTGCCATGAAGCTCAAAATTGAGCTCAGGTGCATCCTGTTTCAACTGATCATCCTTGAGATGTTCGTACAGCTTAATTGGAGTCCACCTGTGGCAAATTTAGTTGATTGGACATGATTTGGAAAGGCACACACCTGTCTATAAAAGGTCCCACACTTGAAAATGGATGTTTGAGCACAAACCAAGCCCGGAATGCCGGCAGCGGGGCGAGCGCATTTAGGCCCCTTGCGGGGTCACTGTGCTTGCCATGCTGTGGGTATGGTGGCTCACTTCGCTTGCCTCAGGTTATATTCTCTCTCTCTGAGTGTTGTGGACACCCACAGAGGGAGAATCGCCTACCTCAGTGGTATACCTGCAGCGGGATAGTACCCCTGTCGAGATCACGGTGTCGGTATTGTGACCACTGGGATCCCGATGGGCGGTGTTTTAACCACATACCTGGAGAACAGCAGATGCCAGTGTGTATAAACAATCGGCCAATCAACTCATATGCCGGCTGCATGAACTGCTAGCAATGACACAACAACTGGGCGGGCATATTTGTGATGTCGGCCAGGCATATCATGTGGCCGATCGGTAAGTTTATATGCTTACTGGAATCAGCTGCTCAGTCGGCGTGTCTGTTAGTGTATGCCCTGCTGCTTTAACTATCAAACTCTGTGAGGGGTAATCTAGAAAGCACAGATGTGTCCTCCTACACAGGATATAGGCATGCCAGATATAATTTTAATCAGAGTCTGCTTGTGCGTCTTATTCGCATAGCGATACAAATTAGACACATTTACAGCAAATAAGACGCCAGACGTTAACAGAGTTGCATGGGTACTGCTGGCTCACTCATTCCAGGCATCTCGCGCTGGATGGTGTATTGAGTCTAGATGTATAGAGACACCTCTGTATGAGGTCCAGTTTTTGTCCTGAGCAAAGTGGTCTCTGTGGGATGAGGTATGAGCAAAAATAGGCAATGTTTTATGTACCATTATGGTGGAAATGTGAGCATAAGCTCATTATATGAGGGTACAACGTGACACTACTGTATATTGAATTGTTACTTGTATATGGTTTCATCCCTCTGTTGCCCCTGCCACCCTCATGCGTCGTGACATAGCTACTGTCACATATAGCACTGTCCTTTAATATGATTGATCAGAACTCATTGCCTGCTGCTGTAAGCAATCCGATGATATTGATATTATTTAATCTTCCATATTAAAACTTTGGACATTTGGAGCAGGAAATTGATGCCAAAAAGGTGATCTATAAAATTTTATACTGAATTCACTGTGGATAGAAAAGATAAAGTACCTTAAGGGGGAGATTTATTGGAGCTCTGAGAAATATAAAGTGGAGTAAAAATACCAACCAATTGGCTCCTAACAGCGGATTGGCACCAAACGATCAGAGCTTTCGGCCTCCCAGAATGCAACGGGCCCATCCCTATATCCCCGCCTCCTGGCTCAGGCAAATCGGTTTTCTGTTTGGTGTTGACCATGGTCAATGGGCTGCTGGTTTTTAGCAGCCATAAGCTTATTTTATTTTTATAGTCTTACTAGTTTTTTTTTTTTGAGCACTCTTCCTAAAAAGCGTCTTAGATGTACCTTAGAAAGAGTAGCTCCAACAACACCCCGCCGGGTCGTGACAACGCTTACCCACGTGTACACTGCTGTTTCAGCGGGCGTCTGTGTGGGATGTACTAGCAAATCCAGCAGACGTTACAAGGCCGTGGCCGGAGCACGGGGAGAAGGTAAGGCATCGGTTCCGCTTATTAGGGGTAATGTGAGACACAGCCGTACTGTTTTGGGATGGAGACTACCTAACAGTCGCTGACGCGGCTGCCACCTCTGGTGCACCAGTGCTATGCCTCAGGGATCATAGGCTCCAGGGGGGGTAGTATGAGGGCGAGATCCCTAGGGTTGATGTCAGCAGTGGGGAGTAAGATGCTCCCTTAGTCGCCCCTCCCCCCAGTTCATGACCAGTTTCCTCTGAGTTTCCCGCCATGAACTCGTTTCCTGCTTCCGTCTGAGCTGCTGTGTATCTAAAAGGACCCAGTTGCAGCATAGGCGGCTGTATGACTGGTGCATCGGTGTTCACTTGGGAGTCTGTGTTCACTGAAGGTTCACGGGGCAGTTGTGTACACTAATAGCATCTGGATCCACTCAGCGTTCATTAACGTATTGATCGATCGTGGAAGCTGGGTGAAGTCTCCCTGTATCCCACACTCCTGAGCCGGGTGATACATCACTAAGTCTCTATCTACCTTTGAGTACGAATAGTTGGATAAATGCCTGATGCATATGAGTCTGTAAACTATTGCTACTGTTTCTTTTGATGTGCGACTGAATATGGTTAAACTCCTATATAAGGTAATGCAGTAATATGTTTCTCCTACATACTTGAAATGTATCTGTAGTTGATTATGTGCTCATATTGCTTATTATACTAATGTATAACCTGTAACTGATTGCTAGTATGATTGCTGACTACTATAATTCTGTCAGTTTCTGTGTATGCCGATCCTCAATGCTGGTGCAAGGTAGGGAGGGATCGGATTGTATGTCACTTTAACAAATTTTAAAGTTATTGCAGTCACAAATTGTGTAGTAAACACTGTATAGGCTAAAAGGCTGGTGGTAAGTAAATCACATAAACATGAAACAACATCTTCACAGTCTACACATGTTTCAGATGAGTACTTGTCGGAGGATGAGGACTCATTGCACTCCGAGTCTGCATACAGAGACGAGGATGAAGGCCTCAGCTCAGTGGACATTCCTGAGCTAATTAGAGGAGGCAGCAGAGCCTTTTGTAAAATCTAGGGCACCTCTGTTTAAACGTCCCAAAACAGTTAGGACTGAGTTTCCTGGGTCAGCACAGCTGACGGAAATTATGCAAGAGGCTTGGGTTACACGCAGTGAGAAGTTTAGAATTCCAAAGAAATGGAATTCCCATTATCCTCTTCTAGCTGGGGACTGTTTAAAAAGTCATGTGGCTCCCAAAGTAGATACGCATGTCATTCAATTGGTGCGAAAATCTAAATTACCTCTGTCTTCAACATCATTAAATGATGTCACTGATAGGAAAATAGATGGTTTTCTAAAACCATTTTCTCTTTGTCTGGGGCAATCAGAAGACCAGCCATGGCTTCAGCCTGGATGGCAAAAGCAGTGGCAGCATGGGCTGATGCATTGGAGGATGATCTTTCATTGACATCTATATTGCACATTTCAAACAGGCAGCTATTTTTATGGAAGAAGCAGCCTTGGATATGGGTACAATTGCCTCTCGAGCATCAGCCTCAGCAGTAGCAGGTCGCAGAGTGGTTTGGCTACATGCATGGAAAGCTGACTCGGAATCCATGAAGGTTCTGGAGTATTTGCCTTTTACTGGAGATATTCTTTTTGATAAAGCATTGAACAGTATTTTGGAGTCAGAAGCAGACTCCAAGAAAGTGAAGTTTCCTTCCACACACAAATCTAAGCCTAGATTTCCAGCTTTTCGGACTCAAGAAAAAGTAAAGGGAAAGGGTTATGGCGGCCTGGTAAGACTAAAAAGCATTGGGATACCAGAGGACCGGCTTCCAAATCAGAAGATAAGCCATAAGCCTGATGGTGTGGGCCTCCACCTGGGGGACCCCAGGGTGGGAGGTCGACTTCTTCAGTTTGCACAGATCTGGCAGCAGTCTACTACAGATGCCTGGGTGCAAGAAGTGGTATCTCACGGTTATGCGTTTGTTTTCAAGAAACACCCTCAAAGGTTTTCTTTGACCAGCCCCTCTTCAGTGGAAACGGAGACCAGGGCTTTGCAAGAGGCAGTTCAGAAGTTGCTTCAGTCAGAAGTGATAATTCCAGTTCCTACTGCACAACAAGGACAAGATTTTTATTCCAACCTGTTTCTAGTCCAGAAGCCAAATGGGTCGTTCCGGCCCATACTCAATCTCAAAGTGCTGAACAATTACATTTGGGTGCCTCAGTTTCATGTGGAGACTTTACATTCCATTATTTTGGCCATGGAGCCGGAGGATTTTATGGTATCCCTGGATATCCAGGATGCTTACCTACATGTTCTTATAGCACTGTCCCATCAGCGCTATCTCATGTTTGCTATCCTCCATCAACATTTTCAGTTTCAGGCCCTACCATTTGGACTGGCCACAGCTCCCGGTGTATTTACCAAAATTATGGTGGTAATGGCATCTTATCTCTGTCAACAGGGGATAAGGATTTTTCCATACCTCGACGATTTATTAATCCTGGCACAATCTCAGGAATAACGTCAGTGTCATCTGCTTGTTTGCAGAGACACGGTTCATAAATTGGGCAAAGTCGTCCCTGGTTCTGTCACAACTGGTGACTCACTTGGGGGCTGTGTTGGATTCGGGTCTTCAGAGAGTAATTTTACCTCTGAACAAAATATTCAAAATTCAGTATTCAGGAGCTGCTACACAGTCAAAGGGTATCCATTCATGCAGCAATGCGTGTGATGGGGTTGATGGTGTCGACATTCGACATGGTGGAGTATGCTCAGTTCCACTCGAGGCCTCTGCAACGTCTGATCCTTTCCAAATGGAATGGTTTTCATCAGACCATAAAAACGCAGACTATGGTTCTTCCTCTGGAAGTAAGGAGGTCATTAGCCTGGTGGTTACAAACATCCCATCTGGACAAAGGGAGCCCCTTTTGGATATCAGATTGGGAAATTCTGACAACTGATGCCAGCCTTCAGGGCTGGGGAGCGGTCTCAGGAAGTAGTTGCTTCCAGGGGCAGTGGACCAAGGAAGAAAGTTGCCTGACAATAAATATATTAGCACTTCAGGCCATATATATGGCACTTATTCAGGCAAAGGACATCCTTCAGGGGAAACCAGTCCAAATCTGCTCGGACAATGCAACGGCAGTAGCGTACCTCAACCATCAGGGAGGAACTCGCAGCCAAAACGCAATGATGGAGGTAAGTCACACGTTAAAGTGGGCAGAACTTAATCATCCAGCCTTGTCTGCAGTGTTCATTCTAGGAAGCGGATTTTCTCAGTCGACACGCCATTCATGCAAACGAATGGGCTTTACACCGCGAGGTCTTCCAAATTCTGGTAGATAAGTGGGGGTTACTGGAGATGGATCTCCGGTCATTTCGTCAGAATAACCAAGTTCCCGCATACGGGTCAAGAACAAAGGATCCCAAAGCAATCTTTGTAGATGCCCTGTCAGTGAGATGGGACTTTCGTCTGGCCTATGTTTCCACCCAGTGGTGGAACTAGCGAGCGGTGGGCCCAGGTGCGACAAAATGCTTTGGGCCCCCCCCCTTCCCATCCCATCCAAGTCCACCCTCTCACCCCTGGAGAGGATCTGGTGAGGGGGACCTGCTCAGGGCCAGAGAAATAGATACCTAGCAACAGTGCCGTAACTAGACATTTTAGCACTGTGTGCAAGAAACGCCATTGGAGCCCCACCCCTGCATGCAAAACAGGGGCAGTGCGCGGCGTAGGCGCGCGCAAAAATACATAGTGGCGTGGCTTCGTGGGGAAGGGGTGTGGCCACAAAATAATACCAATTCATAAAACGGTTCACAGTAGTCTCCATTATTCAAATTACGCAGCACAGTAGCACCACTACACCAGGTAGAGACCCTTTTACACCTTACGGCGGACAGATTCCTCTTTTTACACATTACGGCAGATAGCGTCCCCTTTTTACACATTACGGCAGACAGCGTCCCCTTTTTACACACAGCGGCAGACAGCGTGCACTTTTTACACATAACGGCAGACAGCGTGCCCTTGTTACACATAGCGGCAGACAGCGTACACGTTTTACACATAACGGCAGACAGCGTACACGTTTTACACATAACGGCAGACAGCGTGCCCTTGTTAAACATAGCGGCAGACGGCGTACACTTTTTACACATAACGGCAGACAGCGTGCCGTTGTTACACATTACGGCAGACAGCGTCCCCCTTTTTACACATTGCGGCAAAGATCCCCCTCTTTACACATTACGGCAGGCAGATTCCCCCTTTTTACACATTACGGCAGGCAGATTCCCCCTTTTTACACATTGCGGCAGGCAGATTCCCCCTTTTTACACATTGCGGCAGACAGTCCCCCTTTTTGCACATGGAAAGACAGAAAAAAAGAAAGAAAGAAAGAGAATTACTTACCCTCTCAGCTGGCTCAGGCTCCTCGGTGCAGTTTCTGGCAGATCACGATTCACGGGCAGGAGAGGAGGAGGAGGAGGAGGGAGGAGGAGGGAGGTGGAGGAGGGAGCCGCAGCAGCGCTGTGTTATTGGTGGAGGCGCTGCTGCTGCTGTCCCTCTGCTTCACTATAGGCTGTTCTCGGAAGACAGCCTATAGTGAAGCAGAGGGACAGCAGCAGCAGCGCCTCAACCAGTAGCAAAGCGCTGCTGCGGCTCCCTCCTCCACCGCCTTCTCCCCATACCGCTGCGCTCCTCTCTGTCCGGGCAGCTGTGTGCTGCGGGCAGCGGTTGCCCGCAGCACACAGCGGCATGTAATGAGTCAGTTTGACTCATTACATGCTTTGGGCCCCTGGACAGTGGCGGGCCCCAGTGCAATGCACTGGTTGCACTGGCTGTAGTTCCGTCTCTGTTTCCACCAATCGCTCTGTTACCCAGGGTAATGCGAAAGGCAAAACAAGGAAGGGCCGCCGTGATACTAATGGCTCCGGCTTAGCAGAGAAGACATTGGTACACAGATCTGCAGAGGCTGTTGGTGGATGCTCCATTCCTACTCCCTCAACGACCAGATCTACTGTCTCAGGATCCTTACTATCACAAGCACCTGGATCGACTGTCTTTGACGGCGTGGCTCTTGAAACTTCCATCCTGAAAGCAAGAGGATTCTCACAACAGGTAATTCAAACAGTGCTTAGAGCAAGGAAATCTTCCTCAGCTCGCATTTATCACCCGAATATGGCAAGCCTATATTCAATGGTGCAGTGACCGGAAATTTTACTCTAGGTCTTTCAGAGTTTCCAGAGTCCTAGCATTCCTTCAGGCAGGAATGTACAAGGGTCTGAGGGTGGCTTACTTGAGAATGTAAGTGTCAGCATTGACTGAATGGTTCCAAAAGAAAATTGCTAACCTACAGGATGTGCGCATTTTTTTTCCAGGGAATGCTGCACATTCAACCTCCTTGTGTTCCTCCCACAGTGCCTTGGGACTTAAGTTTAGTCCTAAAGGCCCTTCAAGCTGCCCCATTTGAACCACTAAAACAAGTGGATCTTAAATGGTTGACAGGTAAAGGTCTCTTTGTACTGGCTATTGCTTAAGCTACAAGAGTTTCAGATTGATGGGCAGTGTTATGTCGCCCTCCTTTTCTGATTTTTTTTTTTTAATCCAGATAGAGCGGTTCTCAGAACCAGATCTGGGTATCTTCCTAAGGTGGTGTCTAAATTTCACGTTAATGAAGAAATGGTATTCCCGGCCTTCCAAGGGCCGGACCTTTCTGCGGGAGATTCATCGCTGGACGTAGTCCGTGCTTTAAGGAACTACGTGGATCGTACCAGTGTCATCAGAAAAACAGACACTCTCTTCGTTCTCTACGGATTTCACAAGAGAGGATGGCCTACTGACAAGCAGACACTGGCGAGGTGGCTTCGAATGACTATTTCAGAAGCATATTCTCAAGCTGATCTCCCTGTTCCGGCTAATGTCTCTGCTCACTCTACTCGTAAGGTATGGACTGTCAGAGTAGATATGTAAGGCAGCCACGTGGTCTTCCATTAACACATTCATTTGACATTATGCCTTTGATACCTTTGCCTCTCAAGATGCTGAATTCGGGCGAAGGATTCTCCTATCCAATCAGGTGTGTCACCACCACTAAATTGCTTTGGGACATCCCAATGTTATCTTGTGGATAACCTGTGTACCCTGCAGGAGAAATAATTGTTATGGTAGACTTACCGTTGATAACTCTTTCTCCTAAGTCCACAGGGATCCCACCCTGGTGTACCTGATTTGAGGATCCTTTCACTTACTATCCTCTTCCTTCTCGTACGGAAGGGTGTACATGTGTGTTCTTCTCGCCTGATTAGGGCTCTCTATGATGCTCCTGCCTTGAGCTTTGGAAAACAACTGATTTGCCTGAGCCAGGAGTCGGGGATATAGGTACGGGCCCGTTGCATTCTGGGAGGCCGAAAGCTTTAATTGTTTGGTGCCAATCCACTTTCGCTACCTCATATCCCAATGTTATCCTGTGGATCCCGTACCATAACTGTGGATACCATAACAATTATTTTTCAAACACAATCTGTAAAATGACAGGAGCTGATTGGCTGGTACTTTATCTCTATACACTTGTATTCAACCTTGAAAAGAGATCATCTCCCCCTAGGTTCGGTAACCACTCTACTACAAACTGATAGTACAGAGATTCCAGTAGATTTGTGTTAGGGTATTTTCCTTCTTTAATTATTATTTCTTAATATATTTTTGTTCTTTTTTTTTTTTTTTTTTTCTTCTTCTCTGCTCCTTTGTTTAGATATAAACAGTGACTTCTGGCTGCCATTTTGCTTACTGTCTATGATGACCCTGAATATTCTACTGCACTTATGGATGCTGTGTTCAACTAGCCGGGCTGAAACAAAGCAATTGAACTTCTAGTGGCCGAATGACAGCATTCCGGAACTAGGCAAAAATACATTATAAAGCAAACTGATGTTTTGTTTTTTCCTTCTTTTAATAACCTGCCCTTGTGTAATATCTCTTGTACGTTACAGATGTATACAAAGCACTTGTTAATATGAAGGTGACAAATATATGAAGTGTGAACGCAGACCGCCTGGTTTGTGAATGAAGCTGCACATACTCCAGGGAGGATGCACTTTTTTTTTTTTTTTTTTAATCAGGAAGATATGTGGATTGTTCATCTGCTATTTCCAACAGCCAACTTTCATAATTTTAATGGGATCAAGTCTCTGTGTTACATCTACACTTTGCAAGTGATTCCCAGTTCAAATGCTCACATTGCTGCAATGCTTCTGTTACATGGAGGACATGTGACTTGACCATTTAGGTTTACAGTAAGCAATGTGTTAAGCATATATTTAACTCTAGGGACCTTTTACAGAGAACATTTTTTTTTTCCCTCTGATAACTACCTAAATCAGTCCATTCTTTATCCAAAAAATCTATATGGTGTCTGACGCCTACACCAAAAGACAGTGGGTGGTAGGCTAGGACATTGCCATATAGACTTCTCTTTCTGCATGCTCGTTCCTCCAGAGATGCCATCACATGTTGCTGCAGTGTGAGTTGCTATCCACTCTGGCTTGTTTAGTGCTTTACTTTTAGATTATGCAAATGAGAGCATTAGCTGCAACTGACTGAGAGGTTTCATTGGCGGAATATCTAGATTTTGTACATTTTATTTACTCTTTAAAGCAGTGCGTAATCTTTTTCCCAAGATCCACTTTGATACAGTAGGTGAAACATTTTTGTTTTGTTGCCCTAAAAGCCTGTTCTTGACCTGGCAATATTATTACTGAGGTTGTCCACTTTTGGACACATTTAATCTGTTTGTTTGTACATACCACCTGCTACTTTCATGAAATTCTAGTCTTGGCAATGCTCTGTTTGCTAGGAATGGACCACCCTAAATTCAAAACTAAAGTCCCCCATATATTTGGCAATAGATTGTCACAGTTCCCTGATCCTGGCCTGAACATGATCGGGATCAGAAAATCTGGGATTTTTAACATTAAAAATGTTCCAGATTATCTGATGAATCAATGATAACTGATTATTAGCAATTCTATTTGGAGAAATGCCAGTTAGTTGTATGGGCACCTTAACTCTTGGCTCCAGGAATCCCATACACCAAATAAGTTCCACACCGATGCTCTAGTTTCAGCTAATTTTTACAAACTATTGCCCTTATTTATCAATGAGTGATACATTTCACTGTGAGTGATAAATTGCACCAGCCAATCTGCTCCTAACTCATTTTTCAAACCCAGCCTGTGACATGCAAGTTAGGAGCTGATTGGCTAGTGCAATTTATCACAGTGAAATTTATCACTCATTGATAAATAAGGGCATTTGTACCCAGAAGTACAAAACTTTTTTTTTTCTCTAAGTTTTATTGTCCACTTTAAAAGTATAAATGTGGTCTATTTGATGTATTGTCTAACCGATGTTAAATTGTATATAAAGGGTGGCCTGATTTTACATCTAATTTTAAAATGTTAAGTTACCAGAAAGAGGAGCGACTACAAAACTGTCCTTTACTAACAGCCCAAAGCAGTGCTTCAAGTGGTGGGTGTACCCTAAATTCAGAAGAGCGCTAGTTAGACCAGTAGTTCCCTATCCTCGGTCCTCAAGTACCCCCAACAGTTCACATTTTCCAGGTCTCCTCACAGGATTGCAAGTGAAATAATTAGCTCTACCTGTGGGTCTTTGCACCTGCTCGGTGACCTGGAAAACACGAACGGTTGGGAGTACTTGAGGACTGAGTGTGGGAACCACTACATTAGACACAGACTCGTTTTTCACTCATTCTTGTTTCACTGCTGTTTTTTTTTTTTTTTTTTTAATGTTCTATAACCTTATTTAACCATTAGTATATGAACTCCTATACACGCATGGCTGAAAAGCATAGAGGAAGCTGCAAAACAATTGAATTACTAAACATTGGTGGAGACATGTACAAACCAATACATTAAATGTGTCTTATGGTATGAAACTACTTGCATTTGTGCAATAGTTTGTATTGAAATTAGAAGGCTAGAACAATAATGCATGGACCTGTTTGGTCTTAAGCTCCATTTAATTGCAGACTTTGACGTGTCTGCTGATCTACAGTAAAATTCTCTGTTTAAATGCCAGCAGTGAGCTGCTTATTCCTTCAGAGTTGCTTTGAGTGTTGTCTGGACTGACGTTGTGACCTCTGCACAGATAACAGCCTACATGCATCAGGTATGGGCACACTGTACATACGTGTGGATTCACATGAATACCAAGAATTACTATATTTTACCCTTACGCTGCAATTCCATTTTGGAAAACTTAATTCAAATCCGAGAACTATAACAGTTTGGAATCCGTTTTTGTCAATAGTGGACATTCAAGTACTGTTAATGGACCTTGCAGAAGTACTGGGAGCACATGGCACTGTATTGGACATAATTACGTTTCAGGGCATAAGCATTGATCTTCATGCAACACTCCGTTACACTGCATTAGTTTTATTAGTGACAATACTCGTTCTCGAGAATGCAACTCGGGGAGCTCGTTCCTTGTTTGTATGTTTTTATAGGCTTTCTTTTTCTCCGCTACCCTCTCAAAAATCACGTTGTCATATTATAAAATGTTTCCAGAGATGGGGACAGCATTGATTATCTAGATAACCTATTCCAGCTGCAATTGTGGAAGAAATAACACCCTATGTATTGTCTGGTAATATATAAAAGGAGGCTCTGTATAGCTGTTTTTGGTACTATGTACCTATTCCAAGACCTTCTCATGCCCAAGTATTCCTGTACTTAATTACTCGTCTATTTAAATGTGTTAAATTGAAAATATATAAGAGAAATTATTAAAAGTGTTGTCTATCCTTTTCATTGTGTGTGATTTGTGAGTGATTTTCAAAACTATAAAAATCAACAAGGGTCAAGAATGGAGTATTTTTCAGAATAAAAAAATGACACAACAAAGATAATCTGGCGGAGGGGTTTAACCAAATACAACTGTCCTGCAGATTCTAATCTGATTGTAAGAAGGGCAGACAATAATGGCCTAATAGATTTAAAAAAAACAAAAAAAACATTGGAGACGGTGTGAATGTCTCTTTCCAACTTCATGAAATACAATATAATAGTTGGACTTCATATGCTGTCAGTTTTCTATATTTGTGTGAAAAGCTAAGGACTAGAGCATATCTGTCAATGGGGCAGATGTATTAAGCCTGGAAAAGTGATAAAGTAGTGATAAGTGGAAGATGATAATGCACCAGCCAATCACTTTCTGTCAATTTACATATTGCAGCTGATTGGCTGGTGCGTTATCACGTTGCACTTATCACTTCCACTTCTCCAGGCTTAATACATCTGGCCCAATGTTTGAAACACAAAATGACACAATAGGTTTCGTACAGATCTGCCCAACTACGTGCACATTTGTGACCTTACACCCACTTCCAAATAGGCTATGCCCCTTTTATAGTCAGATATTTTGTGAGGTAGGTTTAATGAGATGTCGCCTCATTAGTTTAGTGTTGGGCCCATGTGACTAAAATCATAATCATACTTTATTTCTGCTTAAAGCAGGGGTGGGGAAGCTCCGGCCCGCGAAGCCGTTTGGTCCGGCCCACCAGCTTGTGTCAGTGAGACACGCTGCCGCTCAGTCCGACGGCAGCGTGTCTCAGCTGTCAGAACAGGGAGGAGAGCGCGGCTGTCGGGCGGGAGCGGCGGCGTGTAGGACTTGAAACCAGCCGCCGGTACGTGAGCCAATCTGAGCTCCGATTGGCTCTCGAACCGGCGGCTGGTTTCAAGTCCTACACGCCGCCGCCCAACATAGCCGCGCTCTCCTCCGTGTCCCGCTGAAAGGAGCGGTAAGCAGCACGGGGGTGGGGGGGGCATCTGTATACCTGGCACTGTGGGGGGCATCTGTATACCTGGCACTGTGGGGGCATCTGTATACCTGGCACTGTGGGGGCATCTGTATACCTGGCACTGTGGGGGCATCTGTATACCTGGCACTGTGGGGGCATCTGTATACCTGGCACTGTGGGGGCATCTGTATACCTGGCACTGTGGGGACATCTGTCTACCTGGCACTGTGGGGGCATTTGTATACCTGGCACTGTGTGGGGGCATCTGTATACCTGGCACTGTATGGGAGCATCTGTATACCTGGCACTGTGTGGGGGCATCTGTATACCTGGCACTGTGGGGGCATCTGTATACCTGGCACTGTGGGGGCATCTGTATACCTGGCACTGTGGGGGCATCTGTATACCTGGCACTGTGGGGGCATCTGTATACCTGGCACTGTGAGGGGCATCTGTATACCTGGCACTGTGAGGGGCATCTGTATACCTGGAACAGTGAGGAGGGGCATTTGTATACCTGGAACTGTGTGGGGCATTTGTATACCTGGCACTGTGAGGGGCATTTGTATACCTGGCACTGTGGGGGCATCTGTATACCTGGCACTGTGGGGGCATCTGTATACCTGGCACTGTGGGGGCATTTGTATACCTGGCACTGTGGGGGGCATTTGTATACCTGGCACTGTGGGGGGCATTTGTATACCTGGCACTGTGGGGGGCATTTGTATACCTGGCACTGTGGGGGGGCATTTGTATACCTGGCACTGTGAGGGGCATTTGTATACCTGGCACTGTGGGGACATCTGTATACCTGGCACTGTGGGGACATCTGTATACCTGGCACTGTGAGGGGCATTTGTATACTTGGCACTGTGGGGGCATCTATACCTGGCACTGTGGGGGCAATTGTGGATCTGGCACCGCACTATTGGGCGCATATGTGTATCACGTCCCATTTTAACTGGCCACACCCATTTTATTGGCGCGCGCACACACACAGTACCTCTAATGGGCAGACCTACTGGGGGTCAGGGTCATTTTTTAAGTTGAGAATTTCTCTGACGTCCTAGTGGATGCTGGGGACTCCGTCAGGACCATGGGGAATAGCGGCTCCGCAGGAGACAGGGCACACAATTTCAAAGTTTGACCACTAGGTGGTGTGTACTGGCTCCTCCCCCCTATGACCCTCCTCCAAGCCTCAGTTAGGTTTTTGTGCCCGTCCGAGCAGGGCACAATCTAGGTGGCTCTCATAAAGAGCTGCTTAGAGTAAAAGTTTTGATAGTTTTATTATTTTCAGTGAGTCCTGCTGGCAACAGGCTCACTGCAACGAGGGACCTAGGGGAGAAGAAGTGAACTCACCTGCGTGCAGGATGGATTTGCTTCTTAGGCTACTGGACACTAGCTCCAGAGGGACGATCACAGGTACAGCCTGGATGGGTCACCGGAGCCGCGCCGCCGACCCCCTTGCAGATGCCGAAGTAAGAAGAGGTCCAGAAACCGGCGGCTGAAGGCTTTTCAGTCTTCATGAGGTAGCGCACAGCACTGCAGCTGTGCGCCATTGCGCTCAGGCACACTTCACACCGGCGGTCACTGAGGGTGCAGGGCGCTGGGGGGGGCGCCCTGGGCAGCAATGTTAATACCTTTCTGGCTAAAAAGAATACATCACATATAGTCCATGAGGCTATATGGATGTTTTTCACCCCTGCCAGGTCTCAGAAAAACCGGGAGAAGAGCCCGCCGGAATAGGGGGCGGGGCCTATCTCCTCAGCACACAGCGCCATTTTCCTACACAGCTCCGCTGCTAGGAAGGCTCCCCTGCACTGCACTACAGAAACAGGGTGAAAAACAGAGAGGGGGGGCATTTTTTGGCGATATTATATATATTTAAGCAGCTATAAGGAAACAACACTTATATAAGGTTGTTCCTATATAATTATAGCGCTTTGGTGTGTGCTGGCAAACTCTCCCTCTGTCTCCCCAAAGGGCTAGTGGGGTCCTGTCTTCTATCAGAGCATTCCCTGTGTGTCTGCTGTGTGTCGGTACGTGTGTGTCGACATGTATGAGGACGATGTTGGTGTGGAGGCGGAGCAATTGCCGGTAATGGTGATGTCACTCCCTAGGGAGTCGACACCGGAATGGATGGCTTTGTTTATGGAATTACGTGATAATGTCAGCACGCTGCAAAAGTCGGTTGACGACATGAGACGACCGGCAAACCAGTTAGTACCTGTACAGGCGTCTCAAACACCGTCAGGGGCTGTAAAACGCCCTTTGCCTCAGTCGGTCGACACAGACCCAGACACGGACACCAAATCTAGTGTCGACGGTGAAGAAACGAACGTATTTTCCAGTAGGGCCACACGTTATATGATCACGGCAATGAAGGAGGCTTTGCATATCTCTGATACTGCAAGTACCACATAAAGGGGTATTATGTGGGGTCTGAAAAAACTACCTGTAGTTTTTCCTGAATCAGAGGAATTGAATGACGTGTGTGATGAAGCGTGGGTTACCCCTAAAAAAAAACAAAAAAAAAAACTGCTAATTTCAAAGAAGTTATTGGCGTTATACCCTTTCCCGCCAGAGGTTAGGGCGCGCTGGGAAACACCCCCTAGGGTGGACAAGGCGCTCACACGTTTATCCAAACAAGTGGCGTTACCGTCTCCTGATACGGCCGCCCTCAAGGATCCAGCTGATAGGAGGCTGGAAAATACTCTAAAAAGTATATACACACACACTGGTGTTATACTGCGACCAGCAATCGCCTCAGCCTGGATGTGCAGTGCTGGGGTGGCTTGGTCGGATTCCCTGACTGAAAATATTGATACCCTGGATAGGGACAGTATTTTATTGACTATAGAGCAATTAAAGGATGCATTCCTTTATATGCGAGATGCACAGAGGGATATCTGCACTCTGGCATCAAGAGTAAGTGCGATGTCCATATCTGCCAGAAGAAGTCTATGGACACGACAGTGGTCAGGCGATGCGGATTCCAAACGGCATATGGAAGTATTGCCGTATAAAGGGGAGGAATTATTTGGGGTCGGTCTATCGGATTTGGTAGCCACGGCAACAGCCGGGAAGTCCACCTTTTTACCTCAAGTCCCCTCCCAGCAGAAAAAGACGCAGTCTTTTCAGCCGCAGTCCTTTTCGTTCCTATAAGAACAAGCGAGCAAAAGGACATTCATATTTGCCCCGAGGCAAAGGAAAGGGTAAGAGACTGCAGCAAGCAGCCCCTTCCCAGGAGCAGAAGTCCTCCCCGGCTTCTGCAAAGGCCTCAGCATGACGCTGGGACCTTACAAGCGGACTCGGGGGCGGTGGGGGGTCGCCTCAAGAATTTCAGCGCACAGTGGGCTCACTCGCAGGTGGACCCCTGGATCCTGCAGGTAGTATCTCAGGGTTACAGGTTGGAATTCGAGAAGTCTCCCCCTCGCCGGTTCCTAAAATCTGCTTTGCCAACGTCTCCCTCAGACAGGGCGACGGTATTGGAAGCCATTCACAAGCTGTATTCCCAGCAGGTGATAATCAAGGTACCCCTTCTACAACAGGGAAAGGGGTATTACTCCACGCTATTTGTGGTACCGAAGCCGGACGGCTCGCTAAGACCTATTCTAAATCTGAAATCTCTGAACCTGTACATACAAAAATTCAAGTTCAAGATGGAGTCACTCAGAGCAGTGATAGCGAATCTGGAAGAAGGGGATTTTATGGTGTCCTTGGACATCAAGGATGCTTACCTTCATGTCCCAATTTGCCCTTCACACCAAGGGTACCTCAGGTTCGTGGTACAAAACTGTCATTATCAGTTTCAGACGCTGCCGTTTGGATTGTCCACGGCACCCAGGGTCTTTACCAAGGTAATGGCCGAAATGATGATCCTTCTTCGAAGTGAAGGCGTATTAATTATCCCTTACTTGGACGATCTCCTGATAAGGGCAAGATCCAGAGAACAGCTGGAGGTCGGAGTAGCACTAACTCAAGTAGTGCTCCAACAGCACGGGTGGATTCTGAATTTTCCAAAATCCCAACTGATCCCGACGACACGTCTGCTGTTCCTAGGGATGATTCTGGACACTGTTCAGAAAAAGGTATTTCTTCCGGAGGAGAAAGCCAGGGAGTTATCCGAACTCGTCAGGAACCTCCTAAAACCAGGGACAGTGTCTGTGCATCAATGCACAAGAGTCCTGGGAAAAATGGTGGCTTCTTACGAAGCGATTCCATTCGGCAGATTCCATGCACGAATTTTTCAGTGGGATCTGCTAGACAAATGGTCCGGATCGCATCTGCAGATGCATCAGCGGATAAAATTGTCGACAAGGACAAGGGTCTCTCTGCTATGGTGGTTGCAGAGTGCTCATCTGTTGGAGGGCCGCAGATTCGGCATACAGAACTGGGTCCTAGTGACCACGGATGCCAGCCTGAGAGGCTGGGGAGCGGTCACACAAGGAAGAAACTTCCAGGGCGTGTGGTCAAGCCTGGAAACGTCTCTTCACATAAATATACTGGAACTAAGAGCAATCTACAATGCTCTAAGCCTGGCAAAACCTCTGCTTCAGGGTCAGCCGGTGTTGATCCAGTCGGACAACATCACGACAGTCGCCCACGTAAACAGACAGGGCGGCACAAGAAGCAGGAGGGCAATGGCAGAAGCTGCAAGGATTCTTCGCTGGGCGGAAAATCATGTGATAGCACTGTCAGCAGTGTTCATCCCGGGAGTGGACAACTGGGAAGCAGACTTCCTCAGCAGACACGATCTTCACCCGGGAGAGTGGGGACTTCATCCAGAAGTCTTCCACATGATTGTAGTCCATTAGAAAGACCAATGGTGGGCATGATGGCGTCCCGCCTCAACAAAAAACTGGACAGGTATTGCGCCAGGTCAAGAGACCCTCAGGCAATAGCTGTGGACGCTCTGGTAACACCATGGGTGTACCAGTCAGTGTATGTGTTCCCTCCTCTGCCTCTCATACCCAAGGTACTGAGAATTATACGGCAAAGGGGAGTAAGAACGATACTAGTGGCTCCGGACTGGCCAAGAAGGACTTGGTACCCGGAACTTCAGGAGATGCTCACGGAAGATCCGTGGCCTCTACCTCTAAGAAGGGATCTGCTTCAGCAGGGACCGTGTCTATTCCAAGACTTACCGCGGCTGCGTTTGACGGCATGGCGGTTGAACGCCGGATCCTAAGGGAAAAAGGCATTCCGGAAGAGGTCATCCCTACCCTGGTCAAAGCCAGGAAGGAGGTGACTGCACAACATTATCACCGCATTTGGAGAAAATATGTTGCATGGTGTGAGGCCAGGAAGGCCCCGACAGAGTACTACATATACAGCCCCCGGTTGTGCCCCCAGTGGCACCGTGGGATCTCAATGTAGTTTTGGATTTTCTCAAATCCCATTGGTTTGAGCCACTCAAATCGGAAGATTTGAAATATCTTACATGGAAAGTAACCATGCTACTGGCCCTGGCTTCAGCCAGGAGAGTGTCGGAATTGACGGCTTTATCGTATAAAAGCCCATATCTGATTTTCCATTCGGACAGGGCAGAATTGAGGACGCGTCCTCATTTTCTGCCTAAGGTGGTATCAGCGTTTCACCTGAACCAGCCTATTGTGGTGCCTGCGGCTACTAGCGATTTGGAGGATTCCAAGTTGCTGGACGTTGTCAGAGCATTGAAAATATATATTTCAAGGACGGTTGGAGTCAGAAAATCTGACTCGCTGTTTATACTGTATGCACCCAACAAGCTGGGTGCTCCTGCTTCTAAGCAGACGATTGCTCGTTGGATTTGTAGCACAATTCAACTGGCACATTCTGTGGCAGGCCTGCCACAGCCTAAATCTGTCAATGCCCACTCCACAAGGAAGGTGGGCTCATCTTGGGCGGCTGCCCGAGGGGTCTCGGCATTACAACTCTGCCGAGCAGCTACGTGGTCAGGGGAGAACACGTTTGTAAAATTCTACAAATTTGATACCCTGGCTAAGGAGGACCTGGAGTTCTCTCATTCGGTGCTGCAGAGTCATCCGCACTCTCCCGCCCGTTTGGGAGCTTTGGTATAATCCCCATGGTCCTGACGGAGTCCCCAGCATCCACTAGGACGTCAGAGAAAATAAGAATTTACTCACCGGTAATTCTATTTCTCGTAGTCCGTAGTGGATGCTGGGCGCCCATCCCAAGTGCGGATTGTCTGCAATACTTGTACATAGTTATTGTTACAAAAAAAATCGGGTTGTTTATTGTTGTGAGCCATCTTTTCAGAGGCTCCTACGTTATCATACTGTTAACTGGGTTCAGATCACAAGTTGTACGGTGTGATTGGTGTGGCTGGTATGAGTCTTACCCGGGATTCAAAATCCTTCCTTATTGTGTACGCTCGTCCGGGCACAGTATCCTAACTGAGGCTTGGAGGAGGGTCATAGGGGGAGGAGCCAGTACACACTACCTAGTGGTCAAACTTTAAAATTTTGTGCCCTGTCTCCTGCGGAGCCGCTATTCCCCATGGTCCTGACGGAGTCCCCAGCATCCACTACGGACTACGAGAAATAGAATTACCGGTGAGTAAATTCTTATTTTTTGTATGGCCCCCGAAGGATTTTATAAATATCCAAATGGCCCTCGGTAGAAAAAAGGTTCCCCACCCCTGGCTTAAAGGAACATACAATGAAATAGTGAGAGGCTGTGCTCCACATAACTTGTGGCCTATATGATGTCCAAATCCACCATAATTTGATAAGGAACATGTCACTGCTACTTTGTGTTGCTCTGTTAACATTGTTTTTATTAACTACAGTATGTTGAAAAAAATGACTTGTGAGCATAGTTACATTATTACAGTGTACGTACATGGTCAAGTCACATTATTATGACCACCTCCTACATTTGACGGCAGCACGTAGCCCATGAAGTACGTCACGTGTCATACACTGGCTCTGTGGGTATATTTGGTGTGCGGTAGTCTGTCTGCACACATCACACATTGCTGTCATGGGTAAAAGGGGCCATTTATCAGAGCTGCAAAAAGAGATGATTATCTACTTTCGCGCCAAGGGTGGCAGAATTTCTGAAACAGCGCAGTTTGTGAACTGTGGGTAGACAGCTAAATTTGTTTGGTAATGTAAGCATATGTGTTGTCATCACCTGGGATTCGTAAAGTGTTACAGAATGCATAGTAAGGTACAGCAATAGTTACAGCTGGACTAGATAAATAATCAAGGTGGTGTTGAAGTAGTTGCCCAATTTTTAGGTGAGTAGTTCTCTGGAGTGCATTGTAGTTAAAGCTACTTTACCACCTATCACTAATATGCTCCATCCCCTTCCTGGAAGCCCACGGGCTGTTCCATGCCATTGGGTTTCCTGGGGCTCTGTGGTCTCAAAGACTTGGCTGCATGATGAAGCCAAGGGGTGGAGGGGGTTGAGAAAGGGAGGAATACAGAAACAGCAACCAGTTTGGTACCCCCTCCCCAATAGCCACCAAAAGCAGTATTAACGTGGAAAACAAAAACATTAGGGTTAGACACCACCAGAGGGAGGATATGTGTAGACACTAAGGGGGGTGAGTTAGGCTGCGGGGAGTGGTGGTGGGGGTAAGTATAGGCACCACAGGGAGGAAGGTTAGGCTGCAGGAAGGTAGGGAGAGAGGGGATAGCATACTTACCTCGCCCCTGTCTGGATTTTAAAGTTCGGGATGCTGGCGCAGGTCATACATACTGACCCAACATATATTTCTATAAACAATATATGAGTAATCTCTTACATTAGCCTAAGCAGAATTTTTCTTTTCATGAGAAAATAGTATTTGAATTATAACCAGGTTTGGTAGAAACACTGAATAAATGAGTTTTAAGCAGAAAACAGGATTTTGATACCTACCGGTAAATCCTTTTCTCCTAGTCCGTATAGGATGCTGGGGTCCACTTCATGACCATGGGGTATAGACTGTTCCGCAGGAGCCATGGGCACTTTAAGACTTTTCAATGGGTGTGAACGGGCTCCTCCATCTATGCCCCTCCTCCAGACCTCAGTTATAGGAACTGTGCCCAGGGAGACGGACATTTAGAGGAAAGGATTTACTTTAAACTAGTGGTGAGATACATACCAGCTCACACCTCAACCATGCCGCACAACATGGCATTCAACAGAACACACGCCAACAGGCTTCCTGAGGAAGCTGGAATATCTAAACCAGCGAAACGCGTTGGGCTTCATTTCTATTTGGACACTCAATACCACTATCTCCACTGGCTCCACGGATACTCTGGTATATACCACTTGGGACATCTTTATCAGCAGAATCCACCTTCTGGACCCAATCCTCCATGCTAAAGAGGACATACTTGATCCAGCCATACACCAGGTGGACATTACCTGCTTTCAGAACACTGGTAAATACCTCACATCTGCAAAATATCGGATTTATGCTACTAACCGATTAGTGATGGACATTTCCATGTGATTATAGTCCCCTTGAGTACGATTACAGCCAAATGTGGATTTACAAGCAATAAGATATTGTGGTTTAAATCATTGAGTGTTCCATTCACTTTTATTTATTTATTTATTTTTTAATTAATTTTTTTACTTTGGATATATATGTGAAATAAATATGATTATATAAATTATAAGCCTTTTGAGATATAGATTGCTTTTTATTTTATATATATATTTTTTAATATTTATAATTTTTGATCAGCCAGCGCTGGTAATCCCCCCCTTCTTTTGTCTTGCTATTTGCACTACCAGGGGACTTACCATCCCCCTACCAGCTGCTATTGATAGCGCACCCACCCTTCTCCCCTTTTTTATAACATGAACCAATTACAGCAACATGCTGAAACTAATATAACACAACTTGTGTAACTCTAATAAAACTGCAGGTAAAGTACGCACTGGGTCGGGTACCCAGCATCCTCTACGGACTAGGAGAAAAGGATTTACCGGTAGATAACAAAATCCTGTTTTCTCGTACGTCCTAGAGGATGCTGGGGTCCACTTCATGACCATGGCGTTTATACCAAAGCTCCAGTACGGGCGGGAGAGTGCGGATGACCCTGCAGCACCGATTGACCGAACTTGAGGTCTTCATCGGCAGAGGTGTCAAACTTGTAGAATTTAGCAAATGTGTTTGACCCCGACCAAGTAGCTGCTCGGCATTGCAATGCCGAGACCCCCCGGGCAGCCGCCCAGGATGAGCCCACCTTCCTAGTGAATGGGCCTTCACCGACGTCGGTAACGGCAATCCAGCCGTAGTATGAGCGTGCTGAATCATACTTCTGATCCAACGCGCAATAGTCTGCTTGGAAGCAGGACACCCAATCTTGTTGGGAGCATACAGGACAAACAAAGACTCTGTTTTCCGTATTCGAGCTGTTCTAGCGACATAAATCTTCAAAGCCCTAACCACATCTAGAGACTTTGACTCGGTGAACGTGTCAGTAACTACTGGCACCACAATAGGTTGGTTTATGTGGAAAGATGAAACCACCTTCGGAAGAAAATGTTGACGAGTCCTCAACTCTGCCCTATCTTCATGGAAGATCAGGTAAGGGCTCTTGTGAGACAAGGCCCCCAATTCAGACACCCGCCTCATGGATGCCAATACCAAAAGCATCACCACTTTCCAAGTGAGAAACTTCAACTCTATCTTTTGTAGAGGCTCAAACCAATCTGATTGAAGGAACTGCAACACCACGTTAAGGTCCCATGGTGCCACTGGAGGCACAAATGGAGGCTGGATGTGCAAAACCCCTTTCACGAAGGTCTGAACCTCTGGAAGAGAGGCCAATTGTTTTTGGAAGAACAGACCAGGCCGAAATCTGGACCTTGATTGATCCCAATCGTAGGCCCGCCTCCACACCAGCCTGCAGAAAATGGAGAAAACGTCCAAACTCAAACTCTTCCGTAGGAGCCTTCTTGGATTCACACCAAGACACATATTTTCTCCAAATACGGTGGTAATGTTTCGACATTACTCCTTTCCTGGCCTGAATAAGGGTGCGGATGACTTCCTTGGGAACACCCTTTCGGGCTAGGATCCGGTGCTCAACAGCCATGCCGTCAAACGTAGCCACGGTAAGTCTTGATACACGCACGGCCCCTGCTGCAGCAGGTCCTCGCGAAGAGGAAGAGGCCAAGGATCTTCTATGAGCAACTCCTGAAGATCTGAGTACCAAGCCCTCCTTGGCCAGTCTGGGGCAATGAAGATTGCTCGAACTCTTGTTCTTCTTATGATCCTGAGCACTTTTGGGATCAGCGGAAGTGGAGTGAAGACATACACCGACCGTAACACCCACTGGGCCACCAGCGCATCCACTGCTATTGCTTGAGGGTCTCTCGACCTGGAACAATATTTCTGAAGCTTCTTGTTGAGACAAGATGCCATCATATCTACTTGAGGAACTCCCCAAAGACTTGTCACCTGTGTGAAGACTTCTTGGTGTAGGCCCCACTCTCCTGGATGGAGATCGTGTCTGCTGAGGAAGTCTGCTTCCCAGTTGTCTACTCCCGGAATGAAAATTGCTGACAGAGCCTTTACATGTCTTTCTGCCCTGAGGAGGATCTTAGTCACCTCTGCCATTGCCGCTCTGCTTTTCGTTCCGCCCTGCCTGTTTATGTACGCGACTGCTGTTACATTGTCCGACTGGATCTGCACGGGATGATCTTGAAGAAGATGTACCGCTTGTTGAAGGCCGTTGTAAATGGCTCTCAATTCCAGCACGTTTTATGTGAAGGCAGGCTTCCTGACTTGACCATTTTCCCTAGAAGCTTTCTCCCTGAGTGACAGCTCCCCAGCCTCGGATGACTTGCATCCGTGTTTACCAGGAGCCAGTCCTGAATCCTGAACCTGCGTCCCTCTAGTAGGTGAGAACTGTGTAGCCACCACAGGAGCGAAATCCTGGCTTTTGACGACAGGATTATCTTCCGGTGCATGTGTAGGTGGGATCCCGACCACTTGTCTAACAGGTCCCACTGGAATACCCTGGCATGGAACCTGCCAAACTGTATGGCCTCGTAGGCTGCCACCATCTTCCCCAACAACCGAATGCACTGATGGATTGACATACTCGATGGTTTCAATATTTGTTTTACCATTTTCTGTATTTCCAGAGCCTTTTCCACCGGAAGAAATACTCTGAACTTCTGTGTCCAGAATCATCCCGAGAAAAGACAATCTTGTCGTCGGTTCCAACTGTGACTTTGGATAATTTATGATCCGTGTTGTTGGAGTATTGACAGGGACAGTGTGATGTTTTGTAACAACTGCTACCTGGATCTTGCCTTTATCAGGAGATCGTCTAGATAAGGAATTATATTGACTCCTTTTTGACGCAGGAGAACCATCATCACCTTGGTGAATACCCTCGGTGACGTGGAGAGACTGAAAGGTAACGTCTGGAATTGGTAATGGCAATCCTGAACCGCGAATCTCAGATAAGCCTGGTGAGGAGGATAAATGGGAACATGCAGGTAAGCATCTTTTATGTCTACAGACACCATGTAGTCCCCCCTCCTCCAGACTGGAAATCACTGCCCTCAGTGATTTCCATTTTGAACTTGAATCGTTTCAAGTAGAGATTCAGATTTTCTGGTTTAGGATCGGTCTGACCAAGCCGTCCGACTTCGGAACTACAAAAAGGCTTGAATAAAACCCCTGCCCTTGTTCTGACAAAGGTACCAGGACTATGACCTGATCCTGACAATTTTTGGATTGCCGCTGTTACTGCTTCCCTTTCTGGAAGAGAAGCTGGCAAGGTCGATTTGAAAAATCGGCATGGGGGAACGTCTTGAAACTCCAGCTTGTATCCCTGGGACACTATTTGCAACACCCAGGGATCCAGGCCAGACAGAATCCAACTTTGGCTGAACAGTTTGAGACGTGCCCCCACCCGAGCGGCCTCCCGCAAATGAGCCCCAGCGTCATGCTGAAGATTTGGCAGAAGTAGGGGTAGACTTCTGCTCCTGGGAACCTGAAGCTGCTGTGGACTTCTTTCCCTTTCCCCTACCCGCAAAGAAGGGGGAACCTCTCGCTTTTTTGTATTTATTGGGCCGAAAGGACTGCATGTACGGGTGATATGTATTTTTTGCCGGTGCAGGCGCAAAGGGCAAAAATGTCGACTTACCTGCGGTAGCCGCCGAGACTAACGCATCCAGTCCATCGCCAAATAAGGCCTCACCTTTATATGGGAGAGCCTCCATATTTCTTTTGGAATCTGCATTCGCGTTCCACTGGCGAATCCACAACGCCTGCCGAGCCGATACTGCCATGGTAGCGGCTTGTGAACTCGAGTCCAATATCTTTCATTGCTTCTAGCATGTATGCGGCAGCGTCTTTGATATTTCCTAACTTAAGGAGTATCTCATCTTTATCAATCGTGTCAATTTCTGATGACACGCTTTCTGACCTGTGAATGCCAAATTGCTTTCTCACAAATATTTAAAATGCCCGCTCTAATAAATATTGTAAACGCCTGCACATCTTATTACCATGTGCCATGAATGTGCGCTATATATATAGCAAAACATTGCATCCCATAAGAGAAAAAAATACACCCACACATTATCTGAGTTCCAAAGCTCATTGATGTGTATATATATTTGTTATTGAAAAGGATATGGATTCAATATATATTACAATGTACAGTATACCTATAATTACATGATTACAACTCGCACAGTAAGCAGTTAAAACATACAGTTACAGGCCAGCGATACAGTTACCATATCTTTCAATGTATCCTCCTCTTAATATCTCTCTCAGCAAATAAATACAGGAACTGATCTGGCAATAGCTCCATCATCGTCTAGTCCAAAACAGCAACTGACTCCTGTGTGATCAGCAATGTGTTATCTAGTTTGGGGGAGGGAACTTATTCATTCATGATGAGTCACTAGTCTCTTTGTATATGCTAAACAGGTTCAGCCAAATCAGTCATCAAAAGGGGCTGGCCTGAGTTTCCTGTCCACTACCTGTTTGAAGTATCTATTTTTCTAATAAAAGTGATTTTAGCTTTTATACATTTAATCATCACTATTTGTTGCAATGTCCTACAACTTAATAACAAGTATCAAATGAATCTACACATTAATCTGCTTGCTTTAATACCAAATATGACAGGTATATCTGGCTTCGTTCCCATAATACACATACATGACATTACTTCATTATATATAATTTTAAATCATCATGATGTCTGGCGCTTGATATTATAGTTATGTACTGTATGAAATAAGTGTCGAATCCATCTCTGTGGCATGTCCGTGTAAATGCGTGTGTTACCATATATTGCTGTGCTCGCTGCGCGTATTTGCAAGTATAGCGACTCATAATGTGTGTAGTTTGTATGTTCTTTCTATGTAATATTTTTGACTTCGACAGTCCACCCTGTGGCAGCAAACAATAACTGCCATCAATTATTTACATAAGAAAAAAATATTTCATACAATAATCGGTGACCTAGACACAAGTATGTATTTATTTTGCAAATCAGACACTTGACTATACTTGGGGAAGACAGGGAGGAGGACGAGACATCCTCTATATGCACTTGGCGGTCACGGGACCACTGGTTGGGTGTGGGACAACATTCAACCTTTAGAGTATGCTGGGACAGTGCTTTGGCTTATAATGTCTGATTTGTGACGAACATTTCACACATACATGTACCTACGTCTTTGTACACTGATGTTTGGATTTGATTGAGGTTCTGCTGGGTAGATGAAGAAGACGCAAACAAATCGTGACAGTGACATAAAATTTTCATGATCTACATATTCCTATCATTTTCTGAACATTGTTTCCATTTCTGGAACGTATGCTAGGTCTGTTTAATATTTGAACGAGGGTTATTAGTAGTGTCCTTCCTAAATAATATAAACCTTCAGAGTTCGGGGGAGAGCCACTCATAAACCTTTCTTCCACATATATTAATGAGCTCTTTATCTGCAATGTGGGAATATCCATTGTCTGATTGTTCCTGATTACCTCTGAACTCAATAACTACTAGACCTTTGATTTTTCTCTGACTTTAACAAACTGATCAGCTAATCCTGGGATTCTATAAGGAAATAACTCCTTCCTCCAGAACCAGTTCCAGTCCCACACTCGACTCCTCATACAAAAACCTCACATAAATAGAATATCCTGAAAACAAATGTTGGTCAGCGGGAAAGAGAGAAAAGAGAAATAGAACAAAACAACTCTTGTTCATAACAAATAAATTACAATGACTGGTCTTTCTGCAATCCTTTGGTACGCTCAGGTAGTGTTCAACAGTGCCGCCTCTCAGTCTTCACGGAACAGAGTCTCTGATGATACTTTTGCGATCTCACTCCATTTATGAGTTCCTTCCGGACTACCGACTTTCCTGCAATGGGAATCGTGGACCCAAGTCTCTCTCTCGGCTACTTTCACTCGGATAGTGCTGTCAACAAAACTTGGTATGGTCCTTCCCACCTGTCTATTAGGCAATCTGTGCGTAAGAACAATCACACAGTCTCTTGGTTTACAATCAAGACAGCATTTGGCATACCCGCAATCAACAGTTTCGAGTTCTTTTGTCAAGTTCTCAAATGCTGGCTCATCTCAATAAGGTACTGTACCGTCACCTCATTGGTGTATTTCTGATCATTGTGCGGATCAATCATGACATGAGGTTATCTTCCAAAAACAACCCAAAAAGACACAAATACCAAAACAAAAACAAATTTCGAAGAGGGTGATTCGTTGAGTGAAGATCTGGGAGTGGTTCCGATGCTACATAATACTAGTGGCAGTATCTATGATCACAATAGTACAATTTCAAGCTTTGCTCCTACTTCTAGGGGTACCATTATCTACACACAAATTTCTGCGCAATTTTTCTTTGCGGTAAACACAGCAGCATCCGTGGCGGCAGGAAATGCCTCTACCCAGTTTGAGAAAACATCCGTGCACACCAATACATAACAATAATTCCTAAAGGGTGTTAACTGTACGAAGTCGATTTGTATTTCCTGAAAAGATCCGTCTGCAGGAGGGATATGGGATGGCTCTGTTGGTATTGCTTTGCCAATATTCTTCCTCAAGCAAGCAAGATAGGTCATTGCTCTCTTACCTGCATGAGAATAGAATCCTGGCGCACATCAGTAGGCTCTCATCAGCCTGCACATACCCTCTTTGCCTAGATGAGTCAGACCGTGTGCCACCTCAGCTAGACTTGGAAGGTATGCTCTGGGGGCTACTGGCTTACCGTGTCCACCTGTCCACAGTCCTGAGGACTCCTGGCCATACCCCTTTGTCCTCCAGACTGCCTTTTCCTGTAGGGAACACAAATTTTTCATTTTAATTTAATATTGTGTGTTTGCAATGTAGAGTACCATGAGCATAACTCAAAAAAAAAGAAAAAAGAAACCTCTCTAGAGGAGAGAAGGAAGAAGAAAATGAAAAAGAAAATGTCAGGTTTGCCATTCACCAACAGGCATATCAGAGTCTATATAAAATTTCCCTTCACCAGTATTCCCATTCTCCACCCTTTGTGCATGACAAGGCACACTGCAGTAATACTGGTGTTATCGTGCTGTTGAGATATACTGGGTTTGGGCAGAACTCTGAAGGACCTAGGCATGTGGAGTTTGAACTGTAATTGGGTCCATGTAATGTACCACCCTGTGTGAACGCAAAAGAAGAAGAGGAAAACTGTAGAGAAACAGAATAGAGGTTGGTGACAGATGAGTTTGTAGAGGTGAAGAAGATTTTATAAAAATTTGACAACTGGATTGGGCACTACGGGGAAGTGATTCTCTACTTGGTCTACTCCCCTTAAAAAAAAATTCTGTGTTTGTTGTATTGCTATTGGGACTATCCCAGCCATCAATCCAGTGTCCTGTCCATCCTAAATTCATAGGGAACCCGGTATCTGTGAGATAATTTCTTCTACCTGTGATGGACATGCATCTAGAACAGTAGAATGCGACATTAGTCTTCGTGGGTGTCTAACATACTTTGTACTTCCTGAGCGGGAGCACAGTATATGTATATCATATCTAACAAAATTAAGTTAATCAGGGGCCATTTCTGCTAGGAAAAAGAAGCAAAAGTTTAGAGGCCCCATCTTAACCCCAGCAAGTTTTGTCAAAGGGTAATGTTGCATTTATTTTGTTCATCCCATTAGCCGAATCTGTGTTTTCTATATGGCTTATGATTCCTTACTATATGTCCCTTGGTCCCGTCTATGTGTTTAATAATGTGGCTTGTGTTTTCTGTCTAGGGGATCTATATTGACTATGTGTCCTACTACTCCTACAATCTCTGGCAAAATGCCCTTCCTTCCTACAAGTGTAACATATTATTGACCATTAGGGATCTGGGGTTTGGACTGATGGGTCCTTCCTGTATGTGCCAGTATACTTACCGTCCTCAACCTCTCCACCTGTTGTTCTCTGCGCCTAGCACTATTCTTGTGATGTTCAATAGCACACTATCTAAGATTAGCTACTGTGACCCCTTTCCAATTTTGCAAAGAAGTCTGCACCCTGACACTCAATGCCTTATTGAGCCCGTCCATTTGCACAGAGACAGCCACCTCCCATTTACCGAATTAGTGTTTACCAGTGGTCTTATCCAGATGCAGAGTTTTCTATTACTGCAAGAGACAAAAAAAAAAAAAAAAAAGCTTCTAGGTCATGCGAAGTATTCATTCAATCCTTCTCAACCCGTATTAAGGGTCTGTACATGGTCCAACAAACATTTCCGAACTCATCTTGACTAGGGGCATTATTAGGAATGAATACTTCTTATATGGTAACTGAAAGAAATACCCTGGGGTTACCTTGTCTCTGTCCGCTTTCCTACTGGCAAATACTGTACTAATGTGCGGACAGGTTTTTTCTCCATTTCTGACTTTCTTGATTTTTTTGTTTTTGTTTTACTATATATGTACATGAATGATACCATACTTACCTGTTCCACTGGTCTCAGCCACTTCCCCCACAGGCTACTGCTCTTCTTTTACCGGTTGGATACTCCTCTGGGTACATGAGAAATGGCTGAAAACAATCAGGTCACCTTCTCCTAAATAAAACTTCAACATTCATTAGTACATATATAGGTTACAGTCATATTTTTTATATTTTTATTATTTTCTATAGTTTGTATGCTGGCCGTAACTGCTTCCACATCTACATAAGGCGGTGTACTTGCATTCTCTTTTTTTTCTTCCTACTTGTTTATTGTTGCTACAAGTTCAAACAGTTCTTATATTTCCATTCTTGTCTTATATGACTTTGGTTAGACATACCACCTGCAATACCTTAGGATCAAACTCCCCAACCCCTCTTGCTGCCACAGGTTTAAACACTTTGTATGTCTGACCCTTTGTTTTTTGGATTTTATCAGACATATCCTTATCCTTAAGTTCTGCAATACCTCTGGTTCAAAGCTGGCCACCCTAGGGAATGGTACCCTATCTTTGTCAGTCATACATACTCATTCAGACAAAAAGTTTTCAGTGTGTGGACCATATTTTACCACACATAACAAACCTCGCTGACCCCTTGGGCCGCGGCTCTTCAACCTGAACCCTGGCTACCATACGTCCACCGCTTGTGCAACTGGATCCCATCGCAGACTTTTTCCTTTTACGCAATCCCCAATGCACGACACGGATAGACAGTGAAAGTTCTCAGAGCGCTTTCACCCACTCCTTCTCCGCTGAGTACCACGACTCACTCCAATAGTGAACACCGTGTACCCAGTGAGGCCCTATTGGTTTCTTTTTACTGGAAGTCTTAGGAGTGACTTACCTTTTCCAGTAAATATCTGCCGCTGGAGATTTTCCTGAGAGAGACCAGCGAAAACTCCCTATACACAAATCACGCTTGCGTATGCTCTATACAGCGCTAATGATACCGCGATTCTACGCAAAAAGCACGTAAAAGGTATCAAGTTGCGCTATCGCACCCACAAACGTGCGGTCCAATCGCACAGCGTATAGGTACTTGTTACCTATCTGCCGTACAACCACGGGTCAATGTACAAACTGTGACCCTCAGCTCGGAGCGTAACAAAAAAACTTTATACTTCAATACTACACAATGCACAATTCCCTATTACGCTCCTCTGCAAATCTCCTCACGATTTGGTATTAAACCTTATACTAACGTGAGTCAGCCACCTCACGCCACCAAGCCTCCACTTACTTGATGTACCACACTACGGGATCCCGAATTCCCTGGGTTCAATATCCACTCACTCCTACGTTCGCTCACTCAAATACACTTTGTTTTTTTTTCTGTACAGAAAATTTTAATTCATTCAGATAGGCAGCTTTACCCCCAGAGGCAATACAGTTTATAAACTAAATTTAGAGTAACCTGCTTTTGAAATTGGATAGTTATGTGCTATTGTATTAAAGGTCTACTATCCCACCTTTGAACTAAACGACACTATTGTGTAATTTGTACTTAGCGCCCGCATTCTTGCGCACTTTGCGTAAACACGCGACCGTGCGTGTCTTACGCTGCGTGCGCTGTCCTTTACTTTGTCCGAGACACGTGTACAAAACCCTGCGTCCGCAATAAAACAAATCACACAGCTCTATAAATGTGAACAATACTACTTACTATTGCCCACTAGACACAACTTGTTCTGTATAAACTTTTATGCAGACCTGCGTTTGTGTCTTTACACTTACTTCCTTAAAATACTGTTATTTCAAATTTACCTATATAGCAACAAATGTATCCTGTATCCTATTTCACACAGATCTATAATGACTCTAGCAATAATTAATAATTTAAATTATATGATTCAGATTGGATAGCTATCTTGCAGAACATACACTGATATAAATATACACATAATTATAATAATATTATATATATGTACCATTCACTGGTCTCCTATGAGACACCTTACCTCTTATTTGCATATCAAAGCTATGTGCTTTTCCACTGCTAAAAAAAAGCAGTTACACAGGTTAATTTGCATTTCAATGGCTATCCTATAGCAAGCAGATTCTACAAGTCTTGGAAGGAAAAAGAGAAAAAAAACCCAAAACCCTTTCTTTCCTTTTTCTGTGTGCAATTTGTTTTACACCAAGCCAAGCATTTATCTCACCATTTACTCTCACTAGGCCCAACTGAAACTATTTGTAATTGACTATGGCATGGGTTAAATAAATGCATTGGTAACTCCTAAATGGTGTTTGATGTGACCAAGGGAACTGATTATTCTGAGCAGAGTGAAAATCAGCTTTTTAGAAAATGACCTTCCTAAAATGGCCACTGCTCCTCCCCTTCCACATCCATGAGGTTTATACAAAATGGTGGACAGGCCATGTGGTTAGTCCAAAATGGAGGACAGACCATGCGGCTTCTTATGTCACAAAGAAATCACAGATTATACAAGCACCTGAAGTTATTTTAGGCCTGACTTAAAAAAAAAAAAAAAAAAAAAACTATATCAAGGCTATGCAGCAACATTTAAATGTACTTTTAAACCTACTTAACAGATAAACAATCCAATCTGAATCAAACACAATATGACTTATTTGAACTTTGTTTTGCAACAATAAAAATACATTTTAGCATCTTAAATATTATGAGAAACGCATTGTCCCTTGAAATTTCATCATTGGCTTACTGATAACACAACAATACACGTGGATGTTATTCATCAGCGTCGCGATGCGTCCATCGGAGCCGGACGATCACAGCCGCGTTTGTAATGTACAGTGCATCATTAAGACCCTGATATTGCGGACCAGTCCCCATCTGTGAATGCCAAATTACTTTCTCACAAATATTTAAAATGCCTGCTCTAATATATATTGTAAACACCTGCACATCTTATTACCATGTGCCATGAATGTGCGCTATATATATAGCAAAACACTGCATCCCATAAGAGAAAACAATACACCCACACATTATCTGAGTTCCAAAGCTCATTGATGTATATATTTGTTATTAAAAAGGATATGGATTCAATATATATTACAATGTACAGTATTCCTATAATTACATGATTACAACTCACACAGTAAGCAGTTAAAACATACAGTTACAGGCCAGCGATACAATTACCATATCTTTCAATGCATCCTCCTCTTAATATCTCTCTCTCTCAGCAAATAAATACAGGAACTGATCTGGCAATAGCTCCATCATCGTCTAGTCCAAAACAGCAACTGACTCCTGTGTGATCAGCAATGTGTTATCTAGTTTGGGGGAGGGAACTTATTCAGTCATGATGAGTCACTAGTCTCTTTGTATATGCTAAACAGGTTCAGCCAAATCAGACATCAAAAGGGGCTGGCCTGAGTTTCCTGTCCACTACCTGTTTGGAATATCTATTGTTCTAATAAAAGTGATTTTAGCTTTTATACATTTAATCATAACTATTTATTGCAATGTCCTACAACTTAATAACAAGTATCAAATTAATCTACACATTAATCTGCTTGCTTTAATACCAAATATGACAGGTGTATCTGGCTTCGTTCCCCTAATACACATACATGACATTACTTCATTATATATAATTTAAAATCATCATGATGTCTGGCGCTTGATATTATTATAGTTATGTACTGTGTAAAATAAGTGTCGAATCCATCTCTGTGGCATGTCCGTGTAAATGCGTGTGTTACCATATATTGCTGTGCTCGCTGCGCGTATTTGCAAGTATAGCGACTCATAATGTGTGTAGTTTGTATGTTCTTTCTATGTAATATTTTTGACTTCGACAGACCATTTTTCAATAGCGCGACTCACCCACGCGCAAGCAATTGTGGGCCTGAGCAGCGTACCATTGGCAACATAAATGGATTTCAATGTAGTTTCCATCTTTCGGTCTGCCGGCTCTTTTAGTGAAGCCGTGCCAGGTGCAGGGAGAATTACCTTCTTTGTCAACCTGGACGGTGCACTGTCTAACACAGGGGGTGACTCCCATTTTTTCCTGTCTTCCACTGGGAAAGGATAAGCTATCTGAATTCTCTTGGGAATACGAAATTTATTTTCGGGATTCACCCACATCCCTTCAAAGAGTGTATTAAGCTCGTGGGAAGGAGGGAAAGTGACCGTAGATTTCTTTTCTTTATAGAAATAAGCCTTCTCCTGAGGTACAGGAGTGGCTTCCGTGACTTCCAGAACTTCCCTTATAGCCACAATAATATATTGTATATTTTTTGCCAATTTATGATCTATTTCTCTGGAGTCACTATCGTCAACACAAGAATCAGTGTCCGTATCAGTATTCCCAATATTCGCAAATGGTCTCTTATGTGACCCAGAGGGGCCGCCTACAGATGGAAGAACAGAGCCCTGAAAAATCACATCCTCCACAGATTTTCTCCAGCACTCAGCATGAGATTCAGACTTATCTAATCTCCTATTGATATGATGCATACTATAACGTATTTCTTTCACCCATGCAGGCTCTTGGTGTGCCGACAGCGCCACCACATTACACTTCTGTGTCCCTAAAATGGCTTCCTCCGGGGAGGAACTCCCTGCCTCTGACATGTCTTACACACGTGTACAACACACACACAGACACACTGGGACTTATAGGGGACAGACCCACAGTAAAATATGTCAGAGGGACACAGTTTAGGAGCAGCAAATTCACAACCCCAGCGCCAGTATCTAATGCCTGTGAACACAGAATGCCCACTGACATGTAGCGCTTTTTACACAGTAAAACACACTTGTAAAGCACCAAATTCGCTTGTGCCCCCCCCCTATTTTGCACCCTGATACTTGTAGTCAGAAGTGAAGGAGGACCAGCGATGTCTCTGCAGCATGAGGAGAGAGAACATGGCACTGGGCAGTGTGCTGGCTGCCTGAGGAAGAAGCTCCGCCCTTTTTACCTCAGAAACTTTTCATAATATTTATACTGGCGGGGGTAGGGCTGTGTCTGGGCATCTTATGCTCCCTTTTTGCCAGTTTATAGAGGTGTTTTTGCTGCCCAGGGCGCCCCCCCCCCAACGCGCCCTGCAGTTCCTGTGTGTGTGGGCAGCAATGGCGCACTGCGCTCCCACCAGCCGCGCTGTACCTCAGCCGTCACTTTTCTTGATAGAAGATCCGTCTTCTACTCACCTGACTTCTGGCTCTGTGAGGGGGGTGACGGCGTGCTGTGGCAGTGAGCATCTAGGCACGGCTAGCGTTCAGTTCCCTTCAGGAGCTAATAGTGTCCTGTCAGCCAGAAGCAGAGCCATGAAACTTCAGGAAGTTGGTTCCTACTTCTGCCCCCTCAGTCCCACGAAGCAGGGAGTCTGTTGCCAGCAGTTCTCCCTGAAAATAAAAAACCTAACATAAGTCTTTTCAGAGAAACTCAGTAGAGCTCCTCAGAGTGCATCTAGTCTGCCTGGGCACATTTCTAAAACTGAGGTCTGGAGGAGGGGCATAGAGGCAGGAGCCAGTTCATACCCATTGAAAAGTCTTAAAGTGCCCATGGCTCCTGCGGAACCGTCTATACCCCATGGTCATGAAGTGGACCCCAGCATCCTCTAGGACGTATGAGAAAGAAGGTTTGGGTATTCATTACTCGCCACATGTGGATACACAACTTATAGTGGCGTCTGTACTCTGGACAAATCATTGTTCAGCATTTTTTAGATTACTGAAATGTTCTCTTCCAGTTTCCCCAAACTAATTCTGACTTTAACATGAGAAAAAGCAGCCGCTACTGCGTACCATCAGATAAATCGCTGTGGGATTGCCCAGAGTCCTGCTTTTCACTTAAGTGCTTGTGATCTTATGTGCACAAGTATTACAGGTTGAGTATCCCTTATCCAAAATGCTTGGGACCAGAAGTATTTTGGATATCGGATTTCTCTAACGTCCTAGTGGATGCTGGGAACTCCAAAAGGACCATGGGGAATAGCGGCTCCGCAGGAGTCTGGGCACAACTAAAGGAAAGCTTTTAGACTACCTGGTGTGCACTGGCTCCTCCCACTATGACCCTCCTCTAAGCCTCAGTTAGATTTTTGTGCCCGGCCGAGCTGGATGCACACTAGGGGCTCTCCTGAGCTCCTAGAAAGAAAGTATATTTTAGGTTTGTTATTTTACAGTGAGACCTGCTGGCAACAGGCTCACTGCAACGAGGGACTAAGGGGAGAAGAAGCGAACCTACCTGCTTGCAGCTAGCTTGGGCTTCTTAGGCTACTGGACACCATTAGCTCCAGAGGGATCGACCGCATGGAACTGGCCTTGGTGTTCGTTCCCGGAGCCGCGCCGCCGTCCCCCTTACAGAGCCAGAAGCAAGAAGAAGTCCGGAAAATCGGCGGCATGAAGACTTCTGTCTTCACCAAGGTAGCGCACAGCACTGCAGCTGTGCGCCATTGCTCCTCATACACACTTCACACTCCGGTCACTGAGGGTGCAGGGCGCTGGGGGAGGGCGCCCTGAGCAGCAATAAAAACACCTTGGCTGGCAAAATAATCACAATATATAGCCCCAGAGGCTATATATGTGATAATTACCCCTGCCAGAATCCTTAAAAAAGCGGGAGAAAAGTCAGCGAAAAAGGGGCGGAGCTATCTCCCTCAGCACACTGGCGCCATTTCTCCCTCACAGCTCCGCTGGAAGGAAGCTCCCTGGCTCTCCCCTGCAGTCTACACTACAGAAAGGGTAAAAAAGAGAGGGGGGGCACTAAATTTAGGCGCAGTAAATATTATAGCAGCTATAGGGGACATAATTCAGTTAGTCCCTGCATTATATAGCGCTCTGGTGTGTGCTGGCATACTCTCTCTCTGTCTCCCCAAAGGGCTTCTGTGGGGTCCTGTCCTCTGTTAGAGCATTCCCGGTGTGTGTGCGGTGTGTCGGTACGGCTGTGTCGACATGTTTGATGAGGAAAATTATGTGGAGGCGGAGCAGATGCCTATAGAAGTGATGTCACCCCCTGCGGGGCAGACACCTGAGTGGATGGTTTTATGGAAGGAATTACGTGCAAGTGTCGACTCCTTAGACAAAAAATTTGACGACATGCCAAATGCGGGACAGCCGGCTTCTCAGCTCGTGCCTGCCCAGGTGTCTCAAAGGCCATCAGGGGCTCTAAAACGCCCGCTACCTCAGATGGCAGACGCAGATGTCGACACGGATACTGATACCAGTGTCGACGACGATGAGTCCAATCCAGTGGTTCCCAAACTTTTTTGAATTACGGCGCCCTAGAGCATCAGAATTGTTTTCACGGCACCCCTAGGCCACAGGTTTCTTATTGAGAAATTTAGAAATAAATATTGCATTAAGTAAATTGTGTTTATACGTCATCCTTAGGGTCAGTTGTGTGGTGAGGGGCAGTATTCACTTCTGTTTGACCACATATTTTATGACTGGCAGCCACCAGCACTGGTTTTGCCTATTACATTGACCATAAATAATTTGACTTGGTCCTGGACCACCATCCAAGGCACCCCTGCAAGTGTCCTGAGGCACCCCAGGGAGCCACGGCACACAGTTTGGGAACCACTGGTCTAATCTAATGTCCACTAGGGCCATTCGTTGCATGATTGAGGCAATGAAAGAGGTGTTACACATTTCGGATATAAACCCAGGTACCACTAAAAAGGGTATTATGTTTGGGGAGAAAAAACTACCCGTAGTTTTTCCCCCATCTGAAGAATTAAATGAAGTGTGTGACGAAGCGTGGGCTTTCCCCGATAAAAGATTGGTAATCTCTAAAAAATTACTAATGGCGTTCCCTTTCCCGCCAGAGGACAGGGCACGTTGGGAAACACCTCCTAGGGTGGATAAAGCGCTCACACGTTTGTCTAAAAATGTGGCACTTCCGTCTCCGGATACGGCCGCCCTGAAGGAGCCGCCGGATAGAAAGCAGGAGGCGATCCTGAAGTCTGTATATACACACTCAGGCATTATACTTAGACCAGCTATTGCGTCAGCATGGATGTGCAGTGCTGCCGCTGCATGGTCAGATTCCCTGTCAGAAAATATTGACACCCTAGACAGGGACACTATTCTGCTAACCATAGAGCATATAAAAGACTCAGTCTTATACATGAGAGATGCACAGAGGGAGATCTGCCGGCTGGCATCTAAAATAAGTGCATTGTCCATTTCTGCTAGGAGAGGCTTATGGACCCGGCAGTGGACAGGAGATGCAGATTCCAAAAGGCACATGGAAGTTTTGCTTTATAAGGGTGAGGAGTTATTCAGGGATGGTCTCTCGGACCTAGTTTCCACAGCAACAGCTGGGAAGTCAGCATTTTTACCCCATGTTCCCTCACAGCCTAAGAAAGCGCCGTTTTATCAGGTACAGTCCTTTCGGACCCAGAAAAACAGGCGAGGAAAAGGCGGGTCTTTTCTGTCCAGAGGCAGAGGTAGGGGAAAAAGGCTGCAACAAACAGCAGGTTCCCAGGAGCAAAAGTCCTCCCCCGCTTCTTCCAAGTCCGCCGCATGACGGTGGGGCTCCACAGGCGGAGCCAGGTACGGTGGGGGGCCGCCTCAAAAATTTCAGCGATCAGTGGGCTCGCTCACAGGTGGATCCCTGGATCTTTCAAGTAGTATCTCAGGGGTACAAGCTGGAATTCGAGGCGTCTCCCCCCCGCCGTTTCTTCAAATCTGCCTTGCCAACAACTCCCTCGGGCAGGGAGGCTGTGCTAGAGGCAATTCACAAGCTGTATTCCCAGCAGGTGATAGTCAAGGTGCCCCTACTTCAACAAGGACGGGGTTACTATTCCACACTGTTTGTGGTACCGAAACCGGACGGTTCGGTGAGACCCATTTTAATTTGAAATCCTTGAACACATACATAAAAAAATTCAAGTTCAAGATGGAATCGCTCAGGGCGGTTATTGCAAGCCTGGACGAGGGGGATTACATGGTATCCCTGGACATCAAGGATGCTTACCTGCATGTCCCCATTTATCATCCTCACCAGGAGTACCTCAGATTTGCGGTACAGAATTGCCATTACCAATTCCAGACGCTGCCGTTTGGACTGTCCACGGCACCGAGGGTGTTTACCAAGGTAATGGCGGAAATGATGATACTCCTTCGAAAAAAGGGAGTTTTAATTATCCCGTACTTGGACGATCTCCTAATAAAGGCGAGATCCAGGGAGCAGTTGTTGGTAGGAGTAGAACTATCTCAGGAGGTGCTACACCAGCACGGTTGGATTCTGAATATTCCAAAGTCACAGCTGGTTCCGACGACACGTCTACTGTTCCTGGGAATGATTCTGGACACAGTCCAGAAAAAAGTGTTTCTCCCGGAGGAGAAAGCCAAGGAGCTGTCATCTCTAGTCAGAGACCTCCTGAAACCAAAACAGGTGTCGGTGCATCACTGCACGCGAGTCCTGGGAAAGATGGTGGCTTCTTACGAAGCAATTCCTTTCGGCAGGTTCCATGCCAGAATCTTTCAGTGGGACCTGTTGGACCAATGGTCCGGATCGCATCTTCAGATGCATCGGCTAATAACCCTGTCTCCAAGAACCAGGGTGTCTCTGCTGTGGTGGCTGCAGAGTGCTCATCTTCTAGAGGGCCGCAGATTCGGCATACAGGACTGGGTCCTGGTGACCACGGATGCCAGCCTTCGAGGCTGGGGGGCAGTCACACAGGGAAGAAACTTCCAAGGACTATGGTAGAGTCAGGAGACTTCCCTACACATAAATATTCTAGAACTAAGGGCCATTTACAATGCCCTAAGTCAGGCAAAACCCCTGCTTCTACACCAGCCGGTACTGATCCAGTCAGACAACATCACGGCGGTCGCCCATGTAAACCGACAGGGCGGCACAAGAAGCAGGACGGCAATGGCAGAAGCCACAAGGATTCTCCGATGGGCGGAAAATTACGTACTAGCACTGTCAGCAGTGTTCATTCCGGGAGTGGACAACTGGGAAGCAGACTTCCTCAGCAGGCACGACCTCCACCCGGGAGAGTGGGGACTTCATCCAGAAGTCTTCACACTGATTGTAAATCGTTGGGAACGGCCACAGGTGGACATGATGGCGTCCCGCCTAAACAAAAAACTAGAGAAATATTGCGCCAGGTCAAGGGACCCTCAGGCGAAAGCGGTGGACGCTCTAGTGACACCGTGGGTGTACCAGTCAGTTTATGTGTTCCCTCCTCTGCCTCTCATACCAAAGGTACTGAGAATAATAAGAAAACGAGGAGTAAGGACAATACTCGTGGTTCCGGATTGGCCAAGAAGAGCGTGGTACCCGGAACTTCAAGAGATGATCTCAGAGGACCCATGGCCTCTGCCGCTCAGACAGGACCTGCTGCAGCAGGGGCCCCATCTGTTCCAAGACTTACCGCGGCTGCGTTTTACGGCATGGCGGTTGAACGCCGGATCCTAAAGGAAAAGGGCATTCCGGAGGATGTCATTCCTACGCTGATTAAAGCCAGGAAAGATGTAACTGTAAAACATTATCACCGCATATGGCGGAAATATGTTGCTTGGTGTGAGGCCAGTAAGGCCCCAACAGAGGAATTTCACCTGGGTCGTTTTCTGCACTTCCTACAGGCAGGAGTGACTATGGGCCTAAAATTAGGCTCCATTAAGATACAGATCTCGGCTCTGTCGATTTTCTTCCAAAAAGAACTAGCTTCACTACCTGAAGTTCAGACATTTGTAAAAGGAGTGCTGCATATTCATCCCCCTTTTGTGCCTCCAGTGGCACCCTGGGATCTCAACGTGGTGTTGAGTTTCCTAAAATCACATTGGTTTGAGCCACTAAAGACCGTGGATCTAAAATATCTCACGTGGAAAGTGGTCATGTTATTGGCCTTGGCTTCGGCCAGGCGTGTATCAGAATTGGCGGCTTTGTCATTTAAAAGCCCTTATCTGATTTTCCATATGGATAGGGCAGAATTGAGGACTCGTCCCCAGTTTCTCCCTAAGGTGGTATCTGCTTTTCACTTGAACCAACCTATTGTAGTGCCTGCGGCTACTAGCGACTTGGAGGATTCCAAGTTACTGGACGTAGTCAGGGCCTTGAAAATGTATGTTTCCAGGACGGCTGGAGTCAGGAAAAATGACTCGCTATTTATCCTGTATGCACCCAACAAACTGGGTGCTCCAGCTTCTAAGCAGACTATTGCTCGCTGGATTTATAGCACAATTCAGCTGGCGCATTCTGCGGCTGGACTGCCGCATCCTAAATCAGTTAAAGCCCATTCTACAAGGAAGGTGGGCTCATCTTGGGCGGCTGCCCGAGGGGTCTCGGCTTTACAACTTTGCCGAGCTGCTACTTGGTCAGGGGCAAACACGTTTGCAAAATTCTACAAATTTGATACCCTGGCTGAGGAGGACCTTGAGTTCTCTCATTCGGTGCTGCAGAGTCATCCGCACTCTCCCGCCCGTTTGGGAGCTTTGGTATAATCCCCATGGTCCTTTCGGAGTTCCCAGCATCCACTAGGACGTTAGAGAAAATAAGATTTTACTCACCGGTAAATCTATTTCTCGTAGTCCGTAGTGGATGCTGGGCGCCCATCCCAAGTGCGGATTGTCTGCAATACTTGTACATAGTTATTGTTCACTAAAGGGTTATTGTTATGAGCCATCTGTTGAGAGGCTCAGTTATGTTTCATACTGTTAACTGGATATGGTATCACGAGTTATATGGTGTGATTGGTGTGGCTGGTATGAGTCTTACCCGGGATTCAAAATCCTTCCTTATTGTGTCAGCTCTTCCGGGCACAGTATCCTAACTGAGGCTTGGAGGAGGGTCATAGTGGGAGGAGCCAGTGCACACCAGGTAGTCTAAAAGCTTTCTTTTAGTTGTGCCCAGACTCCTGCGGAGCCGCTATTCCCCATGGTCCTTTCGGAGTTCCCAGCATCCACTACGGACTACGAGAAATAGATTTACCGGTGAGTAAAATCTTATTTTTTCCATATTTTGGAATAATTGCATACCATAATGATATATCATGGCGATGGGACCTAAATCTAAGCACAGAATGCATTTATGTTTTATATACACCTTATACACACAGCCTGAAGGTAATTTTAGCCAATATTTTTTATAACTTTGTGTATTAAACAAAGTTTGTGTACATTGAGCCATCAAAAAACAAAAGTTTCACTATTTCACTCTCACTCAAAAAGTCTGTATTTCGGAATATTCCGTATTTCGGATATTTGGATATGGGATACTCAACCTGTACTATGTTAATAAATCCCCCTGATGGCCATAGCAGAGCAATAACACAAGCAGGGCTATGTATATACAGGTTGAGTATCCCTTATCCAAAATGCTTGGGACCAGAGGTATTTTGGATATGGGATTTTTCCGTATTTTGGAATAATTACATACCATAATGAGATATCATGGTGATGGGACCTAAATCTAAGCACAGAATGCATTTATGTTACATATACACCTTATACACACAGCCTGAAGGTTATTTTAGCCAATATTTTTAATAACTTTGTGCATTAAACAAAGTGTGTCTACATTCACACAATTCATTTATGTTTCATATACACCTAATACACACAGCCTGAAGGTCATTTAATACAATATTTTTAATAACTGTGTATTAAACAAAGTTTGTGTACATTGAGCCATCAGAAAACAAAGGTTTCACTATCTCACTCTCACTCAAAAAAGTCTGTATTTCGGAATATTCCGTATTTCGGAATATTTGGATATGGGATACTCAACCTGTAACATGTTGACAAGGAGAAGGGTGTGTGGCCCAGAGCAGTCAGCTTGTCATTTTTAGTATTGCAGATGCATTGCTAATGCGCTGATCCCATCAGGAGGACATGCCATTGCCCCCCCATTCCACCTGTTCATATCGATAAAGCGCTTTAAGAAAAAAAAAAAAAAAAAAATCCAGCCAGTAAATTGTCACATGCTCTGTGCTCGATTCGCTAGGTCTGGCTCACGGCCGGCTGTCGCTGCTGCTGTGCTCCCCCTGCTGGCTGGTTGTCGCTGTCATTTATTCTCCCTGACAGTCCAACGTGTTTGTGTAGTAGAAGCAGCAGCAGCAGCAGCAGGAGATATCCGGGCCCCATAATAATCTGTATGTAGCAGCGTGCAGGCGGCATGGGCAGGATCACATGACTGACCCGGAGCTGGCGCGTACACAGGTAATGAGTGTGCTGACTGACGGTAAACTCCGCCTCCCCACCTGGGACGCCACTGCACCGGTAATATAATGGGTGTATGGGTGACAGTGCGGGCACCGGGCAGTGGCGGCTGTGAGAGCTGTGCTGCGCCGTACTTAATTGGGGAAGTCATCACGTGTTATATGTGCACCGCCCCGTGTGTGACCAGTATCTGCTGGCAAGGAAAGGGTTAAGTTCGCATCACCTCCAACATGACCCGTTCAACTTGTGTTGACAAGAGAGGGGCAGTAGGCGGGGCTATAAGGGGGCCCCTGCCAGCACATAGGTGGTTACAGCCATCACTCATCATGCTCCTCATTCTGCTGCTGTGTGTGATCCGGCTTCTGCAAGGAACTATTCCACTTCTTCCATACTGCTCCCTGTATGGCACCGAGATGCCTGGCACACTGTAATAAGATACAGTATTTGCTAAGGAGGGGAAGCTGATTGAGGAGGACCTGGGCTAAGATATTACTTGCTTACTATATAAATGCCCCAAACGTGAACTGAGGAAGTATTTCATTTGGGCAGGCATACTGTATGCAGTGTAACCAGCAGTGAGTTGGCATTATTTGTGAAACACAGAATAAATAAGTAGAAAGATGGAAAAAAAATCTCCAGGCTTAGACATTTATCTAAAATCTCAAAAGTTGTGTTTTTTTATTATCAGGGCTTGGTTATGATAATTATGTCTTGTTTAATGCACAAAGTTATAAAACATATTGGCTAAAATTACCTTCAGGCTGGGTGTATAAGGCGTATTTGTAACATAAATGCATTCTGTGCTTAGATTTAGGTCCCATCACCGTAATATCTCATTATGGTATGCAATTATTCCAAAATACGGAAAAATCCCATATCCAAAAATCCTCTGGTTCCAAGCATTTTGGATAAGGGATACTCAATCTGTATATATAGTACTGGTACGAACCGTCACTCCGTGCTGGAAAAGTTGCTTCCTGGTGCCTTCAGTGAAGATAACGAATAGCAAACGAGAGGACTGCGGCACTCAAATTTAAATAGAAGTTTTTTTACTGAAGCATGTAAAAAATTACAGAATGCCTATGCAAGGCCGACCGTTTTTAAGGCAGGCATGAAATACTGAATGAAAGTAGCTAACAAAAGTAGCTTTTGTTAGCTACTTTCATTCAGTATTTCATGCCTGCCTTGAAAACGGTGCTTGCAGCACCGAAACGTCGGCCTTGCATAGGCCTTGCATAGGCATTCTGTAATTTTTTACATGCTTCAGTAAAAAACTTCTATTTAAATTTGAGTGCCGCAGTCCTCTCGTTTGCTATATATATACATATATATATATATATATATATATTTTATATAAAAGCGCAACAAAGTTTGCTGCGCTATATAATAAACTATACACACATACATATGAATATGTATATCTCTCCTTCCTCACCCCCCACACACACCACAGTCTGTTTCCCTTTCTCCTTCCTCCCACACATCCCACAGTCTGTCTCCCCCCAATGACTCCATGCTGCATTACAGCTCCTCCACCCCATCCCAAAGCACTGTATCCCTTCACCAATCTACTCTTACCCTACCTGTGCTACGCTCCCCTGTATCCAGACCTGAGCACCACACAGCAGGTACGATGCGGCCCTCACACCCCACCAGAAGAGGCCGACGCTGGGAATGGGAATCCTGCCCAGCGGAGCTGCTGCCATGTCCCGTAACTGCCCTTAACAGAGCTGGACCCAGAAGAGCGGGTGCATACTCGCGCCACATAGTCGCTGTGTGTTAGAAGCTCCAGTCACTCTGAGGTTGCGCCCACACCGTCTACAGCTCGCTGCCCTATTTGGACAAGATGTCTCACATCCCTGCCAGGCCTTAAGTGGCATTTCCTTGGGGCCCTTCTGATCCTAGAGGCCCGGTACAGGTGTCCCCTTTGACCCCCCTGTCGCCGGCCCTGAGTGTTGGGGCATATATCACGCCACCTTAGCTACGGCTTGGTTAGTATTTTGAGTAATCTATCTGCTCTGTTCCTTTGTGTCTGATACAGCTGCTGTATGTAGTTCTCTAATGGGGTATGGTATGCCGGGAGCCCGACCTCCGGCATACCGACAGTGTGGCGAGCGCAAAGGAGCCCCTTGCGGGCTCGCTGCGCTCGCCACGCTGCGGGCACGGTGGGGCGCTACGCGCGCCACGCTATTTTATTCTCCCTTCAGGGGGGTCGTGGATCCCCACGAGGGAGAATAGCTGTCGGTGTGCCGGGTGTCGGGATCCCGACATTCGGCATATTGAAGACCACCCCTCTAATGACCAGAATGGCTTCACTGTTATGGAGCATGAATTATACTGTATGTAGTGAGTAAATAGCAGAGACACAAAAGTAGGCAAGTCTGTTACAGGCTGCATACGGCATTGTATAGTTGGGCCGGGCCATGATGATGTGATTGGACTTTTATGTCCCTGCTTAGTCCATTTCCTCCACGCCATGCCCCCTGCCTTGCCAACAGCCATGCCAACATGGTTGCCCCCTTCCAGAGGTAAGCTGACCAGAAGTAGGCAACCATGATTTCTCTTAAGTCCTAGAGGATGCTGGGGTCCACATTAGTACCATGGGTTATAGACGAGTTCACTAGGAGCCACTGGCACTTTAAGAGTTTGAGAGTGTGGGCTGGCTCCTCCCTCTATGCCCCTCCTACCAGACTCAGTTTAGAAAATGTGCCCGGAGGAGCCGGTCACAGCTAGGGGAGCTCTCCAGAGTTCTCTAGTAAAAGTTTTCTTAGAGTTTTTTATTTTACAGGGAGGCTGCTGGGTCTGAGCCACTATCTCTGCTGACAGGACACTGAGCGCCTGAGGGTGCTGATCGTTAGCCGCTCCAGGTGACCGCTCACTCCCGCAGCATGCCGCCACCCCCTTACAGAGCCAGAAGACTTCGGTGGCGAGTGAGTCACCGGGCACCCTGGCAAGCGGGGAGCCGGTGTGAAGATGGCGGCAACAGGGCTCAGCGGTACATAGTGCGGCGCTGTGAGGGGCGCCCTGAGCCAGCGCCTATACCCTACACTGGTCAGCAAGCCTGTCAGGGTCCCCGGATCGCTGCCAGCAGAAATCCTCAGGCCAGTATAATATAATGAAGAGCGGGAAGCAGCACCATGTTTGGGGGGTGGAGCTTCTCCTCAGAGCGGACCCAGCAGCGTTCAGCGCCGTTTTCCTGCCTGCAGTACCTGTACAACAGACGCTGACAGGGAGAGCTGTCCCTTCAAGCAACTCCAGCTATCCTGTGCGGTAAGAGGGGGTTGTAGAAGGGGGGGTGGGGGGAGGCTGTGTAAAGTCTGTGTAGTCTATTAAGGTACACAGAGAGCGCTGGTAGTTTCATTAGTTCTACCTCAAAAAGCGCTGTGTGTGGGTTGGCTCCAATCTCTGTGTCTATCTGTGGCATACTTAGGGGGGAAACTGTGTCTGAAATTTTCCTGTGTGTGTGTGGGGGGCTGTTTAATATCTCACATAGCCATGTCTAGGGACTCTGTGTCATATGCTGCAGAAGATGTTTCCTCTCAGAAGGGATCCATTCCATGTACACAGGATTGTAATGCTTTTGTCACGATCCGGGTATCTGGACGCCATTTCTTACCCATCAGATGCCTCCTAAGGCTGGCTCAGCGCTCCAGGACCGGATCCCATCTGTTATCCTGATGTGTACATTCCTGTATCCTCTCCTGTCACTCTGGGACGCTGTCACAGTAAACGCCATATTACACCTGGCATGGCGTCTCCCGCGGCCTCCGCCGCCGTCCCTGAACTTCTGCATGCAGAGTGTCTGAGTGGCGATTACGTCAGCCGCGGCCTCCGCTGTGTCCGCGTGGTTGGATGTGCATCTGTCAGCCTGGCGCCTCCTGTCTCCGGTGGCCGGCGCCGCCATTACTGTTTTCATTACCACATGGATTACAAACCAAACTTCCCTCCAAGTGTCTGCATGGGCGCAGCCATCTTGGATTCTGTCAGCTGATCATTTCCACCAATCTGTTCTCAGTATTGATAATCTGCATAATTGCCTAGCCAATCCCTTCCTTGCTGCAGGTATAAATACACTGTGCCTGAGCAAGGAAGGCGTCAGTGCTTTGGTTGTCAAACCTAGTTCCTGTTTGTCTCTCTCCTATGATTGTCTTCCAGGTTCCAGCTCCTGTCTCAAGACTTCCACCATAGAGACCCGCACCAGCATTCCACCTGCGGTGTAGCCTGACTCTCCAATCCATTGTGGATTCATCTGTTTCCAGCTACAACATTACCTGCTTCCAGCTCAGCTTTCAGCAGAGTACAGCTTCCCTTAAAGGGCCGGTGTCCTTTCTACACTTTACCACTCTCCACCGGTATTATTATTTCTCCGCTCTCAAGTTCTACATTTCAGTTCATATTTCATCGCTCCCAAGTTCATCTATTATTTAACTGGTTCCAGCCAGTATCCACTCCGTGCTAACAACAGTCTGGTTCCAGCCAGTATCCACAGCAGCTGTTTTACCTTCAGCAACCCAGCTTTTCCTGGAACACCAGCTGGCACAATCCTGGGTTATCTCCATTGCTACAGTCGGGCCTGGTAAGGACTTTCCATCTAGAAGATCATAAGAACTATCTCACACTACCAGTGCCCTGTGGCTCCTGCCATCCTGTAGTACCCAGGAACTGTATTTATTATTTGCTGACTTTTACGTTTTCTTTTACTGCTGCTGTGTTGCGGAGTTGTCATAATAAACATCATTGACTTTTATCCAAGTTGTCGTGGTCACGCCTTCGGGCAGTTATTATTTATGTTACTTACATGTCCAGGGGTCTGATACAACCTCCCAGGTTCCGGTACATCTCAGCCCCTACAACTGAGGCTGCCTCCCGTCAGCTCAGGCCCTCAGTTGTGACAGCTTTGTCTCAGATCCCTATTGTTGAACCTGAGTGGTTAACTTCTATCAAAGGAATGATCTCTCAAATCTCTACTAGGGTAGCTAATACTGAGACTGAAACTCAGGTGTTGAAGAAGTCTATGGCAGTTGGTCAGGCTCTGTCCCTATTCCTGCAAAATCCCCTAGCATGTTCCCACAGAAATGTGCATTTGCCCAAATTATGCAAGATGACACGGATACCGATTCTGATACTGCAGACGGTGATGGGGATGTGCTGAGGGGGGTGGCATCCCTTGCTAAGGGGGTGCAGCTTATGATTGAGGCCATTAGAGATGTGTTAAACATTAATGACACCACACCTAAGCAGGTTGAGGAGGCTTACTTCACTGACAATAAAAAAGCCTCGCTAACCTTCCCTGCGTCTAAAGAATTAAACGCTATATTTGAAAAATCCTGGGATAACCCGGAGAAAAATTCCAGATCCCAAAAAGGGTTCTGGTTGCTTTTCCCTTCCCTGAGGAAGATAGGAAAAAATGGGAAAACCCACCCATTGTGGACGCATCTGTCTCCACACTGTCTAAAAAGGTGGTTTTACATGTCCCTGGATCTACCGCGTTAAAAGAACCGGCTGATTGTAAGATTGACATTACGCTCAAATCCATTTACACTGCTTCAGGAGTGGTGTTAAGGCCCACTATTGCTTGTGCATGGATTTCTAAAGCCACAGTAAAGTGGTCAGGCACATTACTAGAGGATTTGGATACAATGGATAGAAGTGACATTGAATTGTTTTTACGTAACATACAGGATTCTGCGGGATTCATGGTGGAATGCATGAAGGACCTGGGTATGCTGACTGCACGGATATCTTCCATGTCTGTCTCAGCTTGCAGGGGACTCTGGCTATGCCAATGGCCTGCAGACGCTAAATCCAGGAGAAGTGTGGAGAACCTACCCAACACAGGTCAGGCTCTATTTGGGGAAGTGTTGGATGCGTGGATTTCCTCGGCAACCGCGGGTAAGTCACCTTTCCTTCCCTCCCAGGACCAGAGACCTGCTTCTGGTTCCTCAATATTCTCAGCATGACGGTGGACCTCAAAGCCTGGAGGACGGGCTGGTGGGTGCAAGACTCAGACGTTTCATTCACGTCTGCGTGTCGTCCGGCCTGAATCTCTGGGTACAGGATATTGTGTCCCAGGGGTACAGACTGGAGTTTCAAGAACTCACCCTCTCCGATTCTTCAAATCAGGGTTGCCAGCTTTACTGACAGACAGGGCTATCCTACAGGAAGCCATCCTAAAATTGGAAAAGTGACAGGTCATTGTCCCAGTTCCACCTCGTATGCAAAACAAGGGTTATTATTCAAACCTTTTTGTGGTACCGAAACCGGATGGTTCGGTCAGACCAATTTTGAACTTGAAATCGTTGAACCCTTTCCTGAGGGTGTTCAAATTCAAAATGGGGTCTCTCAGAGCAGTGATTTCAGGTCTGGAGGAGGGAGAATTTCTGGTATCCCTGGATATCAAGGATGCGTACCTCCACATTCCGATTTGGCCGCCTCACCAGGCTTATCTCAGATTTGCACTGTTAGACAGTCACTATCAATTCCAGGCACTGCCATTCGGCCTCTCCACAGCACCGAGGGTGTTCACCAAGGTGATGGCAGAGATGATGGTTCTCCTCCGCAGACGGGGTGAACATAATCCCATATCTGGACGATCTGCTGATAAAGGCATCGTCCAGGGAGAAATTGTTGCAGTCCATTGTTCTCACAACTCAGCTGCTCAGGGAACACGGTTGGATCCTGAATCTTCCAAAATCACATTTAGGAGGTTGTCTTTTCTGGGAATGATCCTCGACATGGAAGTGCAGAGGGTGTTTCTCCCGGAGGCGAAAGCGTTGGTGATACAAATAATGGTCTGGGATTTCCTGAAGCCAGCCCGGGTTTCGGTTCATCAGTGCATTCGCCTTCTGGGGAAGATGGTGGCCTCTTACGAGGCTCTACAGTACGTAAGGTTTCATGCTCGGTCCTTCCAACTGGATTTCCTGGACAAGTGGTCGGGATCTCATCTACACATGCACCAGAGAATACGTCTGTTGCCGAAAGCCAGGATTTCACTCCTCTGGTGGTTGCAGCTACCTCACCTTCTGGAGGGCCGCAGGTTCGGGATTCAGGACTGGGTCCTTCTAACCATGGATGCAAGTCTCCGGGGCTGGGGCGCAGTCACTCAGGGGGAAACCTTCCAAGGACGGTGGTCAAGCCTGGAATCCAGCCTTCCAATAAACATTCTGGAACTAAGAGCCGTCTGCAACGGTCTTTTCCAAGCGGCCCATCTTCTGCGAGATCGAGCCATTCAAGTGCAGTCGGACAATGTAACGACGGTGGCTTACATAAACCGACAGGGCGGAACGAAGAGCAGAGCTACAATGTCAAAGGTAACAAGAATCATCCTCTGGGCAGAAAAACATGCGTTGGCGCTGTCAGCAATCTTCATTCCGGGAGTAGACAACTGGGAAGCGGACTTCCTCAGCAGACACGATCTCCATCCAGGAGAGTGGGGACTCCATCCGGAGGTGTTCGCGGAGGTAACAGATCTTTGGGGTGTACCTCAAATAGACATGATGGCCTCTCGTCTCAACAAGAAGTTTCGGCGGTATTGTTCCAGGTCGAGGGACCCACAAGCAGTGGCAGTGTACGCCCTAGTGACTCCATGGGTGTTCCAGTCGTTGTATGTGTTTCCTCCACTTCCACTCATTCCAAGAGTTCTAAAACTCATAAGGAGAACAAGAGTTCAGGCAATCCTCATTGCTTCGGACTGGCCAAGAAGGGCTTTGTACGCGGATCTTCTGGATCTACTGCTATAAGAGCCAAGGCCTCTTCCTCTTCGGGAGGATCTGCTGCAGCAGGGGCCGTTCGCTTATCAAAACTTACCACGACTACGTTTGATGGCATGGAGGTTGAACGCCAGATATTGGCTCGGAAGGGCATTCCGAACAAGGTTATTCCTACCCTGATGCAGGCTAGGAAAGGAGTAACGTCTAAACATTACCATCGTATTTGGAAAAAATATGTATCTTGGTGTGAGTCCAAGAAGTTTCCTACGGTGGACTTTCAACTGGGACGGTTTCTCCTCTTCCTGCAAGCAGGTGTGGATATGGGCCTGAGGTTGGGATCCGTAAAGGTCCAGATTTCGTCCCTATCCATTTTCTTCCAGAAACAGTTGGCTTCCCTCCCTGAGGTTCAGACTTTTCTGAAAGGGGTTCTGCACATCCAGCCTCCCTTTGTGCCGCCTACGGCGCCCTGGGATCTTAACGTGGTTTTGCAGTTCCTCCAATCGGATTGGTTCGAGCCTCTACTGGAGGTTGAGGTCAATTTCTCACGTGGAAGGCTGTCACTTTGTTTGCCTTGCTTCTGCTAGACGTGTGTCGGAGTTGGGGGCTTTGTCTTGTAAGAGCTCTACTTGATCTTCCATGAAGATAGAGCTGAGCTCCGGACACGTCAGCAGTTTCTTCCGAAGGTTGTGTCGGCATTTCATATCAACCAACCTATTGTGGTGCCAGTTGCTACTGACTCCTCAATTTCATCTAAGTCCTTGGATGTGGTAAGGGCTCTGAAGATCTATGAGAAGAGGACTGCTCGTCACAGAAAATCGGACTCTCTTATATATATATATATATATATATATATATATATATATATATATATATAATCCAAAGAAAATTGGGTGTCCTGCTTCTAAGCAGACTATCTCTCACTGGATCAGGTTCACTATCCAGCATGCGTATTCTACCGCGGCATTGCCGTGTCCTAAGTCTATTAAGGCCCACTCTACTCATAAGGTGGGGTCTTCCTGGGCGGCTGCCCGGGGTGTCTCGGCATTACAACTTTGCCGAGCAGCAACGTGGTCTGGGTCGAACACGTTTGCAAAGTTCTACAAGTTCGATACTTTGACTGAACTTTAGATCATCAGAGGCCAATCAGTTTTGCAGGAGCCTCTGCGCACTCCCTCCCGTTCTGGGAGCTTTGGTACATCCCCATGGTACTAATGCGGACCCCAGCATCCTCTAGGACGTAAGAGAAAATAGGATTTTAATTACCTACCAGTAAATCCTTTTCTCGTAGTCCGTAGAGGATGCTTGGCACTTTGTTTCCTGCAGTTGTTATCTGGTTCAGTGCAACTTAGTTATGTACTGCATTATTGCTAGGTAAGTAATGTTTCAGCGGTTTCTGGAGTTTTTCAATCTCGTTAGCTTGATGTGCCTTGTATGTGTGAGCTGGTATGGATCTCGCCACTAACTGTGTATAATCCTTCTCTCGGAGATGTCCGTCTCCTCGGGCACAGTTTCTAGACCAGTGATTTTCAACCTTTTTTTATCGCGGCACACCAAACAGTATTTTAAAATTGCCAAGGCACACCATCCGTTCCCCACAGAAACCCCCCCCAAAAAACACACATTGGGCCTCACAATAATAAAAAATCCACACATACATTGGTCTAGACAGAAAAAACAATCACATTGCTCCCCACATAAATCATGTTGCTCCCCACATAAATCCTATTGCTCCCCTCATAAATCAATCACATTGCTTCCCACATACTGTAAATCATGTTGCTCACACATAAATCAATCACATTGCTCCCTACATACTGTAAATCATGTTGCTCACACATAAATCAATCACATTTCTCCCCACATAAATCCTGTTGCTCCCTACATGAATTATTCACATTGTTCCCCCCCATAAATCCTACTGCTCCCCACAGGAGAAAGAAAATAACAAATATTAGCCCCTACCGGTCAGCTGTCCTCCTCCCTGTTCCTCAGTGGCGGGGGTTGTTCATAGTGGAGTGCTGTGAATGCTGAGCAGTGGGCGATCGGGCAGGTGTGGATGTGGGTGGGCAAGGAAAGCTGTGGGCGTGGGTGGGAACTGGAAGTTGTGTATGCAGGCGGGTGGGCTGGCTGGGTTGTGAGATGCGGCGGCCGTGACCTATGATATCTCACCGCTGCGTCATCAAGGCACAGGTCACAGCCGGAGCATGAATGATCCTCTAAGAAGAGCCCGGGCCAACAGTTCACTCTGAAGGTGCAGGAGGCTGCTCTGGCTCCGCGGCACACCTTGCAACTGGTCGCGGCACACTAGTGTGCCACGGCACACTGGTTGAAAAAGCCTGTTCTAGACTGAGTCTGGTAGGAGGGGCATAGAGGTAGGAGCCAGCCCACACTCTCAAACTCTTAAAGTGCCAATGGCTCCTGGTGGACCCGTCTATACCCCATGGTACTAATGTGGACCCCAGCATCCTCTACGGACTACGAGAAAAGGATTTACCGGTAGGTAATTAAAATCCTATTATAACATGTACAGTAAACACTGGATTGTATATTACAGGATACTTGTACTAAATATCCCTATAGTTATGCACTTGTTCTTAACTAACACTGTCTAAACGACATGTAGAATACTTAAGTGCCCTGTAAATGCAGAGCGATGATGAGGTAGGTGGCTTTATAGAGGAGACAGTGCCCAGTAGTCCCAGAATCAGCGCAGCTCTGTGTAATGGCGCCCAAACGCTGACTGGGAGTGAGGGAGAGAGAGAGAGAGAGATAGAGAGAGAGATAGAGAGATGCAGCTCCGAGGCAACATCTGCTCTAGATGGCGCCTTTGGCTGGGGAAGGGTCTACAGGTCAGAGCCTTATCCCCTCTGGTGGACTTCACCACCAGGTACTATGGAGCCTGTACTAAACGGATTATAGTAAATCCGACCTGTGCTCCTTGCCCTGGTGGACATAGTGGGGTCCCTGCACGGCCACAGTGTCCACGCCAGCGGTGCAGTCCGTCTCCGGAGACCGCGACCGGGTCGCGATTTTGGCAGGTCCCGCCTGGGGGACCCTCTTACCTACTTCCTGTTGTGCAGCCACACGATCCAGGAGAGCAGCGGCGGTATGTGTGCCTGATGAGACCGGAGCGCCTGCGCTTGTACGTACCCGGCATCCTGGGCGCGGGAGTATACAGCGCCGCTGGGGGAGGTGAGGGAGCCACAGCACGATATGTCAGAATGACATATAGCACCAGGTGCCTGTGCTGCGGCCCTTGAAGTCTTCTTTCTTGTCAGAAAAGCTCTTTTCTCTTTTCAGGGCTGCATAGTGCAGCCCTCCCTGTTAGCTGCCTGTACTGCAGGCACCAACTTACAAACTGAGCTCCAGTGCCTGGAGGCGGGGATATAGAGGAGGCTGTGCAGTGCATCCTGGGAACAGTCAAAGCTTTAGCCGGTTGGTGCCTCGGATCAAGATTCAACTCTACACCCCCCGATGTTATTCCCTGTGGAATACCAGTGTAGTCCGCTGCAGAAACATTTAATTTGTTTAGAGTAGAAATTCGTCTTTCACATTCATTGTAGGTAACAGGTATAGTCAGACCAATAGCAGCTAGTTTTTCTAAATTTGGGAAAGATTCTTGGAGCACAGATGTTGTCGAAACTGTATACTTTTTTGTTTTGAATCTAGATTTTTATAGGATTTTGTTTCAAACTATTTTGATGCCACTGTCCATCTTAGTTTACTATTTTGATTGTTTAAGAGTACAGGACTTCCATTTGTAGAATAATGCTCAAATTAATTCACAAGCCTCATTTTGATCATAGCTCACTATGGGGGTCATTCCGAGTTGATCGCTCGCTAGCAACTTTTTGCAGCGCTGCGATCAAATAGTCGCCACCTATGGGGGAGTGTATTTTCACTTTGCAAGTGTGCGAACGCTTTTGCAGCCGACGGCACAAAAAAGTTTTTTGCAGTTTCTGAGTAGCTCTGGACTTACTCAGCCGCTGCTATCACTTCAGTCTTTTTGGTCCCGGAATTGACGTCAGACACCCGCCCTACAAACGCTTGGACATGCCTGCGTTTTTCCAAACACTCCCAGAAAACGGTCAGTTGCCCTCTTTATGTCAATCACCTTGCGATTGGCTGTGCGAATGGATTCTTTGTTAAATCCATCGCCCAGCATTTAATGAAGAATCCATTCGCACAGCCGCAAGTGCAGTTAGCACGCAAGGGGCTCTTTTGCCAGGATCTCACCCTTTGTCGTCCGATCCCGGAGCCGCGCCGCCGTCCCCCTCGCAGAGCCGGAAGACAGAAGCCGGTGAAAGAAGCAAGAAGACTTCAAAATCGGTGGCAGAAGACTCCAGTCTTCACTGAGGTAGCGCACAGCACTGCAGCTGTGCGCCATTGCTCCCACACTACACCCACATACTCCGGTCACTGTAGGGTGCAGGGCGCAAGGGGGGGGGGGGCGCCCTGGGCAGTAATTAGGACCTCTTGGCAAAAGTTGGGCATATATACAGTTGGGCACTGTATATATGCATGAGCCCCCGCCATAATTTTACATAGAAACGCGGGACAGAAGCCCGCCGCTGAGGGGGCGGGGCTTCTTCCTCAGCACTCACCAGCGCCATTTTCTCTCCACAGCTCCGCTGAGAGGAAGCTCCCCAGGCTCTCCCCTGAAGATTCACGGTAGAAGAGGGTAAAAAGAAAGAGGGGGCACATAAATTATGCGCAAAAACATTATATACAGCAGCTACTGGGTTAACACTAAGTTACTGTGTGATTCCTGGGACATATAGCGCTGGGGTGTGTGCTGGCATAGTCTCTCTCTGTCTCTCCAAAAGGCCTTTTGGGGGAACTGTCTTCAAAAAGAGCATCCCCTGTGTGTGTGTGGTGTGTCGGTACGCTTGTGTCGACATGTTTGATGAGGAAGGCTATGTGGAAACAGAGCGGGAGCAAATGAATGTGGGGTCGCCGCCGACGGCGCCGACACCTGATTGGATGGATATGTGGAAGGTTTTAAATGATAATGTTAATTCCTTGCATAAAAGGTTGGATAAAGCTGAAACCTTAGGACAGTCGGGGTCTCAGCCCATGCCTGATTCTATGTCGCAGAGGCCGTCAGGGTCTCAGAAGCGCCCACTATCCCAAATTGTTGACACAGATATCGACACGGATTCTGACTCCAGTGTCGATGGCGATGATGCAAAGTTACAGCCTAAATTGGCTAAAGCCATCCGTTATATGATTATAGCAATAAAGGATGTGTTGCACATCACAGAGGAAACCCCAGTCCCTGACAAGAGGGTTCATATGTATGGGGAAAAAAGGCAGGTGGTGACCTTTCCCCCTTCACATGAGCTAAATGAGTTATGTGAAAAGGCTTGGGAATCTCCAGATAAAAAACTGCAGATTTCCAAACGGATGCTTATGGCATATCCTTTCCCGCCAACGGACAGGTTACGCTGGGAATCCTCCCCTAGGGTGGACAAAGCTCTCACACGCTTATCCAAGAGGGTAGCCCTGCCATCACAGGATACGGCCACCCTAAAAGATGCTGCGGATAGAAAGCAAGAGGGTACACTGAAGTCCATTTATATACATTCAAGTACCTTACTAAGGCCGGCAATTGTGTCGGCCTGGGTGTGTAGTGCTGTAGCAGCATGGACGGATACCTTATCTGAGGAACTTGATACCTTGGACAAGGATACTATATTAATGACCCTGGGGCATATAAAAGACGCTGTCCTATATATGAGAGATGCTCAAAGAGACATTAGCCTTCTGGGCTCTAGAATAAATGCAATGTCGATTTCTGCCAGAAGGGTCCTGTGGACTCGGCAATGGACAGGCGATGCCGACTCAAAAAGGCACATGGAGGTTTTACCTTACAAGGGTGAGGAGTTGTTTGGGGAGGGTCTCTCGGACCTGGTCTCCACAGCTACTGCTGGAAAGTCAAATTATTTGCCATATGTTCCCTCACAACCTAAGAAAGCACCGTATTACCAAATGCAGTCCTTTCGATCACAAAAAGGCAAGAAAGTCCGAGGTGCGTCCTTTCTTGCCAGAGGCAGGGGCAGAGGAAAGAAGCTGCACAACACAGCTAGTTCCCAGGAACAGAAGTCCTCCCCGGCTTCCACTAAATCCACCGCATGATGCTGGGGCTCCACAGGCGGAGCTAGGCCCGGTGGGGGCGCGTCTCCGAAATTTCAGCCACAAGTGGGTTCACTCCCAGGTGGATCCCTGGGCACTAGAGATTGTGTCTCAGGGATACAAGCTGGAATTCGAAGAGATGCCCCCTCACCGATACCTCAAATCGGCCCTGCCAGTTTCCTCCTTAGAGAGGGAAATAGTGTTAGCTGCAATGCACAAATTGTATCTTCAGCAGGTGGTGGTCAAGGTTCCCCTCCTTCAACAAGGGAAGGGTTATTATTCGACCATGTTTGTGGTACCGAAACCGGACTGTTCGGTCAGACCCATATTGAATTTAAAATCCCTGAACATATACCTGAAAAGGTTCAAGTTCAAGATGGAATCGCTCAGAGCGGTCATCGCAAGCCTGGAAGGGGGGGATTTTATGGTGTCTCTGGACATAAAGGATGCATAAATACCAAGGTAAGAGAATATTTACCAAGGTAATGGCGGAAATAATGGTGCTCCTGCGAAAGCAAGGGGTCACAATTATCCCATACTTGGACGATCTCCTCATAAAGGCGAGGTCCAGAGAGCAGTTGCTGATCAGCGTAGCACGCTCTCGGAAGTGTTACAACAACACGGCTGGATTCTAAATATTCCAAAGTCGCAGTTGATTCCTTCAACTCGTCTGCCCTTCCTGGGCATGATTCTGGACACAGACCAGAAGAGGGTTTATCTCCCGATGGAGAAGGCTCAGGAGCTCATGACACTGGTCAGAGACCTATTAAAACCAAAACAGGTGTCGGTGCATCACTGCACGCGAGTCCTGGGAAAGATGGTGGCATCATACGAGGCCTTTCCCTTCGGCAGGTTCCATGCGAGGACCTTTCAATGGGATCTGTTGGACAAGTGGTCCGGATCACATCTACAGATGCATCGGCTGATCATCCTATCCCCCAGGGCCAGGGTGTCTCTCCTGTGGTGGCTGCAGAATGCTCACCTTCTCGAGGGCCGCACATTCGGCATTCAGGACTGGGTCCTGGTGACCACGGACGCAAGCCTCTGAGGGTAGGGGGCAGTCACACAGGGAAGAAATTTCCAAGGTCTGTGGTCAAGTCAGGAGACTTGCCTTCACATCAATATCCTGGAACTAAGGGCCATATACAACGCCCTAAGTCAAGCGGAGACCCTGCTTCGCGACCAATCGGTGCTGATTCAGTCAGACAACATCACCGCAGTGGCTCATGTAAACCGCCGAGGCGGCACAAGGAGCAGGGTGGCGATGGCGGAAGCCACCAGAATTCTTCGCTGGGCGGAGAATCACGTAAGAGCACTGTCAGCAGTGTTCATTCCGGGAGTGGACAACTGGGAAGCAGACTTCCTCAGCAGGCACGACCTCCACCCGGAAGAGTGGGGACTTCATCAAGAAGTCTTCACGCAGATTGCAAGTCGGTGGGAACTGCCACAGGTGGACATGATGGCATCCCGCCTCAACAAAAAGCTACAGAGGTATTACGCCAGGTCAAGATACCCTCAGCCGATACCTGTAGACGCACTAGTGAAACCGTGGGTGTTCCAGGCGGTTTATGTATTTCCTCCTCTTCCTCTCATACCCAAGGTGCTGAGAATCATAAGAAAAAGAGGAGTGAGAACAATACTCATTGTTCCGGATTGGCCAAGAAGGACTTGGTATCCAGATCTGCAAGAAATGCTCACGGAGGACCCATGGCCTCTGCCTCTAAGACAGGACTTGTTGCAACAGGGGCCCTGTCTGTTCCAAGACTTACCGTGGCTGCGTTTGACGGCATGGCAGTTGAACGCCGGATCCTAGCAGAAAAAGGCATTCCGGATGAGGTTATTCCTACGCTGATAAAGGCTAGGAAGGACGTGACGGCTAAACATTATCACCGTAAATGGCGAAAATATGTTGCTTGGTGTGAGGCCAGGAATGCCCCTACGGAGGAATTCGAGCTGGGCCGTTTCCTTCACTTCCTACAGTCGGGAGTGACTTTGGGCCTGAAATTGGGTTCCATTAAGGTCTAGATTTCGGCCCTATCCATTTTTTTTCAAAAAGAACTGGCTTCTCTTCCTGAAGTTCAGACGTTTGTAAAGGGAGTGCTGCATATTCAGCCCCCTTTTGTGCCTCCAGTGGCACCTTGGGATCTTAACGTGGTGTTGAGTTTCCTGAAGTCACACTGGTTTGAGCCACTCAAAACCATGGAGTTAAAATTTCTCACGTGGAAGGTGGTCATGCTATTAGCCTTGGCTTCTGCTAGGCGTGTGTCAGAATTAGCGGCTTTGTCACATAAAAGCCCCTATCTGGTTTTCCATATGGACAGGGCAGAACCCGTCCACAATTTCTGCCAAAAGTGGTGTCATCTTTTCATATGAACCAACCTATTGTGGTGCCTGTGGCTACTCGTGACTTGGAGGATTCCGAGTTACTAGATGTGGTCAGGGTTTTGAAGGTTTATGTTGCCAGAACGGCTAGAGTCAGGAAAACTGAGTCGCTGTTTATCCTGTATGCATCCAACAAGCTGGGTGCTCCTGCTTCAAAGCAAACTATTGCTCGCTGGATTTGTAACACGATTCAGCAAGCGCATTCTACGGCTGGATTGCCGTTACCAAAATCGGTCAAGGCCCATTCCACTAGGAAGGTGGGCTCTTCTTGGGCGGCTGCCCGGGGGGTCTCGGCACTACAGCTGTGTCGAGCTGCTACTTGGTCGGGTTCAAACGCTTTTGCAAAGTTCTACAAGTTTGATACCCTGGCTGAGGAGGACCTCTTGTTTTCTCAATCGGTGCTGCAGAGTCATCCGCACTCTCCCGCCCGTTTGGGAGATTTGGTATAATCCCCATGGTCCTTACGGAGTCCCCAGCATCCACTAGGACGTTAGAGAAAATAAGATTTGACTTACCGGTAAATCTATTTCTCGTAGTCCGTAGTGGATGCTGGGCGCCCGTCCCAAGTGCGGACTTCTTCTGCAATACTTGTATATAGTTATTGCTTAAATAAGGTTTAAGTTATGGTTGCATCAGGGTTTGACCTGATGCTCTGTTATTTGTCATACTGTTAACTGGTTGTTATCACATGTTATACGGTGTGATTGGTGTGGCTGGTATGAATCTTGCCCTGGATTACCAAAATCCTTTCCTTGTACTGTCAGCTCTTCTGGGCACAGTTTCTCTAACTGAGGTCTGGAGGAGGGGCATAGAGGGAGGAGCCAGTGCACACCAGAACCTAAATTCTTTCTTAAAGTGCCCATGTCTCCTGCGGAGCCCGTCTATCCCCATGGTCCTTACGCAGTCCCCAGCATCCACTACGGACTACGAGAAATAGATTTACCGGTAAGTAAAATCTTATTTTTTTTTTAAACAATACATGTTTTGCTTAATACATTTTATTTTTATTTTTTAAATCCCCAATATGACATCACAGGCAAAAGTGGCAGTGGTAAAAATAAATACAGCCATCCTTGCAGTTTACATGGGATCCGGTCTGAAGATTGACAGTGTCTAGATTGACAATGTTTAGGTCGACCACTATGGGTCGACAGTCACTAGGTCGACATGTTTTCAAGGTCGACATGTTCTAGGTCGACAGGTCAAACAGTCGACATGAGTTTCCCCCCCCCCCCCCTTTTTTTTTTTTTTTTACTTTTTCATACTTAACGATCCACGCGGACTACGGTTGGGAATAGTAACCCGTGCCGAGCGCAGCGAGGCGAGGGTACACCGTGCACTAATTGGGCTTCCGGTCACTGTACTGAGAAAACAGCACCAAAAAAACATGAAAAACTCATGTCGACCTTTTGACCTGGAAATCCCCTATCGACCTTCAAACCCTGTCGACCTATAGTGGTCGACCTAAACATTGTCGACCTAGACACTGTCGATCTAATAATCCACACCCGTTTACACATGCTTCATTTCTTTAAGGGTCATCTTCAGCATACCAATCCACCAGAAAACTACCACAGCATTCTGTGATGAGTCAGGGCAAAGAGCAACCCAATTGCTGCAGACACCACAGCAATTGCGTTGCACGTAAAGATGCTTGGTGCTGTTGAGTCACGCCATTGGCGTTTCTATAATGGGTGCAGTGTGTGCCGTACACACGGGCCTCTGAGTCCCGGGTGGGGCCCACACCGCACACACTGCACCCATTTCTCCTATACTTACCTTTCCGGAGTCCATTGCTGACCATGTGTGGGCCCCCTCCTCTCCCGTAGCAGTCGCGCCGCTGCTAGCGCACTGACCACTAGAGACTCTGGCACAGTGCCAGAGTCTACAGTGGTCAGGGCTCTAGCAGCGGCGTGATGGCTACGGGAGAGGAGGGGGCCCACACACGGAGTCTGCACACGGGTCCCCTCCTCTCTAGAGACGAACCTAAGTCACGCCACGGCATTGCGTGACTAAAAGGGCTGTTTAACGTGCAGGGAGAATAGATGTGAGTGGACATCTGTAGCACCAGTCCCAGTTACACCCCTCACCTGCACCAAAGCCACCCAGGCATGGGGCCCTCACCAGAGGCGGTGCTGCATGTTCAATCTGCTCTTCACCCTTCCCTAGTCAGCAACCTAAAAAGAGACGTTCACAATAATATTAGATTATATATTGTACAGTTGTATTTATATACTTTGAAAAAAAGTACTAATTTCTTATCATACAGTATTTGTATTTTGTAAAAAAAGATTTTTGGCATATTTGTATGCTGAACAGAAAAACTCAGATTCTTGTTATATTTGTATTTTGTTAGTAAAACGTTACTAATTTCTTGTTTTATTTGTATGTTGGGCAAAAATTTTCCCGTTATTGATATTTCTGTTTGGCCTTTTTCAAGCATTTTTTGCTACACCACAAAAAGCCACTAATAGCATTATATGCTGTTTTTTACAGACTAAAACATGTTAACAACCTCTTTGTTTCATTGCTTAATATTACACTTTAAAAACCTATTCTCATGCATTTAACTAATGTAAAACCAAACTTAAAAGAAGGGAAAACTGATTTTTATTACTTTGCAAAAAATTTATTACTCTGACATATTAGTGAAAGAGTGTGTGGGGCAAATACAGTTACATACAGTACTTCACCTCAAAATGATGTGTTTAATGTTTGCACAAATGACCACAATTTATGAGGCTCATTCAGGTGTGGTCGGAGGTGATATCACTTCTGCCTCCTTGGAAGAAGCACCATGCGCTGTATGCTAATGCAGGAGGAGGTGTCTATTACAGGCAGACACCTCCTGCTTCAGTAGTGATCTAACCTACATCCTAGGATGCAGTATCGGATCTCTATCCCACCATCGGGCAACGTGCCACCTGTTGCAGAGGCCAGCATATCACCGTCCTACGACAGAGGTCCCTGACCTCTTCCCACCCCCTAAATAGTGGCGACACGCTTCCGTTTACACAAATGGACGCTGTCACCGCCCAGTGCCTGCCCCCTGAACGAGAGCAGACTATCAGTCACTGACAGTCTGCTGCCGTCCTTCTTCTGACATTGCAGGACCCATTCCATTCGCACATGCGCAGAACGGGCCCTACGCATGCGCGAAGTACTGAACTATGCATTGCATAATCTGGTGGGGTACCTTGATTAAGGCACAGATTATGCAACAAACAGCAGCAGAGCACAATGTCAGAGATTTTATCAAAAGAATACAGCAAAGTTCCACTAGACTAGAGTTATCAAGAGAGCGTAACTTAGATTTTATTAGGCCAAAAATGTTCTAATATAGATTTAGTGGTTTTATGTGCATTATTATACTTGCTCTCAGTGGGACTGTCAGAAAGTGACAGTGTCAGAAGCCAGGAGAAACATCGATACCCTGAACACTTTTTAAGGCAAATAAATGCATTTGAAGATTAACATTTATAGGTGTTTAGTGAGGAAGTAACCAGATAAATGTACTTTTCAATCAATCATACCTCCGGCATTTGTCCCACCTCAAACTTAGCACACAGAGATGACTGACTGAGGATAAAGCCGACCACAAAACTCACAATTCTTGGTGGAATGGCTATAGTGCCAACTGAGATAAATGTGCGACTGAGCCCTAGGTGGTCTCAGTTGAATGTGTGTGCAGTCTATAGCACCCAGGACATTGGGCATGCCTGTGATCCTATAAAAAGTTAGCCTGACATCGTGCCACTGTGACTCCTAGCTAGAGAAGCAGATATAGGTGCGGGAAAGGGTCTTGAGTGCAGCTATGACTTGGCCCAGGTCCTCCCTGTTCCCAGTAGCAAAGACGTGCAGAACAGTAAGCTGTTTATGTAGGCCTGATAAAGCTCGTGACCGTGCAGTGTTTGGCTCAAGCTAAGTGTTGACAAAGTCATACAGGTTCATTAAGTTGTTGCAGTTGAGGCAGAACATCTGTATGACATCGTCATTAGACACCACATTGAGCTTTAACCGCCTACGGAAGATCCTAGGTAGGACCCCGACCTGCTTGGTCCTCTGTTCTGTTTCTTGCTCCTGGGTCTTTTTATTTAACTGGTGCAGACCACATGAAATGACTGCTGGTGTCCACAGAACTGAATACACTTCCTCAGCCATGCTTGTGCCACAGTTGACTTGTTTGCTTTCTCTAACGTCCTAAGTGGATGCTGGGGACTCCGTAAGGACCATGGGGAATAGCGGCTCCGCAGGAGACTGGGCACATCTAAAGAAAGCTTTAGGACTATCTGGTGTGCACTGGCTCCTCCCCCCATGACCCTCCTCCAAGCCTCAGTTAGATCTCTGTGCCCGAATGAGAAGGGTGCACACTAGGGGCTCTCCTGAGCTTCTTAGTGAAAGTTTTAGATTAGGTTTTTTATTTTCAGTGAGACCTGCTGGCAACAGGCTCACTGCATCGAGGGACTAAGGGGAGAAGAAGCGAACTCACCTGCGTGCAGAGTGGATTGGGCTTCTTAGGCTACTGGACATTAGCTCCAGAGGGACGATCACAGGCCCAGCTTGGATGGGTCCCAGAGCCACGCCGCCGGCCCCCTTACAGAGCCAGAAGGCAGAAGAGGTCTGGAAAATCGTCGGCAGAAGACGTCCTGTCTTCAACAAGGTAGCGCACAGCACTGCAGCTGTGCGCCATTGCTCTCAGCACACTTCACACTTCGGTCACTGAGGGTGCAGGGCGCTGGGGGGGGGGCGCCCTGAGACGCAATAAAAACACCTTGGATGGCAAAAAAAATGCATCACATATAGCTCCTGGGCTATATGGATGCATTTAACCCCTGCCAGAATCCATAAAAAAGCAGGAGAAAAGTCCGCGAAAAAGGGGCGGAGCCTATCTCCTCAGCACACTGGCGCCATTTTCCCTCACAGCTCCGTTGGAGGGAAGCTCCCTGTCTCTCCCCTGCAGTCACTACACTACAGAAAGGGTTAAAAAAAGAGAGGGGGGCACTAATTGGGCGCAGTATTAACTATACAGCAGCTATAAGGGGAAAAACACTTATATAAGGTTATCCCTGTATATATATAGCGCTCTGGTGTGTGCTGGCAAACTCTCCCTCTGTCTCCCCAAAGGGCTAGTGGGGTCCTGTCCTCTATCAGAGCATTCCCTGTGTGTGTGCTGTATGTCGGTACTTTTGTGTCAACATGTATGAGGAGAAAAATGATGTGGAGACGGAGCAGATTGCCTGTAATAGTGATGTCACCCCCTAGGGGGTCGACACCTGAGTGGATGAACTGTTGGAAGGAATTACGTGACAGTGTCAGCTCTGTATAAAAGACAGTGGTTGACATGAGACAGCCGGCTACTCAGCTTGTGCCTGTCCAGACGTCTCATAGGCCGTCAGGGGCTCTAAAGCGCCCGTTACCTCAGATGGCAGATATAGACGCCGACACGGATACTGACTCCAGTGTCGACGGTGAAGAGACGAATGTGACTTCCAGTAGGGCCACACGTTACATGATTGAGGCAATGAAAAATGTTTTACACATTTCTGATAATACGAGTACCACCAAAAAAAGGGGTATTATGTTCGGTGAGGAAAAACTACCTGTAGTTTTCCTGAATCTGAGAAATTAAATGAGGTGTGTGATGATGCGTGGGTTTCCCCCGATAACAACGGATAATTTCTAAAATGTTATTGGCATTATATCCTTTCCCGCCAGAGGTTAGGGTGCGTTGGGAAACACCCCCTAGGGGGGATAAAGCGCTCACACGCTTGTAAGGGCTCTACCTTCGCCTGAGATGGCCGCCCTTAAGGATCCTGCTGATAGAAAGCAGGAGGGTATCCTAAAAGGTATTTACACACATACTGGTGTTATACTGCGACCAGGAATCGCCTCAGCCTGGATGTGCAGTGCTGGGTTGGCGTGGTCGGATTCCCTGACTGAAAATATTGATACCCTAGATAGGGACAGTATATTTTTGCCTATAGAGCATTTAAAAGATGCATTTTTATATATGCGTGATGTACAGCGGAATATTTGCCGACTGGCATCAAGTCTAAGCGCGTTATCCATTTCTACCAGTAGAGGGTTATGGACACGTCAGTGGTCAGGTGATGCGTATTCCAAACGGCATTTGGAAGTATTGCTTTATTAAGGGAGGAGTTATTTGGGGTCGGTCTTTCAGACCTGGTGGCCACGGCAACAGCTGGGAATTCCACGTTTGTACCCTAGGTCGCCTCTCAACATGAGAAGACGCCGTATTATCAGGCGCAGTCTTTTCGTGGACAAGCGGGCAAAAGGTTCCTCATTTCTGCCCCGTGACAGAGGGAGAGGAAAAAGGCTGCAGAAATCAGCCAGTTCCCAGGAACAGAAACCCTCTCCCGCCTCTGCCAAGCCCTCAGTATACGCTGGGGCTTTACAAGCAGAATCAGGCACGGTGGGGGGCCCGTCTGAATGAATTTCAGCGCGCAGTGGGCTCACTCGCAAGTAGACCCCTGGATCCTTCAGGTGATATCTCAGGGGTACAAATTAGAATTCGAGACGTCTCCCCCTCGCCGTTTCCTAAAGTCGGCTTTACCGATGTCTCCTGACAGGGAGACAGTTTTGGAAGCCATTCACAAGCTGTATTCCCAGCAGGTGATAATCAAGATACCCCTCCTGCAACAGGGAACGGGGTATTATTCCACACTGTTGTGGTACCGAAGCCGGACGGCTCGGTGAGACCGATTCTAAATCTAAAATCTTTGAACACTTACGTACAGAGGTTCAAATTCAAGATTGAGTCACTCAGAGCAGTGATTGCGAACCTGGAAGAAGGGGACTACATGATGTCTCGGGACATCAAGGATGCTTACCTTCATGTCAAAATTTACCCTTCTCACCAAGGGTACCTCAGGTTTATGGTACAGAACTGTCACTATCAGTTCAGACGCTGCCGTATGGATGGTACACGGCACCCCGGGTCTTTACCAAGGTAATGGCCGAAATTATGATATTCCTTCGAAGGAAGTTAATTTTAGTTATCCCTTCCTTGGACAATTCCCTGATAAGGGTAAGATCCAGGGAACAGTTGGAGGTCGGTGTAGCACTATCTCAGGTAGTGTTGCGGCAGCACGATTGGATTCTCAATATTCCAAAATCGCACCTGGTTCCGACGACGTGTCTTCTGTTCCTAGGGATGATCCTGGACACAGTCCAGAAAAAGGTGTTTCTCCCGGAGGAGAAAGCCAGGGAGTTATCCGAGCTAGTCAGGAACCTCCTAAAACCGAGCCAAGTCTCAGTGCATCAATGCACAAGGGTTCTGGGTAAAATGGTGGCTTCCTACGAAGCAATCCCATTCGGCAGATTCCACGCAAGAACTTTCCAGTGGGACCTGCTGGACAAATGGTCCGGATCGCATCTTCAGATGCATCAGCGGATAACCCTGTCACCAAGGACAAGGGTGTCCCTCCTGTGGTGGTTGCAGAGTGCTCATCTTCTAGAGGGCCGCAGATTAGGCATTCAGGACTGGGTCCTGGTGACCACGGATGCCAGCCTGCGAGGCTGGGGAGCAGTCACACAGGGAAGGAATATCCAGGGCTTATGGTCAAGCCTGGAGACATCACTTCACATAAATATCCTGAAGCTAAGGGACATTTACAATGCTCTAAGCTTAGCAAGACCTCTGCTTCAAGGTCAGCCGGTGTTGATCCAGTCGGACAACATCACGGCAGTCACCCACGTAAACAGACAGGGTGGCACAAGAAGCAGGAGGGCAATGGCAGAAGCTGCAAGGATTCTTCGCTGGGCGGAAAATCATGTGATAGCACTGTCAGCAGTATTCATTCCGGGAGTGGACAACTGGGAAGCAGACTTCCTCAGCACGACCTCCACCCGGGAGATTGGGGACTTCACACAGAAGTCTTCCACATGATTAAAAACTCGACAGGTATTGCGCCAGGTCCAGGGACCCTCAGGCAATAAGCTGTAGACGCTCTGGTAACACCGTGGGTGTACCAGTCAGGGTATGTGTTCCCTCCTCTGCCTCTCATACCCAAGGTACTGAGATTGATAAGATGGAGAGGAGTAAGCACTATATTCGTGGTTCCGGATTGGCCAAGAAGGACTTGGTAACCGGAACTTCAAGAGATGCTCACGGAGGATCCGTGGCCTCTACCTCTAAGAAGGGACCTGCTCCAGCAAGGACCCTGTCTGTTCCAAGATTTCCGCGGCTGCGTTTGACGGCATGGCGGTTGAACGCCGGATCCTGAAGGAAAAAAGGCATTCCGGATGAAGTCATCCCTATCCTGATCAAAGCCAGGAAGGATGTAACCGCAAAAACATTATCACCGCAATTGGCGAAAATATGTTGCGTGGTGCGAGGCCAGTAAGGCCCGACGAAGGAAATTCAACTGGGTCGATTCCTACATTTCCTGCAAACAGGAGTGTCTATGGGCCTGAAATTGGGGTCCATTAAGGTTCAAATTTCGGCCCTGTCAATTTTCTTCCAAAAAGAACTAGCTTCAGTCCCTGAAGTTCAGACGTTTGTAAAAGGGGTACTGCATATACAGCCTCCTTTTGTGCCTCCAGTGGCACTTTGGGATCTCAATGTAGTTTTGGGTTCCAAAAGTCACATTGGTTTGAACCACTTAAATCTGTGGAGTTAAAATATCTCACATGGAAAGTGGTCATGCTGTTGGCCCTGGCCTGGGCCAGGCGCGTGTCAGAATTGGCGGCTTTATCCTGAAAAAGCCCTTATCTGATTTTCCATTCGGACAGGGCGGAATTGAGGACTCGTCCTCAGTTTCTCCCCAAGGTGGTTTCAGCGTCTCACCTGAACCAACCTATTGGTGGTGCCTGCGGCTACTAGGGACTTGGAGGCCTCCAAGTTGCTAGACGTTGTCAGTGCCCTGAAAATATATGTTTCCAGGACGGCTGGAGTCAGGAAATCTGACTCGCTGTTTATCCTGTGTGCACCCAACAAGCTGGGTGCTCCTGCTTCTAAGCAGACTATTGCTCGTTGGATTTGTAGTACAATTCAGCTTGCACATTCTGTGGCAGGCCTGCCACAGCCAAAAATCTGTAAATGCCCACTCCACAAGGAAGGTGGGCTCATCTTGGGCGGCTGCCCGAGGGGTCTCGGCTTTACAACTTTGCCGAGCAGCTACTTGGTCAGGAGCAAATACGTTTGTAAAATTCTACAAAATTGATATCCTGGCTGAGGAGGACCTGGAGTTCTCTCATTTGGTGCTGCAGAGTCATCCGCACTCTCCCGCCCGTTTGGGAGCTTTGGTATAATCCCCATGGTCCTTACGGAGTCCCCAGCATCCACTTAGGACGTTAGAGAAAATAAGAATTTACTTACCGATAATTCTATTTCTCATAGTCCGTAGTGGATGCTGGGCGCCCATCCCAAGTGCGGATTGTCTGCAATACTTGTACATAGGTATTGTTACAAAAATCGGGTTATTATTGTTGTGAGCCATCTTTCAGAGGCTCCTCTGTTATCATGCTGTTAACTGGGTTCAGATCACAGGTTATACGGTGTGATTGGTGTGGCTGGTATGAGTCTTACCCGGGATTCAAAATCCTTCCTTATTGTGTACGCTCGTCCGGGCACAGTATCCTAACTGAGGCTTGGAGGAGGGTCATGGGGGGAGGAGCCAGTGCACACCAGATAGTCCTAAAGCTTTCTTTAGATGTGCCCAGTCTCCTGCGGAGCCGCTATTCCCCATGGTCCTTACGGAGTCCCCAGCATCCACTACGGACTATGAGAAATAGAATTATCGGTAAGTAAATTCTTATTTTTTTATAAGAGTCCTGATTGAGTTTGTGATAATTGAAATGATTTTCACATGCAAACACGATTTTTAAAACAATTGCATTGATTTTGTGAATTGTGGTGCGAATTTGGGGCACGTTCAATCAATTTTGGAAATCTAATTCTAATTAAATTAATGATTTGCATTGTTGTCAATGTTATTGTGATGATGTTTGGTTCGATGGTGAATTGCTGTAACTTGGTCTGTGAAGTCGTATTTGACATGCAATATCCATATGAATTGGCAAATTCGTTAATTCCCGATTTACAAAATTGCAGCTTTATCACTGAAAAACACCAAATCAACCAAACACGATTCTTGGTAAATGTCCCCCTTGTTGTGGCATTTAGGGCAGAATGAAGTGGGGTAGATGAATGTGGACTTTGGCATTCTGTAGTAATCAAGACAGAAGGTTATGAGAGAGTGGATAAGAGCGTGGGTAAAACAGTAATTAGGGGGGAGGACTCGGAGGTAGAGCAGCTGGTACAGTATGTAGTTACATTATCAATAGTTATAAGGTTGACAGTGTACAATGTGGATAGCCATGTCGACACAGCAGTAATTTTACAAAGCAATGTAACCATGTTGACTTTAGAACTTTAAACATGGTGGTAAAACATGCAGCTGTTTGGGGATGGGAGGGGGCAGCAATGGGCCCCTGTTTTGTGAGAGTGCCCAGGTCAGGGCTCTGTCTTCCCGACGGAGATTTCCTGGCCTCAGCGACAGCTGCCGGTCTGCTTAACCTGGGGGTTACTCAGCTAGGCAATGGTATTGCAGAACGATCATATGCTACATACTCATGCGCAGCTGTGGGTCACATATGCATGCAGGAGATGACTAGTTACACCAGACGCCTCCTGCTGCGTTAGGAAGCTGCAGCAATGATAACTACGACAGAACCTATATCAGGTTGATTGTGAGTAAATATACAGATGTGTCCTCATGCATCTAGCCTCAATATGTCATGCAATGTGAGGTGCATGGCGTGAGTCAGCCACCAGATCCCTTGCCGCGTTTGTTGATGCACATGTTTTCTATGGATTGGCTGCTGGTGCTTCTAGTCGCAGCTCCGCGTACCAAGTTGCACACGCGACACGTGTGCCTGTGTGTTTGTGTAGCAGCTACAATGAATGTGGTTACATCTCTGTATTGTGTGTGACTGTGATATACAGGCAGCAGCTGCTTCATACGGCCAGAAGAAACACAGTCACCCGGTCACTGACCACAGGATAGGAGGCATGTGGAAAAAGGAGAGGGTACATAGAGTAGGTATTCTGGCATGTAGACATAGAATTTAGAGGTGGGCTGCTGGGAGCTGAGCAATGAGTGTGCTGTGTAAAAGAAAAAAAAAAGGTACAATACCTGGACACGCCCCCCTTCCAGGATTACTAGGACCCAGGACTCCAGACAGATGTCCTACATATGCTGCAAATATTACTTCAACAAGAAAACAATTATTTCCTTCTGTGTTAGATAGACAGAACAATGGGCCTTATTCAGCTTCAGTTGCAATTTTGCAAAATCACATATCGTCCGATTATCAGATGACTGTGCATCTGCGATCGCAACTTGCCTGATGTGATTGTAAGCTGATAGATACATAATGTAAATAGATAGAGGTACTATAATGTTAGTTGTGGTCACTGCTGTGTGGCATAATGTGAAATGTTGGCACTACTATGTTGCTTAACATGAATTGAAGGTACTATTGTGGCATAATGGGTCTGATTCAGGTGTGAAAGCAAAGCAAAACAGCACCAACTGGGCAAAACCATGTTGTACTGCAGGTGGGGCAGATGTAACTGGTGTGGATCATAGGGTCGACAGTCACTAGGTTGACCACTATTGGTCAACAGTGACTAGGTCGACACCTGTAATAGGTCGATGCGGTCATTAGGTCGACATGAAAAAGGTCGACTGAGTTTTTTACATTTTTTGTTTTTTCTCGTTTTCTTCGTAAAGTGACCGGGAACACCAATTAGTGCACTGTATCTGGCTTCGGTCAAGGTTACTATTCTCAATCATAGTCCACGTGGATCGTAAAGACGAAGGGGGTCATTCTGACCCGTTTGCACGCTGCAGTTTTTCGCAGCCGTGTGAACGGGTCACAACTGCGCATGCGCGTCGTTGCCCAGCGACGGATGTCGCCAGGCAGCGTCAAGAACAGAGAAGGAAGTGATCGCAGCAGCAAGTGCAAGAAGATTAACAGCAGGGAGGCGGATCTGGGTGGCAACTGACTATTTTCTGGGAGTGATGTGGAAAACGCAGGCGTGTCGAGGCGATTGCAGGGCGGGTGTCTGACGTCAATTCCGGGACCTGACAGGCTGCAGTGATCGCAGTGGCTGAGTAAGTACAGAGCTACTCAGAAACTACACAAAACTTTTTTTTGCCCCGCTCCCCTGCACATGCGATCGCAGACTTGCTTAGCTAAAATACACTCTCCCATAGGAGGCGTCTATCTGATCGCACGGGCTGCAAAAAGTTACAGCGTGCGATCAACTCGGAATGACCCCCCCATGTTCACAAAATAAAAAAAAAATCTATCTATCACATTAGGAAATAATTGCCTGTCCCTCAGAATGGAAGGAATGTGCGTGCAAGTGTTTAAGTAGGCGCAATATGTGATTTATAGTGTAAAGTAGTGATGAGCGGATTCGGTTTTACTCGGTTCTCAAAACCGAATCTTATTGACTCACTGATGTCACGTGTTTTGGATAGCCAATAAGATTCGGTTTTGAGAACCGAGTAAAACCGAGTAAAACCGAATCCGCTCATCACTAGTTTAAAGTAAACTAACTCGGCATGGCTGCCGGCGACTTTGAGTGAGATTAGCAAAGTCCTCCCTCGTGTTCTTTGAATGGTTTGCAGCTTTCCCCCTTAGTGCTGGGTTGTGGCGGGGTGCCCTGCCCTTCACTCACCCCATCTCCTCTTGCTCCCAGTATGTGTGTGTCAGCTTGCTCCGGGGAAGTGCAGATACAGAGTGCAAGTTGGTACTCATAAAACGGGCAGCGCGCATATCAACATTTTAAAAACTGGCAGCTTGCGGCACCCTGACATAACAGAAACACTATGCATGGGAGAGTAATTCTGGAATCCCAAAGGAAGGGTGGGGGGCATATGTGACAAGGGGAGAGGAGTGTCATAACTTACCAGGGAAGAGTGGGAGTACATAAGTGACAACATGAGAATGGGGACATATGTGAACAGAGAAGGGATTGTGGAAGGTATGCATGCTATTGTAATTTGTATGGCTAGGACTAATGTGCATTTCTAATGGGAGCTGTAAACCGCATTGCCACGTCATATTCCATCTTCCTAAGGTTGCCCAGGGCCAGACAGAGGACTCCTTCATGCTGTCATTGTTACCGTGGCTTTGACAAAATTAAAAGTGCTTACATTAGGCTGCATGTCTACTGACTTTTGAGATCTGCAAATAAAAACACTTTGGATAAGCATTTGGAACTTGATATATAATTTTCAGCAGTGCTCGGCGTTTATTAAATGCGCTGAAATGGAGCAAGACACAATTTAAAATACAGTGCAGTGGAAAAATGCATATATACGAGGTCTTGTCTGGTCCAGTGATTCTGATTAACGCTACGGTTTACATAGACTTACCGTATATACTCGAGTATAAGCCGACTTTTTCAGCACTTTTTTTTGTGCTGAAAAAGCTCCCTTGGCTTATACTCGAGTCAGTGGGAAGGAGGGACACGGAGGGCACAGCGCGCGCCTCTCCTGTGTCCCTCCGGCGGCAGCGGCGGGTCTATTAAATGAAGTACCCGTTCGTGAGCTCTGATTGGCTCACGTATCAGCACTTCATTTAACAGACCCGGAGACGCAGGAAGGACACAGGAGAGGTGCGCGCTGTGCTCTCCGTGTCCCTCCTTCACAAGACAGCGGGGGAGCGGGGAGGGTAAGTTGTACCTGGGGGGGAGCATATTTAGCACTGGGTGGGGGCATATCTGGCAGAATGAGGGCATATCTGGCACTGTGGGGGCATATCTGGCACTGTGGGGGCATATCTGGCAGTATGAGGGCTGTGTACGGCTAGAGCTGCATTTCCCACCCTAGGCTTATACTCGAGTCAGTAAGTTTTCCCAGGTTTTTGTGGTAAAATTAGGTGCCTCGGCTTATATTCGGGTCGACTTATACTCGAGTATATACGGTACTTGCTTTCAAATCCCATAATAATGCATTGATTAGTGCCAATCAGTGCACATCTTTAGAGCCTGACTGAGAGCCTCTGACACTTTTCGAGATTTTCCATCAGCGCCACAAAAAGCAGTTGCAGACTTGCACACACTGCACCGTGCATATGCCTGTTTGTGGTGGATACAAGCGCGGAAGGTTCGTTGTGTGCATATCTGCATCTCTGAGATGAGCGCTCCGGGGCAGCAACTTGTCTACGTCGTTAATGTACGGAAAGATCTGTCTCATAAGAATGTGTAGCCAGACTTCTGTGCTATTAGGAGGTGCATATATGATGAAGGGAAGAACATCCCTGCCAGATCTTTTGCATCCAGCACCGGGGCTAGTGCAAGTGCCAGTACTAATGATGTTGGTTAAGCAGTGAGCTGGATACCATACGCATGAAGCCATACTGATATAGTGTTCCCCCCCATGAATTTAAATGGGCAGGGGGTGCCGGCCCGTTGGCATCAGTAATGGGGGTTGGGCCGGCCCTCTCATCACTAATGGGGATGTACCAGCCCCTGTGATGTCACTGATGGGGTGTGCCCCACCCCACAACTTTACTAATTGGGGATGGCACACCCCGTGGCATCACTGATAGGGGCATGTCCTGCACTTACGGAGGTGCTGGACTTCCCCGAAGCTCTACCTACAATGTGAATATAGGTACCGTGTGCACGGCGGCTGCAGCAGGCTGTTTCAACAGGGCACCGCTATAGGGGCAGGGCGCATTTTGCCCTTTAAAAATCGGGCAGGGTGCGGTGAACACTATGATACTTGTATTAGCGTAAGATAGAGCTGGCTGTCTAGGCCTTTCACACTTGGGGCTGTTTTGTTTGTGACTCAGAATCAGGCCCTTAGTGTGCAGCACATTTCTATGTGTTATGTCAGTGTTAATCTTAATAGGGCGTATCAATTCTTGTTTAAATGTTTAATATGAATGTCTGTTTCAATGGGCCTGACTCCATTACATTCCCAACTGAATTTTTGCATGCAGTGGAACTGCAAAAATATGCTAACTACAGAAACAATATGAACAAAACAAGAAAAAACTGACTTACAGTACAGAACATTGCAGGACATGATATGGTTTATAAACATTTCTGTATCAGTAGTCATGATCCTCAAATAAGCAGTAGGGTGGCAGAACCCAAGGGTTAGGTTCCGTTGTGGGACGTGGGAGGGTGATGATGGTATAAGTAAGGGAAATATAAGCTGGTGAGAGCTTACAGTCTAAAGTTGGGTACACACTAGGTGATCCAGTATGGCGTCCAATCTGGCTGATCGTACCAACATATCACGCACATCGTCTAGTGTATACTGGCATTCGCATGCTATCGTGGGTAGTATTTACCGGGTCATCCCGTCGGGCATGCTGCACGCCCAACGGTGATGGCAATTACCAAATGCATGGGAATGTGGCCATGAATGATACAGTATATCACACCATACAGTATATCATTCAGTGTGTACGGCATGGCCGATATAGCTGCATCAGTAATGCTGTCGGCTGGGTACACAATGTTTAGTGCGTACCTGACCTAGGGCCTAATTCAGACCTGGTTGCACGCAGACGTTTTTTTGCACTGCTGCGACCAGGTAATCGCCGCCTACAGGGAGAGGGGGTAATCGCTGTGCAGGGGTGCGATCGGCTGTGCAGTGAGCTGCACAAACAAAAGTTTGTGCAGTTTCTGCACAGTCCAGGACTTGCTCAGCCAATGCGACGAACCGGGCTGGTGCTGACGTCAGGCATCCCGTGCGCTGGCATCCCATACCTCTGATATATGGAGGCCATTAGACATGTTAAGTTTAAAAAAGTGCTGGAACATGCAGGAAGAAGTAGCATTTAGACAGTTGGAGATACAAAAGAATAAAGAGGGGAAATTAAACATGCTTAATATTCCCAATCCCCCAACCCGGTAGTTGGGAGATCAGGCCATTGCCCCAGTCTATCTCTGGCTGATAGGTCTGCGGTTAAAATACTGCCCGTCAGGGCCCCGCGTGTCTCAATACTGACACCAGGATTCCGACAGTGGTACTATGCCGCTGCTGGAATACCGGCGAAGTAGGTGATACCCCCTCTCTCCCACCCATAGAGGGAGAATAAAACCTGTGGTGAGCCCACAAGTGGCATCGCTGCGATCGCCCCCCCCCCCCCTCTCTACCGCCAGCATTCTGGCGCACGGGATGCTGATGTCGGTATACTGACATTCGGCATCCCGTGCGCTGGCATCCCATACCGATCCCCTCTGATATATAGAGGCCATTAGACATGTTAAGTTTGAAAAAGTACTGGAACATGCAGGAAGAAGTAGCATTTAGACAGTTGGAGATACAAAAGAATAAAGAGGGGAAATTAAACATGCTTAATATTCCCAATCCCCCAACCCGGTAGTTGGGAGATCAGGCCATTGCCCCAGTCTATCTCTGGCTGATAGGTCTGCGGTTAAAATACTGCCCGTCAGGGCCCCGCGTGTCTCAATACTGACACCAGGATTCCGACAGTGGTACTATGCCGCTGCTGGAATACCGGCGAAGTAGGTGATACCCCCTCTCTCCCACCCATAGAGGGAGAATAAAACCTGTGGTGAGCCCACAAGTGGCATCGCTGCGATCGCCCCCCCCCCCCCCTCTCTACCGCCAGCATTCTGGCGCACGGGATGCTGATGTCGGTATACTGACATTCGGCATCCCGTGCGCTGGCATCCCATACCGATCCCCTCTGATATATAGAGGCCATTAGACATGTTAAGTTTGAAAAAGTACTGGAACATGCAGGAAGAAGTAGCATTTAGACAGTTGGAGATACAAAAGAATAAAGAGGGGGGAAAGGACAGAGAGGGAAAGTAGATCTGAGATAATATTGGAGGCCTAAAGAGCTGATGAGCTCACCTAAAGAGGTTGTGTAGAGGGAGAAAAGGAGAGTTCCAAGAACAGAACCTTGGGGAACGCTGCTACTGTTAGGGTAAGAGGGGTCATAAGAGGAGACAGAGAAAGAATGCTCAAGTAATGGCAGTTGTCATACATCGCCCTGTTACACTTAAGTACCTGACGTGGTAGTGCCGTTGTGATGCCATTGAACCTAGTTGGTTACCACCAGTTTCCATTACTGGCAGCTCATTCGGCCAGCTATGTGGGTAGTGTATTCTACCCAACGAGTCTGCTGTAGTGTTCCTGCTGCACCTTTTCTCACACTACCTCAGGATGGGTGTTGCCATCTTGGTCGTGTCACATGATGCTTTCTCTACCAACCAGGTCTGCTGTTCTGACCACCTGACCAGTGCACCCTATAGGTAATAAGGACACACTATTTAAGTCTGCTCCTGTGGTCTGACCTTTGCCAGAACAACTTTGGCTCCAGGCTTTATTCCTGCTGTTCTATTCTGTTCATTGCTCCGTAGCCGACGTTCACATCTCACATGAATGGCACACGGTGTGCACCGCCGTTTCCACGTCAGGTATTCGCAGTGGTGACATTTGTCCTGCCACGATACACCTTCACCACAGCAGCACACAAAAAATTCACAAACTGCGCTGTTTCAGAAATACTGCCACCCTTGGCCCAAAAGGCGCACAGGGGGAACCGCACAGCCGGGTATAGTGATGGCGGCCAGCAGCAGCAGCAGCAACGCTGCGGAAGCTGACCGCGGTTGTGCAAAGCATCGGACGCCTGAGCGCTGGGGAAGTGTGACGGTGCCCAGCGGCGGCAGAGAATGCTGTCCGCCGTTAGGTGCTGGTTTCACACACGGCGGGGCAGCCTGTGCTGCCCGCCCCGCTACCTTAAACACCCAACTCCAATGTAGCGGTGGCAGCGGGAGCTGTCCGTCGCCCTCCAGAGAGCCCTAAGCTCAGCTGTGCGGCGGCAGCAGGGTCTGACTGCCGCTGATGACGTTAGGGTGAGGGACTAATGGAGCGGCGGCAGCAGGGTCTGTCCTGCGCTCCTAGCATGAACGCAGCATAGCTTAGTGGATCGGCGGCCCCAGTAGTTGGCTGTCGTATCCACTTTCAGAAATATCAGGACACTGTGCAGGATCTCTCCTGCACTCAGGACGTCCACAGCAGCGGTGGGGAGAGGATGTCGGGTGCAGCGCCTGTAACCTCCCCTTATAGTGAAATACACATAAATACATGGAGCGGCGGCAGCGTGAGCTGACCGTCCGGTTGTACTCACCACACCTGCCTGGATCTGGAGGCAATGACGGGCCTTCTGTATAAGAGCCGTCCTGTCCTGCAGCCGTGGCTGAGTCAACATATGCTGATAAGGTCTATGGTGGTGCTTCTCTTATAAGCGCCGACAAGCCTTATGCTGCTATAGCAGCACACACAGTCCCGGACCCACACTTCTTAGTAAGGTGGTAAGGGACTGTGGGGAAAAAAAGTAAAAGAAAAAATTAAAAAGTAAAATTAAAAGTCTTGCAGACTTCAAGGAACGTGTCCTCCCAACTCAAAGACACAAAAGAAACTGAGGCACTTGGGAGTATGGAGGGGGAGGAGAGTTGCACATTTAAATATTTAAATGTGTGTCTCTCCCAGCTATCGACCGTCCATATCCCCAAGAGTACTCCAGTGACCCCTATGGATGAAAAAGAAAAGGGTTTACCTGGTAAGTACCAAAATCCTATTTTTTGTAACTCAGATAAATCGCTTCTTTTACCCTTGACAGCAACGGGTTATATGTGTGCAGACAGCCTATCGTCTACATTATATACCCACCAAGCCAGTAATGTGACTCGACCGTGTATAATGCTGCTACTTGTCCTGTTCATTATCAGGGGTTTACATTTTGTATGCGTTAAAAACTTTCAGTAAAAAAGGAGACCGTCCAGAGAAAACTGGAACACTTCTAAGCCCTATACTTGAAATCCCAGATGAAAAAAGGTTGCGCATCACTTCTCCACATCTCATCCAATGACTCATCGGAGTAATACATAAGGAGTGTTACTGTAGGTTCAAAATGGAATCAGATAATGCAGATAGATCTCTAATGGTGCGTACACACTAGGTGATATTTTAAATGAGATCGCTCATTTTCACCTTCGGATAATGCAGTAGAGATGACAGATAGATCTCTAATGGTGTGCACACACTAAAGGCTCATACACACTAGGCAATTTTGAGCTCAAAGTAGCTCACTTTTGGCATTTTGAGCTCAAACTCAGCCAGTGTGTATGGGCGGGCGATGAGCAGTGAGCGCTGATGCGAGCTTCCGCATCATCGCTGGCCGCTGCCGTACGTCGGGCAGTTTGTACAGCCGAGTGAAGCACTTTCCACGGTCTCCTACTGTGGAAAGTGCTTCACTTCCCCGTAAACATCGCTGGCACAGGGGAAATTGCTCAGTGTGTATGCACTGAGCTATTTTCCTGCCAGCGGTGTTCACGATCATTGCTGTGCATACATGCTGGGCAAAAACGCCCAGTGTGTATGCACCTTAAGTGATATTTTAAACAATATCACTCATTTTAACCCTTCAGAACTATATCGTTTGTAATATCGCCCAGTCTGTATGCTGCAAACGATGAACAATGCGCGGTCACGTGGGACGTTATCGACATCCTCTTTCGTTTGTACATGCAGCTCAATTTAGAGCCATCGTCCGCATGTATGGGCCAGTGGCGGTGTGATATCGCTGAACGATATCGTTACCAATATCGCACAGTGTGTACGCACTATATCAGTCATCTGGGAGGGTAGGGAAAACACTCTGGCCCTCATTCCGAGTTGATCGCTAGCTGCCGTTGTTCGCTGCGTAGCGATTAGTTAAAAAAACTGCAAAACTGCGCACGCGTATGCACCTGAAATGCGCACACGCGTCGTACGGGTACAAAGAGCATTGTGGTTTTCACAGGTTCTAGCGACGCTTTCAGTCGCACTGGCGAACGCAGGGAGATTGACAGGAAGTGGGTGTTTCTGGGTGTCAAACTATGCATTTGCACGGCTGCTAAAAGTAGCTAGTGAGCGATCAACTCGGAATGAGGGCCTCTAAACGATATCGCTCATTGGTGGTCATTCCGAGTTGTTCGCTAGCTGTTTTTGGTCGCTGCGCAGCGATCAGGCAAAAAAGCGCCACTTCTGCGCATGCGTATGCGGCGCAATGCGCACGCGCGTCGTACTTTCACAACGGCCGATGCAGTTTTCCACAAGGTCTAGTGAAGCATTTCAGTCGCACTGCTGGCCGCAGAGTGATTGACAGGAAGAGGGCGTTTCTGGGAGTGTACTGACCGCTTTCAGGGAGTGTTCAAAAAAACTGGCGTGCCAGGAAAAACGCAGGCGTGCTGAGCGAATGCAGGGCGTGTTCGTGACGTCAAAACAGGAACTGAGCTGTCTGAACTCATCGCAAGCTCTGAGTAGGTCTGGAGCTGATCTGAAACTGCACCATTTTTTTTTTGTAGCCGCGCTGCGATCCTTACGTTCGCACTTCTGCTAATCTAAAATACACTCCCAGAGGGCGGTGGCTTAGCGTTTGCACGGCTGCTACAAAGAACTCGGAATGACCACCATATCGCCTAGTGTGTATGTACCTTAAGGGAATACTTTGGCTCTAGCTGTGTCACATTATAATGTGGCTTATACAGTATATAGAGATTTGAAAGTCTAAAGAAATGTGCCATAACTAAGTTTGTTAAAAAATAAGTGTTGTTTTAAACTGCTTTTCAAAGCTATTTGGGAAAACATTCCTTTGTTACTTTTCAGTGAGGAAGTAACCTGTAATGATTGGAAGAAGAGCTGTGAAATTTATTACCTGTGGAAAAAGGTAACTTCTCTCCCCAGCACTCTTTTGGGACGGGTGATGGGACCAGTAAAACATAAACTGGTCTCATTATATCTATGTTATTTGGTCTAGCTGCAGGTGGGCTCTTATGCCATCAGTGAAGAATTTTCAGTCATCTAATCTAATGCATCAGTGCAGACCTGTCATAATTATGTTGGAAGCTATGTATCATTCTCCATGCTTTCTTTAACAGTTGTAGCAATAGAAAAAGTCCAGATAGCATTGAACCAGCATTGGAAAAACAGAAAATTACATGCATATGCAGTTTCACAGCGTAGATTAAAATAAAATTTTGGCTTTTCAATTAACAATAAAGTTAAGCAATTTAGTTTTGACATTAACTGTTTGTTTTACATAAAATGCATTTGTATTATGGATGCTTTTTCAGAAATACATTCTTTTCATGTGAACAGTGACTACACTCTTATTTGTTATATTCCAGAACTCTGTTTCAACACTTCGGCACTGTACGCAGAGAACCAATGAAGTACATACTGGTGACTGGCGGTGTCATCTCTGGCATTGGGAAAGGAATCATCGCAAGTAGCATTGGTACAATCCTGAAGTCCTGTGGGCTGCGAGTGACTGCCATTAAAATCGATCCATATATTAACATTGATGCTGGGACCTTTTCACCTTACGAGCATGGTACGTTACACGTTATACTGTACTGATAAGTGCATCTGCATTAATAATTATATACAATTTCCATACCTGCCAACAGGTCTCACATAAAATCGGTGTGACTTATATTGTATATCTGAGTATGGCCTTTGGTTGTAGGGTGTAACCAACATTGTTTTAAATTCCAGTGGGTGCAGGTATGCATTTTATTATCATATTGTATTGAAGTGATTTGTCCATGGTACACTGCTGTTAACAGAGCAGGCTCAGACAGATCATGGAAGTCTCCTGAGGATCTGTAAGGGCCCCTACACTAACGAGGCCCTTTTGGCATGTTTCATGCAAGGAAACAAGGGAACTGATATCACCAAAATTATTAAACAAATCTGTCTTTTACATTTGTCCTTGTGACTGGATTTTCTGGAGGGATCAGTTTAACCAATATTTCTCATACGTCTTAGAGGATGCTGGGGTCACATTCAGAACCATGGGGTATAGTCGGGATCCACAGGAGACATGGGCAATTTAAGACTTTCAAAGGGTGTGAACTGGCTCCTCCCTCTATGCCCCTCCTCCAGACTCCAGTTTTAGAATTGTGCCCAGTGAGACTGGATGCACTACAGGGGAGCTCTACAGAGTTTCTCTGAAAATACTTTTTTGTTAGGTTGTTTATGTTCAGGGAGGCTGCTGGCAACAACCTCCCTGCTTCGTGGGACTAAGGGGAGAGAAGTTATGACCCACTTCTAGTGAGTTCAAGGGCTCTGCTTCTGGCTACAGGACACTGTCGAAGTCCAAAATATTACATAAAAAGAACATACAAACTACACACATTATGAGTCGCTATACTTGCAAATACACGCAGCGAGAACAGCAATATATGGTAACACACGCATTTACACGGACATGCCACAGAGATGGATTCGACACTTATTTCATACAGTACATAACTATAATAATATCAAGCGCCAGACATCATGATGATTTAAAATTATATAATGAAGTAATGTCATGTATGTGTATTATTTGAACGAAACCAGATACACCTGTCATATTTGGTATTAAAGCAAGCAGATTAATGTGTAGATTCATTTGATACTTGTTATTAAGTTGTAGGACATTGCAACAAATAATTATGATTAAATGTATAAAAGCTAAAATCACTTTTATTAGAACAATAGATATTTCAAACAGGTAGTGGACAGGAAGCTCAGGCCAGCCCTTTGGATGTCTTCAAGGCTGAACCTGATTAGCATATACAAAAAGACTAGTGACTCATCATGAATGAGTAAGTTCCCTCCCCCAAACTAGATAACACATTGCTGATCACACAGGAAGGCAGTTTCTGTTTTGTACCAGAGGATGATGGAGTTGCTGGCAGACCAGTGCCTGCATGTTTTACAGAGAGAGAAAGATATAAGATGCATTGAGGAAATGGTATTGTATGCTGGCCTGTAACTGTATGTAACTGTATGTTTTAACTGCTTACTGTGTGAGTGTAACCATGTAACTATAGGTATACTGTACTTTGTAATATATTGAATGCATATCCTTTTAATAACAATTATATACATCAATGAGCTTGGAACTCAGATAATGTGTGGGTGTATTGTTTTCTCTTATGGGATGCAGTGTTTTGCGATGTACAGTACACATTCATGGCAAATGGTAATAAGATGTGCAGGCGTTTACAATATATATTAGAGCGGGCATTTTAAATATTTGTGAGGAAACAATTTGGCATTCACAATACCATTAGCTCCTGAGGGTTTGATCGCTGGGTACGCTCAGATGCTCGCTCCCACAGCCTGCCGTCACCCCCTTACAGAGCCAGAAGTCAGAAGACAGGTGAGTAGCAGAAGAAAAGAAGACTTCAGTGACGGCATTATGAGGTACCGCGTGGCGGGCGAGAACACTGTGCGCCATGCTCCCGTTTCCAAGGCACTGCAGGGCGGGGGCGGGGCCCTGGGCAGCATGTATAATTTCTCTTTTTTTGGCTGGCAGAAGGGGACATTAGTGCCTAGGCACTGTCCTACCCCCGCCATAGACATTAATTATTTATTTAAGATCGGGAAGAAGCGCGCCATTACGGGGGCGGAACTTCTTCCTCACTCGGCCAGCACAGCTCAGCGCCATTTTCTCCTACATAGCGGAAACGCTGGTCCTCCCTCACTGCTGACACAAGTCTCAGGGTACTAAAAAGGGGGGGGGGGGGGCACAGTGTAATTTGGGCAGTGTATTTCAGATAAAGCGCTGCAAGTCTGTTATCATGAGTCTATTCACAGGCTTTGTATGATTGCGCTGAGTTGTGAGCTGGCAAAAATACTCTCTGTGTCCATCGGACAGTCTTACTGTGGGTCTGTATCATATAAGCCGGTGTGTCTGTTGGTGTTTGATACACGTGTGTCGACATGTCTGAGGCTGAGTGCTCTTCCCGGGAGGAAGCTATATTAGGGACACAGACGTATGAGGGGGTGACCGTGTCGGCACCGCCGACTCCTGCTGGGTGAATGTCTTGAATGCAAATATGGAGCATATCAGTAAGAGATTAGAAATGTTACATACTGATTCCGACATGGACACGAATTCCAGTGTCTACTATAGTAATTCCAGTTTAGATCCAAAATTGGAAAAGAGCATTCAGTACATGATTAACATATTCAGTATATGATTAACATATGTTATCTTGCCCAGTTGCTACTCCCTGATACCGACACAGATACTGATTCCTGTGTCGACCAGATTGTTCCTGATTAGATCCAATATTGTGCAATTAAGGACGTATTAACGTGACAGAGAACCCTGCTGTTCCTGACGAAGGGTCTATATATGTATGTGGATTAATATATGTTTATATGTATATAGTATGTATATGTATGTATAGACATATACGGATAGCAAATCTCAGGTTCTGAGCACTCTGTTTGAGAAAGAATCCTGGTGTTTTCCGATGCTTATTCGTTCCCGCCGCGGACAGAATAAAGTTTGAGTCACGCCCTGCTCTGCAGGGGACCATGTCACAAATCCAGCTGATCGTATACAGGTAGCTACGCTATATCCTAGCTATGTAACCACGGGTACATTACTTAGACCTGCCATGGCAGGCGCATGGGTGAGCATGCCAGAAGTGTTCCCGGGGGACCTGTTGGACAAGTGGTCCGGATCCCACCTACACATGTACCGAAGGATTATCCTGTCTTCTGAGAACAGAATCTCACTCTTGTGGTGGCTACACAGCTCTCACCTCCTAGAGGGGCACAGGTTCAAGATCCAGGACTGGATCCTGATAACCACGGATGCAAGCCTCCGAGGCTGAGGTGCAGTCACATGGAGGTCAATCTTCCAAGGAAGTCAAGTCAAGAAACTTGTCTCCACATAAACGTTCTGGAGTTAGGGGCCATTTACAACGGCCTTCTGCAAGCGGAACATCTTCTTCGCGATCTGCCCATATTGATCCAGTAGGACGATGTAACAGCAGTAGCGAACATAAACCGCCAGGACGGAACGAAACGCAGAGCGGCAGTGGCAGAAGCCACAAAGGTTCTCCGCTGGGCGAAAAAACATACAAGCGCTCTGTCAGCGATCTTCATTCCAGGAATGGACAACTGGGAAGCATACTTTCTCAGCGGACACGATCTCCATCCAGGAGAGTGGGGCCTCCATCAAGAGGTCTTCACGGAAGTGACAAGTCATTGGGGAGTTTCCTCAAATAGACATGATGGCATCTCGTCTAGACAAGAAGCTTCAGAGATATTGTTCCGGGTCGAGGGACCCTCAAGCAATAGCAGTGGCTGCACTGGTGACACCGTGGGTGTTTCAGTCGGTGTATGTATTCCCTCCACTTCCTCTAATTCCAAAAGTTCTAAAGATCATATGAAGAACAAAGATTCAAGGGATTCTCATTGTCCCAGACTGGCCAAGGAGGGCTTGGTATCCAGATCTTCAGGATTCACTCGTAGGAGATCCCTGGCCTCTTCCTCCCCGCGAGGACCTGTTGCAGCAAGGGCCGTGCGTGTATCAAAACTTACCGCGGCTATGTTTGACGGCATGGCGGTTGAACGCCAGATCCTAGCCCGAAAGGGTATTCCCAGTAAAGTAATTTCCACACTTATTCAGGCCATGAAAGGAGTAACGTCTAAACATTACCACCGTATTTGGAGTAAATATGTTTCTTGGTGTGAATCCAAGAAGGCTCATACGGAGGAATTTCAGCTAGGACGTTTTCTCCATTTTCTACGAGCAGGTGTGGATGCGGGCCTAAAATTGGGTTCCATTAAGGTCCAGTTTCAGCCTTATCGGTTTTCTTTCAAAAACAATTGGCCTCCCTTCCAGAAGTTCAGACTTTCGTGAAGGGTGTGTTGCACATCCAACCTCCATTTGTGCCCCCCAGTGGCACCATGGAATCTTAATGTGGTGTGGCAGTTCCTTCCGTCACATTGGTTTGAACCTTTACGAAAGGTAGAATTAAAATTCCTCGTTTGGAAAGTGGTCATCCTGTTGGCCTTGGCATCTGAGGCGGGTGTCTGAGTTAGCGGTCTTGTCTCACAAGAGCCTTATTTGTTCTTCCATGAAGTTAGAACAGAGTTGAGAACTCGTCCACGATTTCTGCCGAAAGTGGTTTCATTTTTCCACATGAACCTACCTATTGTGGTGCCAGTGGCTACTGACGCCTTAATTGGATCGAAATCTCTGGATGTGGTCAGAGCTTTGAAAATTTCTGTCACCAGAACGGCTCAGATTAGGAGAACAGAGGCTCTGTTTGTCCTGTATACTCCCATCAAGATTGGATGTCCTGCTTCCAAGCAGACCATTGCACGCTGGATCTGTAATACGATTCAGCAGGCTCATTCCATGGCTGGATTGACGTTACCGAAATCGGTGAAGGCCCATTCTACTAGAAAGGTGGGCTCCTCCTGGGTGGCTGCCCGGGGGGTCTCGGCGTTACAACGTTGCTGAGCAGCTACTTGGTCGGGTTCGAACACTTTGGCTAAGTTTTACAAGTTTGGTACCTTGGCCGATGATGACCTCAAGTTGGTCATTCGGTACTTCAGAGTCATTCGCACTCTCCCGCCCGTTCTAGAGCTTTGGTATAACCCCGTGGTTCTGAATGTGACCCAAGCATCCTCTAGGACGTATGAGAAAATAGGATTTTAATACCTACTGGTAAATCCTTTTCTCTTAGTCCGTAGAGGATGCTGGGCGCCCGTCCCAGTGCGTACTGTATCTGCAGTTATTACTTGTGGCTACACACATGTTGTGTTGCGGTTCTTGTCAGCATGTTGCTGCAATCGTTCATGCCGTTGGCTTGAATTCTGTTGAATGCCATGTTCTGCGGCATCCTTGAGGTGTGAGCTGGAATAGGCTCACTGTGGTTTAACAATAAATCCTTTCCTTGAAATGTCCGTCTCCCTGGGCACAGTTCCTATAACTGGAGTCTAGAGGAGGGGCATAGAGGGAGGAGCCAGTTCACACCCTTTGAAAGTCTTAAAGTGCCCATGTCTCCTGCGGATCCCGTCTATACCCCATGGTTCTGAATGTGACCCCAGCATCCTCTACGGACTAAGAGAAAAAGATTTACCGGTAGGTATTAAAATCCTATTTTTTAATAACTTTGTGCATTAAACAAAGTGTGTGTACATTCACATAATTCATTTATGTTTCATATACACCTTATACACACAGCCTGAAGGTAATTTAATACAATATTTTTAATAACTTTGTGTATTATTGATCCGTAGAGGAGGAGGTGGGGACCAGGCAGTGGGGACCACTGTTTTTATTCCCTGTAACCCGGTGGGCCAGTACGGCACTGGTTTGGGGGTGTTAACATGGTGTTAGCAGGGAGTGGTTGTAAAAACGCATTTTTCATGCCATGTATCTGCTGTCAGCTGCGTGCCTTAATGTACAAAAACATTGCGCCTACATGACTACTGCCACGGCCAGTCTGGGTAGCCATAGACCGACTCGAGCAGTCGGTCTTTCCAGTTTTTGCATATAGGCTGTGTATGTGTGCGCAATTGTGAAAGAGTTGCCATCATTTCAGTGGGCATCTCTTTTCATTTCTGGGTGGCAGCTTCACTTGCTTATATCTGTATCTATTTATCTATCTATCTATCTATCTATCTATCTATCTATCTATCTCTGAATCAGTCCCTCAGTATGCAGGAAGGTGACTTCGATATGCATTGCTGGGATCAATCTCAGTATACAGAACTACCAACACATCTTGCACTGCACAAAAATAAGTTGGCTGCACATATTCGCCCATTTCTGTAATAGGTTAGGAAGCTTATTCCCTTTTTCTTTTTTGAGGTGCAGCAACAAAATATTTTCCACAAGTGAATATACCGTTATAGATAACAGTATAAATCAACAATATTTGGTCATGTATTAATAAACAAGACAGCATCATAACCTTTTTCGAAAATGGACACAAATGTAACTTCAGTTAAAACATAATAAAAGAAAAAGGATGACTTACGATTCACAGGTTGCATTATCCCTACTCTCTTCACAACATGGTCCACATGGACAATAAAGATCAATAATTCAAAATGAAAAAAATCATGAATGAAATATCCTAAATACAACATTGTTCCTAAAGGGTTACTTACTTTGAGTCCCATATTCACATCATCCAGATAGACCTTTTATGTGGGTTGGGGATGGAATACCGGCGGGCGGGATCCCGGAGGTCAGTAAACCAACAGTGGGATCCCGGCCGTCAGCGGGGTGAGCGCTAGAAAGCCCCTTGCGGGCCTGCTGCGGGCTCGGTGGGTTACTGAGTTCGCCACAGGTTCTATTCCCACTCTATGGGTGTTGTGGACTCCCATGAGTGGAAATAGCCGTGGCGCAGCTGTCGGCATTCTTGGCAGTCGGGATCCCAGAGTCAGTATTCTGACCACCGGGATCCCGACCGCCGGGATATTAACTAGATCCCCTATATATGCCAGTGGGTATAAGCACCCCCTATTCAGACCCACTGAAAAATGGCAAACACATTTTGGACTCTTAGGGGGGTACACATGGAGCGACGTTTACTAATTTCTAAGCAATCTGACTAGTCTGCATAGAAATTAAGATCACATTGCTCCGTGTGCAGGGGTGCCGGCGACAGCGATTCGCAGTCCCGCGCTTCGCTATTGCCGGTGCTAGATTGGCCTGCATGCAAGCACAATCTAGCAGGTCGCTCATTTCAGCGCTGGGTGAAATGAGCGGCCCCTCCGTGTCCGTTACCCGCTCACTCAGCACATCACACTGTGCTGAGCGGGGGAAGAGATGTGTGCTGAGCGGTTCGCTCAGCACACATCTCCCTCCACATCTCCCGTCTGTACGGCCCTTAAGACCTGCAACTGGACCAGTTACTAGTTCAGCCTTTTTTACATGACTCTAAATGTATTACAACCTGGGAGAAGATAACAGAGTATGGCTATTTATTATTAACCTTACATGGCAGAATAACTGTTGTTTTAATATCTGTTTATTGCACCTCTTCCAGATGCACGTTTATATGATGTGCATACTGTAGATCGTCTGTATAATAATCCCCTTTTAAGTACATGCTAATTCTTCATTTGACCAAGTTTTACACACAGCATAGCAGAGCAGCATGTGCACATGCGGAAACATGATGGAACATTGATAAGCACAGCCCTCACAAATTGCCTTTTTGGATCAGTTACATATAGGTAACCCACAATGTTATGTTATATCGTAGTAAATACTTTTATCCATTTTAATGATAACTGAGAATATGTTGTATTATTGTACCCAATTTGCAGGGGAGGTTTTTGTATTGGATGATGGGGGTGAGGTTGACTTGGATCTGGGAAATTACGAGAGATTCTTGGATATCAGCCTCTACAAGGACAACAACATCACCACAGGGAAGATTTACCAGCATGTGATTAACAAGGAACGGAAAGGAGACTATCTGGGGAAAACAGTGCAAGGTTATCCATATCACTAAAATTTTATTTACTGACTGATAAGTATATTGTTCTCTGTTACCAGGTTTTATAAGTGGTGAAATGAAATAAAATGATGGAAATGTGACATATTCATCCTCATATCATCAGACCAGCGTCACATATTATCAGCACTCTATGTTGCTAGCTTTTATAGCATTAAAGGAGCAGACCGTATGGGATGCAGTTAAAATGCCAGCTGTCGGGATCCCGGCATTCAGGAGACCAACGCCGGAAACCCGATAGCCGGTGAAATGCTGACCGCTGCCCCGTTCTCCCACTGGCTTGGTGGGTCCATGCCCCCAATCGAGTGAAGTGAGCGCTTTCGAGGGGATTCGCTGCCGGGATTCCGGCAGATGGGATGCTGCTGTCGGTATACTGATCGCCAGAATCCCATTTGCCGGTAACATATTCCAGATTCAGAACGTATGAACCTTGTGTCATATTAAGGTGCGTTTGACATCATTCTGGACGTGATTCAGAGATGGACGCAAATGCCTTCGCAGCTGTGTTCTCATACACAGCAGCTGTGTGAAAATATGCAAATGTTGCAGCCGCTGGGATTTGCATTGAGACACCCACTGGAAGCGCCTGAGATCTGCTGCTCCGATCATCCTTCTTCATAACTCTATGGTAGTGCAGCATAGCCATCGGAAGCAAGACACTGGAGCCCTTTTAACTGCGTGTGGGATCTCAGTTACTAGCTGTAACACCCCCTACCCCCCCCCCCCCCCCCCTTCCTGAAATGGACGCAGCATGTCTGCATGTGAGTCACCACTCCTTTGTTACCGTCCACAAACACTCCCTGCCTGTCAGTCACTTAGCGAATAAATCCTCAAGTTGCAGCAGTGGCAAAAAAATTGTTCCTCTCTGGTACATCGACATTGCATACATCTCTGAATCAAGCCCTGTTTTTGATGCCTCACACTGCTACTCTGCTTCTTCCTCTGTTTTTTAGTAGTTCCATTCACTTCTTCACATGACAGTACTGATGTAGCCTAGGGGCAGATGTAGTAAGCCTGGAGAAGTGATAAAGCAGTGATAAGTGGAAGGCAATAACGCACATGTCAATCATTATGGGTTTGAAAAAATGACAATTAGGAGCTGACTGGCTAGTGCGTTATCACCTTCCACTTATCACTTCTTTATCACTGCTTTTTCACTTCTCCAAGCTTAATACATCTGCCCCTAGAGTCCTGCATCACTAACATTATTACACAAGTCAGTGACTTCTAGGGGCATATTTTTTAAAGTGTGGGTTTTTAGAAGTGGAGATGCAGAACATAGCAACCAATCAGATTCTACTTATCTTTTATCTAGCACCTTCTAAAAGATAAAATTCAGGGCGGGATGTAATACCGGACGAATTCGGCGGTCGTGCAGGATGCCAGCAGATCTCGGTCATTTTTTTTTAAAACACTTACAAGGCATGGCTTTGCCTTGTAAGAGATTGACCTTTTAAGAATATGTCCGATTTCGTTCGACACCCCACACAGCCACCGAACTCGAGCGGCATTACATTCCACCCTCAGAGTCTGGGTGCTATGGGCAACATCTCCACTTCTAAAAATCTGCACGTTAGTACATATACACCCTAGTCAGTGGCTCACACCTCCTTGAAAACTTAAAACGTTGGGACAGATGTTTTAACCTGGAGAAGAGATAAAGAAGTGATATAGCAGTGATAAGCGCAAGGTGATAACGCACCAGCCAATCATTACGGATTTGTAAAATGACAGGAGCTAATTGGCTGGTGCGTTATCACCTTGCGCTTATCACTGCTTTATCACTTCCCCAGGCTTACTACATCTGCCCCCATGTGCTGTATGGGGAACTTGCTTTTATACCTAAATATGTGTAGGAATATTTCAGTATTTCAAAGTTAGCAATTCAGTTGTGTACATTTCACATTTTGAATGTAGAATATTATTTTTCCAACTATGTATTTTTTTAATTTTTTTTTTTAGTTTCTGTATATACTGTTTGTCATACACGACAATATAAATTCGTTGTTTTTTCTATATTTTTCAAGGTGTGTGTGTGTGTGTTTGTGGGTGTGTGTGATGTGTAATATTGCCGGTAGAATTAATATAATGTGCTTTATTATGTAAATGGAAGAAGGGCAGTTCCTCTAAGGTTATTGATTCTCTTGTCAGCAGCATTGCCAATGTAGTAATCACCTGGCCTGCTTCCAATTGCAATGATTTATAGTATATGTATTGATGTCTATTGTTTCGCTAATTCAGTCAGTCATGCACAGTATTTCTTTGTAGACTATGCTGTAATGATAATCATTACAAAGCCTATTAATATTGATATCACATTCTTGCTGCTGATAAACAGCTATTATTGCTGGGATTTCTGCGTTATTACCTAGTTGTTGTAATGACCTTAAAGGCTGTGACAGCTAATCCATGATCCATGGTGTCTTCTTTGTTTCAGTGGTCCCGCATATCACAGATGCCATTCAGGAATGGGTGATGAATCAGGCAAAGGTTCCTGTGGACAGAGATCAACTGGAGCCACAAATATGTGTCATTGAGGCAAGTGTATATAACAACAACATTAAGTGCTAGATTTATATTCACGCCTTGTACGTCATGACACCCGCAGCAGCCATATCGCACTTCACCAACACTATCTAATTAAGCTCTAATTTATTACATGTCTCTCTTGTTGACTGCTGTGGTAAGTCCTGTGTAAGATACGCCTGAAAACACTTTCTAAATCCACACGTGTTATTCTCCACAGTTATACAGTGCAACAGTGTTCCTATTTAGTAGCACAAGTCATGCACAGTCACCTACGGTGTATGTCTGTGACAGGTGGACAGAGGAGAGCTATACTTGCACAATATAAAGAGATCTCATTACTATGGAGGAAGGCCACCGCACTGTATATTGGGGGTAATTCTGAGTTGATCGCAGCAGCAAGTTTGTTAGCAATTGGGCAAAACCATGTGCACTGCAGGGGGGACAGATATAACATTTGCAGAGAGAGTTAGATTTGGGTGGGTTATTTTGTTTCTGTGCAGGGTAAATACTGGCTGCTTTATCTTTACACTGCAATTTCGATTTTAGTTTGAATACACCCCACCCAAATCTAACTCTCTCTGCACATGTTATATCTGCTCCTCCTGCAGTGCACATGGTTTTGCCCAACTGCTAACAAAATTGCTGCTGCGATCAACTCAGAATTAGGCCCATTGCCCTTGCAATAACAAATCATGGAGCAGAGACAGGGAAGAGTGAAGTGTGGTCTTTATACGGGTGGTATTCATGTGACCGCCGGTCAGCTGACCGACAGTCACATGACCTCCTCCACCAGCCCGACGGGTCACTCCCGATGGTCGGCATGCCGACCAACAGGGACTATTTCCACTCGTGGGTGTCCACGACACCCATAGAGTGGGAATAGAACCCGTGGCGACCGCAGGTCGCCACGAGCCCGCAGTGTGGCGAGCACAGCGAGCCCGCAAGGGGCTTGCTGCACTCGCCCCTCCCCGCCGGGATCCCGGCGTCGGTATGCTGCCGGGATCCCGGCGTCGGTAAGCTGACCGGCGGTCAGGAGACCACCGGTCAGCCGTACTACACCCCTTTATACTAGTAGTTCCCCTATGAGAAAAGGAATGGGGGAGACATTTTATATACAGTATAAAATACCTGTGTGTACATACGGTATGCTTCAATTATAAATAAACAAAAAAATGGTTTAAACAATCTGTTAAATACTAAAAGTTTTTTTCCAGGTATTTGTCTTTGTGTGTATTGCATAATATTTTTACACATTTAAATAGTGACTTCTGCACAAATTGTTGCATTTACCATGAACTAATGGCCTATTACTGTTTTATGTTTGTTTATATTAAGAGTTGTTTTGTACTGTAAAAAAGCCACTCTGATGTGTTGGAATTAGTAAGTTCTCACCAATCAGAGTTGCTACTGCCGCACTCTAACCGATGTTACATGGAGTAATCTTGCAGCTTGCATGTGGTTTTTATTTTGCCAAGCCAAGTATTGTGGATACTTTGTGGACCAATGAGGACCCTACATAGGAATTAAATGAGTAAAAAAGTGGAAAAAGTAAAAGTGTAGGGAGTTTTATCTCAGGATCAGTGTGGTTTTGTTTTGCAGGGCTTTGTTGTTTTTTTTACAAGTGGACTACAAGTTCCAGCAGGCCCAACATGCCATGGCATGTCTGCACTGGTGGTTTCCAAGTGCCAGCATGTATGGCAGCCATGTATGTGCTGCCACCTGTAGTTTTACAAGCACTAACGTGCCCATATAGTTTAGGAATCACAAAGCATGTTGGAATCTGTAGCTTGCCAGCAAACCAATTATTTCGCCACACTTACCACTCAGGGGTGTGGGGAGATCCGCAACTGTCAGCATGTGGCTGCTTTTTCCAAGAGGGGATGGCCCATATTTTTGAGGTCCCAGTTCTGTGTAGTTTAATCATGTGCTGAACAGGCTAGGTCTGCGGGGGGTAACATTCTGTAGGTTCCTGGTAGTGCTGGCAGTGGCAGTTTTGGGGTGACCGCATGCTTTGTCCTCCAATTTTGCCACTATTAGCCTCGGCTCCGAGCGCTAGTTCTGGTGAGATGTTGGAGGGGGCTACACTGGGGCAGTTTAATAGAGGAGGGGGTCTTTAAGCAGTGTGTGTGCCGGCCACTTTCTTGACGGCACATGGTCTGAGTATGCTCTTGAACACATTCACAGGACTCTGGGAAAATGGGGCCCACACCATTTTTCAGGTTTTTTCTGTACTGCACATATGAAAATGGCGTCTGTGACTAGGGCCTTCGAGACATCTACAGGGTTTCAGGTACTAAGTGGGTGTGGACAAATACAAGCGGCATGGCCATATAACCTTTAAAAAAAAAGTAAACTGCTATGTGTACTGTCACATCATTTGTCTCCCTCAGCAGCTGGCGCAGGTAAATACCTGCTGGATCCCCCCAGTAGGCCCGGGCGCAGGTAAATAGTACCCGTTGCCCTCCAATGGCTTTGGTAGAGAGTTTATTATAGGTTATTGGTGCAGGTTTTGCAGTGTGAACCCCTGGACCCAAGGACCATGGGCACGGCACACTGTATCTATAATAAATGTGGGACCAGATTTTTATGTTTTTTTAAGCAACGTGTCAGCCCATATAGCTGTAATTGCCAAATTGGCTCTAATTTTTTTAACATGCTTTCTCTGACGTCCTAGTGGATGCTGGGAACTCCGAAAGGACCATGGGGAATAGCGGGCTCCGAAGGAGGCTGGGCACTCTAGAAAGATTTATGACTACCTGGTGTGCACTGGCTCCTCCCACTATGACCCTCCTCCAAGCCTCAGTTAGATTTTGTGCCCGGCCGAGGTTGGATGCACACTAGGGGCTCTCCTGAGCTCTTAGAAAGAAAGATAGACTTAGGTTTTTTATTTTCAGTGAGACCTGCTGGCAACAGGCTCACTGCAGCGAGGGACTAAGGGGAGAAGAAGCGAACTCGCCTGCTTGCAGCCGGATTGGGCTTCTTAGGCTACTGGACACCATTAGCTCCAGAGGGATCGACCGCAGGCCCAGCCTTGATGTTCGGTCCCGGAGCCGCGCCGCCGTCCCCCTTACAGAGCCAGAAGCAAGAAGATGGTCCGGAAAATCGGCGGCATGAAGACATCAGTCTTCACCAAGGTAGCGCACAGCACTGCAGCTGTGCGCCATTGCTCCTCTCACACACTTCACACTCCGGTCACTGAGGGTGCAGGGCGCTGGGGGGGGCGCCCTGAGGCAGCAATAAAAACACCTTGGCTGGCACAAATACCTCAATATATAGCCCCAGGGGCTATATATGAGGTAAATACCCCTGCCAGATTCCATAAAAAAGCGGGAAAATAGGCCGCGGAAAAGGGGCGGAGCTATCTCCCTCAGCACACTGGCGCCATTTTTCCCTCACAGCTCCGCTGGAAGGAAGCTCCCTAGCTCTCCCCTGCAGTCTACACTACAGAAAAGGGTTAAAAAAGAGAGGGGGGGCACTAAATTTAGGCGCAGTATACATTATATAGAAACAGCAGCTATAGGGGACATAACTCAGTTAGTCCCTGCATTATATAGCGCTCTGGTGTGTGCTGGCATACTCTCACTCTGTCCCCCCAAAGGGCTTTTGTGGGTCCTGTCCTCGTTTAGAGCATTCCCTGTGTGTCTGCGGTGTGTCGGTACGGCTGTGTCGACATGTTGAATGAGGAGGCTTATATGGTGACGGAGCAGAGGCCGATATATGTGATGTCGCCCCCTGTGGGGCCGACACCAGAGTGGATGGATAGCTGAAAGGTATTAACCGACAGTGTCAACTCCTTACATAAAAGGGTGGATGACGTAACAGCTGTGGGACAGCCGGCTTCTCAGCCCGCGCCTGCCCAGGCGTCTCAAAGGCCATCAGGGGCTCAAAAACGCCCGCTCTCTCAGATGGCAGACACAGATGTCGACAAGGAGTCTGACTCCAGTGTCGACAAGGTTGAGACATATACACAATCCACTAGGAACATCCGTGACTTGATCCCGGCAATAAGAAATGTTTTATACATTTCTGACATTAACCCAAGCACCTCTAAAAATGGGTTTTAGGTTGGGGAGAAAAAACAGGCAGTGTTTTGTTCCCCCATCAGATAAATAAATGAAGTGTGTGAAAAGCGTGGGTTCCCCCGTTAAGAAACTGGTAATTTCTAAAAAGTTACTGATGGCGTACCCTTTCCCGCCAGGAGGATAAGTTACGCTGGGAGATATCCCCTAGGGTGGATAAGGCGCTCACACGGTTGTCAAAAAAAGGTGGCACTGCTGTTTTAGGAACGGCCACTTTGAAGGTACCTGTTGATAAAAAGCAGGAGGCTATCCTGAAGTCTGTATTTACACACTCAGGTACTAGACTGAGACCTGCAGATCGTGCTGCTGCAGCGTGGTCGGTGACCCTGTCAAGCATACTAGTTTGCTAATATGAGAACATATTAAAGACGTCGTCTTATATATGAGGGATGCACAGAGGGATATTTTGCCGGCTGGCATCCAAAATGAATGTAATGTCCATTCTGTCAGGAGGGTATTAGAGACCTGTCAATGGACAGGTGATGCTGACTTAAAAGGCGCATAGAGCCTTATAAGGGTGAGGAATTATTTGGGGATGGTCTCTGGGACCTCGTATCCACAGCAACTGCTGGGAAGAAATATTTTTACCTCAGGTTTCCTCACAGACTAAGAAAGCACTGTATTATCAGATACAGTCCTTTCGGCTTCAGAAAAGCAAGCGGGTCAAATGGCGCTTCCTTTCTGTACAGAGACAAGGGAAGAGGGAAAAAGCTGCACCAGTCAGCCTGTTCCCAGAATCAAAATTCTTCCCCCGCTTCCTGTGAGTCCACAGCATGACGCGGGGGCTCCACAGGTGTAGCCAGGTACGGTGGGGGGCCGTCTCAAAAATTTCAGCAATTAGTGGGCTCGCTCACACGTGGATCCCTGTTTCTTTCAAGTAGTATTTCAGGGGTACAAGCTGGAATTCGAGATGTCTCCCCCCCGCCGTTTTCCTCAAATATGCCTTGCCGACAACTCCCTCAGGCAGGGAGGCTGTGCTAGAGGCGATTAATAAGCGGTATTCCCAGCAGGTAATACTCAAGGTGCCCCTACTTCAACAAGGACAGGGTTACTATTCCACACGGTTTGGGGTACCGAAACTGCATGGTTCGGTGTGACCCATTTTATATTTAAAATCCTTGAACACATACATAAAAAAATTCAAGTTCAAGATGGAATCGCTCAGGGCGGTTATTGCAAGCCTGGACGAGGGGGATTACATGGTATCCCGGGACATCAAGGATGCTTACCTGCTTGTCCCCATTTACCATCCTCGCCAGGAGTACCTCAGATTTGTGGTACAGGTTTGCCATTACCAAGTCCAGACACGGCCGTTTGGACTGTACATGGCACCGAGGGTGTTTACCAAGGTAATGGCCGAAATGATGATACTCCTTCAAAAAAAGGGAGTTTTAATTAAAAAAATCCCGTACTTGGACGATCTCCTAATAAAGGCACGGTCCAAGGAACAGTTGTTGGTGGGAGTAGCACTATCTCAGGAAGTGCTGCGCCAGCACGGCTGGATTCTGAATATCCCAAAGTCACAGCTGGTTCCGACTACACGTATACTGTTCCTGGGTATGATTCTGGACACAGTCCAGAAAAAAGTGTTTCTCCCGGAGGAGAAAGCCAGGGAGTTGTCTTCTCTAGTCAGAGACCTCCTGAAACCAAAACAGGTATCGGTGCATCACTGCACGCGGGTCCTGGGAAAGATGGTAGCTTCTTACGAGGCAATTCCATTCGGCAGGTTACATGCCAGAATCGCATATTCAGATGCATCGTTTACTAACCCTGTCTCCAAGAACCAGGGTGTCTCTTCTGTGGTGGCTGCACGGTGCTCATCTTCTAGAGGGCCGCAGATTCGGCATACAGGACTGGGTCCTGGTGACCACGGATGCCAGCCTTCGAGGCTGGGGGGCAGTCACAAGGGGAAGAAACTTCCAAGGACTATAGTCAAGTCAGGAGACTTCCCTTCACATAAATATTCTGGAACTAAGGGCCATGTACAATGCCCTAAGTCAAGCAATATCCCTGCTCCTACACCAGCCGGTGCTGATCCAGTCAGACAACATCACGGCAGTCGCCCATGTGAATCGACAGGGCGGCACAAGAAGCAGGATGGCAATGGCAGAAGCCACAAGAATTCTCCGATGGGCGGAAAATCACAAATGATTGTAAATCAGTGGGATTGTCCACAGGTGGACATGATGGCGTCCCGCCTAAACAAAAAACTAGAGAGGTGTTGCGTCAGGTCAAGAGACCCTCAGGCGATAACTGTGGACGCTCTAGTGACACCGTGGGTGTATCAGTCAGTTTATGTGTTCCCTCCTCTGCCTCTCATACCAAAGGTATTGAGAATAATAAGAAGGCGAGGAGTAAACACAATTCTCGGGGTTCCGGATTGGCCAAGACGAGCGTGGTACCCGGAACTTCAAGAGATGATCTCAGAGGACCCGTGGCCTCTGCCGCTCAGACAAGACCTGCTACAGCAAGGGCCCTGTCTGTTCCAAGACTTACCGCGGCTGCGTTTGACGGCATGGCGGTTGAACGCCGGATCCTAAAGGAAAAGGGCATTCCGGAAAAAGTCATTCCTACGCTTATTAAAGCCAGGAAAGAGGTTACAGCAAATCATTATCACCGCATATGGCGGAAATATGTTGCATGGTGTGAGGCCGAAAGGGCCCCAACAGAGGAATTTCAACTAGGTCGATTTCTGCATTTCCTGCAAGCAGGAGTGAATATGGGCCTAAAATTAGGTTCCATTAAGGTACAGATCTCGGCTCTGTCGATTTTCTTTCAAAAAGAACTAGCTTCAGTACCTGAAGTTCAGACATTTGTAAAAGGAGTGCTGCATATTCAGCCCCCATTTGTGCCTCCTGTGGCACCTTGGGATCTCAACGTGGTGTTGAGTTTTCTTAAAATCACATTGGTTTGAGCCACTAAAGACCGTGGATCTGAAATATCTCACGTGGAAAGTGGTCATGTTATTGGCCTTGGCTTCGGCCAGGCGAGTATCAGAATTGGCGGCTTTATCATGTAAAAGCCCTTATCTGATTTTCCATATGGATAGGGCAGAATTGAGGACTCGTCCCCAGTTTCTCCCTAAGGTGGTGTCAGCGTTTCACCTGAACCAGCCTATTGTGGTGCCTGCGGCTACTAAGGACTTGGAGGACTCCAAGTTGCTAGACGTCGTCAGGGCCCTGAAAATATATGTTTCCAGGACAGCGGGAGTCAGAAAATCTGACTCGCTGTTTATTTTATATGCACCCAACAAGCTGGGTGCTCCTGCTTCTAAGCAGACTATTGCTCGTTGGATTTGTAGTACAATTCAGCTTGCACATTCGGTGGCAGGCCTGCCACAGCTAAAATCTGTCAATGCCCAGTCCACAAGGAAGGTGGGCTCATTTTGGGCGGCTGCCCGAGGGGTCTCGGCTTTACAACTTTGCCGAGCTGCTACTTGGTCAGGGGCAAACACGTTTGCAAAATTCTACAAATTTGATACCCTGGCTAAGGAGGACCTGGAGTTCTCTCATTCGGTGTTGCAGAGTCATCCGCACTCTCCCGCCCGTTTGGGAGCTTTGGTATAATCCCCATGGTCCTTTCGGAGTTCCCAGCATCCACTAGGACGTCAGAGAAAATAAGAATTTACTCACCGGTAATTCTATTTCTCGTAGTCCGTAGTGGATGCTGGGCGCCCATCCCAAGTGCGGTTTATCTGCAATACTTGTACATAGTTATTGTTAACTACATCGGGTTATTGTTGAGCCATCTGTTGAGAGGCTCAATTGTTTCATACTGTTAACTGGGTATAATATCACGAGTTATACGGTGTGATTGGTGTGGCTGGTATGAGTCTTACCCGGGATTCAAAATCCTTCCTTATTGTGTACGCTCGTCCGGGCACAGTGTCCTAACTGAGGCTTGGAGGAGGGTCATAGTGGGAGGAGCCAGTGCACACCAGGTAGTCATAAATCTTTCTAGAGTGCCCAGCCTCCTTCGGAGCCCGCTATTCCCCATGGTCCTTTTGGAGTTCCCAGCATCCACTACGGACTACGAGAAATAGAATTACCGGTGAGTAAATTCTTATTTTTATTCATTTAACTGCAGTTTTCTTGTGATTTTTATTACATAGTGCCTATTGCAGAATCAGAGGCTATTACATTCTTGCCTATGGAGCTAATTCAGTCCTGATCGCGCAGCAAATTTGTTAGCTAATTGGCAAAACCGAGGGGGTAATTCAGACCTGATCGCTCGCTGCTGTTTTTTGCAGTCCTGCGTTCGCATAGTCGCCGCCCACCGGGGAGTGTATTTTAGCTGTGCAAGTGTGTGATCGCATGTGCAGCCGAGCGGTACAAAAAGGTCTTGTGCAGTTTCTGAGTTGCCCAGGACTTACTCAGCCGCTGTGATGACTTCAGCCTGTTCGGGACCGGAATTGACATCAGACACCCGCCCTGCAAACGCTTGGACACGCCTGTGTTTTTCCAACCACTCCCAGAAAGCGGTCAGTTGACACCCACAAATGCCTTCTTCCTGTCAATCCCCTTGCGATCGCCCGTGTGAATGGATCCTTCGCACAAACTAATCGCTGAGCAGCGATCCGCTTTGTACCCGTGCGACGCGCCTGCGCATTGCGGTGCATACGCATGCGCAGTTCTGACCTGATCGCAGCACTACAAAAAACGCTAGTGAGCGATCAGGTCTGAGTTACCCCCCATGTGCAGTGCAAGGGGAGCAGATGTAACATGTGCAGAGAGAGTTAGAAATCTAAATTGGAATGTAAAAATAAAGCAGCCAGTACTTACCCTGCACAGAAACAAAATAACCCACCCAAATCTAACTCTCTCTGCACATGTTTAGGTCTGAATTAGGCAATATATACGCTAAAATTCTAAAGCCAGACCAGCAACAACTTCAAGTTTAGCAACTGATATGTTATAAAAAGACATTTTTGAATACTGTTTTAGACCACTAGATGGTACAATTGCATAATTTAATGTAATATTTAACCAGTCCTACATTTTCTTTGGGTCTCCTTTGATCTAAGTGTGTGTGTGTGTGTGTGTGTGTGTGTGTGTGTGTGTGTGTCTGTTTATAACAATCTAACTAAATAAATATAAATAGTTGTATATCTTGTTTCTGGTTTTCTGGTTCATTACATACAATTCCTTATCTACAGCAAACACTATCCTACCATCCTTCTATACGACAAGGATCTACTTAAATGTATTAAGGCACTGATTTGGCAATGAATAATAATTTTGGATGAAAGCTTTCCCATCTTCTGTTCAGTATTAGGTGAATCTTAAATCTGAATCTTAGATTTTGAGATGACAAATCTACTGTATTAGCTAAAAGTCTGTTTATTCATTTCACAAAAGCATTAGTTCTACACACTGCTCAAGATTTAATGACTTTAGGGGAGATGTATCAAAGCTTGGGGAGATACAGATGTGTCCTCATAAGTTGTTGCCAGTATACAACTCAAGGCATAGCATGCGCCCGCCGTCCATTGAGTTCAGTGGGATTTGGCTGCGATGCGGATACACACAGCATGCCACGATGTGTACACATTGCCACCATGCTACAACAAGCTGCTGTACGCAGCAAAGCTGTAGCGGGACACATCTGTAAAGTGGAGAGAGATAGATATATGCACTAAGCCGTTGAGGGAGATAAAGTGGACTGAGATAAAGTACTAGCCCTTCAGCTACTAACTGCCTTGTTCAAACATGTGAATGATAAAACTTGCATGATAAATGGTGCTCCAGCCAATCAGCTCCTAACTGTCATGTGTTCAGTTCCTGAATGTCATGTGTTTGAAAAATGCAGGAGCTGATTGGCTGGAGCACCATTTATCATATGCAACGAGTTTTATCATTCACAACAAGTTTTATCATTCACAACGTGTTTTATCACTTGTTAATAAATGGGCCCACAGTCTGTAACAAGGCAGTTAGTAGTTGATTGGTTGGTACTTTATCTCCGTCCACTATATCTTGTTCCAAAGCTTAGTCATAGACCCCAAAGTACCAACCAACCAGCTCCTGTAATTTTTCAACACACAGAGAAAATTGCAGGAAGTTACTATGTGTGTATATATATATATATATATATATATATATCTATGTGTGTATACATACATATATATATATATATATATATATATATATATATATATATATGTATGTATGTATGTATATACATATATATATTTCTCTATCGTCCTAAGTGGATGCTGGGGTTCCTGAAAGGACCATGGGGATTAGCGGCTCCGCAGGAGACAGGGCACAAAAGTAAAGCTTTTACAGGTCAGGTGGTGTGTACTGGCTCCTCCCCCTATGACCCTCCTCCAGACTCCAGTTAGATTTTTGTGCCCGGCCGAGAAGGGTGCAATTCTAGGTGGCTCTCATAAAGAGCTGCTTAGAGAGTTTAGCTTAGGTTTTTTTATTTTACAGTGATTCCTGCTGGCAACAGGATCACTGCAACGAGGGACAGAGGGGAGAAGAAGTGAACTCACCTGCGTGCAGGATGGATTGGCTTCTTGGCTACTGGACATGAAGCTCCAGAGGGACGATCACAGGTACAGCCTGGATGGTCACCGGAGCCACGCCGCCGGCCCCCTCACAGATGCTGAAGCAAGAAGAGGTCCAGAATCGGCGGCTGAAGACTCCTGCAGTCTTCTTAAGGTAGCGCACAGCACTGCAGCTGTGCGCCATTTTCCTCTCAGCACACTTCACACGGCAGTCACTGAGGGTGCAGGGCGCTGGGGGGCGGGCGCCCTGGGAGGCAAATGAATACCTATAAAGGCTAAAAATACCTCACATATAGCCCCAGAGGCTATATGGAGATATTTACCCCTGCCTAAATGTACTAAATAGCGGGAGACGAGCCCGCCGAAAAAGGGGCGGGGCCTATCTCCTCAGCACACGGCGCCATTTTCTGTCACAGCTCCGCTGGTCAGGAAGGCTCCCAGGTCTCTCCCCTGCACTGCACTACAGAAACAGGGTATAACAGAGAGGGGGGGGCAAATAAATGGCAATATATTAATATAAAAGCAGCTATAAGGGAGCACTTAATCATAAGGCTATCCCTGTCATATATAGCGTTTTTTGGTGTGTGCTGGCAGACTCTCCCTCTGTCTCCCCAAAGGGCTAGTGGGTCCTGTCTTCGTATAGAGCATTCCCTGTGTGTCTGCTGTGTGTCGGTACGTGTGTGTCGACATGTATGAGGACGTTATTGGTGTGGAGGCGGAGCAATTGCCAAATATGAGGATGTCACCTCCTAGGGGGTCGACACCAGAATGGATGCCTTTATTTGTGGAATTACGGGATAGCGTCAACTCGCTTAAGCAGTCGTTTGCCGACATGAGGCGGCCGGACACTCAATTAGTGCCTGTCCAGGCGCCTCAAACACCGTCAGGGGCTGTAAAACGCCCCTTGCCTCAGTCGGTCGACACAGACCCAGACACAGGCACTGATTCCGGTGGTGAAGGTGACGAATCAACCGTATTTTCCAGTAGGGCCACACGTTATATGATTTTGGCAATAAGGGAGATGTTACATTAAGCTGATACTACAGGTACCACTAAACAGGGTATTATGTGGGGTGTGAAAAAACTACCAGTAGTTTTTACCGAATCAGAAGAATTAAATGACGTGTGTGATGAAGCGTGGGGTGCCCCGATAAAAAACTGCTAATTTCAAAGAAGTTATTGGCTTTATACCCTTTCCCGCCAGAGGTTAGGGAGCGCTGGGAAACACCTTCTAGGGTGGACAAAGCGCTAACACGCTTATCAAAACAAGTGGCGTTACCCTCTCCTGAGACGGCCGCACTTAAAGATCCATCAGATAGGAGGATGGAAAATATCCAAAAAGGTATATACACACATGCAGGTGTTATACTACGACCAGCTATTGCGACTGCCTGGATGTGCAGTGCTGGGGTAGTTTGGTCAGAGTCCCTGATCGAAAATATTGATACCCTGGACAGGGACAATATTTTACTGTCGTTAGAACAAATAAAGGATGCATTTCTTTATATGCGTGATGCACAGAGAGATATCTGCACACTGGCATCACGGGTAAGTGCTATGTCCATTTCGGCCAGAAGAGCTTTATGGACACGACAGTGGACAGGCGATGCGTAGAGGAGTTATTTGGGGTCGGTCTATCGGATTTGGTGGCCACGGCTACGGCCGGGAAATCCACCTTTCTACCTCAAGTCACTCCCCAACAGAAAAAGGCACCGACCTTTCAACCGCAGCCCTTTCGTTCCTTTAAAAATAAGAGAGCAAAGGGCTATTCATATCTGCCACGAGGCAGAGGACGAGGGAAGAGACAGCAACAGGCAGCTCCTTCCCAGGAACAGAAGCCCTCCCCGGCTTCTACAAAAGCCTCAGCATGACGCTGGGGCTTCGCAAGCGGACTCGGGGGCGGTAGGCGGTCGTCTCAAGAATTACAGCGCGCAGTGGGCTCACTCGCAGGTAAATCCCTGGATCCTGCAGATAATATCTCAGGGGTACAGGTTGAAATTAGAGACAGAGCCACCTCGCCGTTTCCTGAAGTCTGCTTTACCAACGTCCCCCTCAGAAAGGGAGACGGTTTTGGAAGCCATTCACAAGCTGTATTCTCAGCGGGTGATAGTCAAGGTACCTCTTCTACAACAAGGGAAGGGGTATTATTCCACTCTTTTTGTGGTACCGAAGCCGGATGGCTCGGTAAGGCCTATTCTAAATCTGAAGTCCTTGAACCTGTACATAAAGAAGTTCAAGTTCAAGATGGAGTCACTCAGAGCAGTGATAGCGAACCTGGAAGAAGGGGACTTTATGGTATCCTTGGACATCAAGGATGCGTATCTCCACGTTCCAATTACCCCTCACACCAGGGGTACCTCAGGTTCGTTGTACAAAACTGTCACTATCAGTTTCAGACGCTGCCGTTTGGTTTGTCCACGGCACCTCAGGTCTTTACAAAGGTAATGGCCGAGATAATATTTCTTCTTCGAAGAAAAGGCGTATTAATTATCCCATACTTGGACGATCTCCTAATAAGGGCAAGGTCCAGAGAACAGCTGGAGATGGGTTTAGCACTATCTCAAGAGGTGCTAAAGCAGCACGGATGGATTCTGAATATTCCAAAATCCCAATTAATGCCGACAACTCGTCTGCTGTTCCTGGGGATGATTCTGGACACAGTTCAGAAAAAGGTTTTTCTTCCCGAAGAAAAAGCCAAGGAGTTATCTGACCTGGTCAGGAACCTCCTAAAACCAGGAAAGGTGTCTGTACATCAATGCACAAGAGTCCTGGGAAAAAATGGTAGCTTCTTACGAAGCAATCCCTTTCGGCAGATTCCATGCAAAGGGATCTGTTGGACAAATGGTCAGGGTCGCATCTTCAGATGCACCTGCGGATAACCCTGTCGCCGAGGACAAGGGTATCCCTTCTGTGGTGGTTGCAGGAGGCTCATCTATTGGAGGGCCGCAGATTCGGCATGCAGGATTGGATCCTGGTGACCACGGATGCCAGCCTGAGAGGCTGGGGAGCAGTCACACAGGGAAGAAATTTCCAGGGAGTGTGGTCGAGCCTGAAAAAGTCTCTTCACATAAGCATTCTGGAACTAAGAGCAATCTACAATGCTCTAAGCCAGGCGGAACCTCTGCTTCAAGGAAGACCGGTGTTGATCCAGTCGGACAACATCACGGCAGTCGCCCATGTAAACAGACAGGGCGGCACAAGAAGCAGGAGGGCAATGGCAGAAGCTGCCAGGATCCTTCGCTGGGCGGAGAATCACGTGATAGCACTGTCAGCAGTATTCATCCCGGGCGTGGACAACTGGGAAGCAGACTTCCTCAGCAGACACGACCTTCACCCGGGAGAGTGGGGACTTCATCCAGAAGTTTTCCACATGCTATTAAACCGTTGGGTAAAACCAATGGTGGACATGATGGCGTCTCGCCTCAACAAAACACTGGACAGGTATTGCACCAGGTCAAGAGATCCGCAGGCAATAGCTGTGGACGCGCTGGTAACACCTTGGGTGTACCAGTCGGTATATGTGTTTCCTCCTCTGCCTCTCATACCAAAGGTATTGAGGATTATACGGCAAAGAGGAGTAAGACTAGTGGCTCCGGATTGGCCAAGAAGGACTTGGTACCCGGAACTTCAAGAGATGGTCACGGACGATCCGTGGCCTCTACTTCTGAGAAGGGACCTGCTTCAGCAGGGTCCTTGTCTTTTTCAAGACTTACCGCGGCTGCGTTTGACGGCATGGCGTTTGAATGCCAGATCCTAAAAGGAAAAGGCATTCCAGAAGAAGTCATTCCTACCTTGATAAGGGCAAGGAAGGAAGTCACCGCGAAGCATTATCGCCGTATTTGGCGAAAATATGTTGCGTGGTGCGAGCAGCGGAGTGCTCCGATGGAGGAATTTCAACTGGGTCGTTTTCCTACATTTCCTGCAATCAGGATTGTCTATGGGTCTCAAATTGGGATCTATTAAGGTTCAAATTTCGGCCCTATCAATATTCTTCCAAAAAGAATTGGCCTCAGTCCCTGAGGTCCAGATTTTTATCAAAGGAGTACTGCATATACAGCCTCCTGTGGTGCCTAAGGTGGCACCGTGGGATCTAAATGTAGTTTTAGATTTCCTCAAATCCAATTGGTTTGAACCACTAAAGAATGTGGATTTGAAATATCTCACATGGAAAGTGACTATGTTACTGGCCCTGGCTTCGGCCGGGAGAGTATCTGAACTGGCGGCTTTGTTTTATAAAAGCCCTTATTTAATTTTCCATTCGACATAGGGCAGAGCTGCGGACGCGTCCGCATTTTCTCCCTAAGGTGGTATCAGCGTTTCACCTGAACCGGCCTATTGTAGTGCCTGCGGCTACAGACGACTTGAAGGACTACAAGTTGCTGGACGTTGTCAGAGCCTTAAAAATATACATTTAAAGGACGGCTGGAGTCAGAAAATCTGACTCGCTGTTTATACTGTATGCACCCAACAAGTTGGGTGCACCTGCTTCTAAGCAGTCGATTGCTCGTTGGATTTGTAACAAAATTCAACTTGTACATTCTGTGGCAGGCCTGCCACAGCCTAAATCTGTTAAGGCCCATTCCGCAAGGAAGGTGGGCTCATCTTGGGCGGCTGCCCGAGGGGTCTCGGCATTACAACTCTGCCGAGCAGCTACGTGGTCAGGGGAGAACACGTTTGTAAATTTTTACAAATTTGATACCCTGGCAAAGGAGGACCTGGAGTTCTCTCATTCGGTGCTGCAGAGTCATCCGCACTCTCCCGCCCGTTTGGGAGCTTTGGTATAATCCCCATGGTCCTTTCAGGAACCCCAGCATCCACTTAGGACGATAGAGAAAATAAGAATTTACTTACCGATAATTCTATTTCTCGGAGTCCGTAGTGGATGCTGGGCGCCCATCCCAAGTGCGGATTATCTGCAATACTTGTACATAGTTATTGTTAACTAATTCGGGTTATTGTTTAGGAAGCCATCTTTCAGAGGCTCCTCTGTTATCATACTGTTAACTGGGTTTAGATCACAAGTTGTACGGTGTGATTGGTGTGGCTGGTATGAGTCTTACCCGGGATTCAAAATCCTCCCTTATTGTGTACGCTCGTCCGGGCACAGTACCTAACTGGAGTCTGGAGGAGGGTCATAGGGGGAGGAGCCAGTACACACCACCTGACCTGTAAAAGCTTTACTTTTGTGCCCTGTCTCCTGCGGAGCCGCTAATCCCCATGGTCCTTTCAGGAACCCCAGCATCCACTACGGACTCCGAGAAATAGAATTATCGGTAAGTAAATTCTTATTATTTGTTAGTACCCCTGCAACTTTTTCTGTTGAAAAGCGATGAAATTAAACACTGTTGTCTTATGTATGCCTTCTTGCCTTGGGTACAGTATGTCATAGAATAAATAAAATATTATAAATAGTTGAGTTATAGTGATATTTGAAGCTAACAGCTGTCCTGTATTGGCACCACACATGTCTTTAATCTCCTAATCAGTCACTATTTAAATGGAGAAAAATAGTCATTTTGCTATTTGGGATCATTGTGTCAACCACACTGCACATGGGGGGTCATTCCGACCAGATCGCACGCTAGGTTTTTTCGCTGCGCTGCGATCAGGTCAGAACTGCGCATGCGTATGCACCACAATGTGCAGGTGCGTCGTACGGGTACAAAGCGGATCGTTGCTGTGCAATGGATTTAACAAATAATCCATTCGCACAGCCGATCGCAAGGAGATTTACAGGAAGAGGGCGCTTGTGGGTGGCAACTGACCGTTTTCTGATAGTGGTTGGAAAAACGCAGGTGTGTCCATGCGTTTGCTGGGAGGGTTCCTGACGTCCGTTCCAGTCCTGAACAGGCTGAAGTGATCGCAGCGGCTGAGTAAGTTCTGGGCTACTCAGAAACTGCGCAAATCTTTTTTGTACCGCTCGGCTGCACATGTGTTCGCACACTTGCAAACCAAAAAAACACTCCCCTACAGGCGGCGACTAACTGATCGCAGCGCTGCAAAAATTAGCTAGCCTGCGATCAGGTCAGAATGACCCCCATGGACCAGAGAAAGCAACGGAGAGAGTTGTCTGAGGAGATCAGAAGAAAAGGATAGACATGCATGTTAAAGGTAAAGGCTAGAAGACCATCTCCAAACAGGTTGATGTTCCTGTGACTATAGTTGCAATTATTATTGTTCTCAGAAGTCCATGGGACTGTAGCCAACCTCCCTGGGCGTGGCCACAAGAGGAAAAACTATGTCAAATAAAAAAAAAAGGATAGATAGAAAAAGACCAGAGGGAAATTTACAAAGAAATACTAGTTGAACTCCTAGGTCAAGGCATGTCAGGGTCTGATCACACCACCTAATGCTTTTTGAGCAACAGTGGGCTCACTGGAAGGCAACCCAGGAGAAATCTACTTTTGAGAAAACAACAAAAAGATGCAGACTGGAAATGGCAAAAATTCATATTGACACAATGCCATCTTTAGAAAGATGAGTCAAACCTTAAACTTTTTGGAAAGTCACATCTGCTCTGTTCATACTGTAAATGAAAAAATTAAGCTTTCAAAGATAACAATACCATACCCAGTGTCGGACTGGGGCATAAAGGGCCCACCGGGGTAATGCAGTGGTTGGGGCCCATATTTAGGGTGTGGCCAGCTGCTACAGAGGTTTGGCTAACCATTAGAAAGTGCATGGTCTGGGCCCCTTGATAAATATATTTGGTAAATACTGCTAGGTCATGCATGATAATGTACCAGACTAACAACAGAAATGCACTGTAGAAAATATACCATAGCCCTGTGCAGTATCCTATGTATAATTCAAGTGCACAGTCTGGAACCTGATCCCTAGAAGAATAGGTGGGGCCCACCTGGGGTTTCCCCTGTGGGCCAGTGCGACCCTGACCATACGTAAGCTGAAACATGGAGGAGGCTTGGTTATGTTTTGGGGCTGCTTTGCTGCGTTTGGCACGGGAGTACCTTGATTCTGTGCAGGACACAATGAATTCTCAAGACTATCCAGGCATTTTGGAGTAAAACATACTGCTCAGTGTCAGAAAGCTCTGTCTCAATCACAAGTCATGGGTCCTCCAACAGGATAATCACCCAAATCACCAAGCTAAATGCTTCTAAGAATGGATAAAAACAAATCATTGGACTTTCTGAAGTGGCATTTTTTGAGCCCTGATTTGAATCTTTTTGAACATCTATGAAAAGCAGGCCCGCCATCAGGGGGTGCTGCAGGCACAGTAGTCCCGGGCCCTGCCTCTCTAACATGCCGCAGTCTGCCCACCCCCTTTTCTTGCCCGAGATCTTATTCTGTCACAGGAGGGGGGAGAGGATGCTGCAAGCATCAATTGTAAGCGTCCCTCCCTAAATGGCCACCGCCTCATAGGAGATGCTCCTCTAATATCTTTAATAACTGTCTCCTCTGAGGCAGCGGCAATTTTGGGAGGGACGTTTTCAATTAAAGCTTGCAGCGTCCTCATACCCCTCCTGTGATAGTGTCAGAACTCAGGCATGAAAAGGGGATGGAGCTACCAAAATGGAATGGCGGGTCTACACGGGACCAGGCTGGCTGCTACCACAGGGAGAGTGAGTACGAGAGAGTGTGTGTGTGTGTGTGTGTGTGTGTGTGTGTATGTGCATGTATGTATGTATGTATGTATGAGTATGTGTGTATTTTTGTGTTTATGTGTGTGTGTGATTGTGTGTATGTAAGTGTATGTATGTATGTATGGGTATGTGTATATCTGTGTGTGTTTGTGTGTGTGTATGTATGTGTTGGTATGTGTTTATCTGTGTTTGTGTGTGTGTGTATATCTGTGTTAGGTCATTATTTGTATTGGATCCATGTGTAAGCGGCATTGCTACAGGGGACACAGTTTGTGTTTAAGCGCCACCGATACTGGGGGCAGTTTCTGTGTAAGCGTGGGGGGGAGCTACCTTTTTTGTCAGTCCCGGGCCCCACAATTTCTGATGGCAGCCCTGATGGAAAGAGCTGAAACATGCAGCCAGGTGAAGACATCCATAAAGCCTGAGACTACTGGAGCAGTTTGCAAAAGACGAATGGACCAAACTGCATGTTGCCAGGTGCAGATGTCTCATTGGGGCAGATGTATTAAGCCTGTAGAAGTGATAAATCAGCCAGTCTTTATGGGTTATTAAAAATGACAGTTAGGAGCTGATTGGCTGGTGTGTTATCACCTTCCACTTAAACTTTATCACTTCTCCAGACTTAATACATCTGCCCCATTGAGAGCTACGGAAATCACTTAATTGCAGAGATTGTGCAACAAAATATTAGGTTAAGGGTCCCATCATTTTTGTCCCTGTCATATTCATTTGTTTTATTATTTAAAATATTCTGTTGAAATAAAAATGAAATGCACATTCTGGGCATGATTCAGAGATGGACGCAGTTCACACAGCAGCTGCATCTTTGTGCAAAAATTTACAACATAATAATATAAAATAATATATGCAACTGTAATCACAGAAACATCAAGTCGCCTTTACTTTTATCTAATCTCCAGATAAAGAAATAGGCCTTAGCGCTATGGCTCTATGAAAATAACACAAGTGGAATTAGGTATAATAGACAGTGGCGGATTCAGGGGGGGCACCCAGGCTCATTTAGAATCATTTTTTAATCCTTTATATTCATTATACAGTCATTATATTCCGGCCGCATAGCAACAGGGCTAGCCGGAGCGGTGCGGCGGGGAAGGGGCGTCATTTGGGGGCACTCCTTCTACCTCCATTCAGCCCAGACTGCTGCTGCCGCCGGGTCCCGCCGCTGCCCATACTCGGCACAGTGACAGGGTGAGGCTCTCGGCTCCAGCGGCGGTGCGGCGGGGGGTGATTTGGGGGCACTCCTTCTACCTCCATTCAGCCCGGACTGCTGCTGCCGCCGGGTCCCGCCGCTCCCCGTACTCGGCACAGTGACAGGGTGAAGCTCTCGTCTCCAGCGTTCCCTGTCACGCAGGCCGGGTGCTGGACAGCTCAGACTCTCCAAACTCCTCCCATGCTCTGGCGCTCTCTCGCCCTTTTGGAGACCCCGGTTAACCAGGGAGCCAGAACCGGCATTTTCACCAACGGCTCCCCTCGTTCTGACCGCTGTAAGTGAGATTGGTATCCCTGGCAAGGGGGCAGTGGTTGCGGGAAATACTGACAAATTAGTAAAATACAGAGGGATAATGCTTCATTTTTTAGTGTTTATATTTTTAGTGTTTTACAGAAAATAAACTCTGCACTCTTTCCCAAAAACGTTCCCTGTTCAGATTTTCATACAGCGATTCTGTCAGAGAGCTCATTTCTTTATTAGGCATCGTCTTAAACTGTCATTCAGCCATCTGCTCATGGATGTCTTAAAGGCATTTAAAGTTAAATATAGAAAAACACTGACTTTATTCCTCCTATCACTGTCCAAACCACTGTATGATGCCTTTTCCACAGTCAGTGACCCTGCTATCCTTTCTGACTGCAAACCTCTGTGCCACCTCCCGCCCCCACTCTGTATCACTCATTGTATCCCACATCCTGCATTATTTGCATACACAAATCCAAACACATGCTTCCTTACCCTGATTGTACCATACAGTGGCAACTAGCAGTGCAGAGGGGTGAGGAGGCATCCACAAAGCAGCACTGGACCTTTGGTAATATGGGGAGAAATGTCACATAGGGAGGGGGGGTCTTCTGTGCTTGGGGAAGATTATCTATTTGGGGGGGTGGTCTTCAGTTTGCCGGCTGTCAGGATCCCGGCCAACAGTATACCGGCGCCGGAATCCCGACACCCGGCATACCAACACCTATTCTCCCTCTTGGGGGTCCACGACCCCCTTGGAGGGAGAATAGATAGCGTGGCGTGCCACCGTGCTCATCCAACTGTCGGTATGCCGGTGGTCGGGATTCCGGTGCTGGTATGCTGGCTGCCGGGAGCCCGGCCACCGGCATACCATACTACACCCCTTTGGGGCTAGGGGGGGGTCTTCTGTGCTGAGAGGTGTGTAATGGAGGATATTGTAATTTGAATATTGAAGGAATGGGGGAGCTGTGATGTAATGAAGCGTGGAGAGTGCATTGAAGTGGAGGAGTGCTGTGAGGTAGGCATTGAAGGGCGGGTAGCGGTGCTCTGCCCAGACCTAGTTACAGACTCTCTCACCCTGTCACCCAAACATCTGCCCTACAGACACGTAACCTGAGCCATACCAGACTGGTTCCCACACACTCACCCTGTCCCCTACTAGACCTGTCCCTGCACACTCACTCTGTCCCCTACCCGACCTGTCCCCGCACACTCAACCTGCCTCCTACCGGACCTGTCCACGCACATTCACTCTGTCTCCTACCAGACCTGTCCACGCACACTCACTCTGTCTCCTCCCAGACCTGTGCCTGCACACTCACTCTTTCCCCTAGCAGAACTCTCCCCGCACACTCACCCCATTCCCTACCAGACCTGTCCTTGCACACTCACTCTGTCCCCTAGCAGACCTGTCCCCGCACACTCACCCTGTCCCCTACCAAACTGATGCCGGGATCCCGACACTACTCGGAATGCCGACACCGGCATCCCGAATAGGGTCACAAGCCTTGTGCCGGAATCTTGACCGCAGGGATCCCGATCCATTGTGTGCTGGGCCACATGAGAGGTAAGCTGCAAGGGGGAGATCAGCTTTAGGCTGCAGGGGAAGGGTTAGGCTGCGGGGTGGGGGGTTAGGTTTAGAATCAATAATATTGCAAAATCATGATCAGAATATTTCACATAAAGGTTTCTTTATGGCCTCTCAGTGTAACCCACATCTGTTTCTATTGTCAGTTCCCAGAGCGGATTTTCTTCCCATGGGTATATAACATGCACAGAGGAACAAATAGAGCTCTGTTCTCAGTAGAGTATAACAAATGTATTCATCCCCACAGTGGGATTAAAATCAATAAAACAAAACAGTTTATAAAAAAGTATTGTACAGTATCTCTGAGAGAGTGTTCGTACCAAAGCGTCAGTGACGCTGCACACTGTTTCTGCAGCAATGCCCGGGTAACAGACAGGATCTTTCTTCTGCAGCCTCAAGCTGGCTTCTCCTCTCCAGTACGTCTGTCTTTCTCAGCATCCAAACAGCTACATCAACGCGTTTCCAAGTGCTCTCCATTGCCAAGATGTGCTCTTTATAATTTCCTTAGACACTTCTCTGTTTTGCTTTCTCTGGTCCATGTTCAGTGGTGCACACAATGATACATCCAAAAGGTGGAATGATGAGAAGCTTAAAGACGTGTAATGCCAATTCAAGAAAGCAATTAATTGGAAATGTCACTATAATACAATTTATTATCTTTTCTAAGGGGCACCAATAAATCTCTCCAGGCCATTTCCGAATATCATTAGAGATAACCAATGATTTATCTCTTGGCATAGTTTCTTTGCTTTATTCTATGATATAGCAAAAGTATGCAGGTAAACATGAGACACTGGGCCTAATTCTGTGGTGGGAGTAAAGAACATGCAAACCATATTGCAATACAAGGGGTGCTAATACAGTTATTTTATTGTATACATGCAGCCCACAATCTAATCTCACATCTAAATCATCATCTTTCAGGTGGAATGAAGCATTGTTTCAATGGCTACCAACAAATTTGTCCGCGTCTCTGTATACTGTATAGGTATAAAATTGGAACACTGTAGTTAATGAGTAGGGAGTGCTACAGTTTACGGTTGGTTTAAACATTCTGTAAATATTTTTCTCTTACGTCCTAGAGGATGCTGGGGACTCCGTAAGGACCATGGGGTATAGACGGGCTCCGCAGGAGACATGGGCACTATAAAGAACTTTAGAATGGGTGTGCACTGGCTCCTCCCTCTATGCCCCTCCTCCAGACCTCAGTTAGATCCTGTGCCCAGAGGAGACTGGGTGCATTACAGGGGAGCTCTCTTGAGTTTCTCTGATAAAGAATTTTGTTAGGTTTTTTATTTTCAGGGAACACTGCTGGCAACAGGTTCCCTGCATCGTGGGACTGAGGAGAGAGAAGCAGACCTACTTAAGTGATAGGCTCTGCTTCTTAGGCTACTGGACACCATTAGCTCTAGAGGGAGTCGGAACGCAGGTCTCCCCCCGCTGTTCGTCCCAGAGCCGCGCCCCCGTCTTCCTCGCAGAGCCGGAAGATAGAAGCCGGGTGAGTATAAGAAGAAAAGAAGACTTCAAGGCGGCAGAAGACTTCAGATCTTCACTGAGGTAAGCACGCAGCGGTAACGCTGCTCACCATTGCTCCCACACACTACACACACTAGCGGGCACTGATGGGTGCAGGGCGCAGGGGGGCGCCCTGGGCAGCAATAAACACCTCTAATTCTGGTATTATAAGGTTAGACACTGCGGAGTCAGTAATTCTATAAATCCCCCGCCAGTTTTGTGATATTTTGAGCGGGACCGAAGCCCGCCGCTGGAGGGGGCGGAGCTTGGTCCCTCAGCACTAACCAGCGCCATTTTCTCCACAGAGATCTGCAGAGAAGCTGGCTCCCCGGTCTCTCCCCTGCTGAACACGGTGACACAGGGCTGAGAAGAGGAGGGGGGGCACTTGTAAGGCGCAGTGAGTGTATTAACACAGTGATTAAGATAAAAGCGCTATTATCTGGGAGATTATTTTCCAGTGTCAGTTGGCGCTGGGTGTGTGCTGGCATACTCTCTCTCTCTGTCTCTCCAAAAAGCCTTATTGGGGAACTGTCTCCTTATAACTATATCCCTGTGTGTGTGGGGGTGTCGGTATGAGTGTGTCGGCATGTCTGATGCGAAAGGCTCAGCTAAGGAGGAGGTGGAGCAGATGATTGTGGTGTCTCCGTCGGCAACGCCGACTCATGATTGGATGGACATGTGGAATGTTTTAAATGCAAATGTGACCTTATTACATAGGAGATTGGACAAAGCAGAGTCCAGAGAAAAAGCTGGGAGTCAATCCACCGCTTCGACTGGGTCACCGGGCCCTTCTGGTCTCAAAAACGTCCCCTATCCCAAATAGCAGACACTGATACCGACACGGATTCTGACTCCAGTGTCGACTACAATGATGCGAGGTTACACCCAAGGGTGGCCAAAAGTATTCATTATATGATTATTGCAATAAAAGATGTTTTGCATATCACAGATGACCCCTCGGTCCCTGACACGAGGGTGCGCATGTATAAGGAAAAGAAACCTGAGGTAACCTTTCCCCCATCCCATGAGCTTAACGAGTTATTTGAAAAAGCTTGGGAAACTCCTGATAAAAAGCTGCAGATTCCCAAAAGGATTCTTATGGCGTATCCTTTCCCTGCACAGGACAGGGTATGTTGGGAATCCTCACCCAGGGTGGACAAGGCTTTAACACGCCTGTCCAAGAAGGTGGCGCTACCGTCTCCGGACACGGCAGCCCTCAAGGACCCTGCTGATCGCAGACAGGAAACTACTTTAAAGTCTATTTATGCAAATACAGGTGCTTTGCTCAGACCGGCAGTAGCATCGGCATGGGTGTGTAGTGCAGTTGCAGCTTGGACAGATACCTTGTCAGCTGACCTTGATACCCTAGACAGGGATACCATTTTATTGACCTTAGGCCACATTAAAGACGCAGTCTTATATATGAGGGACGCTCAAAGAGACATTGGGCTACTGGGTTCGAGAGCCAACGCCATGGCGATTTCTGCTAGGCGAGCCCTGTGGACCCGCCAATGGATGGGTGATGCCGACTCAAAGAAGCATATGGAGGTTTTGCCATGCAAAGGTGAAGTTTTATTTGGGGAAGGTCTCGCAGACCTGGTTGCCACAGCTACCGCGGGTAAATCTGCCTTTTTGCCTTTTGTTCCCCCACAGCAAAAGAAAACTCCACAATATCAGATGCAGTCCTTTCCGTCGCATAAGTCCAGAAGAGGTCGGGGCTCATCTTTCCTCGCCAGAGGTAAGGGTAGAGGAAAGAGAACACCTGCTCCGGCTAGTTCCCAGGAGCAGAAGTCCTCCCCGGCTTCTACTAAATCCACCGCATGACGCTGGGGCTCCACTGAGGGAGTCCGCACTGGTGGGGGCACGTCTTCGACTCTTCAGCCAGGTCTGGGTTCTGTCAGACGTGGATCCTTGGGCGATGGATATTGTATCCCAAGGAATTCGAAGAGGTGCCCCCTCGCTGATTTTTCAAGTCTGCCTTGCCAGCTTCTTCCCCGGAGAGGGAAGTAGTGTTAGCTGCAATTCAAAAGCTGTGTCAACAGCAAGTGATTGTCAAGGTTCCCCTAGTCCAACAGGGGAAAGGGTACTATTCGACCCTGTTCGTGGTCCCGAAGCTGAATGGTTCGTTCAGACCCATTTTAAATCTAAAATCCCTAAACCTGTACTTGAAAAAGTTCAAATTCAAGATGGAATCGCTCCGGGCTGTGATCTCCAGTCTGGAAGGGGGGGATTTTATGGTGTCACTCGACATAAAGGATGCATACCTTCATGTCCCCCTCATCAGGCGTACCTGAGATTCACTGTACGGGACTGTCATTACCAGTTTCAGACGTTGCCGTTTGGGCTTTCCACGGCCCCGAGGATTTTCACCAAGGTGATGGCGGAGATGATGGTGCTCCTGCGCAGGCAGGGAGTCACAATTATCCCACACTTGGACGATCTCCTGATAAAAGCAAGATCGAGAGATCAATTGCAGAAGAGCGTGTCGCTCTCCCTGAGAGTGCTACAACAACACGGTTGGATTCTCAATCTGCCAAAGTCACAATTGATTCCAACGACTCGACTATCATTCCTAGGCATGATTCTGGACACGGAACAGAAGAGGGTTTTTCTCCCGATGGAAAAAGCCCAGGACCTCCAGAACATGGTCAGAGACTTGCTAAAACCAAAAAGAGTGTCTGTTCATCAATGCACTCAAGTTCTGGGGAAAATGGTGGCAGCCTACGAGGCCATCCCCTTCGACAGGTTTCATGCAAGGATGTTTCAGTGGGACCTCCTGGACAAGTGGTCAGGGTCCCATCTACTAATACATCAGAAGATAAGCCTGTCCCCCCGGGCCAGGGTGTCTCTCCTGTGGTGGCTGCAAAGTTCTCACCTTCTAGAAGGTCGCAGGTTCGGCATTCAAGACTGGGTTCTGGTGACCACGGACGCGAGACTCAGAGGATGGGGAGCAGTCACACAAGGAAGAAATTTTCAGGGGCTATGGTCAAGCCAGGAGGCTTGTGTACACATCAACGTACTGGATTTGAGGGCCATATACAACGGCCTGCGACAAGCGGAGAATATTCTTCGCAACCTACCGGTTCTGATTCAATCAGACAACGGCACAGCCGTGGCTCATGTGAACCGCCAAGGCGGGACAAGGAGCAGAGTGGCAATGGCGGAAGCCACCAGGATTCTTCGCTGGGCGGAAAATCACGTAAGCGCTCTGTCAGCGGTCTTCATTCCGGGAGTGGACAACTGGGAAGCAGACTTCCTCAGCAGACACGATCTCCATCCAGGAGAGTGGGGACTTCATCAAGACGTTTTTACAGAGATAACAAGTCTTTGGGGAATTCCTCACATAGACATGATGGCGTCACGCCTCAACAAGAAGCTTCGGAGGTATTGTGCCAGGTCAACGGACCATCAGGCAGTAGAGGTAGACGCTCTGGTGACACCTTGGGTGTTTCAGTCGGTCTATGTGTTCCCCCCTCTTCCTCTCATCTCAAAAATATTGAGAATCATAAGACAAAAAAGAGTGAAAACGATCCTCATTGTTCCAGATTGGCCTCAAAGGGCCTGGTATTCAGATCTTCAGGAGATGCTCATAGAAGATCCATGGCCTCTTCCTCTCAGAGAGGACCTGTTAAAACAGGGGCCCTGCGTGTTCCAAGACTTACCGCGGTTACGTTTGACGGCATGGCGGTTGAACACCGAATCCTAGCTGGGAAAGGTATCCCGGAGGAAGTCATCCTTACTCTGATAAAGGCTAGGAAGGAGGTGATGGCAAAACATTATCACCGTATCTGGAGGAAATATGTTTCTTGGTGTGAAGCCTAGAATGCTCCTACGGAAGATTTCCATCTGGGCCGTTTTCTCCACTTTATACAGACAGGAGTGGATATGGGCCTAAAATTAGGCTCCATTAAGGTACAGATTTCGGCCCTGTCTATTTTCTTTCAGAAGGAATTGGCTTCTCTCCCAGAAGTCCAGACTTTTGTAAAGGGAGTGCTGCACATCCAGCCTCCTTTTGTGCCCCCAGTGGCACCTTGGGACCTTAACGTGGTGTTGCGGTTCCTGAAGTCTCACTGGTTTGAACCTCTTCAAACGGTTGAATTGAAATTTCTCACTTGGAAGGTGGTCATGTTGTTGGCCTTGGCATCTGCACGGCGGGTGTCTGAATTGGCGGCCTTGTCTCACAAGAGCCCCTATTTGACCTTCCATGTGGATAGAGCAGAGTTGAGGACTCGTCCTCAATTTTTGCCTAAGGTGGTTTCTTCATTTCATATGAACCAACCTATTGTGGTGCCTGTGGCTACGAGTGAGTTGGAGGATTCCAAGTCCCTGGATGTAGTCAGGGCCTTAAAAATCTATGTAGCCAGGACGGCTCGGGTTAGGAAAACAGAAGCACTGTTTGTCCTGTATGCAGCCAACAAAGTTGGCGCTCCTACTTCGAAGCAGACTATTGCTCGCTGGATCTGTAACACGATTCAGCAGGCTTATTCTACGGCGGGTTTGCCGTTAACAAATTCAGTAAAGGCCCATTCCACTAGGAAGGTGGCCTCTTCTTGGGCGGCTGCCCGAGGCGTCTCAGCATTACAGCTTTGCCGAGCAGCTACCTGGTCAGGTTCAAACACTTTTGCCAAGTTCTATAAGTTTGATACCCTGGCTGATGAGGACCTTGCGTTTGCTCAGTCGGTGCTGCAGAGTCGTCCGCACTCCCCCGCCCGGTCTGGAGCTTTGGTATAAACCCCATGGTCCTTACGGAGTCCCCAGCATCCACTAGGACGTAAGAGAAAATAAGATTTTAAACCTACCGGTAAATCTTTTTCTCCTAGTCCGTAGAGGATGCTGGGCGCCCGTCCCAGTGCGGACAAAATCTGCAAGGCTTGTATATAAGTTGTTGCTTCCATAAGGGTTATGTTACAGTTGAGATCAGTCTTTAGCTGATACTGTTTTTTATTCATACTGTTAACTGGTTGCGTATATTCCAGGTTATACGGTGTGGATGGTGTGGGCTGGTATGAATCTTGCCCTTAGATTAACAAAATCCTTTCCTCGTATTGTCCATCTCCTCTGGGCACAGTTTCTCTAACTGAGGTCTGGAGGAGGGGCATAGAGGGAGGAGCCAGTGCACACCCATTCTAAAGTTCTTTATAGTGCCCATGTCTCCTGCGGAGCCCGTCTATACCCCATGGTCCTTACGGAGTCCCCAGCATCCTCTACGGACTAGGAGAAAAAGATTTACCGGTAGGTTTAAAATCTTATTTTTATTTTAAGATTGTATAAGAAGGGGAGGGGTTTCTTTTTCTGTAAGCCACTGTTGATTTACTCTACTTCTGTGGTGGATTCCACTAATCTGCTGGTGGTTTGACCATTTGAAATCCTCTTGCGGATTTCACAGCACATCCAGACCGCTAATTAGAAAATCCAGTGGTTTGTAGGTCATCGGTACTTTGTGGCATGCGCCGTAAGAACATTGGGACCTGAATCAGGCCCATTCTGTTTAGTGTGCTGTATAAAATTATGTACTAGATACACTAATAAAAACTTTTTTTGACATTTTAATATTAATATTATTTAAATCCGCAATTGATATACCTAGAAAGTAGAAAGTATACCAAAAAATATTTTAACTCAATAAAAAAAAAGTGCAAGGTGATAATGCATCAGCCAATCAGCTCATAACTGTCAATTTACATATGGGAACTGATTGGCTGGTGTGTTATCACCTTGCCCTTATCACTGCATTATCACTTCTCCAGGCTTAATACATCTGCCCCATTGTTTTAATAACAACATTGTTACAATTCAGTGTATATTGTAAAGTGGGATATTTGTGAAATTACTGATTCCGTCTCCACGAGCATCTGCTGTATTGTTTTTCCACTATAATAGGAAAATGCTTTAAAATCCATTATATACTGTATTCTGGGTGTGGGTTTTGGTAGTATATTTGAATAATTTAAACATTTGATGATACTTCTCACTTCATTTATACAAGTAGTAAGTCTGTACTGTTTATATGCAGTTCCTAGTGCTTAATTTTTATAGCCTGAGAAGTAAGAAAGGGGAAGAGCGGTGTGATTTATTATTAGGAGAATTTATTGTCAGGAGAAAACATAAAACGATGAGGCTGAAATATAGATAAATGTCATAAAGCTCTGCTTTTACTCTACAGGAATACTCACGATAGTTTTTTTACAGTGTTATTCGCAGGGACAAAGCTGAAATGAGTGTGGCATGGGGCCAAAATGTTACATTACTAACCAGTTGCAGCCAAGCCATATACTTGTTATACAATACAAACAGAAAATCTATATGCCATTAACATACTGCAACATGCCGCATGTGCAATTAGTACCTCATTACAGCATGCATTAATATTTAATGGCTCAATGGATGAGGAACATAATGCTTCTTGCAGTTTAAATATGGATACATTTTGTGTTGTTATGTTTAAAAAAGGAAGTTCCTGGACACACTAGACGCACAAAGATCCTGTACACACAAAAATAAAGATCCTGGACTTGTGACCATGGCCATGCCCTCTCCTCTTCCCCAAAAAGTTGTATACTACACACAAAGAGAGTCACACTGTACAGCAACCTGGGAATGTGACTGTGCGCCCTCCTCCTCCCTATCTAGTTCTGTGATAAATGCTCCTTTCCGGTATACTGTGACTAACACATTGAGATAAATAAGTAAATGAAACCCTGCCCACCAGCACAGCACACGCAGCAGCTACTAATACAGCAGCAGCCATCCTGTGCCTGTATACAGTACCTCCTCCCCAGTGCTGCTGTAATCTCCCCACGCTCATCTCCCCCTCCTGGGCGGGGTGATGAGGTACTCCTTTGAAGGACCTCATTTGGACTGCTATATTCTCCTGACACCCTGTGAGCCGCATGCATCGAGTGGACCGTAGCCGCAATTAATACGGATTCTTCCACCAGCGGCCGGAGAATCTGCTGCTCCAGTCTTTTTACACTGTTGCATATCCAGACTGGTACAGCATCCTTCAGCAGAATTAAACAACCGTGTTCATCTGGATGGTTCACCGGTGACGAGACCAGCTGTACGTTCACTGCACAGAGCCGCTGCAAACCCGGCTCAGTACAGCGCCTTTGACGGAGAGGCTTCTACATCAGGTGATATACCACAAAGTGAATTTGACCATCACTATCCATTTGCCACATAATACTACAGCACGGTTGTCCGCAAGTCCAGTACTGGGACACTCTCTACCAATGAGATTCTATTGTGTATAAGGAGGACAGTGACTTATAACAGAGGCACTTTTTATCAGTCTCCTTTTTACAATCATTTCAGCTCGTGGACGCACGGCTGATTTTCATGAAGCATTAATGCAGCCCTAACTAGGTTTTATTAAAGGTTTTTTATTCATATTTGTTCAGGAGATATGGCAGTCTCGTTTACATTTATATAATATCAATTGTTTATTCTTAGGCTAGTTCATGTATTGCATTTTTATGTGGATGACATATTAATATTTTAAATAAAATAATATATTGGATTCATTCTGCGCTCCCACTCTTTCTTTTTTCACACTTACTTTGATCCATTGTTGGGGCAGCCCGCCCACAACTGGTGAGCAGCCGTCTGAATCCAACCACATATAGTGTGTGTATTGTAGAGCGCCAATCTTTTGTGTATATTTTTGGGCGGGGTGATTGGCTGTCAATCTCCTGTTTATGCCGCACACAGCAATGCTAAAGAGGAGGCTGCAGCGGGTGTGGGAAAGCTGAGCACCTTTTGTTCAGCTGGCATTTTGGGGAGAGAGTAGAAAGTGAGGCAGCCCCCCCCCCCCCCCCCCCCCCAACTCTCACCCCCCAGCTAATCGGGCCTCACAGACCGGTAGCCAATCAGGAGCTGCCGCTGCAGCAGGGCCGACACCTAAAAAACGGTACTTTCCCAGGACGTATAGCATTCCTAGACACATAGCTTGTGCAATACTTGTAAGCACTGCAGGGGTACAATCGGGGGAGATAAATTTACCTAAAAATCACCCAGTTTTAGTCGCTGTCACTCAGACCAGGAGGGGCGGAGCTTGATGGTAACACTTACCGTACACTGCATTTCAAAGTACATTTTACCAGTATAAAAACTCTCAACACACACAATATGTATGATAAAGACCCTGGATAACAGTAAGCACTTCAGTGAGTCTAATGGAAAAGTATTTCAGGAATTGCTAGACACAATATCATCTAAGTGTCAAGGGATAAGAGGCACAATCCCTGTATGCAAATCTAAGTCTGTCCATCTACGAAAATAACAAAAGTATTACAGTTTGAATATAATATTGGAACTTTTTGCTACAATATTTCATGAACATCAGACACTATTCATGAAGTTTTATCAGTATCCATATAACATTTCTGTGGAGAAAGAGTCTAGAATCTGTTGATGCGGGACATTGGACTGTATTCTAGCCACTAAGTGGTTAAAAGGAACGGTGAGGATAATTCTGCAAACCAGTGGCAGCTGGTGTTAAATAATCTCTTATGGACTGATATGTGTTCCTGATTCATGGTAGCTTTATTGTGTAGATTCAATAATTATATGTTTCAAAGGCATATAGCATTATATGCATATGATGATGCTATAATAGTTTTATAGTTTTTAATATAAAATAAAAATGTTTAAAATCTTTTGCGCTCTCTCACATAAGTGATTTCTTTTTTGTTTCGAAATTGGTATACACTTCAGGTTACTGAGTGGGAGCTGCATTTAGATTTTAAGTGGTGGTGAATAGCTAAATTTATTGGATATTGCATATAAATATATAGCTGCGCCTGAATTTATGTTCACACACGGACGCAGGCGGGTCCACAAATAAAGTTGGTCCGGTGCGTTTGGGTGTCTATATAATTGTATTGTGTTCCCTTGCAGGCACGCTGCACTCACCAGGCTTCGGGCCCGGTGGTAACCTTCGGTCACCACAGGGTAATATTCCCCCTCTGGTGGAGGTGTGGACCACCACCCAAGTGGGGATTCCAGCCGACGGTCGGGATTCCAACCGCCGGTATTTCACAGAGTGTCGGGATTCCTGCGTCAGTATCCTGACAGCCAAGATCCCGACAGCTGGCAATTGACTGCCTCCCAAATAAATGGAATGACTCTAAAGTGGTAATAGACTAGCGTATGAAGTATACTTTTACACTGTGTACATTTTAAACCCACAATCTCCAAATGCAAATACTGTGATTGGCACATATGTGCTGTTACAGTAAATAATACCTGCAGATGCTTCTATTTAAATTGTATGGATTTGCAGGGCTAATATCCACCTGTCTCCTGTTTTAAAGAATAAATACAATAGGAGCTCTGACCCTTCTTAATTGATCTATAAAATGAACATATGGAAAATACATATTTTATTTAAGCTAAATAAAATGATATTTTCATTTGTTTACATACTTTAATTTTAAAGCCTGTAGCGCTCTGCTGTGTTTTGTGGAAAAATGAACAGAGCCATGAGACATTATCAGGGTCATGTCTCACCTGAGGATTACAGTACTTATATCTTGAGGAATATTCAATACCTGTTGGATCCTTTCCAACGGAAAGGATCCGACAGGTTAGTAGTATTCAATGAGCGGCCAAATCCGTTTGTCGGATTTGGTCGTTCCCGACAACTGTCACAGATGCTCATACCCCATCTGTGCTGCTGCTGTTTGCTGCTCCTCTTCTCACCGGCATCCACTCTGCTCTCCTCGCCGGTGTCCACGCTGCTCTCACCGGCGGCCACGCTGCTCGGCTCACCGGCATCCAAGCTGCTCGGCTCACCGGCGTCCAAGCTACTCGGCTCACATGCTTCCATTCCCTCCTACCTGTCCCTGCTTCCCTGGTTCCGACAATGTCAATCCGACTTTAAAAAAAGTCAGATTGAAATTGTCGGAACTGGGGCCAAAACCTGTCGGACTTGGCCACGGAACACGTGGATCCGCGGTTAATCCGACAATCCATGTGTTTTCCGACAAGTCGGGAATTCCCGACTTGTCGGGAAAAAACAGCCAGCATTGAATAGGTCGGAACTCCTTCCGACCTAAACCTGTGGGAAACTGCCGTCTTCCGACACTTCTAGAATACACCCCTATTTCTTACATCTGATCATCACTGGGTAGAAGTGTCTTATTATTCCTTTGTGTGTTGTCTGTTATCACTTGTTATTTACTTGTTACAGGTTCTCACTAGCCACATACAGTAGTGCATACTTTACAGTAATAGACTCCAGGGTTATGGCATTTCATTCTCTGGTGTGTGGGTTCTTGAAATGAGCAATGATTTTCTTATACTATTTGTGTTTGTTTAGTATGTCAATTTAATTTCACCTGTTTCAAGAGTGTCTGCTATGTAGAACTGTTTCAAGGAGGTCAGATGGGTATAATGATAGGTATACTGCCATAGAGCAACAGGTCTACAAGCATAGGCTGGTAAGGTACAGTATGCTGGGACTGATGGTTCTTGAAGGCAGCCAAGGGATCCCTAACTCTGTTATAATGAATGGTAGAGAATGCTTGCACAACACAATCTTGGAGGATTTGCTATACATAAAATGCTACCTTATTCCGTAACCCTAATTAGGGGTTAAACACACATATATATATATATATATATATATATATATATATATATATATATACATAGAACAGAATAAAGCGGCACTCTGAGTGTCAAATGTCAAATATATTTCACACAAAAAGTGATCCGACGTTTCTTCACCTTTATAAGGTATGTGTTTTATGATTTGTGGTATTGTTCACCTTGACAAAGGGGCGCTTGGACCCCGAAACGTCGGATCACTTTTTGTGTGAAATATATTTGACATTTGACAGACTCAGAGTGCCGCTTTATTCTGTTCTATGTATCCATCCCTACCTGAGATGGCACCTGAGCATTGAGAATTGGAAGGGGAGTGCCGGTCCTAGCAGACTGTTTATATATATATATATATATATATATATATATGCAAAAAGATAGTACAGCGCCACTTGTGAGGTGAAAATCTCAGTAAAACTATGTAAACAAATTATAAAATTTCGATAAAAAGCTAAAAGCCCACGTAACCTTAAAAATGGTGTCAGCCCAACCCTAAAAATGCAACACTGGTATAGTATTGTTAAAAAGTATAAGAAATGGGGGGATAGGGGTACCGGCGACAAGTGTGGCTGTAAACAATGTTTTTATATGCTTTAAAAAAGCCAAAAGATGTTATAAAATTATAAAAATAAGTTTTTAATATATACGAGAGTAAAAACAGTTTCAAAAAATGGTTTTAAAATACAAGAATTTTTTTTCATATAAAACTATACGAGAAATAAAAGGATAGGAATTCAAACTTAACTTGAAAACAGTGGGTGGTCAGTACAGGCCCAACGCGTTTCGTCTCGAATGAAGCTGCATGTCTATTTATACCCATATCACTTAGTTGGAGGGTTGTGACATAATAGATCATGTGATGTAATTATACATTATACGTTACAAAAGTTAACAAAGCTCATTTCACATCAAAGCTGGAGTAAGAACCAGGTCAGATATACTTAATAGTACTAAAAACGAGCGGGTTACATCAGTAAAAAACGTTTAAAGTCGTCCACAGTGTAATTTGGAGTCACTTCCGCCACACTTCCGGTGACGGAGGACTCCGCTCGTCACTTCCGGCGGCGACTGCGCATGCGCCCGCAGCGGCTCCCGGCTACACAAGTCCCATTGAACATGCGCCCGCGGCTGTTCTGAGCTGCTCCTAGACAGAGGGAGGTGTTCTGACTTCTTAGGCTGCATCAGATAGAGTCCATTTTGTGTGGGATGCTTGGAATACTTTTTTTATAGGGCTGCGGCGGCCATCTTTAAGTAGATAAGCAGACACTCCTAGGATCCAGGCACATCGGTTTCCATAGCAACGGGTTACATACATGGAATAATAGAAACAAGTGGTAATTTCAAAGTAGTGGTACATATGCATATTAGAGGCACAGTTTTCATAGCAACAGCTCAAAATAAACAGATATATTATATTTAAACCTTGCCAGTATGCTAAAGGTGCTAGTGCAATATAAGTGAATCTATAAGTGACCTAAGATATTACTAATGATAATAGTGCAAATATAACCGTAAGGCTTATTTAGATGATGAGCCCCGTGACTATTAAAATATAAATATATATATATATATATATATATATATATATATATATATAACAGGTGCAGGAGGCTGTGTATAAGTACATCAGAGGGAACAGTGTATCCGGATATTAGTAATCTGTGATATTAAAACTACCAAACTACGTGATTCTATACTGGTGCTGTTATTTGGTGAATATTCATTGGAAATCGTCTGTCATCATTACAGTACCTGATCTTCCCAGGTAGTCTCCCTCCCTGGTACTGGTCAGGCCCGGACACTGCTTAGCTTCCAAGATCAAGCGAGATTGGGCGTACCAGTATGGTTTGACTGTACGTGAATTTTAACAGACACCATGACACTAAGAACCAGGTTGTCACTAAAATATGTGATTCTATATTGGTGCTGCTATTTGGTCAATATTTATTATACATCGACTGTCATCCTTACAGTACCCGATCTTCCCAGGTAGTCTCCCTTCCTGGTATTGGTCAGGCCCAGACACTGCTTAGCTTCCAAGATCAGACGAGATTGGGCGTACCAGTGTGGTTTGACTGTACGCGGATCAAACAGACACCATGACAACAAATAACAGGTTGTTTAAAATTTTTAATCGTAAAAGTGCTAACCGTGCCTTATTACATGACGTGAGATACAGGAAAAACGATAAAGAGAAGAGAGGGGGGTAAAGGATACTACACCTTATAGAAAAGGTGCGATTTTGTATCCTTCATTCAAACCAGCTGGATGTAGAGTCTGTAGCTGGAATATCCAGTACATTTCCCGTCTGGAAAGTTTATTACCGAGGTCCCCTCCTCTCTCACCCAAGGCCACGTGTTCAATAGCCTTGAATGTAATTTCCTCTGGATTAGAATTATGTTGTAACGCAAAGTGTCTGGAAACTGCATGACTTTACACTTTGTTTTTGATGTTCCTTATATGCTCCTGGATCCGTAATTTTAACGGTCTTTTTGTCTATCCCACATACTTCATTTTGCAGGTACTGTACACTCCAAGAGGTAAATCACGGATGTTGTATTGCAGTTCATAAAATCTTTTATGATGTATTCCTTATTGCCTTCTGTGCCGCTAAAAGTTTTTCTGTACCGGTGTAGATATCTGCATATGTTGCATTTTCCACACTTATATGAACCTGTGCATTTCAGCCTCAGAGTCTTGCAGATGGATTCTTCTCTTAACATACTTGGTGCAATAATGTCCTTCAAATTTCTTGACTTTTTGAAAATAAGTTCTGGTTGGGGCGGTAGGATCTCCTTAAGCACTGGGTCCATTAGGAGGATGTTCCAATGGGTTTTAGGTGATTTTCTTATTACTTTTTCGTGTTGACTGAAGGTAGTAATAAAGGCCACTGAGACTTTTTTCTCTTCTCTGGTTTTATACGTCAAAAGATCTTCTCTGTTGAGGGTTCTTGTCTTTTCCAGCGCTGCATCTAGAATAGACCCGGGGTATCTTTTATCCTCAAACCTTTTCTTGTAGACTTCAAGTTGGTCATCACAGTCCTCAGAGCTTGTGCAGTTTCTCTTTATTCTTGAGAATTGGGATGCCGGGATATTGTTCTTCCACCTTTCTAAATGGTTACTCTGATAGTGTAAGTTACTATTCATGTTGACCTTCTTGATGAAATTTTTTGTGGTGACCCCTCCATTCTCTCCAGTTAGAATCAGATCTACAGTAGGTACTCCACAGATCTACTATCTACAGTAGAGGTGAAGGCGAGATTCATATAGTTGATTCCCAATGTCCTGAGGAAATCATTAAAAGTTTCTGTTGTGCCGTCCCAGATGATTAGGATGTCGTCAATGTATCGTTTATATAATATCACTTTCTCCTTGAAGACACTTGAGTTGTAAATATATACTCTCTCCCAACTTCCCATAAATAGGTTAGCGAAACTCGGGGCAAATGTTGTTCCCATCGCTGTACCGCAGCATTGTAAATAACCTACCGCCCCAACCAGAACTTATTTTCAAAAAGTCAAGAAATTTGAAGGACATTATTGCACCAAGTATGTTAAGAGAAGAATCCATCTGCAAGACTCCGAGGCTGAAATGCACAGGTTCATATAAGTGTGGAAAATGCAACATATGCAACATATGCAGATATCTACACCGGAACAGAAATTTCTCTGACGTCCTAGTGGATGCTGGGAACTCCGTAAGGACCATGGGGAATAGCGGCTCAGCAGGAGACTGGGCACAAAAGTAAAAGCTTTAGGACTACCTGGTGTGCACTGGCTCCTCCCCCTATGACCCTCCTCCAAGCCTCAGTTAGATTTTTGTGCCCGGCCGAGAAGGGTGCACACTAGGGGCTCTCCTGAGCTTCTTAGTGAAAGTTTAAGTTTAGGTTTTTTATTTTCAGTGAGACCTGCTGGCAACAGGCTCACTGCATCGAGGGACTAAGGGGAGAAGAAGCGAACTCACCTGCGTGCAGAGTGGATTGGGCTTCTTAGGCTACTGGACACCATTAGCTCCAGAGGGACCGAACACAGGCCCAGCCTCGGAGCTCGGTCCCAGAGCCGCGCTGCCGGCCCCCTTACAGAGCCAGAAGCAAGAAGAGGTCCGGAAAAATCGGCGGCAGAAGACATCAGTCTTCAACAAGGTAGCGCACAGCACTGCAGCTGTGCGCCATTGTTACTCAGGCACACTTCACACTCCGGTCACTGAGGGTGCAGGGCGCTAGGGGGGGGCGCCCTGAGCAGCAATGTAAAACACCTTGGCTGGCATAAATACACCACATATAACCCCCAGGGCTATATGGATGTATTTTAACCCCTGCCAGAACTCACCAAAAAAGCGGGAGAAAAGGCCGCCGAGAAGGGGGCGGAGCCTATCTCCTCAGCACACGGGCGCCATTTTCCATCACAGCTCCGCTGGAAGGACGTCTCCCTGACTCTCCCCTGCAGTCCTGCACTACAGAAAAGGGTAAAAAAGAGAGGGGGACACTAATTTGGCGCAGTTTTGATACTAACAGCAGCTATAAAGGGAAAAGCACATTTTATAGTGGTATTCCTGTCTATATATAGCGCTCTGGTGTGTGCTGGCATACTCTCCCTCTGTCTCCCCAAAGGGCTAGTGGGGTCCTGTCCTCTATCAGAGCATTCCCTGTGTGTGTGCGGTGTGTCGGTACGATTGTGTCGACATGTTTGAGGAGGAAAATGAGATGGAGGCGGAGCAATTGCCTATTATACAGTTGTCACCCCCTAGGGAGTCGACACCTGAGTGGATGAGCTTATGGAAGGAATTGCGTGACAGTGTCAGCTCTTTACGACAGACAGTTGACGACATGAGACAGCCGGCTACTCAGCTTGTGCCTGTCCAGGGGTCTCAAACGCCATCAGGGGCTTTAAAACGCCCGTTACCTCAAATGGCAGACACAGACACGGATACTGACTCCAGTGTCGATGATGAGGAGACATACGTGACTTCCACTAGGGCCACACGTTACATGATTGAAGCAATGAAAAATGTATTGCATATCTCTGATAATACAAGTACCACTAAAAAGGGTATTATGTTTGGTGAGAAAAAACTGCCTGTAGTTTTTCCTGTATCCGAGGAATTAAATGAAGTGTGTGATGAGGCGTGGGTTTCCCCCGATAAAAAACTGATAATTCCTAAAAGGTTATTGGCATCGTACCCTTTCCCGCCAGAGGATATGGCACGTTGGGAAACACCCCCTAGGGTGGATAAAGCGCTCACACGCTTGTCTAAACAGGTAGCACTACCCTCTCCTGATACGGCCGCCCTAAAGGAGCCTGCCGATAGAAAGCTGGAGAATATCCTAAAATGTATATACTCTCACACGGGTGTTATACTGCGACCAGCAATCGCCTCAGCCTGGATGTGCAGTGCGGGCCTGGCGTGGTCGGATTCCCTGACTGAAAATATTGATACCCTAGATAGGGACAGTATATTACTGACTATAGAGCATTTGAAGGATGCATTTCTATATATGCGTGATGCACAGAGGGATATTTGCCGACTGGCATCAAGAGTTAGCGCGCTGTCCATTTCTGCAAGAAGAGGTTTATGGACGCGGCAGTGGTCAGGCGATGCGGATTCTAAAAGGCACATGGAAGTATTGCCTTATAAGGGGGAGGAGTTATTTGGGGTAGGTCTATCAGACCTGGTAGCCACGGCAACTGCTGGAAAATCCACATTTTTACCCCAGGTAGCTTCTCAACCTAAGAAGACGCCGTATTATCAGGCGCAGTCCTTTCGGCCCCATAAGGGCAAGCGGGCAAAAGGCGCCTCATTTCTGCCCCGTGGCAGAGGGAGAGGGAAAAGGCTGCAACAAACAGCCAGTTCCCAGGAACAAAAGCCCTCTCCCGCCTCCGCAAAGTCCTCAGCATGACGCTGGGGCTTTACAAGCGGACTCAGGCACGGTGGGGGCCCGTCTCAAGAAGTTCAGTGCGCAGTGGGCCCACTCGCAAGTGGACCCCTGGATCCTTCAAGTGGTATCTCAGGGGTACAAATTGGAATTCGAGACGTCTCCCCCTCGCCGTTTTCTAAAGTCTGCTTTACCGACGTCTCCCTCAGACAGGGAGGCAGTATTGGAAGCCATTCACAAGCTGTATTCCCAGCAGGTGATAATCAAGGTACCCCTCCTACAACAGGGAAAGGGTTACTATTCCACACTATTTGTGGTACCGAAGCCGGACGGCTCGGTGAGACCAATTTTAAACCTAAAATCCTTGAACACTTACATACAAAGGTTCAAATTCAAGATGGAGTCACTCAGAGCAGTGATTGCAAACCTGGAAGAAGGGGACTATATGGTGTCTCTGGACATCAAAGATGCTTACCTACATGTCCCAATTTACCCTTCTCACCAAGGGTACCTCAGGTTTGTGGTACAGAACTGTCACTATCAGTTTCAGACGCTGCCGTTTTGATTGTCCCCGGCACCCAGTGTCTTTACCAAGGTAATGGCCGAAATGATGATACTCCTTCGAAGGAAGGGAGTTTTAGTTATCCCTTACTTGGACGATCTCCTGATAAGGGCAAGATCCAGGGAACAGTTGGAAGTCGGGGTAGCACTATCTCAGATAGTGCTGCGCCAGCACGGTTGGATTCTCAATATTCCAAAATCACAGCTGATCCCGACGACACGACTTCTATTCCTAGGGATGATCCTGGACACAGTCCAGAAAAAGGTGTTTCTCCCGGAGGAGAAAGCCAGGGAGTTATCCGAACTAGTCAGAAATCTCCTAAAACCAGGCCAAGTCTCAGTGCATCAATGCACAAGGGTCCTGGGAAAGATGGTGGCTTCTTACGAAGCAATCCCATTCGGCAGATTCCACGCAAGAACCTTCCAGTGGGATCTGCTAGACAAATGGTCCGGGTCGCATCTTCAGATGCATCAGCGGATAATCTTGTCACCAAGGACAAGGGTGTCTCTCCTGTGGTGGTTGCAGAGTGCTCATCTTCTAGAGGGCCGCAGATTCGGCATTCAGGACTGGGTCCTGGTGACCACGGATGCCAGCCTGAGAGGCTGGGGAGCAGTCACACAGGGAAGAAATTTCCAGGGCTTGTGGTCAAGCCTGGAGACATTACTTCACATAAATATCCTGGAGCTAAGGGCCATCTACAATGCTCTAAGCCTAGCAAGACCTCTGCTTCAAGGTCAGCCGGTGCTGATCCAGTCAGACAACATCACGGCAGTCGCCCACGTAAACAGACAGGGCGGCACGAGAAGCAGGAGGGCAATGACAGAAGTTGCAAGGATTCTCCGCTGGGCGGAAAATCATGTGATAGCACTGTCAGCAGTGTTCATTCCGGGAGTGGACAACTGGGAAGCAGACTTCCTCAGCAGACACGACCTCCACCCGGGGGAGTGGGGACTTCACCCAGAAGTCTTCCACATGATTGTGAACCGTTGGGAAAAGCCAAAGGTGGACATGATGGCGTCCCGCCTCAACAAAAAACTAGACAGGTATTGCGCCAGGTCAAGGGACCCTCAGGCAATAGCTGTGGACGCTCTGGTAACACCGTGGGTGTACCAGTCAGTGTATGTATTCCCTCCTCTGCCTCTCATACCCAAGGTACTGAGAATCATAAGAAGGAGAGGAGTAAGGACTATACTCGTGGCTCCGGATTGGCCAAGAAGGACTTGGTACCCGGAACTTCAAGAGATGCTCACAGAGGACCCGTGGCCTCTACCTCTAAGAAAGGACCTGCTCCAGCAGGGACCCTGTCTGTTCCAAGACTTACCGCGGCTGCGTTTGACAGCATGGCGGTTGAACGCCGGATCCTGAAGGAAAAAGGCATTCCGGATGAAGTCATCCCTACCCTGATCAAAGCCAGGAAGGATGTAACCGTACAGCATTATCACCGTATTTGGCGTAAATATGTTGCGTGGTGCGAGGCCAGGAAGGCCCCTACACAGGAATTTCAACTGGGTCGTTTCCTGCATTTCCTGCAAACAGGACTGTCTATGGGCCTAAATTTAGGGTCCATTAAGGTTCAAATTTCGGCCCTGTCGATTTTCTTCCAGAAAGAACTGGCTTCAGTTCCTGAAGTTCAGACGTTTGTCAAGGGGGTACTGCATATACAGCCTCCTTTTGTGCCTCCAGTGGCACCTTGGGATCTCAATGTAGTTTTGGGGTTCCTAAAATCACATTGGTTTGAACCACTCTCCACTGTGGACTTAAAATATCTCACTTGGAAAGTGGTAATGCTGTTAGCCCTGGCTTCAGCCAGGCGTGTCTCAGAATTGGCGGCTTTATCCTATAAAAGCCCTTACCTAATTTTTCATACGGACAGGGCAGAATTGAGGACTCGTCCTCAATTTCTCCCTAAGGTGGTTTCAGCGTTTCACTTGAACCAGCCTATTGTGGTACCTGCGGCTACTAGGGACTTGGAGGACTCCAAGTTGCTGGACGTAGTCAGGGCCCTGAAAATATATGTTTCCAGGACGGCTGGAGTCAGGAAATCTGACTCGCTGTTTATCCTGTATGCACCCAACAAGCTGGGTGCTCCTGTTTCTAAGCAAACTATTGCTCGTTGGATTTGTAGTACAATTCAGCTTGCACATTCTGTGGCAGGCCTGCCACAGCCAAAATCTGTAAAAGCCCATTCCACAAGGAAGGTGGGCTCATCTTGGGCGGCTGCCCGAGGGGTCTCGGCTTTACAACTTTGCCGAGCAGCTACTTGGTCAGGGGCAAACACGTTTGCTAAATTCTACAAATTTGATACCCTGACTGAGGAGGACCTTGAGTTCTCTCATTCGGTGCTGCAGAGTCATCCGCACTCTCCCGCCCGTTTGGGAGCTTTGGTATAATACCCATGGTCCTTACGGAGTTCCCAGCATCCACTAGGACGTCAGAGAAAATAAGAATTTACTTACCGATAATTCTATTTCTCGTAGTCCGTAGTGGATGCTGGGCGCCCATCCCAAGTGCGGATTGTCTGCAATACTTGTACATAGTTATTGTTACAAAAATCGGGTTATTATTGTTGTGAGCCATCTTTTCAGAGGCTCCTCTGTTATCATGCTGTTAACTGGGTTCAGATCACAGGTTGTACGGTGTGATTGGTGTGGCTGGTATGAGTCTTACCCGGGATTCAAAATCCTTCCTTATTGTGTACGCTCGTCCGGGCCCAGTATCCTAACTGAGGCTTGGAGGAGGGTCATAGGGGGAGGAGCCAGTGCACACCAGGTAGTCCTAAAGCTTTTACTTTTGTGCCCAGTCTCCTGCGGAGCCGCTATTCCCCATGGTCCTTACGGAGTTCCCAGCATCCACTACGGACTACGAGAAATAGAATTATCGGTAAGTAAATTCTTATTTTTTTTAGCGGCACAGAAGGCAATAAGGAATACATCATAAAATTTTATGAACTGCAATACAACATCCGTGATTTACCTCTTGGAGTGTACCTGCAAAATGAAGTATGTGGGAAAGACAAAAAGACCGTTAAAATTATGGATCCAGGAGCATATAAGGAACATCAAAAACAAAGTGGAAAGTCATGCAGTTTCCAGACACTTTGCGTTACAACATAATTCTAATCCAGAGGAAATGACATTCAAGGCTATTGAACACGTGGCCTTGGGTGAGAGAGGAGGGGACCTCATTAATAAACTTTCCAGACGGGAAATGTACTGGATATTCCAGCTACAGACTCTACATCCAGCTGGTTTGAATGAAGGATACGAAATCGCACCTTTTCTATAAGGTGTAGTATCCTTTACCCCCCTCTCTTCTCTTTATCGTTTTTCCTGTATCTCACGTCATGTAATAAGGCACGGTTAGCACTTTTACGATTAAAAATTTTAAACAACCTGTTTTTTGTTGTCATGGTGTCTGTTTGATCCGCGTACAGTCAAACCACACTGGTACGCCCAATCTCGTCTGATCTTGGAAGCTAAGCAGTGTCTGGGCCTTACCAGTACCAGGGAGGGAGACTACCTGGGAAGATCGGGTACTGTAAGGATGACAGTCGATTTCCAATGAATATTCACCAAATAACAGCACCAGTATAGAATCACGTAGTTTGGTAGTTTTAATATCACAGATTACTAATATTCGGATACACTGTTCCCTCTGATGTACTTATACACAGCCTCCTGCACCTGTTTTATATATATATATATATATATATATTTTAATAGTCACGGGGCTCATCATCTAAATATAAGCCTTACGGTTATTTCTCTGACGTCCTAGTGGATGCTGGGAACTCCGTAAGGACCATGGGGAATAGCGGCTCAGCAGGAGACTGGGCACAAAAGTAAAGCTTTAGGACTACCTGGTGTGCACTGGCTCCTCCCCCTATGACCCTCCTCCAAGCCTCAGTTAGATTTTTGTGCCCGGCCGAGAAGGGTGCATTCTAGGAGGCTCTCCTGAGTTTCTTAGTAAAAGTTTAGTTTTAGGTTTTTTATTTTCAGTGAGACCTGCTGGCAACAGGCTCACTGCATCGAGGGACTAAGGGGAGAAGAAGCGAACCTGCCTGCTTGCAGCCAGCTTGGGCTTCTTGGCTACTGGACACCATTAGCTCCAGAGGGACCGAACACAGGCCCAGCCTCGGAGTCCGGTCCCAGAGCCGCGCCGCCGGCCCCCTTACAGAGCCAGAAGCAAGAAGAGGTCCGGAAAATCGGCGGCAGAAGACATCAGTCTTCACCAAGGTAGCGCACAGCACTGCAGCTGTGCGCCATTGCTCCTCAGGCACACTTCACACTCCGGTCACTGAGGGTGCAGGGCGCTGGGGGGGGGGCGCCCTGAGCAGCAATAGAAACACCTTGGCTGGCGAAAATACATCACATATAACCCCCAGGGCTATATGGATGTATTTTAACCCCTGCCAGAATACAGCAAAAAGCGGGAGAAAAGTCCGCCGAGAAGGGGGCGGAGCCTATCTCCTCAGCACACGGGCGCCATTTTTCCTCACAGCTTCGCTGGAAGGACGTCTCCCTGACTCTCCCCTGCAGTCCTGCACTACAGAAAAGGGTAAAACAAGAGAGGGGGGCACTAATTAGGCGCAGTATAAATAAAACAGCAGCTATAAGGGGAAAAACACTTCTATAAGGTTATCCCTGTATATATATAGCGCTCTGGTGTGTGCTGGCATACTCTCCCTCTGTCTCCCCAAAGGGCTAGTGGGGTCCTGTCCTCTATCAGAGCATTCCCTGTGTGTATGCTGTGTGTCGGTACGATTGTGTCGACATGCATGAGGAGGAAAATGGTGTGGAGGCGGAGCAATTGCCTGTAATGGAGATGTCACCCCCTAGGGAGTCGACACCTGAGTGGCTGAGCTTATGGAAGGAATTACGTGACAGTGTCAGCTCTTTACAAAAGACGGTTGATGACATGAGACAGCCGGCTACTCAGCTCGTGCCTGTCTAGGCGTCTCAAAAGCCATCAGGGGCTCTAAAACGCCCGTTACCTCAGATGGCAGATACAGACGCCGACACGGATACTGACTCCAGTGTCGACGATGAAGAGACGAATGTGACTTCCACTAGGGCCACACGTTACATGATTGATGCTATGAAAAATGTTTTACATATTTCTGATAATACAAGTACCACTAAAAAGGGTATTATGTTTGGTGAGAAAAAACTGCCTGTAGTTTTTCCTGCATCTGAGGAATTAAATGAAGTGTGTGATGAAGCGTGGGTTTCCCCCGATAAAAAACTGATAATTCCTAAAAGGTTATTAGCATCATACCCCTTCCCGCCAGAGGATAGGGCACGTTGGGAAACACCCCCTAAGGTGGATAAAGCGCTCACACGTTTGTCAAAACAGGTGGCACTACCGTCTCCTGATAGGGCCGCCCTTAAGGAACCTGCTGACAGAAAGCAGGAGAATATCCTAAAATGTATATACACTCACACGGGTGTTATACTGCGACCAGCAATCGCCTCAGCCTGGATGTGCAGTGCTGGGGTGGCTTGGTCGGATTCCCTGACTGACAATATTGATACCCTAGATAGGGACAGTATATTACTGACTATAGAGCATTTGAAAGATGCATTTCTATATATGCGTGATGCACAGAGGGATATTTGCCGACTGGCATCAAGAGTAAGTGCGCTGTCCATTTCTGCCAGAAGAGGGTTATGGACGAGGCAGTGGTCAGGTGATGCTGATTCCAAAAGGCATATGGAAGTATTGCCTTACAAAGGGGAGGAGTTATTTGGGGTAGGTCTATCAGACCTGGTGGCCACAGCAACTGCTGGGAAATCCACATTTTTACCCCAGGTAGCCTCTCAACATAAGAAGACGCCGTATTATCAGGCGCAGTCCTTTCGGCCCCATAAGGGCAAGCGGGCAAAAGGCTCCTCATTTCTGCCCCGTGGCAGAGGGAGAGGAAAAATGCTGCAGCAAACAGCCAGTTCCCAGGAACAGAAGCCCTCTCCCGTTTTCTGCCAAGTCCTCAGCATGACGCTGGGGCTTTACAAGCGGACTCAGGCACTCCCCTAAAGTCTGCTTTACCGACGTCTCCCTCCGACAGAGAGGCGGTATTGGAAGCCATTCACAAGCTGTATTCCCAGCAGGTGATAATCAAGATACCCCTCCTGCAACAGGGACAGGGGTATTATTCCACGCTGTTTGTGGTACCGAAGCCGGACGGCTCGGTGAGACCTATTTTAAATCTGAAATCCTTGAATACATACACAGGTTCAAATTCAAGATGGAGTCACTCAGAGCGGTGATTGCGAACTTGGAAGAAGGGGATTATATGGTGTCTTTGGACATCAAGGAGGCTTACCTCCATTATTATTATTATTATTACATTTTATTTATAGGGCGCCACAAGTGTTTCGCAGCGCCGTACAAAGGACAGTACAGGGAGACAAAACTTAGCATAACAGTAAATAAATAACAAAAATGGAGTGCAGGTAACAAAGAGCAACACAATTCTCAAAACATAACACAGCTTAGATGTAAGTAGCGAAGGAGTAATCATTGTACTACTTGGGGCTGGCGGCCATAGATAGAGATGAGCCTTTACCAGCAGGAGAGAAAGCAGGTAAAGATGGTCGCTAAGTGAAATGTGTCAAGAAGAGGGTTTAGACAAGAGGAAAGAGGGCCCTGCTCTGAAGAGCTAACAATCTAGTGGGGAGGGGCAACAGACAGATGACATGAGGTGCAAGCAGGTAAGCCTGATGGTGGTATGCGAGCAAAGCAGAGATGTCCAAGGCATGGGGCAGGGGGATGGAGGAGCAGCCTAAGGACTAGGTTATGCATTGGAGGGGTACGCTTTGATGAATAGGTGGGTTTTCAATGCCCGTTTGAAGCTTTGCAAGGTCGGGGAGAGTCTAATGGAGCGGGGGAGCGCATTCCAATGAAGGGGTGCAGCACGGGCAAAATCCTGAACTCGTGCATGGGAAGCAGTGACCAAGGCAGAGGAGAGGCGACGGTCATCAGCCGACCGTAGTGGGCGGGAGGGAGTATGAAGGGAGAGGAGGTTGGAGATGTAGGGAGCAGTGGAATTAGAGATGGCTTTGTATGTGAGGGTGAGGAGTTTGAAGAGGATTCTGTAGGGGAATGGGAGCCAGTGTAGATTTTGTTGAAGGGGAGTGGCAGAAGTGGTGCGGCGGGAGAGGAAGATGAGCCTAGCTGCAGAGTTGAGGACAGATTGGAGGGGAGCGATGTGGGAGCAAGTGAGGCCAGTGAGGAGCACATTGCAGTAGTCAAGTCGTGAGATGACCAGTGAGTGGATGATTAGTTTAGTTGCACTCTGGGAGAGAAATGGCCTGATGCGAGCAATGTTGCGTAGCTGGAACCGACAAGATTGCGCCAGAGCTTGGATGTAGGGTGCAAAGGAGAGGGAGGAGTCAAGAGTGACGCCCAGGCAGCGGAGTTGGGGAACGGGGGAGAGGATAGTGTTGTCAACAGTGATAGAGATGTTTGTAGGGGGTGTTGCTCTGGCTGGGGGAAAGATAATAAGTTCAGTTTTATCCATGTTGAGCTTCAGAGAGCGCTCAGACATCCAGGAGGAGATGGCAGAGAGGCAGCTGGAGACCTGAGAGAGGACAGAGGGGGACAGATCAGGAGAGGAGAGGTAGAGTTGTGTGTCATCAGCATAGAGGTGGTATTGAAGGCCAAAGGAGTTAATGAGCGCACCCAGGGAAGAGGTGTAGAGGGAGAACAGAAGGGGGCCTAGGACAGAACCCTGAGGGACACCAACAGGAAGGATGGAAGGGTGTGAGGTGGTTCCGGAGGCAGACACAGAGAAGGAGCGGTTAGTGAGGTATGAGGTAAACCAGTCAAGGACGGTGCTAGAGAGGCCAACATTTTGGAGTGTGCGGAGGAGGAGAGGGTGATCCACGGTGTCAAAGGCAGCAGAGAGGTCCAGAAGGATGAGCAAAGAGAAGTGGCCCTTGGATTTGGCCGAAAGCAGGTCACTGGTGACTTTCACCAGGGCAGTCTCGGTGGAGTGGAGTGGGCGAAAGCCAGATTGTAGTGGATCAAGGATGGAGTGGTCAGAGAGGTAGCCTGTGAGACGGCTGTAGACCAGTCGTTCAAGTAGTTCAAGGATACCTCAGTTTTGTGGTACAGAACTGTCACTATCAGTTTCAGACGCTGCCGTTTGGTTTGTCCACGGCACCCCGGGTCTTTACCAAGGTAATGGCCGAAATGATGATACTCCTTCGAAGGAAGGGAGTTTTAGTTATCCCGTACTTGGACGATCTCCTGATAAGGGCAAGATCCAGGGAACAATTGGTAGTCGGGGTAGCACTATCTCAAGTAGTGTTGCGGCAGCACGGTTGGATTCTCAATATTCCAAAATCGCAGCTGATCCCGACGACACGTCTTCTATTCCTAGGGATGATCCTGGACACGGTCCAGAAAAAGGTGTTTCTCCCGGAGGAGAAAGCCAGGGAGTTATCCGAACTAGTCAGAAACCTCCTAAAACCAGGCCAAGTGTCAGTGCATCAATGCACAAGGGTCCTGGGAAAAATGGTGGCTTCCTACGAAGCAATCCCTTTCGGCAGATTCCACGCAAGAACTTTCCAGTGGGACCTGCTGGACAAATGGTCCGGATCGCATCTTCAGATGCATCAGCGGATAACCCTGTCACCAAAGACAAGGGTGTCTCTCCTGTGGTGGTTGCAGAGTGCTCATCTTCTAGAGGGCCGCAGATTTGGCATTCAGGACTGGGTCCTGGTGACCACGGATGCCAGCCTGCGAGGCTGGGGAGCAGTCACACAGGGAAGAAATTTACAGGGCTTGTGGTCAAGCCTGGAGACATCACTTCACATAAATATCCTGGAGCTGAGGGCCATTTACAATGCCCTAAGCCAAGCAAGACCTCTGCTTCAAGGTCAGCCGGTGCTGATCCAGTCGGACAACATCACGGCAGTCGCCCACGTGAACAGACAGGGCGGCACAAGAAGCAGGGGGGCAATGGCAGAAGCTGCAAGGATTCTTCGCTGGGCGGAAAATCATGTGATAGCACTGTCAGCAGTGTTCATTCCGGGAGTGGACAACTGGGAAGCAGACTTCCTCAGCAGGCACGACCTCCACCCGGGAGAGTGGGGACTTCACCCAGAAGTCTTCCACATGATTGTAAACCGTTGGAAATAACCAAAGGTGGACATGATGGCATCCCGCCTCAACAAAAAATTGGACAGGTATTGCGCCAGGTCAAGGGACCCTCAGGCAATGGCTGTGGACGCTCTGGTAACACCATGGGTGTACCAGTCAGTGTATGTGTTTCCCTCCTCTGCCTCTCATACCCGAGGTACTGAGAATTATAAGACGGAGAGGAGTAAGAACTATACTCGTGGCTCCGGATTGGCCAAGAAGGACTTGGTACCCGGAACTTCAAGAGATGTTCACAGAGGACCCGTGGCCTCTACCTCTAAGAAGGGACCTGCTCCAGCAAGGTCCCTGTCTGTTCCAAGACTTACCGCGGCTGCGTTTGACGGCATGGCGGTTGAACGCCGGATCCTGAAGGAAAAAGGCATTCCGGAAGAAGTCATTCCTACCCTGATCAAAGCCAGGAAGGATGTGACCGCAAAGCATTATCACCGCATTTGGCGGAAATATGTTGCGTGGTGCGAGGCCAGGAAGGCCCCAACGGAGGAATTTCAACTGGGTCGATTCCTGCATTTCCTGCAAACAGGAGTGTCTATGGGCCTAAAAATTAGGATCCATTAAGGTTCAGATTTCGGCCCTGTCGATTTTCTTCCAGAAAGAACTGGCTTCAGTTCCTGAAGTTCAGACGTTGTCAAGGGGGTGCTGCATATACAGCCTCCTTTTGTGCCTCCAGTGGCACCTTGGGATCTCAATGTAGTTTTGGGGTTCCTAAAATCACATTGGTTTGAACCGCTTAAATCTGTGGATTTGAAATATCTCACATGGAAAGTGGTCATGCTGTTGGCCCTGGCTTCGGCCAGGCGCGTGTCAGAATTGGCGGCTTTATCTTATAAAAGCCCTTACCTGATTTTTCATACGGACAGGGCAGAATTGAGGACTCGTCCACAATTTCTCTCTAAGGTGGTTTCAGTGTTTCACCTGAACCAGCCTATTGTGGTACCTGCGGCTACTGGGGACTTGGAGGACTCCAAGTTGCTGGACGTTGTCAGGGCCCTGAAAATATATGTTTCCAGGATGGCTGGAGTCAGAAAATCTGACTCCCTGTTTATCCTGTATGCACCCAACAAGCTGGGTGCTCCTGCTTCTAAGCAGACTATTGCTCGTTGGATTTGTAGTACAATTCAGCTTGCACATTCTGTGGCAGGCCTGCCACAGCCAAAATCTGTAAAAGCCCATTCCACAAGGAAGGTGGGCTCATCTTGGGCGGCTGCCCGAGGGGTCTCGGCTTTACAACTTTGCCTAGCAGCTACTTGGTCAGGGGCAAACACGTTTGCTAAATTCTACAAATTTGATACCCTGGCTGAGGAGGACCTGGAGTTCTCTCATTCGGTGCTGCAGAGTCATCCGCACTCTCCCGCCCGTTTGGGAGCTTTGGTATAATCCCCATGGTCCTTACGGAGTTCCCAGCATCCACTAGGACGTCAGAGAAAATAAGAATTTACTTACCGATAATTCTATTTCTCGTAGTCCGTAGTGGATGCTGGGCGCCCATCCCAAGTGCGGATTGTCTGCAATACTTGTACATAGTTATTGTTAACTAAATCGGGTTATTGTTGTTGTGAGCCATCTTTCCAGAGGCTCCTCTGTTATCATGCTGTTAACTGGGTTCAGATCACAAGTTGTACGGTGTGATTGGTGTGGCTGGTATGAGTCTTACCCGGGATTCAAAATCCTTCCTTATTGTGTACGCTCGTCCGGGCACAGTATCCTAACTGAGGCTTGGAGGAGGGTCATAGGGGGAGTAGCCAGTGCACACCAGGTAGTCCTAAAGCTTTACTTTTGTGCCCAGTCTCCTGCGGAGCCGCTATTCCCCATGGTCCTTACGGAGTTCCCAGCATCCACTACGGACTACGAGAAATAGAATTATCGGTAAGTAAATTCTTATTATTTGCACTATTATCATTAGTAATATCTTAGGTCACTTATAGCTTCACTTATATTGCACTAGCACCTTTAGCATACTGGCAAGGTTTAAATATAATATATCTGTTTATTTTGAGCTGTTGCTATGAAAACTGTGCCTCTAATATGCATATGTACCACTACTTTGAAATTATCACTTTATTCCATGTATGTAACCCGTTGCTATGGAAACCGATGTGCCTGGATCCTAGGAGTGTCTGCTTATCTACTTAAAGATGGCCGCCGCAGCCCTATTGAAAAGTATTCCAAGCATCCCACACAAAATGGACTCTGATGCAGCCTAAGAAGTCAGAACACCTCCCTCTGTCTAGGAGCAGCTCAGAACAGCCGCAGGCGCATGCGCAATGGGACTTGTGAAGCCGGGAGCCGCCGCGGGCGCATGCGCAGTGGTCGCCGGAAGTGGGGCGGAAGTGACGAGCGGAGTCCTCCGTCACCGGAAGTGTGGCGGAAGTGACTCCAAATTACACTGTGGACGACTTTAAACATTTTTTACTGATGTAACCCGCTCGTTTTTAGTACTATTAAGTATATCTGACCTGGTTCTTACTCCAGCTTTGATGTGAAATGAGCTTTGTTAACTTTTGTAACGTATAATGTATAATTACATCACATGATCTATTATGATGTCACAACCCTCCAACTAAGTGATATTGGGTATAAATAGACATGCAGCTTCATTCTGTCCCTACCCCTTGAAGAGGTCTGCTGAGACGAAACGCGTTGGCCTGCACTGACCACCCACTGTTTTCAAGTTAAGTTTGAATTCCTATCCTTTTATTTCTCGTATAGTTTTATATGAAAAAAAATTTCTTGTATTTTAAAACCATTTTTTGAAACTGTTTTTACTCTCGTATATATTAAAAACTTATTTTTATAATTTAATAACATCTTTTGGCTTTTTTAAAGCATATAAAAACATTGTTTTCTGCCACACTTGTCGCCGCTACCCCTATCCCCCCATTTCTTTTATATATATATATATATATATATATATATATATGAGTGGAACAGCCCAGCACTCCCTGAGTATGTCCAATAACAGGCCCGGGTGCCCTCCAGGATAATGCAACAATAGATAAAGAAAAATCAGCGGCACTCCAGGACTTCAAAGTAATAAAGATGTGTATTAAAACATCACAAAATACAAACTGTGACCGACGTTTCGGGGCCCGTAGCCCCTTTTTCAAGGTGTATGTGATGGGTGCAGTGAGCTTACCTTATGTACCGTGAGAGAACCCGCCAAGAGTGATGAGGACGGACGCCTCCGGCCAATCCGTCTCCGCTGCGCTCCCTGGACTTCCGGGGTCCGCTACGGATGACGTCACGCGTCCATGCGTCGGATTGCCATAGTAGCAGCCGCCGCGTCGGGTCGCGCTGGCCGGGGCTGTCAGATAGAGAAACAAACAAGTGAAATGTGACAAAATATTGAAATGTTAAAATACGGAGCATCCATGCTATAATTAGGTGATCAAACTTGACCTAATGAATACACTAACATAAACTAGCTGTGATGCAAGAGCATAGAAAAGGAATAACACTGAGAGGGGTGTATTACACACATGTTTTGAGAGGACTGCAAACGTGGTGATTACTCGTTGCCAAGGTTATATTTAATGGACAACTGTCCCAACACTATCTGCTATATCTACGGGGTTTTATTTAAAAAAAACTCAGTATAAAAGTATACAAATCCCAGTTGCAATCCTCAAAACATAAATGCGAGTGTCCCTACACCAACGCCCCGCTATGAGTGGAATGCTTACATTTTCACCACAGAGTTAGAAAACACCCTAGAGTGGACACTAAATGTAATTCGAAACAGGCAACTAGATCCTATGTACTAAAATTTTCATGATAGTCCATCTCGTTCGGGCCTCCATGATTTCCACATGGTCTATCAGGTTAATGGAGAGAATTCCAAGCAATTTTTTCGTTCAGTCCGTTAGGGCTTGTCGTTTTTAAGTCTGAAAATCCATCTTGCTTCCATTTTGAGGAGTTTCCCTCCTCTGTCTCCTCCGCGAATAGAATCTAGTACATGGTCTATAATGATGTGTTTGAAGGAACTAAGTGAATGTTGCATCTCGGCAAAATGCCTAGCTACCGGTTGGTCCATTTTTTTACCCGTCAGAGCTTGGTTAATGGCTGATCTGTGCAAGGCCATACGTTCTCTGAACGTCCTGGTGGTTTTGCCCACATAGAGTTTGCCGCATGGACATACAATCAGGTAGACTATGAACTTGGAGGTACAGGTTAGGACATGCCTAATGTGTCCCACTTGTTCGGACAGGGGAAATTTCAAGGAAGATCCGGTCGGCATATACGTGCATGTGGTGCACCCCAAGCACCTATAGCACCCAGGGGCTTTCGTCAGAAAATTGGAGGGGGGTATCTTACTAAACCCTGTTATGTCCGAATGGACTATGCTGTCCTTTATGTTCCTTCCTCTCATGAAGCAAGACATAGGTCTCTTAGATCTAAAACACTTAAGATTCTCGTCTGTCGCCACTATAGGCCAAAGTGCTCTAACCGCTCTTTGAACCACAAGGCTAGATGTAGTGTATGTGGTCTTCCATGGAATCACCTGAAGAGCTGATTCTTTGGTGTTGACGGACAATATTGACCCTCTATCCATGGATAGGACTTCTTCCTTCTGATGCTTTAATTAAGACAAATCATATCCTCTCTGAACAAATTTGTTGACTACCAGATCAAGTTGGGCTGCCAATGTCGCCTGGTCACTGTTGATCCTGGCCGTTCTCAACATTTGGGACTTTGGTAGTCCTTTAATCAGGGATTTTGGATGATGGCTGTTGGCCCTCAACAGATTGTTTTTGTCAGTCGGTTTTGTATATACCGTTGTAGATATGACCTGATTCGACAGTGAAATATGGACATCCAGGTAGTCGGCCTCTGTATCAGTGACAGGCCTTCAGGAGGCTGCAGCAGAAATAGAGCTTCCCAGCTCTAGTCAGCAGTGCAGTTAGTTTGGGGGAGTAACATTGGTGAATGGCACCCCTCACTATCTTGTAACAGCTGCCCAGCTTGTTATTATCATACCAGTGCATCTCACAGCAAAGAGGCTCAGTCGTGGGTGAGAAAGGAGGAAGCATTTGTAATGGGCCTTCAGTCACGTTATATGGGTTAGGAGTCCCATGTTGTAGCCAAGTGTGGTACATAACTGACTGTCTACATTTAGCAGCAGCTCCTGGGATCTTAGCATAATAGAGGCACTCTATAGGAAATTCCTCCGATAGTTGTTCGCTCGCTAGCTGCTTTTAGCAACATTGCACACGCTAGGCCGCCGCCCTCTGGGAGTGTATCTTAGCTTAGCAGAAGTGCAAACAAAAGGTTAGCACTTCTGCTACTAAATAATTCCTTGCAGTTTCTGAGTAGCTCCAGACCTACTCCTAGATTGCGATCACCTCGGTCTGTTTAGTTCCTGGTTTGACGTCACAAAGACGCCCTGCATTCGGCCAGCCACTCCCCCGTTTCTCCAGCCACTCCTGCGTTGTTACCTGGCCCGCCTGCGTTTTTTAGTACACTCCCTGAAAACGCCATGTTGCCGCCCAGAAACACCCACTTCCTGTCAATCACACTACGATCACTCGAGTGTTGAAAAAACCTCACTCGAGCCTGTGTAAATATACTAAGTATTGTGTTAAATAACTGCGTATCATGCGCATGCGCATTTTCTACCTAATCGCTCCGTTGCGAAAAACGGCAACGAGCGAACAACTCAGAATGACCACCTATATCCAGAGGAGTGGAGCTTTAGTTACAGTGACTTATTTTCTTATCTGCTGAGAGACTGTGTACGGATAAAAAATTATATATTAAATGGTATATTATTGTAACAACCCTACGTATTTCTTCAGCTAAAGTCGTTTGACAATTGGTCATGAGCCACATCTATATTGGATTTACAAGAAAAAAGGGCCCCAACGAGTGCACTAAAGTTACTAAATTACCTAAAGAGACTAAACCCGGGTTTAATTGCAACATTATATTTTCAGAGGTTAATTGTGTTGTAATATAAGCTTTATACCTATTAGAAATACATTCTACCATATACTGAATACATAACAAACATGAACAGTAAACAGTTTGTGATTTACTCAGAATACATCAAACCATTAGAAATATCTTTATGTCATGTTAATGTGCTTCTCACATGAACGTGTTAGAGGTTACTGAGAAAAGGTCAGCTAAAGTGGCCAATGGAAAATAAACACAACTATTGGTGTCTTTAACTGTGTACTCTTGGTGTACAAAATTCTTATTGCACCATTACATTCCAATGGTACCATTTACACAGGGATTTCCCAAGTAGGCCCATAAATACTTCCCAATACTTGGGTGGAGGCACATTGGTAGTATTGTAGGTAGCCCATATACCCCTGGGATTAAAGGGGAGGTTACAGTTCTCTTTTAGATAATGTATTTCTGTGTCTTATTTAATTCCAGCTGTCTGCATCTGCTCATGTGCTGATTGTGTTTATTGGTGTGTTTTCTGTATGCGGACCATATATTACAATGTAGGAAAGCTTATTCGCTTGTCCTGTGTTTTTAGCTGGGCGGAACAATTGGGGACATTGAAGGAATGGCTTTCATCGAAGCTTTCAGGCAGTTCCAGTTCAAGGCGAAGAGAGAAAATTTTTGTAACATACATGTCAGTCTTGTGCCACAGGTATGTATATTTCATTTTCAGCACGCCTACGTGATGTCACTAGATCCTAGTGAATTTATAGACTCAAATTTGTTGTGGTCAACAGAATAGCTTCCATTAAACCAGGCTGCACATTGCATATACTCATAGTAAAGAGGGGTATTTTAAGGGACAACCAATACTCACGATAAGGCATCCTTTCATTTTATATGGAAATGAGGGATATCACTGAGGGTCACGGTACAACACAGCAAAGTCAGCTCTTGGTTAGCTAAGTTTTATTCTTCCAAGTCCTTTTTGTTAGAGGCTTACTTTATACTGGAAAATAAAAATATTCTCACATTATCTATTACTGAAAAGAAGAACAAGCTGTTTTCATTTTAGTGCTCCCTTGGAAATAAAATGAGACTTCTGAGAGACCCTCTTATTCTCAAATGGAAATTCAGTATACCTTAATAATAGGTACTTGATAAAAGGATGTCTAATAGAAAATCACAGGCAAACAGCACGTTTAAAAGAAATGGGAATTTAGGCTTCAGTAGCAAAGGAGAGATAAAATAATAAAATAATTGCCGCGCTAATGTATGTTATATTAGCAGCTCCATATAATAAATACAATGGAAAAATTCTAAAAGTAAGGAGCGCTGGAATAATTAAATTAAATATAGAACGCACATACCTGTAAAATAAAAGAGTAGTTAGTAATAATGTTACAGCTCTTTTTTGTGAATAATTGGTGGAACGGGGATGTTGCTAATATTAGCTTTTCCAATATAGAACAGGTTGGACAGTCTTTGTGAGCGGATGTAAACTGTCCCTACTTTCCCTGCTTGTACCTTTTAGCAGCTTGATGCTCCTGCACAAGCGTCTGCCGCAGTTGTCATAAAGCCGTCTTCCCGTTGCTGCGGCCGCTCCGGCTTGATCTTTTCATGCGGTCACGTGTTTTTAGCGTGTCAGCGTTTGCATGCACTGACTGAAGGTCCTCCGTTTTCCTCGCCGTGGTAGTCTCCAACGCGTTTCGGGTTCCAGAAACCCTTTAACTAGGATGTTGATGGTTTGTTTGGACTTCCTTTTTATGTTTAAAAAACTTTATTAATTTTATTTTAAAACAGGAAATGTTAAAACAGGAAATTATAAATAAAAAGCGGCAACCATGTGCCCTTATGATCCCTATGGGAAAAAAATTCTTTTAAAAAAAGAAAAGAGAGTTTCTTTACTAAATGGTATGGCGTTCAATAAATTAATCTAATAAAATGATAAATTATATTTGTAATGGTGACCTAATGGGATTAATTATCTGGAATCAAGGGGTGTTCTATAATCAAAAGAAAGGAACAGCTATGGGTTCCTCCTTCGCACCTAGTTACGCAAATTTATTCGTGGCTAGGTGGGAGGAGGAGTCCATTTGGGAAAATAACCCATTTAGGGAATATATCGTCATTTGGAAGAGATATATTGACGATTTACTGTTTATATGGAGTGGGCCCAGAGATACCTTGTCTGAATTCCTTAAATACATGGAAAATAACAACTTTGGACTGGAGTTCACATCCACTGTAAGCAGGGATATGGTGGTATACTTAGATTTGGAAATTTTCATCCAGGAAAATCAGATATGTACACGAAACCATACAAAAGAATGCAGTGGTAATAACACACTTAGTCGAAGCAGTAACCACCACATCAACTGGTTGAAAAATATTCCCAACGGACAATTTAGAAGACTCAGGAGAAATTGTACACATTCAGAAATATACAAACAACAATGTCAAACCATGAAAAAGAAATTCATAGACAAAGGGTACAGAGAAGAAGATCTTCAAACTGAAATTGAACAGATTGCCAATATGGATAGGAAATCATTGTACCAATACAAACAAGAAACCAATAATATGGACAATAAAATATTATTCATAACACAATTTAACAGTCAACATCACCAATTTGAACGTATACTGCAGAAACACTGGCATATTTTACAATTGGATAAACAACTAAAACCATATATAAAAGACAAACCACAGATGGTGTACAGAAAAGCCAGAAATCTGAAACAAAACCTGGTCAGAAGTCATACGCAGATGGAAACATTAGAACAAGAAGATAGAAAAGGTAATTACCACTGTTTGTGCTGTCGCCCGTGTAAGATAACAGGCAACAAATCCACGAAACCAATCTCTGAGTTTATGTCAAGAATAACTAAGAAAACATACAAGATCAAAGAGAGGATCACATGTGACTCAGAAGGAGTCATCTATCTTCTTTATTGCCCATGCGGACTCCAATATATTGGACAAACCAAGAGGAAACTTCGAATCAGGATCTCCGAGCATATATATAATATACACAAAGGGTTGGATACACATAGTGTCTCTAAACACTACAAAGATTGTCACAACAGTGACCCATCAAGCTTGAAATTTATAGGAATTCAAAAAATGTCCATCAATTGGAGAGGAGGAGATATAAGCCTTGAATTAAGAAAGAAGGAAACCAAATGGATATATTATATGAGAACTTTACAACCAGAGGGACTAAATGTTGAAATAGATGTAAATGCCTTCTTGTTAGATAATTAATTCCGTGAATTGTTATATAAAAATTATCATTATAAATATACAATAATTTTCAGATAATTAATCCCATTAGGTCACCATTACAAATATAATTTATCATTTTATTAGATTAATTTATTGAACGCCATACCATTTAGTAAAGAAACTCTCTTTTCTTTTTTTTAAATAATTTTTTTCCCATAGCGATCATAAGGGCACATGGTTGCCGCTTTTTATTTATAATTTCCTGTTTTAACATTTCCTGTTTTAAAATAAAATTAATAAAGTTTTTAAATAAGTGAAATAGATGTGTAAACTGTGCCTGGGCTAATGTTAAATAGCATATTTTAGTGTGGAGGTGTAGTGTGTGAATGGGTGTGGTTCGTTTTATCGACAGTGTCTAGGTCGACAATGTTTAGGTCGACCACTATAGGTCGACAGTCACTAGGTCGACATGGATGGAAGGTCGACAGGGTTTCTAGGTCGACATGTGCTAGGTCGACAGGTCTAAAGGTCGACATGAGGATTTTTATTTTTTTTTGGTGTCGTTTTCTTCGTAAAGTGACCGGGACCCCAAATTAGTGCACCGCGTCCCCTCGCATGACTCGCTTCGCTCGCCATGCTTCGGGCATGGTGCCTTCGCTCCGCTACCGCTTCGCTCGGCACACTTTACCGTTCCAATCGTAGTCCACATGGATCGTTAAGTATGAAAAAAATCCCAATTTTTTTTTGGAAAAACTCATGTCGACCTAGCAACCCTGTCGACCTTCCATCCATGTCGACCTAGTGACTGTCGACCTATAGTGGTCGACCTAAACATTGTCGACCTAGACACTGTCGATCTTCAGACCGGATCCCTGTGTGAAGATATGTGTTTACATGTTTTTCTAAACAATAAGCTCCTAACTGACATAATTTGTTTATTTGTAAATAATAAGATGAATAATCATAAGTTTGATGTGTGTTTTTTGTAAGGTAACCAATTTCTGCTAGGCAATATGCTGTTCCTTTATTGCATTAAAAAACACAACAACCGCTTAACTGAAATTTTTTTTTTCATTTTTTTTCCATTTTTTATTTTTTATTTTTTATTTTAACATATAACAAAAAAAAAAGGGAAAATTTAACAAAATTTTTGGAGCCGTTCCACATCGGCCATCATGGCCTGCAAATGGGCCTTTAAGCTGCCAAGGGTGCCAGGCAGGCTTGTGGGATCTCCAACTGCACCATCTGAAATGCAGAGCAAAAATAAAATTTAAAAAATTACTCACATTACCTATTACACAAGCAAGCCACAAAGCACACTTTAATGGCAAAGGGACTACATCATGGATGTTTGAATGTTAAAACAGTAGCATACCAACACACAAGCATGCTCAGCAATGTTTGTTATTGTTAATTAAAAAAATTAAAAAGTGTACCACACCATGATGTACATTTACTAAGATGGGAGTTCTATTTAAGATGGGACGTTGCCCATAGCAACCAATCAGATTACACATATCTTCTAGAAGGTGCTAAATAAATGAGAAGTTCAATCTGATTGGTTGCTATGGGCAACATCCCATCTGGAATAAAACTACCATGTTAGTAAATGTAACCCCATGCTGGGATTAATTCACATCTGGAGTGAAGCAGACTTGTATTTTTTGGTGTTTGCCCTGCATCATCACACTGCATATCAACATCTTCAGAAGGACAACATATCCTAGCATGCCCACACTCCCTGAAAGCCTGCCTTACTACATAAGGTGAAACATGTTTTTTTTAACTAAAAAAAACATTTTTTGAGTGTAACTTTCACAACACAAATCATTGTGTCCTTAGCCTGGCTAACAAAGTGAAGCATGCGAGTTGAATGTGCAAATATTAGGAATACCCAGGCACAAGTGTAAAAGAACAACAACATACTAAACTCCACTCAGGTCTAACTGTTTCACTGACAACCTAGCACATATAAACCCTGTTGTCCTGGCAACCCTGTTGACCTAATGAGTGTCGACCTAGAGTGGACACCCTAAACATTGCAGACATAGACACTGTACATCTAATGATACTAACACAAATGTAAATGCATACATCCATACCATGATGAAGAAAACAAACATTTTTCCTTGGGCCAAGATTGGCAACACTGCATGTATTGGAATTTGAAGTTAAAGTAGGTAACAAATACATTTTAAATGTGTTAACACTTACTCTCATCAGCCACATGCGCAGCACCCTCAACAGCCTCAGGGGCTATTGCTGCCCATTCACTGGGTGGGGAAGGAGGCTGGATGGGGGAAGGAGGCTGGATGGGGGAAGGAGGGTGGATGGGGGAAGGAGGATGGATTGGGGAAGGAGGAGGGATTGGGGAAAGAGGAGGGATTGGGGAAGGAGGATGGAATGGGGAGTTGTTTACAGAGGGTGGGTCTGATTGAGAGGGGGAGGGGGCGGAGAGGGTGTTTGGGCCACAGAGTGGGTGGGGGCCAGAGAGGGGGAATGGGAAAGAAAGGGGGAGGTGGGCAGAGTGGTGGTTTGGCCTACAGAGGGGGACAGAGAGGGGTATTGGTAAAGAGAGGGGGAGGGGGACAGAGAGGGGTATTGGTAAAGAGAGGGGGAGGGGGGCTTTAAAGGGGATTGGGAAGGAGAGGGGGATTGGGCGACAGAAGAGGAGGGGGGCTGAGGAGCGGATTGGGAAGGAGAGGAGGATTGGGCGACAGAAGGGGAGGGGGGCTGAGAAGGGGATTGGGAAGGAGAGGGGGATTGGGCGACAGAAGGGGAGGGGGGCTGAGAAGGGGATTGGGAAGGAGAGGGGGATTGGGCGACAGAAGGGGAGGGGGGCTGAGAAGGGGATTGGGAAGGGCTTTCTGCAGCAGCTTGCGGTTGTGTTCGCCCTAGAATGACATTGGTAATACTGTATTAGGTTGTTGGTTTAAAAATTATAACCACAGCATTTTTCTATTACACTGTTCTGTCCCATGTTAAAGAGACAGGGGTAAAATTGATAATTTTTTAATTTTTAAAAAACTGGTGATGTTGCCCATAGCAACCAATCAGATTCTACGTAACATTTATTAGGCTGCTTCTAGAAGATAATATATTTAATCTGATTGGTTGCTATAGGCAACATCACCAGTTTTATAAAGCTCCCACCTTAGTAAATTTACCCCACAGAGCAAGTTATTGGGTTCAGTTGACAGCCTGTGTAGCAACTCAGTACAACAACATTCACTTTTTCAGAAGCACTTTGCTACACAGTCAGTACTGCTTGCCCTAACCACACACACTGTGTCATGTTTGTTCTACAATAGTTCATTGTCAGTGTGCTAATTTTCACACTATATAATTTAGTGAAAATATGCAAGTTTTGCATTACAAATTTCTCTATCGTCCTAGTGGATGCTGGGGTTCCTGAAAGGACCATGGGGAATAGCGGCTCCGCAGGAGACAGGGCACAAAAAGTAAAGCTTTAGGATCAGGTGGTGTGCACTGGCTCCTCCCCCTATGACCCTCCTCCAAGCCTCAGTTAGATTTTTGTGCCCGGCCGAGAAGGGTGCAATCTAGGTGGCTCTCCTAAAGAGCTGCTTAGAAAAGTTTAGCTTAGGTTTTTTATTTTACAGTGAGTCCTGCTGGCAACAGGATCACTGCAACGAGGGACTTAGGGGAGAAGAAGTGAACTCACCTGCGTGCAGGATGGATTGGCTTCTTGGCTACTATACATTAGCTCCAGAGGGACGATCACAGGTACAGCCTGGATGGTCACCGGAGCCTCGCCGCCGGCCCCCTTGCAGATGCTGAAACGAGAAGAGGTCCAGAATCGGCGGCAGAAGACTCCTCAGTCTTCTTAAGGTAGCGCACAGCACTGCAGCTGTGCGCCATTTTCCTCTCAGCACACTTCACACGGCAGTCACTGAGGGTGCAGGGCGCTGGGAGGGGGGCGCCCTGGGAGGCAAATGAAAACCTTTTTTGGCTAAAAATACCTCACATATAGCCTCCGGGGGCTATATGGAGATATTTAACCCCTGCCAGAATCCGTTAAGAGCGGGAGACGAGGCCGCCGAAAAAGGGGCGGGGCCTATCTCCTCAGCACACAGCGCCATTTTCCCTCACAGAAAGGCTGGAGGGAAGGCTCCCAGGCTCTCCCCTGCACTGCACTACAGAAACAGGGTTAAAACAGAGAGGGGGGGCACTAATTTGGCGTTAGAAATATATAAAAAAGATGCTATAAGGGAAAACACTTATATAAGGTTGTCCCTATATAATTATAGCGTTTTTGGTGTGTGCTGGCAAACTCTCCCTCTGTCTCTCCAAAGGGCTAGTGGGTCCTGTCCTCTATCAGAGCATTCCCTGTGTGTGTGCTGTGTGTCGGTACGTGTGTGTCGACATGTATGAGGACGATGTTGGTGAGGAGGCGGAGCAATTGCCTGTAATGGTGATGTCACTCTCTAGGGAGTCGACACCGGAATGGATGGCTTATTTAGGGAATTACGTGATAATGTCAACACGCGCCAAGGTCGGTTGACGACATGAGACGGCCGACAAACAATTAGTACCGGTCCAGACGTCTCAAAAACACCGTCAGGGGTTTTAAAACGCCCGTTTACTTTAGTCGGTCGACACAGACACAGACAGGGACACTGAATCCAGTGTCGACGGTGAATAAACAAACGTATTCCTTATTAGGGCCACACGTTAAGGGCAATGAAGGAGGTGTTACATATTTCTGATACTACAAGTACCACAAAAGAGGGTATTATGTGGGATGTGAAAAAACTACCGTAGTTTTTCCTGAATCAGATAAATTAAATGAAGTGTGTGATGATGCGTGGGTTCCCCCCGATAGAAAATATGGGCGGTATACCCTTTCCCGCCAGAAGTTAGGGCGCGTTGGGAAACACCCCTTAGGGTGGATAAGGCGCTCACACGCTTATCAGAACAAGTGGCGGTACCGTCTATAGATAGGGCCGTCCTCAAGGAGCCAGCTGACAGGAGGCTGGAAAAATATCATAAAAAGTATATACACACATACTGGTGTTATACTGCGACCAGCGATCGCCTCAGCCTGGATGTGCAGAGCTGGGGTGGCTTGGTCGGATTCCCTGACTAAAAATATTGATACCCTTGACAGGGACAGTATTTTATTGACTATAGAGCATTTAAAGGATGTATTTCTATATATGCGAGATGCACAGAGGGATATTTGCACTCTGGCATCAAGAGTAAGTGCGATGTCCATATCTGCCAGAAGATGTTTATGGACACGACAGTGGTCAGGTGATGCAGATTCCAAACGGCACAAAGGTGTATTGCCGTATAAAGGAAGAGGAGTTATTTGGGGTCGGTCCATCGGACCTGGTGGCCACGGCAACTGCTGGAAAATCCACCGTTTTTACCCTAAGTCACATCTCTGCAGAAAAAGACACCGTCTTTTCAGCTTCAGTCCTTTCGTCCCTATAAGAGTCATATCTGCCCAGGGATAGAGGAAAGGGAAGAAGACTGCAGCAGGCAGCCCATTCCCAGGAACAGAAGCGTTCCACCGCTTCTGACAAGCTCTCAGCATGACGCTGAGACCGTACAGGACCCCTGGATCCTACAAGTAGTATCCCAGGGGTACAGTTTGGAATGTCGAGACGTTTCCCCTGCGCAGGCTCCTGAAGTCTGCTTTACCAAGGTCTCCCTCCGACAAGGAGGCAGTATGGAAAAAAATTCACGAGCTGTATTCCCAGCAGGTGATAATTAAATTACCCCTCCTACAACAAGAAAAGGGGGTATTATTCCACACTATATTGTGGTACTGAAGCCAGAAGGCTAGGTGAGACTTATTCTAAATCTAAAAAAATTTGAACACTTACAAAGGTTCAAATCAAGATGGAGTCACTCAGAGCAGTGATAACGAACCGGGAAGAAGGGGACTATCTGGTGTCCCGAGACATCAGGGATGCTTACCTCCATGTCCCAAATTTGCCCTTATCACTAAGGGTACCTCAGGTTCGTGGTACAGAACTGTCACTATCAGTTTCAGACGCTGCCGTTTGGATTGTCTACGGCACCCCGGGTCTTTACCAAGGTAATGGCCGAAATGATGGTTCTTCTTCGAAGAAAAGGCGTCTTAATTATCCCTTACTTGGACGATCTCCTGATAAGGGCAAAGTCCAGGGAACAGTTGGAGGTCGGAGTAGCACTATCTCGGATACTGTTACAACAGCAGGGGTGGATTCTAAATATTCCAAAATCGCAGCTGATCCCGACAACAAGTCTCCTGTGCTTAGGGATGATTCTGGACACAGTCCAGAAAAAGGTGTTTCTCCCGGAAGAGAAAGCCAGGGAGTTATCCGAGCTAGTCAGGAACCTCCTAAAATCAGTGCATCATTGCACAAGGGCCATGGTAAAAAAATGGTGACTTCCTTCGAAGCAATTCCAGTCGGCAGATTTCATGCAAGAACTTTTCAGTGGGATCTGCTGGACAAATGGTCCGGATCGCATCTTCAGATGCATCAGCGGATAACCCTATATCCAAGGACAAGGGTGTCTCTCCTGTGGTGGTTACAGAGTGCTCATCTTCTAGAGGGCCGCAGATTCGGCATTCAGTTTTGGATGTAGGTGACCACGGAGGCCAGCCCGAGAGGCTGGGGAGCAGTCACACAAGGAAAAAATTTCCAGAGAGTGTGATCAAGTCTGGAGATTTTTCTCCACATAAATATAGCTAAGGGTAAATTTATAATGCTCTAAGCTTAGCAAGACCTCTGCTTCAAGGTCAGCCGGTATTGATCCAGTGGGATAAAACATCACGGCAGTCGCCCACGTAAATAGACAGGGCGGCACAAGAAGCAGGAGGGCAGTGGCAAAAACTGCAAGGACTTTTCGCTGGGCGGAAAATCATGTGATAGCACTGTCAGCAGTGTTTCATTCCGGGAATGGAAACTGGGAAGCAGACTTCCTCAGTAGGCACGACCTCCACCCGGCAGAGTGGGAACTTCATGGGGAAGTTTTCCACATAATTGTAAACCGTTGGGAATTACCAAAGGTGGACATGATGGCGTCCCGTCTAAACAAAAAACGGGACAGGTATTGCGCCAGGTTAAGAGACCCTCAGGCAATAGCTGTGAACGTTCTGGTAACACCGTGGGTGTACCAGTCGGTGTATGTGTTCCATCCTCTGCTTTTCATACCTAAGGTACTGAGAATTATAAGACGTAGAGGAGTAAGAACTATACTCATGGCTCCGGATTGGCCAAGAAGGACTTGGTACCCGGAACTTCAAGAGATGCTCACAGAGGACTTATGGCCTCTGCCGCTAAGAAGGGACTTGTTTCAGCAAGTACCATGTCTGTTCCAAGACTTACCGCAGCTGCGTTTGACGGCATGGCGGTGGAACGCCGGATCCTAAGGGAAAAGGCATTCAGGAAGAGGTCATTCCTACCCTGGTCAAAGCCAGAAAGGAGGTGACCGCACAACATTATCACCACATGTGGCGAAAATATGTTGCGTGGTGTGAGGCCAGGAAGGCCCCACGAAGAAATTTCAACTCGGTCGATTCCTGCATTTCTTGCAAACAGGAGTGTCTATGGGCCTCAAATTGGGGTCCATTAAGGTTCAAATTTCGGCCCTGTCGATTTTTCTTCCAGAAAGAATTGGCTTCAGTTCCTGAAGTCCAGAAGTTTGTCAAGGGAGTATTGCATATACAACCCCCTTTTGTGCCTCCAGTGGCACTGTGGGATCTCAACGTAGTTCTGGGATTCCTCAAAACACATTGGTTTAAAACCAGTCAAATCTGTGGATTTGAAGCATCTCACATGAAAAGTGAACATGCTCTTGGACCTGGCCTGGACCAGGCGAGTGTCAAATTGGTGGTTTTTTTCTCAAAAAAGCCCATATCTGTTTGTCCATTCGGACAGGGCAGAGCTGCGGACTCGTCCCCAGTTCTCTCCCTAAGGTGGTGTCAGTGTTTCACCTGAACCAGCTTATTGTGGTGTCTTGCGCCTACTAGGGACTTGGAGGACTCCAAGTTGCTAGATGTGGTCAGGGCCCTGAAAATATAGGTTCCAGGACGGCTGGAGTCAGGAAAACTGACTTGCTGTTATCCTGTATGCACCCAACAAACTGGGTGCTCTTGCTTTTAAGCAGACTTTTGCTAGTTGGATGTGTAATACAATTCAGCTTGCACATTCTGTGGCAGGCCTGCCACAGCCAAAATATGTAAATGCCCATTCCACAAGGAAGGTGGGCTCATCTTGGGCGGCTGCCCGAGGGGTCTCGGCTTTACAACTTTGCCGAGCGGCTATTTAGTCAGGGGCAAACACGTTTGTAAAATCCTACAAAATTGATACCCTGGCTAAGGAGGACCTGGAGTTCTCTCATTCGGTGCTGCAGAGTCATCCGCACTCTCCCGCCCGTTTGGGAGCTTTGGTATAATCCCCATGGTCCTTTCAGGAACCCCAGCATCCACTAGGACGATAGAGAAAATAAGAATTTACTTACCGATAATTCTATTTCTCGGAGTCCGTAGTGGATGCTGGGCGCCCATCCCAAGTGCGGATTATCAGCATTACTTGTACATAGTTACAAAAATCGGGTTATTATTGTTGTGAGCCATCTTTTCAGAGGCTCCGCTGTTATCATACTGTTAACTGGGTTCAGATCACAGGTTGTACAGTGTGATTGGTGTGGCTGGTATGAGTCTTACCCGGGATTCATAAATCCTTCCTTATTGTGTACGCTCGTCCGGGCACAGTACCTAACTGAGGCTTGGAGGAGGGTCATAGGGGGAGGAGCCAGTGCACACCACCTGATCCTAAAGCTTTACTTTTTGTGCCCTGTCTCCTGCGGAGCCGCTATTCCCCATGGTCCTTTCAGGAACCCCAGCATCCACTACGGACTCCGAGAAATAGAATTATCGGTAAGTAAATTCTTATTTTCTGCTAATAATCTCAGTGTTATTTAATGTAATATAACACTTACTGCGCCTACGTCTAGTGCGGATTTGTTGGCGGAGCTCCGCCAACAGGTCCGGTGTGCGACGGCGGAGGTTGCTCCAGCGCCTTTCAAGCTGGATTATGGAGCGTGTGGTCCGGGTGCGGCTGCGGAGTATGCGGCGGACCTCCGCGTAGGCCTCACGCTTTATCCTATTGGGGATAAAGGGGGCTGCGCGGCCTACGCGGCGGTCCATCACCGCGACCAACATGCGCAGCTCACGGTGGGTAAATGCTGCTGCGCGCATGGTGCCAATTGCGTTTTCCATATATGGGCTTATATTTCTCTAACGTCCTAAGTGGATGCTGGGACTCTGTAAGGACCATGGGGAATAGCGGCTCCGCAGGAGACAGGGCACAAAATAAAAGCTTGAGATATCAGGTGGTGTGCACTGGCTCCTCCCCCTATGACCCTCCTCCAAGCCAGTTAGATTTTTGTGCCCGGCCGAGAAGGGTGCAAACTAGGTAGCTCTCCAGAGCTGCTTAGAATAAAAGTTTAGTTAGGTTTTTTTATTTTCAGTGAGTCCTGCTGGCAACAGGCTCACTGCATCGTGGGACTAAGGGGAGAAGAAGCGAACTCACCTGAGTGCAGAGTGGATTGGGCTTCTTAGGCTACTGGACGTTAGCTCCAGAGGGACGATCACAGGTTCAGCCTGGATGGGTCACCGGAGCCGCGCCGCCGTCCCCCTTACAGAGCCAGAAGAGACGAAGGTCCGGTGAAAGCGGCGGCAGAAGACATCCTGTCTTCAAGACTAAGGTAGCGCACAGCACCGCAGCTGTGCGCCATTGCTCTCAGCACACTTCACACTCCGGTCACTGAGGGTGCAGGGCGCTGGGGGGGAGCGCCCTGAGACGCAATATAACACACATATACCTTAGCTGGCAAAAGGAATACATCACATATAGCTCCAGGGCTATATGGATGTATTTTTTCCCCTGCCATTTTACACAAAAAAGCGGGAGTTAAGGACGTCGTGAAGGGGCGGGGCCTATCTCCTCAGCACACTGGCGCCATTATTCCCTCACAGCTCCGCTGGAAGGACGGCTCCCTGATTCTCCCCTGCAGTACTGCATCTGATTCAGGGTAAAAAAGAGAAGGGGGGGCATTTTGGCAGCAAATAACTAGATTAACAGCAGCTATAAGGGATTAACACTTATATAAGGTTATCCCTGTATATATATAGCGCTGGGTGTGTGCTGGCAGACTCTCCCTCTGTCTCTCCAAAGGGCTAAGTAGGGTCCTGTCCTCTATCAGAGCATTCCCGGTGTGTGTGCTGTGTGTCGGTACGCGTGTGTCGACATGTATGAGGAGGAAAATGAGGTGGAGGCGGAGCAGTTGCCTGTGTTAGTGATGTCACCCCCTAGGGAGTCGACACCTGACTGGATGATTGTGTTTAAGCAATTAAGTGATAATGTCAGCAATTTACAAAAAACTGTTGACGACATGAGAAAGCCGGCAAATCAATTAGTGCCTGTTCAGGCGTCTCAGACACCCTCAGGGGCCCTAAAACGTCCGCTACCTCAGTGGGTCGACACGGATCCAGATACAGATACTGAATCTAGTGTCGACGGTGACGAGACAAACGTAATGTCCAGTAGGGCCACACGTTACATGATCACGGCAATGAAAGAGGCATTGAACCTTTCTGACACTACAATTACCTCAAAGGCGGGTATTATGTGGGGTGTGAAAAAACTGCCAATAGTTTTTCCTGAGTCTGAGGAAATAAATGAGGTGTGTGATAAAGCGTGGGTTTCCCCCGATAAAAAACAGCTAATTTCTAATAAGTTATTAGCACTATACCCTTTCCCGCCAGAGGTTAGGGCACGGTGGGAAACACCCCCTAGGGTAGATAAGGCGCTCACACGTTTATCTAAACAAGTAGCGTTACCGTCCCCTGATACGGCCACCCTCAAAGAACCAGCTGATAGGAGGCTGGAAAATATCCTGAAAAGTATATACACACATACTGGTGTTATACTGCGACCAGCAATCGCATCAGCCTGGATGTGCAGTGCTGGAGTCGCATGGGCGGATTCCCTGACTGAGAATATTGATACCCTGGATAGGGACAATATTCTGTTAACTATAGAACATTTAAAGGATGCATTGCTATATATGCGTGATGCGCAGAGGGATATTTGTACCCTGGCATCAAGAGTAAGCGCAATGTCCATCTCTGCCAGAAGAGCATTATGGACCAGACAGTGGTCAGGGGACGCAGATTCCAAACGGCACATGGAAGTATTGCCGTATAAGGGGGAGGAGTTATTTGGGGCTGGTCTAACAGACCTGGTGGCCACGGCAACGGCTGGAAAATCCACCTTTTTACCCCAGGTTACTTCACATCAACAGAAAAAGACACAGTCTTTTCAAACTCAGTCCTTTCGTTCCCATAAGTACAAGCGAGCAAAAGGTCACTCTTTTCTGCCCAAGGGCAGAGGAAGAGGAAAACGGCAGCACCATGCAGCCGCTTCCCAGGAGCAGAAGCCCTCCCCTGCTTCTGCCAAGTCTTCAGCATGACGCTGGGGCTTTACAAGCAGACTCAGACACGGTGGGGGCCCGTCTCAAGAATTTCAACGCGCAGTGGGCTCACTCGCAAGTGGATCCCTGGATTCTACAGGTAGTATCGCAGGGGTACAAACTGGAATTCGAGGCGTTTCCTCCTCATCGGTTCCTGAAGTCTGCTTTACCAAAGTCTCCCTCCGACAGGGAGGCAGTTCTGGAAGCCATTCACAAGCTGTACTCCCAGCAGGTGATAATCAAGGTACCCCTCTTACAACAGGGGAAGGGGTATTATTCCACACTATTTGTGGTACCGAAGCCGGACGGCTCGGTGAGACCAATATTAAATCTAAAATCTTTGAACACTTACATAAAAAGGTTCAAATTCAAGATGGAGTCACTCAGAGCGGTGATAGCGAACCTGGAAGAGGGGGACTATATGGTGTCGCTGGACATCAAGGATGCTTATCTCCACGTCCCAATATATCCTTCTCACCAAGGGTACCTCAGGTTTGTAGTACAAAACTGTCATTATCAGTTTCAGACGCTGCCGTTTGGATTGTCCACGGCGCCTCGGGTCTTTACCAAGGTAATGGCCGAAATGATGATTCTTCTACGAAGAAAAGGCATCTTAATTATCCCTTACTTGGACGATCTCCTGATAAGGGCAAGAACCAAGGAACAGTTAGAAGTCGGAGTGGCACTATCTCAGGTAGTGCTAAGTCAGCACGGATGGATTCTAAATATTCCAAAATCGCAGCTGATTCCAACGACACGTCTACTGTTCTTAGGAATGATTCTGGACACAGTCCAGAAGAAGGTGTTTCTCCCGGAGGAGAAGGCCAGGGAGTTATCCGAGCTAGTCAGGAACCTCCTAAAACCAGGACAGGTCTCAGTGCATCAGTGCACAAGGGTCCTGGGAAAAATGGTGGCTTCTTACGAAGCGATTCCATTCGGAAGATTCCATGCAAGAACTTTTCAGTGGGATCTACTGGGAAAATGGTCCGGGTCGCATCTTCAGATGCATCAACGGATAACCCTGTCGCCAAGGACAAGGGTGTCTCTCCTGTGGTGGCTTCAGAGGGCTCATCTACTAGAGGGCCGCAGATTTGGCATTCAGGATTGGATCCTGGTAACCACGGATGCCAGCCTGAGAGGCTGGGGAGCAGTCACACAGGGAAGGAATTTCCAGGGCTTGTGGTCAAGCATGGAAACATCTCTTCATATAAACATTCTAGAACTAAGGGCCATTTACAATGCCTTAATTCAAGCAAAACCTCTGCTTCAGGGTCAGGCGGTGTTGATCCAGTCGGACAACATCACGTCAGTCGCCCACATAAACAGACAGGGCGGCACGAGAAGCAGGAGGGCAATGGCAGAAACTGCAAGGATTCTTCGCTGGGCGGAAAATCATGTGATAGCACTGTCAGCAGTGTTCATTCCGGGAGTGGACAACTGGGAAGCAGACTTCCTCAGCAGACACGACCTTCACCCGGGAGAGTGGGGACTTCACCCAGAAGTCTTCCACCAAATTGTAAACCGTTGGGAAAGACCAAAGGTGGACATGATGGCGTCACGTCTAAGCAAAAAACTGGACAGATATTGCGCCAGGTCAAGGGACCCTCAAGCAATAGCAGTGGACGCTCTGGTAACGCCGTGGGTGTACCAGTCAGTGTATGTATTCCCTCCTCTGCCCCTCATACCGAAAGTATTGAGAATCATAAGAAGGAGAGGAGTAAGAACTATACTCGTGGTTTCGGATTGGCCAAGAAGGTCTTGGTACCCGGAACTTCAAGAGATGCTCACGGACGAACCGTGGCCTCTACCTCTAAGACAGGACCTGCTACTGCAGGGGCCTTGTCTGTTCCAAGACTTACCGCGGCTGCGTTTGACGGCATGGCGGTTGAACGCCGGATCCTGAAGGACAAGGGCATTCCAGAAGAAGTCATCCCTACTCTGGTAAAAGCCAGAAAGGAAGTAACCGCAAAACATTATCACCGCATTTGGCGTAAATATGTTGCGTGGTGTGAGGCCAAGAAGGCCCCTACACAGGAATTTCAACTGGGTCGTTTCTTGCATTTCCTGCAAACAGGACTGTCTATGGGCCTAAACTTAGGGTCCATTAAGGTTCAAATTTCGGCCCTGTCGATATTCTTCCAGAAAGAACTGGCTTCAGTACCTGAAGTTCAGACATTTGTGAAAGGGGTGCTGCACATACAGCCTCCTTTTGTGCCTCCAGTGGCACCTTGGGATCTCAATGTTGTGTTGAGATTTCTAAAATCACACTGGTTTGAACCATTGTCTACGGTAGATTTAAAATATCTCACGTGGAAGGTGTCGATGCTGTTGGCCTTGGCTTCAGCTAGGCGTGTGTCAGAATGGGCGGCTTTATCATGTAAAAGCCCTTACCTAAATTTTCATTCTGACAGGGCGGAATTGAGGACTCGTCCTCAATTTCTACCTAAGGTGGTTTCTGCATTTCACATGAACCAACCTATTGTGGTACCTGCGGCTACTAGGGACTTAGAGGACTCTAAGTTGCTGGACGTTGTCAGGGCCTTGAAAATATATGTTTCCAGGACGGCTGGAGTCAGGAAAACTGACTCGCTGTTTATCCTGTATGCACCCAACAAGCTGGGTGCTCCTGCTTCAAAGCAGACGATTGCTCGTTGGATTTGTAGTACAATTCAGCTTGCACATTCCGTGGCAGGATTGCCACAGCCAAAATCAGTAAAAGCCCATTCCACATGGAAAGTGGGCTCATCTTGGGCGGCTGCCCGAGGGGTCTCGGCTTTACAACTTTGCCTAGCAGCTACTTGGTCAGGGGCAAACACGTTTGCTAAATTCTACAAATTTGATACCCTGGCTGAGGAGGACCTGGAGTTCTCTCATTCGGTGCTGCAGAGTCATCCGCACTCTCCCGCCCGTTTGGGAGCTTTGGTATAATCCCCATGGTCCTTACGGAGTCCCAGCATCCACTTAGGACGTTAGAGAAAATAAGATTTTACTTACCGATAAATCTATTTCTCGTAGTCCGTAGTGGATGCTGGGCGCCCATCCCTAGTGCGGATTGTCTGCAATACTTGTACATAGTTATTGTTACAAAAAATTCGGGTTATTATTGTTGAGCCATCTTTTCAGAGGCTCCTTTAAATTTATCATACTGTTAACTGGGTTCAGATCACGAGTTGTACGGTGTGATTGGTGTGGCTGGTATGAGTCTTACCCGGGATTCAATATCCTTCCTTATTATGTACGCTCGTCCGGGCACAGTATCCTAACTGGCTTGGAGGAGGGTCATAGGGGGAGGAGCCAGTGCACACCACCTGATATCTCAAGCTTTTATTTTGTGCCCTGTCTCCTGCGGAGCCGCTATTCCCCATGGTCCTTACGGAGTCCCAGCATCCACTACGGACTACGAGAAATAGATTTATCGGTAAGTAAAATCTTATTTTATAGTGTGTGGTGGCATGTGATTGGTTGTAAATTTATGGTGTCATCTAATAAACTTTATTGATGTGTGCATTGCTGTGAAGGACAGTGGGTACAGTTCGCAATAGCGGAAATTCGCAGCCGCGGAAGAACAAAAAACACAATACATACACTCACAATTACACTCACACACACTCACATACACACACACTTATAGAAAAGTAATTGGTACAATCTGTGTACTCACTACATTTGTCAATAACAATCAGCTGCACAAAGTCACCAAGTTTACGACATTTAGGATCATATGTTGTGTAATTTGTGATGTAAACAGATGCACAAGCCAAAACAAAAACAAAAAACACACAAAAAAACAGTTTTTAAACCATACATACTTGCTGTGTTAAAAGGCTAATTTAGTAATACAAACAAAAGTAAACTCGCATAAAATAAGCACTACGCAACACAACATTAAAACATTTGCTAACAAACAAACAAACGCACATTTGTCTGCAATATACTGAAACATAAACTCACTCTGCAAAGTTTGACCAAACACGACCACCTTCTCTGAAAAACCACAAACCTACATCTGCCATCATACACCCACTCACACAGGCTGCAATCCAGACTCTTAAATAGGCTGTACAATTACTTGAAGAATTAGCATAATTGACACCTGTGTGAATTACCGCACTGGACACGCAGCTATAAATAGCTACACACCTGTGCGAACACACATGCCACCAGCAACATGGCTACTCATGAGCAGTTGGCAGCAGAGATGGACCGCGTGCACCAGCAGATGTCTGCTTTGACACATAGGCGCCTAGCGTTAAGGAGGCAGATGATGGAATCCGCAGGTGCGGATTCTGAAGTAGCGGGACCCAGTACTAGAGACATTCCATCTTCTGATACCCAGCAGTTAGGAGTGGATACCCTGCCAGACATACATACTGGGGGAACTGAGGGAGATTCTGCAATACCCTCACAAACACAAACTACACAGGCAGCTAGTGAAGAGGAAGATGGTGAGGAGGGACAGGACGAAAGCTCACAGGCTACTTCTAAGGAAAAAAAAGGCAGCCCGCCTTCACTAAGAGGGAGTTACGTGTTTTGGTCACACAGGCCATGGCAAAAATACATCGAGGACCAAAAAACATGGGTGCTGCAACCAAAGATAGAATCTGGAGGGACATCACTGATTCTGTTAATGAAGTCGGCTCAATAGTCCGAACATCACAGGAAGTTCGAAGACGGTAAGTGTATATTGCCAGTCCATTTTCTGTGCCAAGTATTCTTAAAAAGTTAGTTAGATGTGATGTTGCCTATAGCAACCAAATGCATAACATGTGTACTATATATTAAAGCAGGTATTCATAATTTTTCTCTACCTTGCCCCTATTTTTCCCCACATATGTAGTTGGGCCGACTTCAAATCCCGCCTGAAGGGCAAGAGGTCTGCGGAGTGGAATGCCTCGAGGGCAACAGGGGTAGGTCCAGCTGCCACTGTGGAGTACACAGAACTTGAGGAGATGGCGATGGACTGTGTCAGTTACGAGGAGGGGGTAGGGGTGTCTCATATGGACACGGACCTGCCTGAAATACTGATGGCACATGACGTGCCAGGTAAGTTTACACACATATTCCTAAACAACTAATTAAGTGGATCCAAAAGTCTCATGTTTAATTGTAAAACTTTTTTTCCACTCATTCTTCTATTTCCTTTGAACATAACACAGCACAGGTGGATGATCAGCTAGAGTCAGAGGAGGGTTATGTGGCTGAGGCTGAGGTGGAGGGACCTAGTGTCTCTGGCACTGTGGGACCACAAATCCCACCCATCCAGATTCCAACTGGACCCCCCACCCAACCCTCTGCTATCCCGGACATCCGGTCTCAAATAGTAAGGTATGGTGAGAGCCTGAATGCTTTTCAAGACAGGATGATCCGGGAGGTTAGCCAGATACCTGTCCGGCTCACTGAGCACAGAACCAGTGTGGAGCAAGGTGTAGCTCAACTCTGCCAAGGTCTGGCAGAGATCAGGCAGGGCCAAGAGCAACTCGCCTCCTCCTTCAAAGACGTAGCAAAATCCATCTTGCAAGGGCTCCAGGACATCGCTGTCTCCCTTGCCCACAGTAGCAGAGAGCCAGCCACATCTGCTCCCTCCCCTCCCTCTGCCCAGGAAGAACAACCCACTGGGCAGGGCCCTCGAAGGTCGCTTCGCAGACCGAGCCATGAAGAACTTCATCAGGTGGGAAAAAAGAAGAGAAAGTGATGTCTCTCCAGATGGGCAGCACCCATGTTTTTCATGTTGCCTCAATGTATTTTTTGTGTTGGCTTGTGTGGCCAGAATGGAGAACTCCCTCAAAGTGAAAGGATCTATTTCTGTTTCTGTATATTGTAGCCTGTGAGTTTTTTTCCTGTACACCAGAGCCATCTTCCTCTTTAATCAGATGTACTGTAAATTAAACAATTTCCTTCAGATGTAGCATTTTAAAACCAAGCCTACAGTATCTGATTCATTCGTTATTGTCACAACTGAGGGCTGGAGCTGACGGGAGGAAGCCTCAGTTGTAGGGGCTGAGATGTATTTAAACTTAGAGGGTTGGATCAGACCCTTAGACATGCAGGTGGAATGCAATACAAATGCCCGAAGGCGTGACCACGACAACTGAGTAAAAGTCTATGGTTTATATTAAGCACAGTTCTTATAAAATAACAGCAGTACTTTTCAGGAATGAAATGAGCAAGAGAAACAGTAACAGTTCCTTAGAGATCTGCGGAATGGCGAATGCCTCAGGGTACTAGTAATATCAGGTACAGTTCTAATTGACCAGGAGTTGGAATGTCCTTAACCAGAAACCCGTATGCAGTGTATTGAAATAAAGATGAGGAACTGGCCAGCAGGTGTTCACTGGATGCTGGCAATACTGCACAATGTGTTAGACTGCTGAGTATGCCGAATAGAACCGTCCAGGTGATGAACGGTAGAATACTGTGCTTGAATGATGCTAGAGTTCGATGAATATGGAGATCGATGGTTTGTAGATAATCGATGAATATGGAGATCGATGGTTTGCAGATAATCGATGGCGGATCACCGATAATGCTTAGAAGCAAAACACCACTGGAAGATAGGCGCTGGAAGCTGGTGTCATAATAGCCAGGAGTGAGATGTAACGACATAGCACTGTGGAGTCAGGCTGCACTGCAAGGTGGTAGGCTGGTGCGGGTCCCTAGTGGAGTTTGGAAGCAGGAGCTGGAAACCTGAAACAGAAATGACCACAGGAAGGAGAGACTAGTAACACAAGGTTTGACAACCAAAGCACTGACAATTTCCTGGTTCAGGCACAGGATATTTATACCTGCAGGGAGGCAGGCATTGGCCAAGCAATTAAGCAGATTCCAGTGGAGCAGCGGATTGGTGTAAACTAAGACGTGACTGAAACCAACATGGCTGCGCCCATGTAGTACTTGGAGGGAAAGTTAGTTTGGAAAACCATGTGGGAATTCAGTAGTAATGGCGGCGGATGCCGCAGAGGGCAGGAGACGCCACACAGACAACCTGCACACTGGAAACACATGAATGACATCAGAAGCCGCAGCAGGCAGGAGACGTTACGCTGAAGAATCTGTGAACTGAAAACATAGGAACGGCGGCAGAGGCCGCGCTGGCCGGAGACGCCAATCTGAGGTTTAACATGAGGCTGCTGCGACAGCGCTGCTGGATGACAGAAGGGAGATGTATAGTGTGGATCTCAGCAACACCGCTGAGATCCGGCCCTGGAACAGCCTCAGGAGACATCTGGATGGTAAGTAATGGCGTCCAGTTCTCTGGATCGTGACAGTTATTTAAGAACACAAAAACTGAACGTTATTAATGGAGTCTAATGACAAAGTCAAAATGCTTATTGAATAAAAATGGCGATAACAAATTGATATACACAAAATATAAAGAGGGAACAGGTTTTTGTTTTTTAATAAAACAGAAATAAAAATAGCATCGGTCTTAAAGGCTGACATAAATTCTGGCACCTGGTTATTGCCTAAAATTTCTAGACAGTTCATTAGTAGTGTGAGTGGGCCCCAACAGCTGTCAAATTTGTAAATCATTTCATTACTTTTAAACACATTTGTGGTCACTGCAAGATGTGGTGGAATGACAATCTGTTCACACCTGGATTTAATGTTATTTTTCAAATATAAGTTATATTCATATTGGAATTCTCTTCTTCATCATAAGGAATATGCTGGTATATTTATGAACCAGAACATCGTTTTGGTTTTTTTTTGCATATAGAAATAGGAAATATGAATATGTTATATACTTCCCTTGGGGAGATATGCTAAATTCATGCTTTGTTATATCCTATCATTTATCTAGTTCCATTGATTTCAAGTATGTACAGAGGTCCAATGAAAAATGGATTAGGAAGAGTATTTGTTTTGGTAGATTAGCCCTGTAAGGAACAAGTCTCTCCTTGAAGCGACCAAGGGCCAAATGTAATAGATTGAGAGGTTTCAAAAAGTGAGAGATTTGGTAAGGTTTTGCAGCTTTTTTTAAGTGCCAATCATTTTACACGGCAAGATCATCCTTGTTTTGCAGTGTAAATGATTGCCACTTTAAAAAAACTGAAAAACCTTATCAAATCTCTCACTTTCTGAAACTCTCACTCTATTACATTTGGCCCCAAAGCTGTTGTCTTTTGGGGCAATAAAGGCTTTCATAGACTGCTAGCATATGTAGTACTATGCAATAAACCATAGTTGACTAGTCATCTTGGCACCCAGGAATCTATTCATCAACCATCAAAGCTCTGTAACAATTTCAGGTCTCTGAAGAGCACCTCAGATGTTACTGGCACATATTAGGCGATAATCATGACAAGTGTGTTTGCTCTATTATGCTGTTCAATGTGGACAAGCATTTTGTCCAGCGCATAAGTTTATATTATGAAATATTCTATTTACCACACGACTAATGAAGTGTTTTTCTCTTACGTACTAGAGGATGCTGGGGTCCATTTAGTACCATAGGGGTATAGATGGGTCCACTAGGAGCCACTGGCACTTTAAGAGTTTATTAGTGTGGGCTGGCCCATTCCTCTATGCCCCTCCCACCAGACTCAGTTTAGAAATTGTGCCTGGAGGAGACGGTCACAGCTAGGGCAGCTCTTAGGAGTTTTCTTTTTTTTTAGAGTTTGTTATTTTACAGGAAGGCTGCTGGCAACAGCCTTCCTACTTCGTGGGACTTAGGGGGGGAGTAGGAACCAACTTAATGGAGAGTTAATGGTTCTCTATCTCCGCTGACAGGAAACTAAGCTCCTGAGGGTGATGATCGCAAGCCCACGAGGCGACTGCTCACTCCCACAGCACGGCCGCCACCCCCTAACAGAGCCAGAAGATAGAAGAGTGATGAGTACAGCGCCGGCATCCCGGTTAGTGGGTCGCCGGCGGGTATGGCGGCACAAGGGTTGGAGCGCAGCTCTACGGGGCTGCGCTCCGGGAAGGTTCAGCAACATCACAGCATGTAGACGCCGGAGGGGCGTCCTGAATCAGCGGATTAACCCTACACTGGTCATAGAGTTAACAGGCGCTAATCCCGCTGTTAACACAAAAATCCTCAGGCCAGTTTAAATATTAAGTGCGGGAAGCCGCGCACCATTACAGGGGGCGGGGTTTGCTCTCAGAGCGGATCCAGCACTCACCAGAGCCATTTTCTCCCTGCAGATTATACAGACAGGATGCTGACAGGGAGCGCTGACCTCTACATAACTCCAGCAATACCTCACGGTAACAGGGTGTAACAGACGGGGGGAGTGTTATAACAGTACTAACTATCCTATTAAGGGTAGTTTGTAAGCGCCGGGCTTTTATCATAATAACTGCCTACAGGGGCACTGTGTGGCTGACTCCTTATACTCTGTGCTTCTCTGAAGGTACTCAGGGGGAAACTGTATCTGACATATTCCTGTGTGTTTGTTGGTAAGTGTATATCCCTCATTACCATGTCTAAGGACTCTGTGTCCTGCGCTGCAGAGTGTTTATCTCCTCCAGAGGAGTCTATTCCATGTACTTAGGACCGCAATATGCTTTCTCAGCCTTCCGAATCCGAACCCGCATGGGTGGATTCTTTAAGGGGCATGATTTCCCAGATTTCAACTAGGATGTCACATACTGAGAAAGAGACGTAGTTTTTGAGGAAGACTGTGGAGGGTTTGCAGTACTCGGCCCCCACTACTTAAAAAACCCCACCTACATTCCCGCAAAAACGTACGCTTGCCCAGATAATGCAAGCTGACACTGATACCGACTCTGATACAGGGGACGGTGAGGGGGATATGTGTGGAAGGGGGGGTGCCTCCCATGCTAAAGGGGTGCAACTAATGATTGAATCCATTAGGGATGTTTTGCACATTACTGAGAAGATACCTGAGCAGGAAGAGGAGACTTATTTCACTGTAAATAATACATCCTCGCTTACCTTCCCTGCTTCTAAGGAGTTAAACTCCTTGTTTGAAAAATCCTGGGAAAACCCAGAGAAAAAATTCCAAATCCCTAAAAGAGTTCTCATTGCTTTTACTTTAGCTGAAGAGGACAGGAAAAAGTGGGAAAACCTACCTATAGTAGACGCTTCTGTATCCAGATTGTCAAAAAAGTTGGTTTTACCTGTCCCCAGATCAACCGCCTTAAAGAAGTCACTATAGACTGCTACAGGCGTGGCCTTAAGGCCCACTATTGCTTGTGCGTGGATTTCCAAAGCCATAGTAAAGTGGTCAGGCACATTACTAGAGGAATTAGATACTATGAATAGGAGTGACATTGACTTGTTTTTACGTCACATACAGGATTCGGCAGGTTTCATGGTGGAAGCCATGAAGGACATCGGCCTGCTTAATGCAAGGGCTACTTCCATGGCAGTCTCGGCACGCAGAGGACTCTGGCTACGCCAATGGACTGCGGATGCGGAATCCAAGAAGAGTGTGGAGAATCTACCCTTCACAGGTCAGGCCCTGTTTGGGGAAACACTGGATACGTGGATATCCACGGCAACTGCGGGTAAGTTGACCTTTCTTCCCTCCGCAGCTGCACCGGCTCGGAAATCTTATCCTACGCCTACGCTGCAGTCCTTTCGGACCGCAAAATTTAAAAAATCCAAGGGACCCCCACCTTCTTTAGAGGAGGTCGGGGAAAGTCCAGAAAACCTGCACCAACAGGTTCCCAGGAACAGAAACCAGGTTCTGGTTCCTCCAAGTCTTCAGCATGACGGTGGACCTCCCAGCCTGGGAATCGGGCAGGTGGGAGCAAGACTAAACGATTTCAGTCATGTCTGGGTGGCATCGTGCGTAGACCCCTGGGTAAAAGATATTGTTACCCAGGGGTACAGACTGGAATTTCAGGTACTTCCACCTCACAGATTCTTCAACTCAGGCTTACCAGCTTCGCTGACAGAAAGTACAATCCTGAAGGAAGCCATTCAAAAATTGGTACAAACAAATGTCATTGTTCCAGTTCCACCTCATCTCAGAAACAGGGGTTATTACGCAAACCTGTTTGTGGTACCGAAACCTGACGGTTTGGTGAGGCCAATATTGAATCTAAAGTCCTTGAACCCATACTTACAAGTATTCAAGTACAAGATGGAGTCTCTGAGAGCGGTGGTTTCTGGTCTGGAAGAGGGGGAATTCCTGGTATCCCTGGATATCAAGGATGCGTACCTTCACATTCCGATCTGGCCACCTCACCAGGCCTATCTAAGGTTTGCACCACAGGACTGTCACTATCAGTTCCAGACATGGCCATTCTCCTCTCCACTGCACCAAGGGTGTTTACCAAGGTCATGGCAGAGATGATGTTCCTCCTTTGCAAGCAGGGAGTGAACATAATTCCATATCTGGACGATCTGCTGATAAAGGCATCTTCCAGGGAGAGGCTGTTGCAGAGTATTGCTCTCTCAATTCAACTGCTCCAGGATCATGGGTGGATCCTGAACCTTCCAAAGTTACATTTGGAACTGACAAGGACACTGCCCTTCCTGGGGATGATACTCGACATGGAACTGCAGAGGGTGTTTCTACCAATGGAGAAAGCGTTGGTGATCCAAGCAATGGTCCGGTATGTCTTGTAGCCGGCCCGGGTGTCGCTTCATCAGTGCATTCGCCTTCTGGGGAAGATGGTAGCCTCCTATGAGGCTCTACAGTACGGAAGATTCCATACACGGTTCTTCCAGCTGGATTTCCTGGACAAGTGGTCAGGATCACATCTTCACATGCACCAACGGATACGCCTGTCGCCGAAAACTAGAATTTCACTCCTCCGGTGGCTCCAAACTTCTCACCTACTCGAGGGCCGCAGGTTCGGAATTCAGAATTGGATTCTTCTAACCACGGATGCAAGTCTCAGAGGTTGGGGAGCAGTCACCCAAGGGGAAAACTTCCAAGGAAGGTGGTCAAGTCTGGAATCCCTTCTTCCAATAAACATTCTGGAACTGCGGGCCATTTACAACAGCCTTCTACAGGCGACACATCTTCTGCAAAATCAAGCCATTCAAGTTCAGTCGGACAACGTCACAGCGGTGTCCTACATAAACAGGCAGGGTGGAACGAAGAACAGAGCTGCGATGTCAGAGGTAACAAGAATCCTCCTCTGGGCACAAAGACACGCGGTGGCGTTGTCGGCGATCTTTATTCCGGGAGTGGACAACTGGGAAGCGGACTTCCTCAGCAGACACGATCTCCATCCAGAAGGCCTCCACCTGGAGGTTTTTGCAGAGGTAACAAGTCGATGGGGCGTACTTCAAATAGACATGATGGCGTCTCGCCTCAACAAGAAGCTTCAGAGATACTGTTCCAGGTCACGAGACCCACAAGCAGTGCCAGTGGACGCCCTGGTAACACCGTGGGTGTACCGGTCAGTGTATGTGTTCCCTCCACTTCCACTCATCCCATGGATTCTCAAACTAATAAAAAAAACCAAGAGTTCAGGCGATCCTCATTGCTCCGGACTGGCCCCAGCGATCTTGGTACGCGGAGCTTCTGGAATTACTGCTGGAGGATCCGAGGCCTCTTCTTCTTCGCGAGGACCTTCTCCAACAGGGATTGTTCGCCTATCAAGACTTACCGCGGCTACGTTTGACGGCATGGAGGTAGAACGCCAGATCTTAACTCAGAAGGGCATTCCGAACAAGGTCATTCCTAATCTGACCCAAGCTAGGAAGGGAGTAATGTCTAAACATTACCATCGGATTTGGAAAAAGTATGTGTCTTGGTGTGAATCCAGGAGGTTTCCAACGATGGAGTTTCAACTAGGACGTTTTCTCCTCTTTCTACAAGCAGGCGTGGATGTGGGCTTATGTTTGGGTTCCATAAAGGACTGGATTTCTGCCTTGTCCATTTTCTTCCAGAAACAATTGGCTGCTCTCCCTGAGGTTCAGACATTCTTGAAAGGAATTCTGCACATCCAGGCTCCCTTTGTACCTACTACGACACCTTGGGATCTTAATGTGGGGCTGCAGTTCCTGCAATCAGTTTGGTTCAAACCTTTACAGGAGGTGGACGTAAAGTTTCTTACTTGGAAGGCAGTCACACCGTTGGCATTAGCATCTGCATGACGTGTGTCAGAATTGGGGGCATTGTCGCACAAGAGCCCCTACTTGATTTTCCATGAGGATAGAGCTGAGCTCAGAACGCGTCAACACTTTCTTCCAAAAGTTGTATCGGCTTTTCATATTAACCAACCTATTGTGGTGTCAGTGGCTACTGACACCTTGATTACCTCAAAGTCCTTGGATGTTGTGCGGGCTTTAAAAATATATGTGAAGAGAACTACTCGTCACAGGAAGTCGGACGCACTATTTGGGGTATATGCAATTAGCGGCGAATCGCGGCAAATTATCGCCGTTTTTTAATTCGACACAATTCGACCGTCCAATTTCGGCAAGTGGTTGTCGAAATTCACCATATTCAATGGAAAATGGATTCGACAGTCCCGCGGGCGAAAAACGTCCGATTTGCCGGATTTTGCCGCGATTTTAAAAAACAGGGAAAAACGGGAAAAACACGAAAAAAAATGGCGTGGGGTTCCCCCTCCAAAGCATAACCAGCCTCGGGCTCTTCGAGCTGGTCCTGGTTCTAAAAATCCGGGGGGAAAATTGACAGGGATCCCCCGTATTTTTAAAACCAGCACCGGCTCTGCGCCTGGTGCTGGTGCAAAAAATACGGGGGACAAAAAGAGTAGGGGTCCCCCGTATTTTATACACCAGCATCGGGCTCCACTAGCTGGACAGATAATGCCACAGCCGGGGGTCACTTTTATACAGCGCCCTGCGGCCGTGGCATTAAATATCCAACTAGTCACGCCTGGCCGGGGTACCCTGGGGGAGTGGGGACCCCTTCAATCAAGGGGTCCTCCCCCAGCCACCCAAGGGCCAGGGGTGAAGCCCGAGGCTGTCCCCCCCATCCAAGGGCTGCGGATGGGAGGCTGATAGCCTTGTGAAAATGTAAAGAATATTGTTTTTTTCCTGTAGTACTACAAGTCCCAGCAAGCCTCCCCCGCAAGCTGGTACTTGGAGAACCACAAGTACCAGCATGCGGGAGAAAAACGGGCCCGCTGGTACCTGTAGTTCTACTGAAAAAAAATACCCAAATAAAACCAGGAGACACACACCGTGACAAGTACAACTTTATTACACACTGCCGACACACACATACTTACCTATGTTGACCCGCCAACTGCCACAGTCTCCGACGATCCGGGGTACCTGTGAAAAAAATTAGACTCACCTCAATCCAGTGTCCGGGAGATAATCCACGTACTTGTTAAAAAAAGAAAACGAACACCCGTACCATGCCGGACTGAAAGGGGTCCCATGTTTACACATCAGACCCCTTTCCCCGAATGCCGGGACACCACGTGACTCCTGTCACTGAGGTCCCTTCAGCCAATCAGGAAGCGCTACTTCCGTGGCGCTCACCTGATTGGCTGTGCGCGTGTGACCTCAGACAGCGCATCGCAAAGCCTCTCCATTACTTTCAATGGTGGGAACTTTGCGGGTAGCGGTGGGGCTGACCGCGGGTGTCCTCACCGCTGACGCAAAGTTCCCACCATTGAATATAATGGAGAGGCTTTGCGATGCGCTGTCTGAGGTCAGACGCACACAGAGCTTATCAGCAGAGTGCAAGGACGTTGCACTCGCTGATTGGCTGAAGAGACACTTCTGTAACAGCTGTCACGGGGGTGTCTGCATTCGTGGAAAGGGGTCTCATGTGTCAACATGGGACCCCTTTCAGTCCGGCATGGTACGGGTGTTCGTTTATTTGTTTTGCCAAGTACGAGGATTTATATCTGGACACTGGATTGAGGTGAGTATAATTATCTTTTATTTTCAGGTACCCGTGGATTCTACTTGGAGAAGAGGACCGACTGCTTCGTGTCAACATAGGTAAGTATGTGTGTGTCGGCAGTGTGTAATAAAGTTGTACTTGTCACGGTGTGTGTCTCCTGTTTTTATTTGGCTATTTTTCCCCCAGTAGTACTACAAGTACCAGCGGGCCCGTTTTTCTCCCGCATGCTGGTACTTGTGGTTCTCCAAGTACCAGCTTGCGGGGGAGGCTTGCTGGGACTTGTAGTACTACTGGAAAAAACAATATTCTTTAAATTTTGACAAGGCTATCAGCCCCCCATCCGCAGCCCTTGGATGGGGGGACAGCCTCGGGCTTCACCCCTGGCCCTTGGGTGGCTGGGGGGGGGACCCCTTGATTGAAGGGTTCCCCACTCCCCCAGGGTACCCCGGCCAGGGGTGACTAGTTGGATATTTAATGCCACGGCCGCAAGGCACTGTATAAAAGTGACCCCCGGCTGTGGCATTATCTGTCCAGCTAGTGGAGCCCGATGCTGGTGTATAAAATACGGGGGACCCCTACTCTTTTTGTCCCCCGTATTTTTTGCACCAGGAGCAGAGCACGGTGCTGGTTTTAAAAATACGGGGGATCCCCTGTCAATTTTCCCCCCCGCATTTTTAGAACCAGGACCAGCTCGAAGAGCCCGAGGCTGGTTATGCTTTGGAGGGGGGACCCCACGCCATTTTTTTTCTGAATTTTACCATTCCATCTAAAAAAAAAAATATATATATATTATTTTAAAAAATATATAAATAATACTTGTGCCTCCAAAAAAGACAAACCAAGTACCTAATCCCTTCTAATATAAATAGATATGCTATTATCAATAAAAAAAAACATGTTTTAAATTTTTTTTATTAGTTTCACCCACCAAAGTGTGGCGGATTGAAAATGTCGAATTTACTGTCTAAAAGCACTGTTGTCGAATTTCCAAACTTCAATTGAATATACTTTGGTCGAATTGCAGAAAAGTCGAATTTGACAAAAGTCGAATTTCAAAAAGTCGAATTTTGAAAGTCCGTTTTTTGGACGGAAAGTACTGAATTGCATTGACGATTTTTTTTGTGTGCGAAAAAGTCCCGAAATTCGACAATTTCGGGAATTCGACCGCAATTGCATATACCCCTTTGTCCTTTATGATCCCAACAAGATTGGTTGTCCTGCTTCTAAGCAGACAATTTCTCGCTGGATCAGACTTACTATCAAGCATGCTTATTCTACGGCAGGATTGCCGATTCCAAAATCTGTTCAGGCCCACTCTACCCGTAAAGTGGGTTCTTCCTGGGCGGCTGCCCCGGGGTGTCTTGGCTCTTCAGCTTTGCCGAGCTGCTACTTGGTCAGGGTCGAACACGTTTGCTAAGTTCTACAAGTTCGATACTTTGGCCTCTGAGGACCTAAAGTTTGGTCAGTCTGTTCTGCAGGAACCTCAGCAACTCTCCCTCCCGTACTGGGAGCTTTGGTACATCCCCATGTTGCTAAATGGACCACCGCATCCTCTAGGACGTAAGAGAAAACAAGATTTTATATACCTACCGGAAAATCCTTTTCTTGTAGTCCGTAGAGGATGCTGGGCGCCCACCCAGTGCTTTGTGTTTCCTTCACAGTTACTTGGTTAAGTATTGTTGGTTCAGCCGTTGCTGAATTATTTCACATTGGTTAGCTTGGGCTTTCCTTTTGTTCTGTGTGAGCTGGTGTGAATATCACCACTATCTGTGTATTTCCTTCTCTCGAAGTATGTCCGTCTCCTCGGGCACAGTTTCTAGACTGAGTCTGGTAGGAGGGGCATAGAGGGAGGGGCCAGCCCACACTATTAAACTCTTAAAAAGCAAATGGCTCCTAGTGGACCCGTCTGTACCCCTATGATACTAAATGGACCCCAGAATCCTCTACGGACTACGAGAAAAGGATTTACCGGTAGGTATGTGAAATCCTGTTTTTTTGTTTTTTCTTTCATTTATTTTTGTGAGTATCAGGATAAACAGCAGTAGTTACTGCCAAAGCAGTAACAGCCGGGGGCCCCTCTGCATTCCAGCACAGCAGCAAAACTAAATAACGTGTTAAGAGATACATATTTGTAATATAAGCCAACATTTTTACATTATTCCTGCTGCATACTAAACACCGCCTTTAGAAATTTGTTTGAGCAATCTTTTATTTATAAAGCACTGACATGTTGGAATGACACAATACAAACAGGAATGACAGAAACAGAATGGAAAGATGTTCCTGCTCACGTGATTTTACAAATGTATAATCCAAGTTGCATTGATTTATGTTTCTTCAATTAGACTGCAGCTCTTTCGGGTTATATATAATGATGACAGTATATCAGAGAGAGTAATACCGTGTTTCACCTCTGCCTGTTTACATCTGAATGTTCATTAAAAAAATGCAATAAAAATCTAGCATTTTTAGCATTTTTACCGTTGGTATTTATGTTATATGTCAGTGGGATAGTTCATAGGGATCAGTTATTTTGTGGGTATACATGTCAGCATACCGCTCGTCGGGATCCCTGCTGTAACAATACCGACAGCGGGATCCTGACTGGGGCATCATACCGCCGCCGGTATACCGGCGAGGTAGGTGATTCCCCATCTATGGTTGTCCACTACACCCATAGAGGGAGAATAATACCACCGTGCCTGTGGCGAGCGCAGCAAGCCCGCAAGGGATTTAGTTGCACTCGCCCCCCTGCCGGCATTGCCCTGCCTGGGATGCGATGTCGGTATACTGACCATCAGCATCCCGTGTGGCGGGATACCATACCGATCCCATTTTGTGACCACATTGATTTTGAATACGCACCAGGAAAATTGTGGAGGTATAAATACATTAAATGCAGATGATATTAACGTTTCACATAATTTACCTTTACTGGAGTAAACAGACATCTTAAAGGAGAACTCTACGTTTTTCCATTCTTAAACTCACTTCCTCTGACGTGTAGACAGGTGGTAGTCGCTTCTCATTGACTGGTCCACTGTAAAGGTTCATTCTCCGAAAGGAAATAGGGTTGTAGAAGAAGGCTTTGTCAGGATCACCTCCAGCCACATCATTACATTTCTTTCACCAATCAACATAATTATGTGCCATAGTTCAAGGGGCAAACGTTGCCACACAGGAACTTTGTGAAACATAATTACATTGGCGACCTGCAGGGACGGTGATAACACAGCATCAAGCAATTCCAACTTAACGCTTTGCTACGCACTTCTTGCATATGAAGTTTTTCTCTGTTAAACCCAGTTTCATCAGGCGACTGCAGCAGCACAGAGATAGGGGGAATCTTTCTTTTTTTTTAATTCTCTTTATTGATTTTCATTAAGGAAAAAAGTAGAACAATTCCCAACAAAGGTCAAAAACGGACAATGTGAGCAAAAAGAGAATTGTTTCTCATACGACGTTACATATCAGCTTGGATGAGTACAGTCACTGCTTACATACAGTATGGGAGGTTTTGCATGTTGGAGCAAGGGAATTTCATTTTTACAAATCTATTTTCAATCATAGAATTAGCATTTAAAGTGATCTCTTTACCTATTTGAGAAAACAGATTTAGGTTTCAAGCTTTTACGAATGATTAGAGCTCACCATCAGGGACATAAGTAGTTTTAACACCTTGCATCTAAAATGTATTTAACTTGCCAATTAAACTAACTTTAATTCCATTTTATCATACTTCTCCCAGTGGTTGGCATAATACAGTGCTTTCATGCTACTTTAGGGCCAGTAATACAAAGGAAAAGCTTGAGACAGTGACAGTAATTTAATAATCTTCAAAACATCCTGGTGCACAGATCATTTAAACTTTGCACTAATCAGCCTAATTGTCTTTTTGATTGTATCAGGTTGTGCGCCTACATTCTAGTTATTAGAACTACCCTCATAAAATCAGCGTACTTATGTGGGATCTTGAGGTTGGCTGGAAATAAGAGTGATGAAAGCATTACTATATATAAGTATGCTAGCACTTTAGGAGGAATACATACTAAAGGTTTGTACACACGGTGAGATAAATCTGTAAGATTTTGACTATATAGTCAAAATCTTAAGGAAAATGAGTGCACATCTCAAGGTGTTAAGCAGCGTGCTTTACTAATTCAATCCCAATGCGCACTCCTGTGGGGTCGGTATCTCAAGGCTAGATAGACTGTGCAGGCAAGTCAGTCTTGACTATCTAGTGTACTATCTGGTACAAAGTATAGTCAAAATTGGCACTTAGTCAAAATCGTACATAGACAAAATCGAAAGTACAGATAAGTCAAAATCTGTACTATCTGTGCTATCTGGGCTCTGGGGGAGTTCAAGGGAAATTGTATAATCAGAATCGGGATAGCAAAGATCTCACCGTGTGTACACACCTTAAGGGCCTAATTCAGACCTGGTCGCTGCAGTGGTAGCGTACGCAGGCTGAAGCCCAGTGAAGTGTGCACACGCGCACCAGCCTCACTGCGCATGCACACACAGTGAGATGCGACGGCATCTCACTTGTGCGATCACCTTTGCTTGATTGACAGGCGGAGACGGTCGTCGGGAACAATGTTGCTGCGGCGTTTGGGGCACGGGTATCTGGACCATTTGCGGGGCAGGATGCACGGCTGCGTGACGTGACATACTGCCGCTGCGACCCTAAACATGGCCTGTAGCCGCCTGCCTTCGCAGCTAGGCTGCATAGGCAGAGAGCTACTCGTCAGGTGCTAAATCATCGCCGCCGTGTCTGCGGGGAGTGGGGCAGATCCCGGCATACGGGGCGGACTTGCCCTGTGCTGGGCGTCCCTCCACATGCCAAAGATTTTTATTGTAGATGTGCATTTTTTCGCACATCTACAATCAGGTTTGAGTTAGGCCCTAAGATTCCAGTGTCTGTCACATGACCGTTGGCATTCTGTCAGCAGTGAACGCATCCCCTTTGGGCTCACCCACTGAATTAATTTAAACTTTTCTGTTTATTCTCATAGAATACTGCTTATTTTACCCTCAACAGGACAGGACTTTGTGATGTTCTTCAATATATACTGAATGTTTATGAATGTGAAATTAAAACGTTTAACCATAATTTTTCTTTAGCCAACAGCTACAGGAGAACAAAAGACAAAACCAACACAGAACAGCGTTCGTGCGCTCAGGGGACTTGGCTTATCTCCAGACTTGGTAAATCTAATATACCCTGTTAGAATTAACTGTATCTCACTTTGAGAGTAGATTTACATATGTACAGAGGTGTCTGTCCTCATACACTGTGTCTTTAGGCGCACGAAGCAGCCCCTCTCGGTGCACCAGGTCCCATGTGACTTGGCCGCACTGAGCATCTTTCTCGCTCAAAATGTGCGACTTATTCAAATAAATAAAACAACTGTAAGTGACAAACTACTCTGCTAGATTACACTAATCAGTTTGATGTGCGACATTTGTACATCTGTGTGTGAATGCATTTGAATCTTTATATGAAGTTCTTTTTTCTCTAACGTCCTAGTGGATGCTGGGGACTCCGAAAGGACCATGGGGAATAGCGGCTCCGCAGGAGACTGGGCACAAAGTAAAAGCTTTAGGACTAGCTGGTGTGCACTGGCTCCTCCCCCTATGACCCTCCTCCAAGCCTCAGTTAAGATTTTGTGCCCGAACGAGAAGGGTGCAATCTAGGTGGCTCTCCTGAGCTGCTTAGAGTAAAAGTTTAAATAGGTTTTTTATTTTCAGTGAGACCTGCTGGCAACAGGCTCACTGCATCGAGGGACTTAGGGGAGAGAAACAAACTCACCTGCGTGCAGAGTGGATTGGGTTTCTTAGGCTACTGGACATTAGCTCCAGAGGGACGATCACAGGCCCAGCCATGGATGGGTCCCGGAGCCGCGCCGCCGGCCCCCTTACAGATGCTGAAGCAAGAAGAGGTCCATAAATCGGCGGCAGAAGACTTTCCTGTCTTCATAAGGTAGCGCACAGCACTGCAGCTGTGCGCCATTGCTCTCAGCACACTTCACACTCCGGTCACTGAGGGTGCAGGACGCTGGGGGGGGGCGTCCTGGGAAGCAATGAATTTACCTTAGTTGGCGAAAAATACATCACATATAGCTCCTGGGCTATATGGATGTATTTAACCCCTGCCAGTTTTCCAGAAAAAAGCAGGAGAAGAGCCCGCCGTGAAGGGGGCGGGGCCTATCTCCTCAGCACACAGCGCCATTTTTCCCACACAGCTCCGCTGGTAGGAAGGCTCCCAGAATCTCCCCTGCATCCTGCAACTACAGAAACAGGGTAAAAAAGAGAGGGGGGCACTTATTTGGCAAAATAACAGATATAAGCAGCTATAAGGGATAGACACTTATTGTAAGGTTGTCCCTATACATATATAGCGCTCTGGTGTGTGCTGGCAAACTCTCCCTCTGTCTTCCCAAAGGGCTAAGTGGGTCCTGTCCTCTATCAGAGCATTCCCTGTGTGTGTGCTGGGTGTCGGTACGTGTGTGTCGACATGTATGAGGAGGAAAATGATGTGGAGGCGGAGCAATTGCCTATAATGGTGATGTCACCCCCTAGGGAGTCGACACCTGAATGGATGGCCGTAATTAAGGAATTACGTGACAGTGTCGGCACGTTACAGAAAACTGTTGACGACATGAGACAGCCGGCAGCTCAGTTAGTGCCTGTCCAGGCGTCTCAAACACCGTCAGGGGCTATTAAACGCCCATTACCTCAGTGGGTCGACACGGACCCAGACACAGACACTGACTCCAGTGTCGACGGTGAAGAAACAAATGTATTTTCCAGTAGGGCCACACGTTACATGATCACGGCAATGAAGGAGGTTTTGCACATCTCTGATACTGCAAGTACCACAAAAAGGGGTATTATGTGGGGTGTGAAAAAACTACCCGTAGTTTTTCCTGAATCAGATTAATTGAATGAAGTGTGTGTGATGAAGCGTGGGTTACCCCCGACAGAAAACTGCTAATTTCTAAAAAATTATTGGCACTATATCCCTTCCCACCAGAGGTTAGGGCTCGTTGGGAAACACCCCCTAGGGTGGATAAGGCGCTCACACGCTTATCAAAACAAGTGGCGTTACCGTCTCCAGAAACGGCCGCCCTTAAGGAGCCAGCAGATAGGAGGCTGGAAAATATCCTTAAAAGTATATACACACATACTGGTGTTATACTGCGACCAGCAATCGCCTCAGCCTGGATGTGCAGTGCTGGGGTGGCTTGGTCGGATTCCCTGACTGAAAATATTGATACCCTGGACAGGGACAATATATTATTGACTATAGAGCATTTAAAGGATGCATTCCTATATATGCGAGATGCACAGAGAGACATTTGCACTCTGGCATCAAGAGTAAGTGCGATGTCCATTTCTGCCAGAAGAGGATTATGGACGCGACAGTGGTCAGGGGATGCGGATTCCAAACGGCATATGGAAGTATTGCCGTATAAAGGGGAGGAGTTATTTGGGGGCGGTCTATCGGACCTGGTGGCCACGGCAACGGCTGGGAAATCCACCTTTTTACCCCAAGTCACCTCGCAGCAGAAAAAGATACCGCCTTTTCAGGCTCAGTCCTTTCGTCCCCATAAGGGCAAGCGGGCAAAAGGCCACTCATATCTGCCCCGGGGCAGAGGAAGGGGAAAAAGACTACAACAGACAGCTTCTTCCCACGACCAGAAGCCCTCCCCCGCTTCTGCCAAGTCCTCAGCATGACGCTGGGGCCTTACAAGCGGACTCAGGCACGGTGGGGGCCCGTCTCAAGAATTTCAGCGCGCAGTGGGCTCACTCGCAAGTGGACCCCTGGATCCTGCAGGTAGTATCTCAGGGGTACAAATTGGAATTCGAGACGTCTCCCCCTCGCCGGTTCTTGAAGTCTGCTTTACCAACGTCTACCCCCGACAGGGAGGCGGTATTGGAAGCCATTCACAAGCTGTATTCCCAGCAAGTGATAATCAAGGTACCCCTCCTACAACAGGGAAAGGGGTATTACTCCACGCTGTTTGTGGTACCGAAGCCGGACGGCTCGGTGAGACCCATTTTAAATCTGAAAACCTTGAACACTTACATAAAAAAGGTTCAAGTTCAAGATGGAGTCACTCAGAGCTGTGATAGCGAACCTGGAAGAAGGGGACTACATGGTGTCTCTGGACATCAAGGATGCTTACCTCCATGTCCCAATTTGCCCTTCTCACCAAGGGTACCTCAGGTTTGTGGTACAGAACTGTCACTATCAGTTTCAGACGCTGCCGTTTGGATTGTCCACGGCACCCCGGGTCTTTACCAAGGTAATGGCCGAAATGATGATTCTTCTTCGAAGAAAAGGCGTCTTAATTATCCCTTACTTGGACGATCTCCTGATAAGGGCACGGTCCAGAGAACAGTTAGAGGTCGGAGTAGCACTATCGCAAATAGTACTACGACAGCACGGATGGATTCTAAATATTCCAAAATCGCAGCTGATTCCGACGACACGTCTGCTGTTCCTAGGGATGATTCTGGACACAGTACAGAAAAAGGTGTTTCTCCCGGAAGAGAAAGCCAGGGAGTTATCCGACCTAGTCAGGAAACTCCTAAGACCAGGCCAGGTGTCAGTGCATCAGTGCACAAGGGTCCTGGGAAAGATGGTGGCTTCTTACGAAGCGATTCCATTCGGCAGATTCCACGCAAGAACTTTTCAGTTGGATCTGCTAGACAAATGGTCCGGATCGCATCTTCAAATGCATCAGCGGATAACCCTGTCTCCAAGGACAAGGGTGTCTCTCCTGTGGTGGTTACAGAGTGCTCATCTCCTAGAGGGCCGCAGATTCGGCATTCAGGATTGGGTCCTGGTGACCACGGATGCCAGCCTGAGAGGCTGGGGAGCAGTCACACAGGGAAAAAAATTCCAGGGCTTGTGGTCAAGCATGGAAACGTCACTTCACATAAATATCCTGGAACTAAGGGCCATTTACAATGCCCTAAGTCAGGCAAGGCCTCTGCTTCAGGGTCAGCCAGTATTGATCCAGTCGGACAACATCACGGCAGTCGCCCACGTAAACAGACAGGGCGGCACAAGAAGCAGGAGGGCAATGACGGAAGTGGCAAGGATTCTTCGCTGGGCGGAAAATCATGTGATAGCACTGTCAGCAGTGTTCATTCCGGGAGTGGACAACTGGGAAGCAGACTTCCTCAGCAGACACGATCTTCACCCGGGGGAGTGGGGACTTCACCCGGAAGTCTTCCACATGATTGTAAACCGTTGGGAAAAACCAAAGGTGGACATGATGGCGTCTCGCCTCAACAAAAAACTGGACAGATATTGTTCCAGGTCAAGGGACCCTCAGGCAATAGCTGTGGACGCTCTGGTAACACCGTGGGTGTACCGGTCAGTGTATGTGTTCCCTCCTCTTCCTCTCATACCAAAAGTACTGAGAATCATAAGAAGGAGAGGAGTAAAGACTATACTCGTGGCTCCGGATTGGCCAAGAAGGACTTGGTACCCGGAAATTCAAGAGATGCTCACGGAAGACCCGTGGCCTCTACCTCTAAGACAGGACCTGCTCCAGCAGGGACCATGTCTGTTCCAAGACTTACCGCGGCTGCGTTTGACGGCATGGCGGTTGAACGCCGGATCCTGAAGGAAAAAGGCATTCCGGATGAAGTCATCCCTACCCTGATCAAAGCCAGGAAGGATGTAACCGTACAACATTATCACCGTATTTGGCGTAAATATGTTGCGTGGTGCGAGGCCAGGAAGGCCCCTACGGAGGAATTTCAACTGGGTCGATTCCTGCATTTCCTGCAAACAGGACTGTCTATGGGCCTCAAATTAGGGTCCATTAAGGTTCAAATTTCGGCCCTGTCGATATTCTTCCAAAAAGAACTAGCTTCTGTACCTGAAGTTCAGACGTTTGTCAAGGGAGTACTGCATATACAGCCTCCTTTTGTGCCTCCAGTGGCACCTTGGGATCTCAATGTAGTGTTGGGATTCCTAAAATCACATTGGTTTGAACCACTCACCACTGTGGACTTGAAGTATCTCACTTGGAAAGTGGTAATGCTGTTAGCCCTGGCTTCAGCCAGGCGTGTATCAGAATTGGCGGCTTTATCCTATAAAAGCCCTTACCTAATTTTTCATACGGACAGGGCAGAATTGAGGACTCGTCCTCAATTTCTCCCTAAGGTGGTTTCAGCATTTCACTTAAACCAACCTATCGTGGTGCCTGCGGCTACTAGGGACTTGGAGGATTCCAAGTTGCTGGACGTAGTCAGGGCCCTGAAAATATATGTTTCCAGGACGGCTGGAGTCAGAAAATCTGACTCGCTGTTTATCCTGTATGCACCCAACAAGCTGGGTGCTCCTGCTTCTAAGCAGACGATTGCTCGTTGGATTTGTAGTACAATTCAGCTTGCACATTCTGTGGCAGGCCTGCCACAGCCAAAATCTATAAAAACCCATTCCACATGGAAAGTGGGCTCATCTTGGGCGGCTGCCCGAGGGGTCTCGGCTTTACAACTTTGCCGAGCAGCTACTTGGTCAGGGGCAAACACGTTTGCTAAATTCTACAAATTTGATACCCTGGCTGAGGAGGACCTGGAGTTCTCTCATTCGGTGCTGCAGAGTCATCCGCACTCTCCCGCCCGTTTGGGAGCTTTGGTATAATCCCCATGGTCCTTTCGGAGTCCCCAGCATCCACTAGGACGTTAGAGAAAATAAGAATTTACTTACCGATAATTCTATTTCTCATAGTCCGTAGTGGATGCTGGGCGCCCATCCCAAGTGCGGATTGTCTGCATTACTTGTACATAGTTATTGTTACAAAAATCGGGTTATTGTTGTTGTGAGCCATCTTTTCAGAGGCTCCTTCTGTTATCATGCTGTTAACTGGGTTCAGATCACAAGTTGTACGGTGTGATTGGTGTGGCTGGTAATGAGTCTTACCCGGGATTCAAAATCCTTCCTTATTGTGTACGCTCGTCCGGGCACAGTATCCTAACTGAGGCTTGGAGGAGGGTCATAGGGGGAGGAGCCAGTGCACACCAGCTAGTCCTAAAGCTTTTACTTTGTGCCCAGTCTCCTGCGGAGCCGCTATTCCCCATGGTCCTTTCGGAGTCCCCAGCATCCACTACGGACTATGAGAAATAGAATTATCGGTAAGTAAATTCTTATTTTTTTTTTACTCTTTATTTGTACAAAGAGAAAATGTTAATACAATGCAAAAAAGACAATTGCACAATAAAGATTATAAACATTTTCCTCAATTTTCGTAAGAACAGAAATTTTGTTGAAGTAAAGAACCTAACAGAGAGGTATAGAAAACAAAAGAAAGAGAAATACAGAATGAAAAGGGGGGAAAATAAACAGGTATGGAGAAATAGGGAAAGACAAAGAGGTCAGTTTTATTTAAAGACATTAGAGATTACATGGTGAAACAGCATGGGGTATACAGCCATTGTAGTGCCAACAGAGCAAGAATGATAACTAAAGGGGGGTACTCACGAGAGAGATGTGTGCTGAGCGATCTTAACACAGATCGCTCAGCACACATCTCTCATCCCGCTCAGCACAGCGCGATGTGCTGAGCGAGGGGGAAAGCCGACGGGGGGCCGCTCACTTCACACAACGGTGAAGGGGCCGCGCATCGCTATCGCTGGAGGGCATACACATGGCAGATCCGCGCTTAAAATCTAAGCAATCTAGCAAGATTGCTTAGATTTTAAGCACGGATCTCTCCTTGTGTACCGCCCTTTACGGTAGCGATAAAAAAGACAGCCGGAGGGAGGACCCAGGGACAGCCCATCAAACGAGGCAGGATGTTCCGTTTAAGTTCACACAACTGATATTGAGATTAAGGAGGCATCATAAGCAACCATGGACCCCAGACTAGTGCAAATTTTAGGGGGGCAATCATGTAAGTAAGAAGTCATTTTTTCCATGTGTGCGATGAACCAGATATAGTTATGTACTGCAGGAATTGTAGGGGCAGTCGGAGATTTCCAATGTCTGGCTATTAAAGATTTAGCTGCGGCTAGAATGTGCAAAAATAATTTATTTAAGGGCGGATCAATATCTTGAAAAGGGCGAGCTAATAGAAACACCCATGGGTCTAAAGAAAGCGGAAGACGAGAGAGAGATTTCAAAACTTCAAGTACTGTATGTCAAAATGGAACAATGTAAGGACAGGTCAGCCAAATATGGAGAAGCGTTCCTCTCTGGCCACAACCTCACCAACACACAGGAGTAGCTTTATACTGTTCTGTGATGTAGTGGTCATGTTTTTTTCTCACGCCAAGTTACAGTTTGCTTCATCCGTGACTTTGTACATGTTTAAAACTAATTGCTGTGCAGTTAAATTTGCAGCCCAGTGTCCCTAGTATACTTTGAGTGTTGCTTTGCTTCATATTTGATGCTTTTAATATGCTAAATTAACATATAAACACTATGCTATCAGTGCTGTAACTAGACTTTATAACGCTGTGTGCAAGAAACAGCATTGGCGCCCCCCACATATAAAACAGGGCCAGTTCGCGCTGCAGGCACGCACCAAAAATATAGGGCTGTGGCTTCTTGGGGAAAGGGCGTTACCACAAAATAATACCAATTCATATTACGCTGAACAGTAGTCTCCATTACTCAAATTACGATGCACAGTAGTGCCACTTACACACATTACACCAGATAGAGCCCCTTTAACACATTAAGCGAGGTAGAGCCCCATCACACATTACACCAGGTAGAGCCCCTTTTACACATTACACTAGGTAGAGCCCCATCACACATTACACCAGGTAGAGCCCCTTTTACACATTACACTAGGTAGAGCCCCATCACACATTACACCAGGTAGAGCCCCTTTTACACATTACACTAGGTAGAGCCCCTGTCACACATTACGCCAAGTAGAGCCCCATTTTACACATTACGCCAGGTAGAGCCCACTTTTACAAATTACGCCAAGTAAAGAAATACAAAATAAAATTCTTATTTTAAGCATCACTCATCACCTCATGCTCTGTGACTGATGGCAAGTGGGCAAAAATAAAACGGAGGTCTGACTCCGGACTCACTGGGATACTGCTGCACTGTGAGCTGGAATGCCTCCTTCTCAAACTCTCATGTCATCATGTCTCTCCCTGGAGACACTGCAGGAGGCAGAGCATCCGATTTGGGGGAAAGGTTGTGCTGTTATACAGAGGGAGCGAGGAGGAAGGATAGGGTGTTATAAAGAGGGAGAGATGAGGAAGAGAGTGTTATACGGAGGGAGCGTGGAGGAAGGAGAGAGTGTTATATAGAGAGAGAGGAGGAAAAGAGTGTTATACGGAGGGAGCGTGGAGGAAGGAGAGAGTGTTATACAGAGGGAGAGAGGAGGAAGGAGAGGATGTTATACAGAGGAAGAGAAGAGGAAGGAGAGTTTGTTATAAAGAGGGAGATATGAGGAAGAAGAGAGTGTTATACGGAGGGAGCAAGGAGGAAGGAGAGAGTGTTATATGGAGGGAGCGAGGTGGAAGGAGAGGGTGTTATACGGAGGGAGCGAGGAGGAAGGAGAGGGTGTTATACATTGGGAGAGAAGAGGAAGGAAATAGTGTTATACAGAGGGAGATATGAGGAAGAAGAGCGAGTTATACAGATGGAGCGAGGAGGAAGAAGAGGGTGTTATACAGAGGAAGCAAGGAAGAAGGGGAGATGTTATAAAGAGGGAGAGATGAGGAAGGAGAGGGGGTTATACAGATGAAGAGATGAGGAAGAAGAGAGTTATACAGGGGGAGATAAAATAGGGGAGAGTGTTATACAGAGGTAAAGATAGGATAGGGGAGAGTATTATACAGGGGGAGAGATAAGGTAGGGGAGAGTGTTATATAGGGGAAAAGATAAGATGGGAAGAGTGTTATACAGAAGAAGAGATAACATAGGGGAGAGTGTTATACACGGTGAGAGATAAGGTAGGGGAGAGTGTTATATAGGGGAAAAGATAAGATGGGGAGAGTGTTCTACAGAAGAAGAGATAACATAGGGGAGAGTGTTATACAGGGTGAGAGATAAGGTAGGGGAGAGTGTTATACAGGGGGAGAGATAAGATAGGGGAGAGTGTAAAGGGGGTTACTGACAGGAGAGATGTGTGCTGAGCGATCTTAACACAGACCGCTCAGCACACATCTCTCCCCACGCTCAGCACAGCGCGAGGAGCCGCTCACTTCACACAGCGCTGAAGTGAGCGACCCGCTAGATTGAGCCTGCATGCAGGCTCAATCTAGCACCGGCGATAGCGCATCGCTATCACAGTGGGGCATACACACGGCATACACACGGCAGATCCGTGCTTAAAATCTAAGCAATCTAGTCAGATTGCTTAGATTTTAAACACGGATCTCTCCCTGTGTACCCCCCTTTAAGCCAAGTACAGACGGGGAGATTTCTCCCAGAGATGTGTGCTGAGCAATCTATCACAGACCGCTCAGCACACATTCCCCCACCCCTGCTCAGTACAGCGCGATGTGTGCTGAGCGAGTGGTGGACACGGGGGGAAATGAGCGATGTGATAGATTGGCATGCATGCAGGCACAATCTAGCACCGGCGACGCTGTCGCCGGCACCCCTACACACGGAACAATGTGTTCTTAATTTCTAAGCAATCTAATCAGATTGCTTAGAAATTAAGTGAACATCGCTCTGTGTGTACCTCCCTTTATACAGGGTGAGAGATAAGGGAGGGGAGAGTGTTATACAGGGGGAGAGATAAGATAGGGGAGAGTGTTATACAGGGGGAGAGATAAGATAGGGGAGAGTGTTTTACAGGGCGAGAGATAAGGTAGGGGATAGTGTTATACAGGGGGAGAGATAAGACAGGGGAGAGTGTTAAGGGGGGTACACACGGAGAGATCCGTGTTTAAAATCTAAGCAATCTGACTAGATTGCTTAGATTTTAAGCACGGATCTGCCGTGTATATGCCTCCCAGCTATAGCGATGTGAGGCCCCGCGCATCGCTATCTCCGGTGCTAGATTGAGCCTGCATGCAGGCTCAATCTAGTGGGTCGCTCACTTCAGCGCTGTGTGAAGTGAGCGGCCCCCCGTCGTCGTCCCCCACTCGCTCAGCACATCGCGCTGTGCTGAGCGGGGGGGAGAGATGTGTGCTGAGCGGTCTGTATTAAGATCGCTCAGCAAACATCTCGCTCGTCAGTACTGGCCTTTATACATGGGGAGAGATAAGATGGGGAGAGTTTTATATAGAAGTCGAGATAAGAGATGGGAGAGATTATACAGAGATAAAGGAAATAGTTATACAAAGGGATGTGAGGAAGGAGAGAGTTATACAAAGGGCTATGAGGAAGAGGGTGACATACTTACACACTCTCTGTCACCTCTACTCCTCCGGAGTTGACCTTCTGTCTTTTCCTTCTTACTGAGCTTGGCTCCGCCCCCTGACAAACTCAGAGCTCAGCTCCCAGCAGCGAGGGCTGTTAGTCAGGTTCACTCTGTAATTTTGTTGGATTTTTGTGGAGAGTAGGAAATCTATACATTTCTGTAAACGTTATTGTATAAGCAATCAGAAAAACAATGTTTCCATTTGCCTTGATACATACATGGCTGCCATCTTGGAATTTACAAAATGGCTGCCGGAACAATGTTTTCGTCTATAACTCGGCTTCTAACTAACGACTTTTAACTAGCATAGAAATTTGATTTTCACAGCTGAACTACCATTTTCAGGACAAAAGAATCAAATCGTACCAAAGTATATAAAGTAGATTCAACCACAAACCTATTAGACCGATATTTTCCATTTTATTCAATGTTCTACAAGCGATCATACATGAACATTGCACTAAGGAAGTGACCATTAAGTACCAAAACACTCTTCATGACAGAAATGGGTTTAATTTTGTATTTTGTATTATTATACTTATATATATAATAATAAAATTATATTGCCTCTGGGCAATAGAGAACAGCTGACTTTCTTTGATTTTTCGGCAGACATGACTTCAGGTGTGGCAAGACATTGAGAATGTTTTCTTTTAGCCACTTTCTATTGAATGAAGGTACCTGATTTTCTAAACCTTCTGTGCCAAGCATATTGACATATATGGTTTCGATATCTTCCATAGGTAGGTATGCTTGGTTCTGTGTTTTGGACATCAATGAGGTTGATCAGCTTGAGCAGACTTGCATGCTGTAACAAAGGTAGTTTGCTGCCTGTTTTGCTTCCACTTGTGCTGGCATCTCGCTGTCCATGGAAAACAGACTTTGTCCAGCAGGTTTTGTGTTAGTGAACATCAATGAATGTGCATCACCTGGTGCAATGCATGAGGTCAGTCTTGTTTTCAGTGTGTCATTATTGCCTCTTTCAACAGCTAGTTTAAGAGAGTTCCTAGCGTTGATTGTCCTCACCTGATACAGCTGCTCATCATCATCTTTCTAACAGAAGAAACATGGGGCAGGTGTATTAAGCCTGGAGAAGTGATAAACCAGTAATAAATGCAAGGTGATAACGCACCAGCCAATCAGCTCCAATATGTAAATTGACAGTTAGGAGCTGACTGGCTGGTGCGTTATCTCCTTGCACTTATCACTGCTTTATCACTTCTCCAGGCTTAATACATCTGCCCCATCGTTCCTTATTCAGTGGACTTGTCTGTGACCTAGTGAATGGTGTTGAATAGCCGGATGTTGCTGGGCCTGCTTCATCCATTTCAGTTTTTCCTCTTTTCTATCCTCGTTTCTTGGCAGTGTGGAGGCCAGTAGCTAATGCATGTGCATGACAGTCTTGGGCACGTTTGATTTGGTCCTTGTTAATTGCATTTGCATAGCAACAATGATGATAGACTGCTTGATGTGCACAGAGTGTGTTTACTGCATACTTGCCTACCTGACCCTCTCCATGAGGGAGAAAATGCTCTGTTCCTGGACTTTCCTGGTAATGTATGATTGCCATCACCTGTGGTGAGCTAGTTAATTGATAAGAAAGGTGTTTCACCACAGGTGATGGCAATCATACATTACCAGGAAAGTCCAGGAACAGAGCATTTTCTCCCTCATGGAGAGGGTCGGGTAGGCAAGTATGGTTTACTGTACAGCTTTGCAGTCATCTGTGAACTTCAGCGTAGTTGCCATCATGCACACTGGCCCTCTCTACTACTACGTCCAGCACACGCTGGTAGGAGTCTATCCGTGGATGTAGCACCAACTGTTCATTGTCAGCACCAGACTGGCAGAGTGTACACTGCTTCCAGTTGACAAACTCCTGAGCTGGACATGTAGCCCCTTCAGCAGCTTGTGGTTTGTCATGTTTAAAGCCTACAACAGAGAAAACAGAAAAAAAAACCCATTACAATATAATACAATACAACTGCTGTATACTACAATATGTAAACTAATATCATACAAGAACTGCTGTAACAATTGTCTCAACACATTTGCAGCATCTGCAAGTAGGAGCATTTGATTCTTTGGCCCTGAAAATGGTAGTACAGCTGTGAAAATCAAATTTCAAGATGGGGGCCATGTATGTATCAAGGCAAATGGAAACATTGTTTTTCTGTTCGCTCATACAATAACGTTTACAGAAATGTATAGTTTTCTGACTCTCCACAAAAATCAAACAACAGTTCAAATTCATATGTAGTGAACCTGACTATGGTGGTCATTCCGAGTTGATCGCTCGCTAGCAGTTTTTAGCAGTCGTGCAAACGCTAAGCCGTCGCCCTCTGGGAGTGTATTTTAGCTTAGCAGAAGTGCGAACAAATGGATCGCAGAGCGGCTACAAAAATATATTGTGCAGTTTTAGAGTAGCTCTAGACCTACTCAGCGCTTGCGATCACTTCAGACCATTCAGTTCCGGATTTGACGTCACAAACACGCCCTGCCACGCCTGCATTTTTCCTGGCACGCCTGCGTTTTTTCGAGCACTCCCTGAAAACGGTCAGTTGACACCCAGAAACGCCCCTTTCCTGTCAATCACTCTGCGGCTGCCATTGCGACTGAAAAGCGTCGCTAGGTCTTGTGTAAAAATACATACGCATGTGCAGAAGTACCGCTTTTTCACTTAATTGCTGCGCTGCAAACATTTTTCACTAGCGATCAACTCGGAATGACCCCCTATGTCTCTCTGTCTCCTCTCCTGCAGTGCTGCACTGTCGGGCTGGCAACAGCAACAGCGCAGGTGCTGCATCACACGGCTGGACCCACTTTGACTGAGTGATCAAACTGGAAATAAACTACAGCTGCCAGCAGCCCTTGCTGCCAGGAGATTACAGCAGCAAGGGCTGCTTGGAGCTTTAGTTTATTTCCAGTTTCTTCACTAGTGCGGTGGGCACCTCCTGGCAGATTCATTCCTTTTGAGTGGCCGTGCAGGTGGTGCTGTGGGCAAGGCACCACTGGCACACACCTAATTACGGCACTGTACGCTACACCTCTCGGAGCAGCTCAGTTGTAACGGGCATTGCTCCGCATATGGCGTAAAGACACATGAGGGCACATATTTAGTTATTCTCAAGGGATATCACATCCTAATCTTCTAATCAGCTGTAAAATGTAATTATAATAAGATTGGTGTTCAATAATTATCAACTATAGATGAGGCTGTAATTGAAGCATATGCAGCTTAGGAAATATATGGTAGCACAAATTGTGTAGTGATAAAGTCTTAAAGTCAAGAGTCCTGATTGCTTGTAATTTTCTTGTGGCAGATTGCATGCAGGAGTACCAAACCAATTGAGATGGCTGTGAAACAGAAGATTTCTATGTTTTGCCACGTGGAACCAGAACAGGTTAGTTATTTAATGGAATTTGCTTACTGTGTTAGAGCTTACTAAATGTTTGATAACTCACTTGTTAAAGGATATGTCCACTATTTGTAGACTTTACCTTAGGCCAGAAGGATAATTTTGTACATTTTTGTTGATGCACTCTTTAATATACTGTAGTGAATATAATGAGTATCTAATAGGATGAATCTAATGGGTAACTTCTTACCAAATTTTCTCTTAAACAGGTCATACTGGAATGTGCAAATATTTTAACTATGCTTTACTTTGTAGCCCTATCAGGGACATGCAGTCAGGGGAGGGGAGGCAGTGCCTCCCCTGTCACTGTTGATTAAAATAATATAAAGAAGATACATAAGACACATATTCTGTGTCATATGTATCTTCTTAATATTATTCTAATAAATTTAGACTATGAAATTACTTTTGGAGGCACTCATAACAAGTGCCTCCCGTACACAGTGAAAACGGGGACAAAGCAGGGGGCGGGGCCAAATACTGGGCTTTAAAAGCCCATTAGAAGGATAGGAGAAAGCGGCACTTATACAAGTGCCTCGCTGACAGCCTGGGATAGGCTTCAGGCATGACAGCTGTGATTGGACAGCGGATCCAGCAGTGGATCCTCTGGTCCAATCACCCAGAGGCGGTGGGAGAAGCGGAGGTGGGACCCGGCAGTGACTGTGAGCTGTCCCGGCAGTTACTGTGAGCAGCGGTGGTCCCGGGAAGCCTGACACTAGAGAGCATGCGGCGGCAGTGGCCCTGTCTAGTTCCTGCTCCTCCACCCTCCCAGGCAGCAGCATCTCAGGTGAGAGAGGAGAGCGGCTTGAGGGGCTACACTGGCGTGCACACGGGGTGGGAGAGAGGATTTACAACCCGCTGTGCAGCCAGGCGGCTTGAGAGGCTGCACTGGCGTGTGCACGGGGATGGGAGGGGAGAGAGATTTACAACCCGCTGTGCGGCCAGAACAGCCGCACTAGTGCGAGGTAGCCCCGCAATGATTTTAATCTCAGTAGGAGCCGGCAGTGGCACTACAGTAATGAAACAGCAAAAAAACTACAGCTCCCAGCAGCCCTTGTTGCAGGAAGCTCCCGTTTATTTTCTGTTTCATCACTGTAGTGTGATGCGCAGGGGCGGATTGGACCGGTCCAAATGGCCCCAACCCTCAGTAGCCTTCCGGCCATCTTGTACTCGCACCACCCTGGAGCCGCACTCGCACTGCCCACCCACCATTGTGCTGGCCTCATCGTCCACCGGCTCCTGGCTCCCAGAAGGTGAGGGCAGCTAAAGGAGACACAGACACATAGAAGGGGGAGGGAATACACACACGGAGAGACATAGAATGGTGGTGGTGGTGGGGGGAACACAGACTGAAGTGGGGGGCTTTTTGACACAGAGTGAATAAAGTGGGGGGGGGTGAGAGACACAGGCAGAACATGATTGCATAGCAGATAGACACAGTTGGGAGATGATGTGCTGAGAGACATAGTAACACAGACTGAAGTGGGGGGCTTTTTGACACGGAGTGAATGAAGGGGGGGGGGTGAGAGACACAGGCAGAACATGATTGCATAGCAGATAGACACAGTTGGGAGATGATGTGCTGAGAGACGACACTGGGGTGGGCGGGGAGATGGTATTGCTGAGAGGCAACACAGGGAGGAGATGATGTGGAGACGCAAGGGGGAAACTCATACTGTGTGGCGTAATGTGAATTTGGCTCATACTATGTGGCGTAATGTGAATTTCGGCTCATACTGGGTGGCGTAATGTGAATTTCAGCTCATACTGTGTGGTGTAATGTGAATTTTGGCTCATACTGTGTGGCGTAATGTGAATTTATCTTATACTGTGTGGCGCAATGTGAATTTCGGCTCATACTGTGTGGCGTAATGTGAATTTCGGCTCATACTGTGTGGCGTAATGTGAATTTCGGCTCATACTGTGTGGCGTAATGTGAATTTCAGCTCATACTGTGTGTCGTAATGTGAATTTTGGCTCATACTGTGTGGCGTAATGTGAACTTCGGCTCATACTGTCTGGCGTAATGTGAATTTATCTTATACTGTGGCGTAGTGTGAATTTCGGCTCATACTGTGTGGCGTATTGTGAATTTCGGCTCATACTGTGTGGCGTAATGTGAATTTCGGCTCATACTGTGTGGTGTAATGTGAATTTCGTCTCATACTGTGCGGCGTAATGTGAATTTCGGCTCATACTGTGCGGTGTAATGTGAATTTCGGCTCATACTGTGCGGCGTAATGTGAATTTCGGCTCATACTGTGTGGCGTAATGTGAATTTCGGCTCATACTGTGTGGTATAATCAAAATCAGGGTGTAGGCGCTGGGGGTTGCAAGGGGTGGGGAGTGTGTGGGGGGGGGGGGCAGTGGGAGGGGAATTCATATGCACGTAGACCCATCACTCGCTAGTTCCGCCACTGGGTCAGGTATAGGTTGGGAAAGTGTAAGCAGTGATAGGGTGCAGCGGCAGCTAGGACTCAGGGTTATGCCGTAGCATACAGTCTGTACCAGCCGGTAGTCGCACCATTTTGTTTCATTTTTTTCCTGGGGTGTATTATATCTACTTGTAATATTAGGAACTAGGGACAAATTAGATTAAGCCATGTGATTTTACTGAGAGAATGTAAAACAGTACAAGACATGTCCCTGGGTGGTGCTAGACATGCACAAAAGACTGTGCTAGACACGCCTCTCTGGCAGTGCACCCCCTAATAAAATTAGCTGCGCACACCTACGATGGATGCAGGGAGGTTCAAAAATGATCTGATGTAAAAAAAAAAAATATATATATATGCCTCCTTAGCCAAAGACCTCACCGCACATCACTGAGCCCTATGCTCTATTCATTTATTACTATACTTTCTTTATTACTGGAGCCTGCAATGACTGCACACCAGGCTGCTTTTACATGTAGGGCAAAGCCTTAATTACCTTGGCAAAGAAATAACCCTACACCCCTTACACAATAATCTCATACTATACACTTCATATAACCCATCTCACAAAATAATCTCACCCCTCTATATAATGCAGTAGATGTTCCCGGTATTGCATGCCAGGCCAGATAATAACATCACTTGCTAAAAACTGGAGAAGACACTGGTGTTGAACTCACCTGGGGAAGTGCAGGGACTGGTTCAAGATGGTGGTGGGGCAGCCTGTTGGGTAGGGGTCAGTAACACCCCTCCTACTGTAGGTCAAATAGAATAAAGCTCCTTCCAGCCATGTCTGTTCTGTATGCAGACTCTGGTATCCCAGGCCCAGCCTTGATACTGTGCATCCACGATCTCTTACCCAGTGGGCACTGTCTGCACATGTTATGTGTTTGTTATTTTTTTATAACCACAGTAAAATAAATAAAAAATATAACTGCGCTGATGAAACCTTATATTGCTTCAATAAACCAGTAAAATTAAGTACCAAATTTTTTTTTCAATTAAAACTGTATAAAATTGTTGTATCAGATAAAATTCAAAAAGCAAAAAGCATCATACAAAATCATTCCATATACTCACGTTAAGATAACCAGTATTCATTAATAAGCCACAGAGATACTGAGATCCTTATAATGATTATGCACTAGGTGATTCATTGCGTCCTACGGGTGCTCTTCACACCGTCGTAAGGGGCTACGCCCCATTAAATATTGCACGGACAAAGGGCGTGCGATACCCCTTGCAACGGTGTGAACAGCGCACGCAGGGCCTGATGACCTAGTAGGTGCTGTGGTGGGTGCGGGGGAGATGTGGATGGAAGAGGGGGTCCAGGGGAGACATGGATGGGGGAGGGGCGGTTTGCGGGGGTGCCGCGGGTGGGGGAGGGGTTGGTGCAGTCGTGGTGGGGGAGGGGGTCCGGAGCCACAGCGGGTGGGGGAGGAGCGGTTGCGGGGGTGCCGCGAGTAGGGGAGGGTGCGATGGTGCCGCAGGAGGGGGAGGGGAAGGTGTGGGGGTGCTGTGGGTGCGGGAGGGGGTTCGGAGCCACTGCGGGTGGTGGATGGGGAGTGTGGGGATGCCGCGGATGGGGACCGGAGGTACTGCGAGTGTGGGAGGGGGGGCAGTACTTCTCTTGCCTCTCCTCCTGGAAGCAGCTAAGCTGCTGTCCTCCCTTTGGCAGTAGCTCTCCCGGAGACTCGCACAGCAGCCAAGCAGCCAGTCACTATTGCTAGCGCCGGTGTCCCAATGTGCCGCATTACAGTAAGAAGATGCACTGAATAAACTACAGCTGCCAGCAGACCTTAGCGCCGAAATGCTTTGGCGCTAAGGGCTGCTGGGAGCTGTAGTTTATTTAGTGCGTCTACTTTCCTGTAATGCGGCACGTTGGGACAATAGTGACTGGCTGGCAGAACTGACTGACTGGCTGAATCACTGTAAAAGGTGAGTGCCGTGCAGTGTGAGTGACACACCAACGGCACTGCACAGCACTGTCACCTTTTACATTGATTCAGCGTCCAGACATTACCCTCCGCGATATCACCCACTCTATCCATTACATTAGCCATCTCGGGGCTTCCAGGCCGGCAGCCCAGGTACTGTGTTGCTGAGTCAGGGCCTCTGGGGATCTGGTTGCGGCTGTGGCGGGGAAGCACCTCTGTGACATCATGCGCAGAGGAGGCTCCGGGGCTCAGAGAGTATGCGGCGCTGGGAGGGCTAGGATAGCCTTCCGCTGCGCTGCTTTCATACACAGCTATGCCGGTGGCCGCAGCAGCTTTTGTTCCACCTGCGCCACGGCTAGGGTGTGGAGATTGTTGATGGCGGAGGGGGCAGGCGGGCTGGCAGCAGGACATCGGACGCTGCAGTAAAAGGTTTTTCTCTAACGTCCTTGAGGATGCTGGGACTCCGTAAGGACCATTAGGAATAGACTGGCTCCGCAGGAGATAGGGCACTTTAAGAAAGCTTTGGACTCTGGGTGTGCACTGGTTCCTCCCTCTATGCCCCTCCTCCAGACCTCAGTTTTACACTGTGCCCAGAGCAGGATAGGTGCACTGCGGAGAGCTCTCCTGAGTTCTCTGCCTAAAAGCATTTTTGTTTGGATTTTTTCTCTACTTTTTCTACTTTTTCACAGGGAGTACTGCTGGCAACAGGCTCCCTGCATCGAGGGACTGAGGAGAGAGGAGCAGACCTTCTTGTCTAAGATAGGCTCTGCTTACTCGGCTACTGGACACCATTAGCTCCAGAGGGGGTGAATGCAGGTTCTTACTGGGCGTCCACCCCCGGAGCCGCGCCGCCGTTCTTCTCACAGAGCTAGAAGAACAGAAGACAGAAGTCGTCAGGCGGCAGAAGCCTTCAGCTTCACGGAGGTAAAGCACAGCACTGCAGCTGTGCGTCATTGCTCCCATACACCTCACACACTCCGGTCACTGTAAGGGTGCAGGGCGCAGGGGGGGGGGGGCGCCCTGGGCAGCAATATAAACACCTCTTATGGCAAAAGACAATATACATGTACAGGTGGGCACTGTACATGTATATAAAAGAGCCCCCGCCATATTTTTGTAAGTTTGAGCGGGACAGAAGCCCGCCGCCGAGGGGGCGGGGCTTCTCCCTCGGCACTCACCAGCGCCATTTTCTCTCCACAGCACCGCTGAGAGGAAGCTCCCCGGACTCTCTCCTGCTTACACACGGTGAAGGGGTGTTTAAAAGAGAGGGGGGGAGGGTGGCACATAATTGGCGGATAACATATTATACAGCGCTGCTGGGGAAAAACATTTTGTGTTGGTCTCCAGGATCATTGCGCTGGGGTGTGTGCTGGCATACTCTCTCTCTGTCTCTCCAAAGGGCCTTGACAGGGATACTGTCTTCAGGAAAGGGGCTCCCTGTGTGTGTGAAGTGTGTCGGTACGCGTGTGTCGACATGTTTGACGAGGAAGGCTCGCTTAATGTGGAGGGGGAGTGCTTGAATGTCATGTTGCCGTCGGCAACGCCGACACCGGAATGGGTGGATATGTTGAATGTCTTGAATGCAAATGTTAATCTATTGCATATAAGGTTAGACAAGGCAGAAGCTAGGGATCAGTCAGGTAGCCAGTCCATGCCTGTCCCTGTGGCGCCAGGCCCTTCGGGGTCTCAGAAGCGCACCATATCCCAGATCGATGACACAGATACCTACACAGATACTGACTCTAGTGTCGACTATGAAGATGCAAAATTACAGCCGAAGGTGGCAAAAGGTATTCGGTACATGATTATTGCCATTAAAGAGGTTTTGCATATTACTGAAGAACCCCCGGTCCCTGACACGAGGGTACACATGTATAAAGGGAAAAAGCCTGAAGTCACCTTTCCATCCTCATTTGAACTAAGTAAATTGTGCGAAAAGGCTTGGGAATCTCCGGATAGGAGACCACAAGTTCCCAAAAGGATTCTTATGGCGTATCCTTTTCCACAAACTGATAGGATACGCTGGGAATCTTCGCCTAAAGTAGACAAGGCGCTGACACGCTTGTCCAAAAAGGTGGTACTGCCTTCTCAGGATACGGCTTCCCTCAAGGAACCTGCTGACCGCAGGCAGGAAATTACCTTGAAGCACATTTACACTCATTCAGGTACTATTTCTAGACCGGCTATGGCGTCGGCCTGGGTTTGTAGTGCGGTTGTGGCATAGGCAGATTCCTTATCTACGGAGATTGACACCTTAGATAGGGATGCTATTCAAATGACCATAGAGCATATCAGAGATGCTGCCTTGTATATGAGAGATGCTCAGAGAGACATTTGTTTATTAAGCTCCAGAATAAATGCTATGTCTATTTCTGCTAGGCGGCTCTTGTGGACCCGACAGTGGACGGGAGATGCAGATTCAAAGCGGCATATGGAGTCGTTGCCTTACAAGGGGGAGGAGTTGTTTAGAGACGGCCTCTCGGACCTTGTCTCTACGGCTACGGCTGGTAAGTCGAATTTCTTACCTTATGTCCCCCCGCAACATACAAAAAAGGCACATCATTATCAAATGCAGTCCTTTCGTTCCAATAAAAACAAAAAGGTACGGGGATCGTACCAGGGAAAGGTAGGGGAAAGAAGCTGCACACAGCTAGTTCCCAAGAGCAAAAGTCCTCCCCTGCCTCTGCAAAGTCCACCGCATGACGCTGGGGCTTCCCGGGGGGAGGCAGATCTAGTGGGGGCTCGTCTTCGGTTTTTCAGCCACGTCTGGGTTCACTCGCAGGTGGATCCCTGGGCATTAGAGATTGTTTCTCAGGGATACAGGCTGGAATTCGAAGACTTGCCTCCTCGCCGGTTTTTCAAATCGACTCTGCCGGCTTCCCCGTCAGAGAGGGAGCTAGTGTTGGCGGCAATCCAAAAATTGTATATTCAACAGGTGATTGTCACAGTTCCTCATCTCCAGCAAGGAGAGGGATATTACTCGACCCTGTTTGTGGTTCCGAAACCGGACGGTTCGGTTAGACCCATTTTAAACCTAAAATCTCTGAACCTGTACTTGAAGAGGTTCAAGTTCAAGATGGAATCACTCAGGGCGGTCATCGCCAGCCTGGAGGGGGGGGGGGGGGGTATTCGATGGTGTCCCTGGACATAAAGGATGCATACCTTCATGTTTCGATATTCCCCCCTCATCAGGCGTTCCTGAGATTTGCAGTGCAGGACTGTCACTACCAATTTCAGCTGTTGCCGTTTGGGCTTTCCACGGCCCCGAGGATTTTCACCAAGGTAATGGTGGAAATGATGGTGCTCCTGTGCAGGCAGGGGGTCACAATTATCCCATACTTGGACGATCTCCTCATAAAGGCGAGATCTCGGGAGAAGTTGCTGGACAGTGTGTCTCTGTCCATGAAGACGTTGCAGATACACGGCTGGATTCTCAATATACCAAAGTCCCAGCAAGTCCCTACAACACGTCTGACCTTTTTGGGCCTGATTCTAGACACAGACCAGAAGAAGGTTTTTCTTCCGATCGAAAAGGTTCAGGAGCTCATAGCCATGGTCAGGAACCTCTTAAAACCAAAAAAGGTTTCAGTGCATCATTGCACGCGGGTCCTGGGGAAGATGGTGGCTTCATATGAGGCCATCCCTTTCGGCAGGTTCCATGCGAGGACCTTTCAATGGGACCTCTTGGACAAGTGGTCCGGGTCCCATTTACGAATGCATCAAAGGATCACCCTGTCTCCCAGGACCAGGGTACTCTCCTGTGGTGGCTGAACAGTGCTCACCTGCTAGAGGGTCGCAGGTTCGGCATTCAGGACTGGGTCCTGGTGACCACGGACCCAAGCCTCCGAGGCTGGGGAGCAGTAACACTGGGAAGAAATTTCCAAGGTCTCTGGTCAAACCTAGAGACTTGTCTCCACATCAACGTCCTGGAGTTGAGGGCCATATACAACGCCCTGTGTCAAGCGGAGGAATTGCTTCGGAGAAAACCGGTTCTGATTCAGTCGGACAACATCACGGCAGTGGCTCATATAAACCGGCAAGGCGGAACAAGGAGCAGAGTGGCCATGGCAGAAGAGACCAGGATTCTACGCTGGGCGGAAGGCCATGTAAGCGCACTATCAGCAGTGTTCATCCCGGGGGTGGACAACTGGGAGGCGGACTTCCTCAGCAGGCACGACCTGCATCCGGGAGAGTGGGGACTTCATGAAGAAGTCTTCGCACAGATCACGGATCGATGGGGACTGCCTCAAATCGACATGATGGCATCCCGTCTCAACAAAAAGCTAAAGCGGTATTGCGCCAGGTCAAGGGACCCTCAGGCGGCAGCGGTAGACGCTCTGGTGACACCTTGGCTGTTCAGATCGGTCTATGTGTTTCCTCCTCTTCCTCTCATACCCAAAGTGTTGAGAATAATAAGAATGAGCAGGGTCAGAACAATCCTCATTGTTCCAGATTGGCCATGGAGGACTTGGTATCCGGAGCTGCAAGAGTTGCTCACAGAAGATCCGTGGCCTCTTCCTCTAAGGCAGGACCTGCTGCGGCAGGGGCCCTGTCTGTTCCAAGACTTACCACGGCTGCATTTGACGGCATGGCGGTTGAACGCCGGATCCTAGCGGAAAAAGGAATTCCGGAGGAAGTCATTCCTACCCTGATCAAGGCTAGGAAAGACGTGACGTTAAAACATTATCACCGTATATGGCGGAAATATGTTTCTTGGTGTGAGGCCAGAGCTGCTCCTACGGAGGAGTTCCATTTGGGCCGTCTGCTTCACTTCCTTCAAACAGGAGTGACTTTGGGCCTAAAATTAGGGTCCATAAAGGTCCAAATTTCGGCCTTATCCATTTTCTTTCAAAGAGAATTAGCCTCTCTTCCTGAAGTACAGACTTTTGTGAAGGGGGTGCTGCATATTCAGCCTCCCTTTGTGCCTCCGGTGGCGCCTTGGGATCTTAACGTGGTGTTACGTTTCCTCAAGTCACCTTGGTTTGAACCACTCAAAACTGTGGAGTTGAAATACCTCACGTGGAAAGTGGAAAATGTTGTTGGCATTAGCTTCGGCTTGACGTGTTTCAGAATTCGCGGCTTTATCACATAAAAGCCCATACTTGGTTTTTCACGTGGATAGGGCGGAGTTGAGGACTCGTCCTCAATTTCTGCCAAAAGGTGGTCTCATCTTTTCATATGAACCAACCTATTGTCGTGCCTGTGGCTACACGGAACTTGGAGGATTCCTAGTCCCTGGATGTGGTCAGGGCTTTGAAGATTTATGTGACCAGAATGGCTAGAATCAGGAAGACTGAAGCTCTGTTTGTTCTGTATGCGGCCAACAAGGTTGGCGCTCCTGCTTCAAAGCAGACTATTGCTCGCTGGATCTGTAACACGATTCAGCAGGCGCATTCTACAGCAGGATTGCCGTTACCGAAATCGGTTAAGGCCCATTCCACTAGGAAAGTGGGCTCTTCTTGGGCGGCTGCCCGAGGGGTCTCGGCATTACAGTTGTGCCGAGCAGCTACTTGGTCGGGGTCTAACACCTTTGCATAATTCTATAAGTTTGATACCCTGGCTGAGGAGGACCTCCTGTTTGCTCAATCGGTGCTGCAGAGTCATCCGCACTCTCCCGCCCGTTTGGGAGCTTTGGTATAATCCCCATGGTCCTTACGGAGTCCCAGCATCCTCAAGGACGTTAGAGAAAATAAGATTTTACTTACCGGTAAATCTATTTCTCGTAGTCCGTAGAGGATGCTGGGCGCCCGTCCCAAGTGCGGACTTCTTCTGCAAGACTTGTATATAGTTATTGCTTACATAAGGGCTATGTTATAGTTTATCGGTTGAACCGTGGCTATGTTGTTGTTCATACTGTTAACTGGGTAGTTTATCACAAGTTATACGGTGTGATTGGTGTGGCTGGTATGGATCTCGCCCTTAGATTTACAAAAATACTTTTACTCGTACTGTCCATCTCCTCTGGGCACAGTTTCCCTAACTGAGGTCTGGAGGAGGGGCATAGAGGGAGGAGCCAGTGCACACCCAGAGTCCAAAGCTTTCTTAAAGTGCCCTATCTCCTGCGGAGCCCGTCTATTCCCCATGGTCCTTACGGAGTCCCAGCATCCTCTACGGACTACGAGAAATAGATTTACCGGTAAGTAAAATCTTATTTCCCCCCCCCCCTATCTACAGCGCAGAGACTTGCTGCAGATGCAGTGGCATACCCTCCAACTGTACCTCTTTAGCAGGCACAGGACCTTTTTTTATGGTCTGTCCAGATTTTTGGCTCTCCAAACTTCCATTGAAAGTATAGGAAAAGGGGCGTGGCCACCTCCCCTTTTCGAATTTGAAGCGATTGTTAATCCTGCTCTGGGAACACACAGCAGCCAAAGGGCAGAGCCTCCCATTGGATGTAACCTGTGTGGGAGGGTGTTTCTTGCCCAATCAGCTATGGACTGGGTGTGATAGACCAACTGGCTAACACAATGAGAGCTCCTAGCCATGCCCAGCGTTATACACACAGGCACAGAGTGACAGATCTGGGCTATTATATAGGAGATGTGAGAAAATCAAATACTTAGGTGCACTTACGAAACTGTGCCAGTTAATTTGGATGACATCATGGCCTGAGGACTGGAGAAGAGCTGTGGTCAATCCAATATTAAAGAAGGGGGATCCAACTGACTGTGGAAATTATCGGACAATTGAACTTTTCTTTTTCGTCCACGGTGGGGGCACTAGTCTGTTCAAAATAGGTTTTCACCTAAAAATAATTCCACCAGTTTTGAAACTTGGCACACTTACTTAGAGGTATCTAGTGATGAATTACAGAAAAGTCCTGATGAATCGTAGGTGAGCTCTAGCGGCAGTGACGTGAAACGTCACTTTTTGCGGTTTTTCGTTTTTATCTCGGAAACTGTTGGTCCTAACAAATATGTAGTCATATACAACAATAAAGCTTATCAGTCATAATAGGTTTTCACCTAAAAATAATCGATAATACAATTTTTTATTTCAAATCTTTGAAATGAAATATTTAAACAAATCCCAACCGGAGACTTAGAGTTTCAATGGCCGCGACCACTCAGCTGAAACACAGTCCCTTCCAGAACGCATAACTTACCTTCCAGGGGTACTAGGAACCCCAGAAGGACACGTTCTCTACCAACCTAGCGAGTGTCATAATTTTGGGGATCCAGGAAGTGTACCAAAATGGGGTCTAGAAACTTTGGGTCACCAGTTTGGGGAGGCCAGTCGCCCAGGCTACCTGGACACTATTGGGGTTCAAGCTCTTTGGAGGGTCTGGGTACCCCAAACCGTGAGCCTAAAACACTACTCAATCATATACTATGATTCTCCCATGTTTGGGGGAAATGGCCTAGAGTCTGAAAGTAATATCCATCTGAAAATAGCCTATGGATATCCTGCTGCTACCACACTGACTTTTGTGAGGTATGCTTTACTTGTACTCCTATTTTGTCATGGACTCTGTTGTTTCACTAGTGTCTGACACTTGGTTTGGCTCTGCGTTGTATCTTTTTAACGGATGCCAGTTACCAGGGATGTTAGCGCCTCGCACTTCCAGAGTTTCTGTCCACTCTCGCTCTCTCTCTCTCTTCAGGGGCCTAACAGCGATAGCCTGGGTGTCCATTGCTTGCTAGCTCCTACATGGGACACACCTGCAGCTGCGACACCCTCTCAGAAGCAGCTTGTGCTAACATGCTGTCATAGGTATGGGCACTGATAGAGTCAGTTTTCTACCTTTTAACACAAGCTATTTACTAATACCTTCAAGCCGTAATGGCCGCTAAACCACGTGCACGTGCTACGCACTCCGTACTCTATTTGCGTACAAAGACCTCGCACGTGGTACGCAAGTTATGTACACACGCTGCGCTGAGTGTACGGAATACACACAGCGAGCGTACACACAGATAATAACCTTTTAAACCTTAAACACAGAGTATGATTATACTGTAAGTCTTAGTATTGAGATACTGTAATGATATACCACTGGTTAACCTGGATATTTAAGCAAGCTGTTTGAGTGATTGAGATACTCAGAAACCCTTTGTACTAGCTAGAGAAACACAGACACCTTGCTGAGGTTCCAACACCTTTACTAACGAGATTTAGCTATGTAAAAAGGAAAAATACAGTTAACAGCTTATACACTACAGCACTAACATAAAACACCTAAACAGAATACTAGACATAAATATACAATAGCGTCTTAATCCTAAACAATAACAGTGAGAGAGAGAGAGAGTATGGCAAATACAGACAGAGAATAAGCTTGTCACAGAGAAACTTACACACGTGGGAATGAATCGCCTGCGCTATCTGGAAATCCAGCTCTCAGTTAATCAATGATGAAAACTGTGTGGAGAGAAGTGAGAGAGATGGCCCAGGCTGGCTGCCTTATATACACAACATACAGTACACTACAAAGGGCCCTACACTCTTATTGTTCATTGGACACAGGAATGCCTCTCTGCACTGTAACAAAAGGTCATAGGTGGATTTGAACAGGTGGGCTGTGACTATTTCAAACTGCTCAAGTGGGAGGAATCCTCAGGACTCCCACCACATGTGTAATAAAACAGCAAATACTTTTAAAGTCCATAAACTACTTTTACATATAACTACACGCTGGAGCGACCGATCTCTTCCTAACCAACACCGGAATGTTTCTAATAAAATACTCTTCGGTTAGGTACTAAACACCACCGCTCAGACCCTGTCTGACCCTTCGTATCATGCAAAGAGGAATTCCCTTGTCCATGAACCAGTTACACTAAACATACTTACAGATATTATAAAAGGGAATATTACCTACAAAACACATTATATTGGTTAAATATGTAGCGATCGAGTCGCTCGCTAGTCGCACACAAACACCGCCGTAAATATACACATCCCGGAGCGCAGGCGACGCCGGATCGTCCCCTACGCAACCTGAGGGGATGCGTATGCACGGGGGAGTCGGTGCTCGAGCAGCGGGCACGTGCATTGGGGTTAGTACAAGGCAATGGTGAATCATGATATTTTTCGACTCTGACAGTCCACCCTTTGGCAGTCACCAATAACTGCCACTGCCTAAACAATTCAAACAGAAAAATATATGTCATCATGTAAATACCTTTTTATGATTGGGTAAAGGGAGGAGAGGAGAAGGTGGGAAAGATATGACCTAGTGAGATAGTAAAAGCATGTGTGTATGACTCCATGTCTGAGGGGTCATGTATCATCGTGCCGTACGTGTTTTAAATCAAGCTTCGAGGTATTGCGAAGTATACATTTGAATCCTTCTTATCCTGTATTAAGGGTCTGTGGATGGGCTGTCAAACTCTACCGAGCTCTTATTGGCTTTTGGTTGTAACAAATGGGGTGCACATTAGTTGATGATACATGAAGGGGGAGAATATGTGGATGCTAATATGTGAGAATCACCTGTCGACTATGTGAGATACTACCTGGAGGTTGTAGGGATGAAGATAAGAAACAATCATTATAAATGCAGTCATAAACTATGTGAGTTTTAATGTACAGTCGCCGATTGAGGTCTTGTTGATGTCTTGTCTTGATGTACATGTTGTCTGATGTCTCTCAGTGCTTTTGCTGTAAGTGGCGAACAAAAGCTGATCCAGTGTCCATAAAATTACAGTCTCTAAAGTATTGGGTTTCCCGTAGATAGTTAAAGTCACTAAAAGTATTGGGTGTCTGTGACACAGTTCATCAATGGTCTGTATAAAAGAGGTTGTCAAATTCTTCTTCCAAGCGGATGTCTTTGTACCTTGGAGGAAAACAAAGGAGAAACGGGTGAAAGAAACGGACCGTGGAATCACATTTTCATCACAACATTGTCTCTATCGTTGGGTCATAAATTAAATTAGTTGTTATTACAGTGTCCTCGCTCCTTAGACTCATCACTCTGTTACTACCTTTACACTTCGTTAAAGTCCGAACGCATCTAAATATCAGACCAACCAATATGACGACTCCCAGAATACACAAAAGAAATTTCCCTACATCCATTATAATGCCTTGGGCCCATTCTCCTAAACCAGAGAACCAATTTCGCGGGTTCAACCATGATACCCAACTGGTCAGCTCATTACTCACAGCAGCGAGAGTGAGACTGTGTCTCCTTCGAAACTCCCACTTCAATTGCAAAATGTCATCCATCTTTTGGTCTATGACCTCGGCCGGGTCCTCAGTGCTGTTTGTAATATACGTGCAGCACTTTATACCATACTGAGTTGCTAGGGTAACACAATACCCGCCTGTCACTGCTGTGAGGTAATTGAGAATCATCCTATGCTGAACCAGCTCTGTTTTGTAGGCTTGTAACTCTCTCCCAACATACCTGAACGTGTCGTCATACATTTCAGTGATATTGTCTAACAAGTTTGCTAGCGCAGATATATACCTATAATTTATCACTCCTCTGGCGGTACGAGTGATATCTAACGCGAGTAGGAATTGAATCCCGGTGGATTCATGGATCAAATCAGAGGCCGGATGCTCTGTCCTTTCTATCAGGTGCCGTTTAACGACGTGCTCGTAGTGAGTGTGAGTATAAGGAGCTTGGGCACCGCGGTGAATGTCTTTCATTTTGATATGGGATACAGTCATTACTTCAGGCAGTACTTTTCCAATGTAACACAATCCCTCTGAGTTTGGGGCAAGCCACTTATACGCCTTCCTCCCGCATATGAAATATGCATCATCGGGGAGAACATATGGGACTGAGTATGACATAACCATGTTACAAACTTTCCATGTGAAATCTCCTAACCCTAATTCTCCCATCTGTCTAGTACACGTATCTGGTTGTATGATATGTGCACAGTATCCTGGTGATACTTCTCCAACTCGCATGGTCCTACTTCCTAGAGTGTACCTATACCGGAAAAATCTTCCACTGTTGGCTATGTGGCGTATAAGCTCTGAATCTATGGGCATTCTATCGGCTCTATGTGAAAATGTCATGGTTTGATTACTCCATGACACTTCCCAATTTCCCGGCTTTCGGGGATTGGAAATGTTAAAGCATACTAAGGACCTATCCACATGATATTGGTGGAGCTTCAAACTAGGAGGACTAGAGATATTAAACCTCTTGTCCACCGGCCTCCCACCACTTAACTCAAGTACCTCTCCTACAGTTAAAGGGAATGGTACTAGTCCTGATTTGCTATGGCCTTGAGGTACTTGAGAGCACACCCAACAGTCTGTCTGGTTTAACACTTTACCCACTAATGAGTGATAGTCACTCAATGGATGCCGGTCCATGTGGATATTAAAACTGGACTGACATTTCTTGATGCACCCATCCTCAACTATATTGTCACAATGCCTACAGATGCAGTTCTCTTCAGCTAACAATCCTTCACAATTCCTTCTATTGTCAATGCTACCAGATCGTTTTCTGATACTCGGTGATTGTGCTGCTCTTGGAAATCTACACCTCCATCCTGGTCATCAGAACCCATTCCAGATCCTTTCTCGACCTCCATGGTACTCTCACCGAAACAGACTGCTCTGGTCAACAACAGGGTCAACAGGAAAATCCGGATCACAGTCTCTTGGGGCGGGTCCATCTTACAGGAGGAGAAAGAGAAATTTGTTATGGGGGTACAGAAAATAATTGAGGGGAAAGAAAAATGTTACGATGTCTTCTAGTCTTGTTGTTCTTCCTGCTCTGTCGTCATCTCAAAGGTGCGGTCTCTCAGTCTTCCAAACGAACATTCCGGTGATACAATATTCCTTCCAAATTTGCTATCTTTCTGTAAGGAGCAAAAATCTTGCATTACCATTTGTCTAACTGATGTGTGACATACCATCTGTAAAGCATGAGAACATGAGAGAGAAGAACAAAAAACAAACAAACGAGAGAGAGAACAATTCATATATATGTTACAGAAAACAAAACAAAACAAAAACATTGTCAGATCTTCCGTTCACCATCTGTCACGATCCGGGTATCTGGACGCCATTTCTTACCCATCAGATGCCTCCTAAGGCTGGCTCAGCGCTCCAGGACCGGATCCCATCTGTTATCCTGATGTGTACATTCCTGTATCCTCTCCTGTCACTCTGGGACGCTGTCACAGTAAACGCCATATTACACCTGGCATGGCGTCTCCCGCGGCCTCCGCCGCCGTCCCTGAACTTCTGCATGCAGAGTGTCTGAGTGGCGATTACGTCAGCCGCGGCCTCCGCTGTGTCCGCGTGGTTGGATGTGCATCTGTCAGCCTGGCGCCTCCTGTCTCCGGTGGCCGGCGCCGCCATTACTGTTTTCATTACCACATGGATTACAAACCAAACTTCCCTCCAAGTGTCTGCATGGGCGCAGCCATCTTGGATTCTGTCAGCTGATCATTTCCACCAATCTGTTCTCAGTATTGATAATCTGCATAATTGCCTAGCCAATCCCTTCCTTGCTGCAGGTATAAATACACTGTGCCTGAGCAAGGAAGGCGTCAGTGCTTTGGTTGTCAAACCTAGTTCCTGTTTGTCTCTCTCCTGTGATTGTCTTCCAGGTTCCAGCTCCTGTCTCAAGACTTCCACCATAGAGACCCGCACCAGCATTCCACATGCGGTGTAGCCTGACTCTCCAATCCATTGTGGATTCATCTGTTTCCAGCTACAACATTACCTGCTTCCAGCTCAGCTTCCAGCAGAGTACAGCTTCCCTTAAAGGGCCGGTGTCCTTTCTACACTTTACCACTCTCCACCGGTATTATTATTTCTCCGCTCTCAAGTTCTACATTTCAGTTCATATTTCATCGCTCCCAAGTTCATTTATTATTTAACTGGTTCCAGCCAGTATCCACTCCGTGCTAACAACAGTCTGGTTCCAGCCAGTATCCACAGCAGCTGTTTTATCTTCAGCAACCCAGCTTTTCCTGGAACACCAGCTGGCACAATCCTGGGTTATCTCCATTGCTACAGTCGGGCCTGGTAAGGACTTTCCATCTAGAAGATCATAAGAACTATCTCACACTACCAGTGCCCTGTGGCTCCTGCCATCCTGTAGTACCCAGGAACTGTATTTATTCTTTGCTGACTTTTACGTTTTCTTTTACTGCTGCTGTGTTGCGGAGTTGTCATAATAAACATCATTGACTTTTATCCAAGTTGTCGTGGTCACGCCTTCGGGCAGTTATTATTCATGTTACTTACATGTCCAGGGGTCTGATACAACCTCCCAGGTTCCGGTACATCTCAGCCCCTTCAACTGAGGCTGCCTCCCGTCAGCTCAGGCCCTCAGTTGTGACAGTAAGCACTGACCTAATGAATCCAGCCGGAGACCAGGATCAAGCGGCCAGGCCGATGCAAGAACTGGCAGCCCGACTAGAACATCAGGAGGCTGCACAGGGCCACATCATCCGCTGTCTCCAGGATCTCTCTACTCGGCTGGATGGGATTCAGACAACTCTCCGTGGATCAGGCGCATCTGGTGCGTCAACCACAGTGACTCCAGCTATAACCCCACCCACCTTACCCATTTCTGCTCCACGTCTTCATCTTCCAACGCCAGCAAAATTTGACGGATCTCCAAGATTCTGCAGGGGATTTCTCAACCAGTGTGAGATTCAGTTTGAGCTACAACCTGGCAATTTTCCCAGTGACCGTACAAAAATTGCCTACATTATTTCTCTTCTCAGTGGCTCAGCCCTTGATTGGGCATCACCGTTATGGGAGAGGTCCGACACCCTGCTATCTTCCTACACTGCCTTCGTGTCAACATTCAGGCGCATCTTCGACGAGCCAGGCCGGGTAACCTCAGCTTCATCCGAGATTCTCCGTTTACGCCAGGGGTCACGTACTGTAGGACAATATCTGATACAGTTCCAGATCCTGGCATCCGAACTGGCATGGAACGACGAGGCCCTGTATGCTGCATTCTGGCATGGCTTATCTGAGCGTATTAAAGATGAGTTAGCTACCAGAGACTTACCTTCTAAGTTAGATGAGCTAATCTCACTCTGCACGAAAGTTGATTTACGTTTCAGAGAGAGAGCAACTGAGCGTGGAAGATCATCTGCTCCAAAATCTTCTGCTCCTCCTCCTCGTCAACTGTCACCATCTAAAGATGAGCCCATGCAACTTGGCCGTTCCCGTTTAACTCCTGCTGAGCGCCGAAGACGTCTCTCTGAGTCTCTTTGCCTTTACTGTGCAGCTCCGTCTCACACCATCAATGCCTGTCCCGAACGTCCAGGAAAACTCCAAACCCTAGCTCGCCCAGGAGAGGGCCGGCTAGGAATAATGATCTCCTCTCCATCTCCTCATGATTGTAATCTCCCAGTGTCGCTCCAAATTGCTCAACGTTATCGGAACGTCATTGCCCTCCTTGATTCCGGAGCAGCTGGGAACTTTATTACCGAAGCCTATGTTAAACGGTGGTCCCTACCCACCGAGAGACTTCCTTCGTCCATCTCCTTAACTGCCGTGGATGGCAGTAAAATTTTTGATACAGTTATTGCTCTAAGGACTCTGCCAGTTCGTCTGAGAGTGGGAGTTCTTCATTCCGAACTTATTTCACTTTTAGTGATTCCAAGAGCCACACATCCTGTGGTCCTGGGCCTTCCATGGCTCCGTCTTCACAATACTACAATTGATTGGACGACTACGCAAATCCTGGCATGGGGTTCCTCCTGTGCTGAGACATGTTTGTTTAAAGTATTGCCTGTCTGTTCTTCCTCCCCCAGGTCGTCTGATGTTCCACCTCCTCCATATCAAGATTTCACGGATGTGTTCAGTAAAGCTTCTGCTGATATCCTTCCTCCTCATAGAGAATGGGACTGTCCGATTGATCTCGTTCCAGGGAAGGTTCCACCTCGAGGCCGAACTTATCCGTTGTCTCTGCCTGAGACGCATTCTATGGAGGAATATATTAAAGAGAACCTGGCAAAGGGGTTCATTCGACCTTCTTCTTCTCCAGCCGGCGCAGGCTTCTTTTTTGTAAAAAAGAAAGATGGTGGTCTGCGGCCGTGCATCGACTACAGAGGTTTGAACGACATTACCATCAAGAACCGTTATCCTTTACCCCTGATTACTGAGCTCTTTGACAGAGTTAGCGGAGCTACCATCTTTACAAAGCTGGACTTGCGAGGTGCATACAATCTCATCCGGATCCGTGAGGGTGACGAGTGGAAGACCGCCTTTAACACCCGTGACGGACATTATGAGTACCTCGTCATGCCCTTCGGATTGAGCAATGCTCCAGCTGTCTTCCAGCATTTTGTCAATGAGATCTTCAGAGACATTCTATACCGTCATGTCGTGGTCTATCTAGACGATATCCTCATTTTTGCCAACGATTTAGAGGAACATCGTTTTTGGGTTAAAGAGGTTCTGTCCCGTCTCCGTGTCAATCATCTCTATTGCAAATTAGAAAAATGCGTCTTTGAAGTCAAGTCCATTCCGTTTCTAGGGTACATTGTGTCCGGTTCCGGACTAGAGATGGATCCTGAGAAACTACAAGCAATCCAAAATTGGCCGGTACCCTTAACCCTCAAAGGGGTCCAGAGGTTCTTAGGGTTCGCCAACTATTACCGAAAGTTTATACGAGACTTTTCCACCATTGTGGCGCCTATTACTGCTTTCACTAAGAAGGGTGCTAACCCGTCCAAGTGGTCTGAAGAAGCCATGCAAGCATTTCATCTTTTAAAACAAAGGTTCATCTCTGCGCCTGTTCTGAAACAGCCTGACATCGACTCTCCTTTCATCTTAGAGGTGGATGCCTCCTCCGTTGGAGTAGGAGCGGTGTTATCTCAGAGGGCTAAAGATGGCCATTTACACCCTTGCAGTTTCTTCTCCCGGAAGTTCTCCCCAGCTGAGCGCAACTATGCCATTGGCGACCAGGAGTTGCTAGCCATCAAGCTCGCTCTAGAAGAGTGGAGGTATCTGTTGGAGGGAGCTTCTCATTCAATCACCATACTTACAGACCACAAGAACCTTTTATACCTGAAGGGCGCACAATGTCTCAACCCTCGTCAGGCCAGATGGGCACTTTTCTTTTCCAGGTTCGACTTTAAACTCCAGTTCTGTCCGGGCTCTCAGAATCGCAAGGCCGATGCCCTTTCCCGCTCATGGGAGCAAGAAAATGAGTCAGAGTCTTCAGACAAGCATCCTATTATAAATCCGTTGGCATTCTCCACGGTAGGGATGGACTCTACGCCCCCATCAGGGAAAAGTTTTGTGAAGCCGATGCTAAGGAAGAAGCTCATGCATTGGGCCCATGCTTCCCGTTTTGCCGGACATACAGGTATCCAAAAAACCCTGGAGTTTATCTCTAGGTCCTATTGGTGGCCAACTCTGAAAAAGGACGTCTTGGAGTTTATTGCATCTTGCCCAAAGTGTGCCCAACATAAAGTATCCCGCCAGTCGCCTGCGGGGCAACTGGTTCCACTATCCGTTCCCCGTCGACCATGGACCCACTTGTCGATGGATTTCATTACAGACTTACCCATGTGCAACAAGTTCAATACCATCTGGGTGGTAGTTGACCGGTTCACCAAGATGGCACACTTCATTCCTCTCACCGGTCTTCCGTCAGCTTCCAAGTTGGCTCAAGTATTCATACAAGAGATCTTCCGACTCCACGGTCTTCCTGAAGAAATTATCTCAGATCGAGGAGTTCAATTCACAGCCAAATTCTGGCGAAGTTTATGTCAAGTCCTCCAAGTCAAGCTAAAGTTTTCCACGGCTTACCATCCTCAGACCAATGGTCAAACCGAGAGGGTGAATCAGGACTTGGAGGCCTTCCTCCGCATCTATGTGTCCTCCTCTCAAGATGACTGGGTTCAATTACTTCCCTGGGCCGAGTTCTGTCATAACAACCAGTATCATTCTTCATCTGCTTCAACACCATTCTTCACTAACTTTGGATTCCACCCTAAAGTCCCTGAGTTCCAACCGCTTCCAGCAACTTCTGTTCCCGCAGTGGATATCACCTTGCATCAGTTTGCCAATATCTGGAAGAGCGTACGATCAGCTCTGCTCAAGGCATCGTTCAGGTACAAGAAGTTTGCGGATAAGAAGCGTCGAGCAGTTCCTGCTCTCAAGGTGGGTGATCGGGTATGGTTATCCACGAAGAATTTGAGGTTAAGAGTTCCCAGTATGAAGTTTGCACCTCGCTATATCGGTCCTTTCAAGATTGAACAAGTCATCAATCCTGTTGCTTACAGACTCCAGTTGCCTCCCTTCTTAAAAATACCCAGGACATTCCATGTTTCCCTGTTGAAACCGCTGATCTTGAATTGGTTTCATTCCTCACTTCCTCCAACTCCGAAAGTCCAAACTCAACGAGGCATTGAGTATGAAGTGGCCAAGATCCTGGACTCACGTCACCGTTACGGTCAACTACAATATCTTATTGACTGGAAGGGTTATGGTCCTGAGGAACGTTCATGGACCAATGCTTCTGATGTCCATGCTCCTGCCTTGGTCCGGAGATTCCATTCCAAGTTTCCTCAAAAGCCAAAGAAGTGTCCTGGGGCCACTCCTAAAGGGGGGGGTGCTGTCACGATCCGGGTATCTGGACGCCATTTCTTACCCATCAGATGCCTCCTAAGGCTGGCTCAGCGCTCCAGGACCGGATCCCATCTGTTATCCTGATGTGTACATTCCTGTATCCTCTCCTGTCACTCTGGGACGCTGTCACAGTAAACACCATATTACACCTGGCATGGCGTCTCCCGCGGCCTCCGCCGCCGTCCCTGAACTTCTGCATGCAGAGTGTCTGAGTGGCGATTACGTCAGCCGCGGCCTCCGCTGTGTCCGCGTGGTTGGATGTGCATCTGTCAGCCTGGCGCCTCCTGTCTCCGGTGGCCGGCGCCGCCATTACTGTTTTCATTACCACATGGATTACAAACCAAACTTCCCTCCAAGTGTCTGCATGGGCGCAGCCATCTTGGATTCTGTCAGCTGATCATTTCCACCAATCTGTTCTCAGTATTGATAATCTGCATAATTGCCTAGCCAATCCCTTCCTTGCTGCAGGTATAAATACACTGTGCCTGAGCAAGGAAGGCGTCAGTGCTTTGGTTGTCAAACCTAGTTCCTGTTTGTCTCTCTCCTGTGATTGTCTTCCAGGTTCCAGCTCAATCCTGGGTTATCTCCATTGCTACAGTCGGGCCTGGTAAGGACTTTCCATCTAGAAGATCATAAGAACTATCTCACACTACCAGTGCCCTGTGGCTCCTGCCATCCTGTAGTACCCAGGAACTGTATTTATTCTTTGCTGACTTTTACGTTTTCTTTTACTGCTGCTGTGTTGCGGAGTTGTCATAATAAACATCATTGACTTTTATCCAAGTTGTCGTGGTCACGCCTTCGGGCAGTTATTATTCATGTTACTTACATGTCCAGGGGTCTGATACAACCTCCCAGGTTCCGGTACATCTCAGCCCCTACAACTGAGGCTGCCTCCCGTCAGCTCAGGCCCTCAGTTGTGACACCATCAGGCTGTCACACCAACACGTCCATTGGTATCTTTGCGCAGTCTCCCCCACAAGTATTTCCACACTCCACCCTTTTGTGCCTGGCCAGGACACACCGATGTCGGTAGGTCACACTGGGGTTAGGTAGACTTCTGCAAAGACCAAGTAGCTATGTGATGTTTGAGTTCTGCCGATGAACGTCAGAGATGGGGAAAAAGAAACATTTATAGATAAATTACAAAGTTTACCCGGCCGTCCCTGTGTTTACAAGGAATGACCTCCCAATTACATTGACTGTAACCTCAGGCTTACTATCAAGGCTTATGATCAACTTTACTGGCTGCAAATTACAGGTGCGGCCCAAAATTCTTCCTATATGATCCCTGATTACAATTTCGTGTGTTATAACTTTGCTCGTGTTCTTGTCTAAGGGGTCTGACTTTATGTGGGTTGTTACAGTTGCTGGCATAATGCCCTTCTGTTTTACAAAGATAACAAACCCTTGGCTACATCCATGTGCCAGGGGCCTGGGGTTTTGGTCGATTTGATGCCTCCTCTAGTGCTTGGGTGCTCATCACCATCAACCGCTCTCCCTGTGCTTCCCTGGTTCTTTGGATATCATGGTCATGTCGTTGTCTAGGGGGTTGATATGACTTTTGTATATTTCTTGATCTACATTCCCGTGCAAAATGTCCCTCTTTGTGACAATGATAACAAACTATCACATTTGAATTTCTCACAGGGGTTTGGGGCTTAAGCTGGTGTGGCTTCGTTGTCAGGGCTTGTCTACTGATTGTCATTTGCTTACTGCCCTGTGACTCCAGGTGTCTTTTGATGTTCCATTCATGGTTAATAGCAGACTCTCTCAAAACCGCCACCGAGATACCTCTCCAGTTAGGTAGAGAGGTTTGTACCCTTGTTCTCAACACTTCCTGTAAACCATCCATTAATACATTGACCGCTATCTCTCTATGCTGTGCATTTTCTCCAATGTCCGTGATCCCAGTGTCTCTAGCCATTACTTGCAGTGCTCGATTGAAATAATTAGAAGTACTTTTCCCCTCTCTTTGTCTTATGGAGAAGATTTTGTTCCACTCGACAACAGATGGGAAATATACTCCTAACTGTCGGTTGATCTGCTTAATACATTCCTGATTGTGTTCCTCCGTACGAGGTACTTCTGTGTCTAATTTACAATCAGTAATAAATTTTGCAGGGTCAACACTGGAGGGCAAACATGCCCTCAGCACTGTCCGCCAACCTTTGTTGGTGGGTTCGGCGGAGTTTCCTAGTTCTTTAATAAACCTCTGACATGCAACTAGATCTTTCCTAGGATCAGGGAATTCAGACATAATTGCTCTTAATTCTGTCTGGGACCAGGGACGGCGCATTGCACTGTCCCTGGCGGGAATGATTCCCTGAGCGTCAGTCTTCCCATTGGGGACTGTGATCACCCTGACAGGATTAAATTCAACCACATCATCTTGTGTTGGCTCTACAATATGAGATACATTTGTTTGTGCGTGATATATAACACCGTACTTACCTGTGGACACGACCTCACCTGACCCTCCGTTAGGGGGTTTGACTACTGCCTTTACCGATTGGGTCGCGTCCACCTGGATGTCTTGTATGATGGCTGCTGGAAAAGGTGCCGACATCGTGCTGGGCTCACTTTCTTGCTTGTAATCCTGAGGGAAGTTTACCATGGGGTGCAACTTGCACGGGTTAGAATTTGTACATTTATCAGTTTTCCTTCTATCATTATTATATTTGTTACAATTATTCTTATCATCAATAATACAGTTGCTAAGTGCACAATTATCATATACCAGTGTGCCATTCTCTGTAACCACTTTCTCTCTTGTTGCCATATTTTTCTTACCAAAGTGGGAGTCAGCTGTGTGAGCTAATCCTCCTTGTATTTCACTTTCCCGTTGCCATAACTGTAAACAATCATAATGTCGGATCCGCCTCTTCGCGGACTTAATTAGACATATCCTTCTCCTTAGATTTTGTAACACCTCGGGACTAAAACTGCCTACCCGTGGGAACTTTTCCCCGTCATGCACAGTCATTCTTTCCCATTCATTGAAAACCTTTGTGTGTGATTCATCTCGGACCTCCTGGTCTTTATCACACGTTATACCTTGCCGACCTTATGGGCCGGTTTACTAAACCTGAACCAGGGTTGATCGCCCCCTACCTGAACAACTGGCCCCCATCTTTGTAGGTGTTGCTTTCACTACCTCTGACCTTCAAATCAGGGTCTGCAGCGAACCCTTACAAAAACCAAGATGTCCGGGGTAGGCCGACGGTGAAAGTTTACCGAGTACCTTCACACACTCGCCCACGTCGACCAATACGCCCACACACTGCCTTAGCGCTGGCGTACTCAACCCAGGGCCCCTGCGACCTGAACCTCTATTTACTGGAACATGTGGGTGTGATCCAGAGAGCACTTACCCTTCCCAGTAAATATCAGTTGCTGGAGAATTTCTGAGTGACCAGCAAACCTCCCTTAAAATAAAAAAAAATTACACAAATCACGTTAGAATGTACAAATAGCGTTTATGACCCCTCTAGCGTACGCAAACGGTACTGGGTCAAGTTACAAACGAATGCACACAATTACATGCGGTACAATCGTACTGCACATAAGCAACTAATCTTATGTGCGGAACGACTAACGGAATCGATAATTTCGGCTGCGAATTCCTTCAGCCAGAGCGTAATGGCCTATATGGGTACCGCACCAACCCTCCTGGGGTTGTGCTTCTTGACTCTATCTATAGCGGACTTCCTAGTCTGCTGTACCTAGACCTCCTGGTCTGTCTCTCTGGACCTCCTGGTCCGTGACCTCCTGGTCTATGTCTACAGTAGACCTCCTAATCTGCTATACTCTAATGCTCTTATTTCAATATTTAACAAGGGATGCCTCCCAAGCAACCGCGCTGTCACTTTCACGGATGTACCTCACGAGAACTCGACTTCCGGGGGTTCCAACAAAAATGAGAAACTTATATATATATTTATATATACATACACACTCTTTCACCTCATATACTCTTTACTTTCTTTTCTGTACAGAAAATTCCTTTCATGCAGTATCACAGGCTAGTCCCAGAGGAGTTGCAACTAGAGAAGGATTTTAAATTTTGGACACTGAGATTAACTTGCGCTATTATCGCGTTGCCTCCGTATCGCCTACTAAAACAATACTATCGTGTGATTTGTATTAAGTGGGCGTACCCATACGCTTCGTTGCGTAATATACGCTACGTGTGTCGACCCTTGCGTCGCGTACGCTTGTCCCGCCCTTTGTTAGGGACACGTGTACACAGGCCAGACACGTCCACAGTAACACAAGTAACACGTTTCTATCAATGCAAATGATATTTAACTGTAATCATTTACCGAGCACCACACAGATCTCCCTTGTATCTTAGGCAAAGCCGTGTGCGTGTTTTACAAATTACTCCCTTACGTATTAATTTTACTTTTAACTACCAATAGCAACAAATCTTTCTCAGCACGTTATCAATGATAAATGGCAAACAGGAAAGTGAGATATGTGAAAATACACAGATGAAAATGCAATTCTAAATTAATCTAATAACCTACATTAATGTAAACACACACATATAATATTACATATATGTACTAATCACTATTACATCTATGAGACCTTATTCAGTGCTTCTAATTTGCATATGAATGTGCTTTTAACTATCTGTGAAGGCGATTTCTTTCACTGCTGGGAGAAAAAAAAAAACCAGTTGAGAAGTATCACCAGTTACACAGGTTAATTTGCATCTCAATGGCCCATCTCACAAGTAGCAGAGTTAAACAGACTCTTGAAGGGAGAAAGGAAAAAAAAAAAGAAAACCAACAACTTTGTTTTATTTGTGTATTTCCTAAATCAAATATTAATTTTACTATTAACTTACATTAAACTCTATCTAAACTATTTATAATTAATTATGATATGGATTAAATAAATGCATTGGAAACTCATAAATGGTGATTTCTTTTTGACAATGGATGGCTGATTATTCCCAAAATGGCCGCTGCTCCTCCCCCTTCCACATCCATGAGGGTTACACAAAATGGAGGACAGACCATGCGGCTTCTTTTGTCACAAAGAAAATCATCATACAAGCCCCTGAAGTTATTTTAAGCCTGGGTTAAAAATAAAACTATCAAGCTATGCAGAGCGATTAAAAATACTTTTAAACCTATTTAAACAGACAAGCAATCCAATCTGCGTGTGCAGTTGGCACCACAATAGAAATTAAAACCAGATTTAAAAAGACAATAGCTTAATGTTCTTACCTTCTTCGGATTCCACCAACATCCCTACAAACCAAGAGAATCAGACGCAAACGCTCATCTGATCAGCACTACAAGATACCACCTTCCGCCCTTTGCTGATCGATAAAGTCTGCGCGTTTTCGCCTGACTGCGGATATGAGGTGGACCGGACTTGCCCCCAATTGATAGTCAGTTTTCTACCTTTTAACACAAGCTATTTACTAATACCTTCAAGCCGTAATGGCCGCTAAACCACGTGTACGTGCTACGCACTCCGTACGCTATTTGCGTACAAAGACCTCGCACGTGGTACGCAAGTTACGTACACACGCTGCGCTGAGTGTACGGAATACACACAGCGAGCGTACACACAGATAATAACCTTTTAAACCTTAAACACAGAGTATGATTATACTGTAAGTCTTAGTATTGAGATACTGTAATGATATACCACTGGTTAACCTGGATATTTAAGCAAGCTGTTTGAGTGATTGAGATACTCAGAAACCCTTTGTACTAGCTAGAGAAACACAGACACCTTGCTGAGGTACCAACACCTTTACTAACGAGATTTAGCTATGTAAAAAGGAAAAATACAGTTAACAGCTTATACACTACAGCACTAACATAAAACACCTAAACAGAATACTAGACATAAATATACAATAGCGTCTTAATCCTAAACAATAACAGTGAGAGAGAGAGAGAGTATGGCAAATACAGACAGAGAATAAGCTGGTCACAGAGAAACTTACACACGTGGGAATGAATCGCCTGCGCTATCTGGAAATCCAGCTCTCAGTTAATCAATGATGAAAACTTTGTGGAGAGAAGTGAGAGAGATGGCCCAGGCTGGCTGCCTTATATGCACAACATACAGTACACTACAAAGGGCCCTACACTCTTATTGTTCATTGGACACAGGAATGCCTCTCTGCACTGTAACAAAAGGTCATAGGTGGATTTGAACAGGTGGGCTGTGACTATTTCAAACTGCTCAAGTGGGAGGAATCCTCAGGACTCCCACCACATGTGTAATAAAACAGCAAATACTTTTAAAGTCCATAAACTACTTTTACATATAACTAAACGCTGGAGCGACGATCTCTTCCTAACCAACACCGGAATGTTTCTAATAAAATACTCTTCGGTTAGGTACTAAACACCACCGCTCAGACCCTGTCTGACCCTTCGGATCATGCAAAGAGGAATTCCCTTGTCCATGAACCAGTTACACTAAACATATTTACAGATATTATAAAAGGGAATATTACCTACAAAACACATTATATTGGTTAAATATGTAGCGATCGAGTCGCTCGCTAGTCGCACACAAACACCGCCGTAAATACACATCCCAGAGCGCAGGTGACGCCGGAGCGTCCCCTACGCAACCTGAGGGGATGCGTACGCACGGGGGAGTCGGTGCACGAGTAGCGGGCACGTGCATTGGGGTTAGTACAAGGCAATGGTGAATCATGATATTTTTCGACTCTGACAGCACAGTTAATTAATCACCTGTCTCCTCCCCCCCCCCTCCTCCCCAGTGGTACCGAGAGAGGGGGCGAGAGGGTACAAATTACCCGGGCCCAGGTCTGATGAAGGGGCCCAGTGAGGGCCCAGTGTGGGCCCCGGGCTTCATCCTCCTTGACTGGCAGCAGCAGCTACAGCTTTTCTCCTAAGGGGTGTATTCAATTGATGTCGGATCCGACATCTCAATATTCAATTAGCGGCCAAATCCGACAATGCTAATCCGACTTTTTTTAAAGTCCGATTGACATTGTCGGAAACAAGGCTAAAACCTGTTGGATTTGGCCATGAATCCGACAAAAAACGTGGATCGGCAGCACGTGCTTTCCGAAAAGTCGGATTTTCTGACTTGTTGGATAAACGGCACTTTGATTGAATAGGTTGAATCTGGATTCAATCTTAAATTGCCGTTTATTCGTCAAGCCGGGAAATCAGACTTGAATTGAATACAGCTCTTAAGCCCAGCACACACTGCTGGGCTGGAGTGTGGCCATGGTGGCACTTAAAATACCATTTTCTCTGACGTCCTAGTGGATGCTGGGACTCCGTCAGGACCATGGGGAATAGCGGCTCCGCAGGAGACAGGGCACAAAATTTAAAAGTTTGACCACTAGGTGGTGTGTACTGGCTCCTCCCCCTATGACCCTCCTCCAAGCCTCAGTTAGGTTTTTGTGCCCGTCCGAGCAGGGTGCAATCTAGGTGGCTCTCCTAAAGAGCTGCTTAGAAAAAGTTTGTTAGGTTTTTTATTTTCAGTGAGTCCTGCTGGCAACAGGCTCACTGCAACGAGGGACTTAGGGGAGAAGAAGTGAACTCACCTGCGTGCAGGATGGATTTGCTTCTTAGGCCACTGGACACTAGCTCCAGAGGGACGATCACAGGTACAGCCTGGATGGGTCACCGGAGCCGCGCCGCCGGCCCCCTTGCAGATGCCGAATAGAGAAGAGGTCCAGAAACCGGCGGCAGAAGACGTCTCAGTCTTCATGAGGTAGCGCACAGCACTGCAGCTGTGCGCCATTGCTCTCCGCACACTTCACACCAGCGGTCACTGAGGGTGCAGGGCGCTGGGGGGGGCGCCCTAGGCAGCAATGTAATATACCTATTCTGGCTAAAATATATCACTTATAGCCCCTGGGGCTGTATGGATGTATTTAACCCCTGCCAGGTTCCAAAAAAAACGGGAGAAGAAGCCCGCCGAAAAGGGGGCGGGGCCTATTCTCCTCAGCACACAGCGCCATTTTCCTGCCCAGCTCCGCTGCGAGGAAGGCTCCCAGGACTCTCCCCTGCACTGCACTACAGAAACAGGGTAAAAACAGAGAGGGGGGGCACTTATTGGCGATATTTATAATATTTGAGCTGCTATAAAGGGAACACACTTATTAAGGTTGTCCCTATATATATTTATAGCGCTTGGGTGTGTGCTGGCAAACTCTCCCTCTGTCTCCCCAAAGGGCTAGTGGGGTCCTGTCTTCTATCAGAGCATTCCCTGTGTGTCTGCTGTGTATCGGTACGTGTGTGTCGACATGTATGAGGACGATGTTGGCGTGGAGGCGGAGCAATTGCCTGTAATGGTGATGTCACCCCCTAGGGAGTCGACACCAGAATGGATGGCTTTGTTTATGGAATTACGGGATAGTGTCAGCACGCTACAAAAGTTGGTTGACGACATGAGACAGCCGGCAAACCAGTTAGTACCTGTCCAGGCGTCTCAGACACCGTCAGGGGCTGTAAAACGCCCTTTACCTCAGTCGGTCGACACAGACCCAGACACTGACACTGAATCCAGTGTCGACGGTGAAGAAACAAACGTATTTTCCAGTAGGGCCACACGTTATATGATCACGGCAATGAAGGAGGCTTTGCATATCTCTGATACTGCAAGTACCACAAAAAGGGGTATTATGTGGGGTGTGAAAAAACTACCGATAGTTTTTCCTGAATCAGAGGAACTGAATGAAGTGTGTGATGAAGCGTGGGTTACCCCAGATAGAAAACTGCTAATTTCAAAGAAGTTATTGGCATTATACCCTTTCCCGCCAGAGGTTTCCCGCCAGAGGTTAGGGCGCGCTGGGAAACACCTCCTAGGGTGGATAAGGCGCTCACACGCTTATCAAAGCAAGTGGCGTTACCGTCTCCTGATACGGCCGCCCTCAAGGATCCAGCTGATAGGAGGCTGGAGAATACATTAAAAAGTATATACACACATACGGGTGTTATACTGAGACCAGCAATCGCCTCAGCCTGGATGTGCAGTGCTGGCGTGGCTTGGTCGGAGTCACTGTCTGAAAATATTGATACCCTGGATAGGGACAGTATTTTACTGACTATAGAGCAGTTAAAGGATGCATTTCTTTATATGCGAGATGCACAGAGAGATATTTGCACTCTGGCATCAAGAGTAAGTGCGATGTCCATATCTGCCAGAAGAAGTTTATGGACGCGCCAGTGGTCAGGTGATGCGGATTCCAAACGACATATGGAAGTATTGCCGTATAAGGGGGAGGAATTATTTGGGGTCGGTCTATCGGATCTGGTGGCCACGGCAACGGCCGGAAAATCCACCTTTTTACCCCAGGTCACCTCCCAGCATCAGACGCTGCCGTTTGGATTGTCCACGGCACCCCGGGTCTTTACCAAGGTAATGGCCGAAATGATGATCCTTCTTCGAAGAGAAGGCGTCTTAATTATCCCTTACTTGGACGATCTCCTGATAAGGGCAAGATCCAGAGAACAGCTGGAGGTCGGAGTAGCACTAACCCAAGTAGTGCTCCAACAACACGGGTGGATTCTGAATTTTCCAAAATCCCAACTGATCCCGACGACACGTCTGTTGTTCCTAGGGATGATTCTGGACACTGTTCAGAAAAAGGTATTTCTTCCGGAGGAGAAAGCCAGGGAGCTATCCGATCTAGTCAGGAACCTCCTAAAACCAGGAAAAGTATCTGTGCATCAATGCACAAGAGTCCTGGGAAAAATGGTAGCTTCTTACGAAGCGATTCCATTCGGCAGATTCCATGCATGAACTTTTCAGTGGGATCTGCTGGACAAATGGTCCGGATCGCATCTGCAGATGCATCAGCGGATAAAATTGTCCACAAGGACAAGAGTGTCTCTGCTATGGTGGTTGCAGAGTGCTCATCTGTTAGAGGGCCGCAGATTCGGCATACAGAACTGGGTCCTAGTGACCACGGATGCCAGCCTGAGAGGCTGGGGAGCGGTCACACAGGGAAGAAACTTCCAGGGCGTGTGGTCAAGCCTGGAGACGTCTCTTCACATAAATATACTGGAGCTAAGAGCAATCTACAATGCTCTAAGCCTGGCAAAACCTCTGCTTCAGGGTCAGCCGGTGTTGATTCAGTCGGACAACATCACGGCAGTCGCCCACGTAAACAGACAGGGCGACACAAGAAGCAGGAGGGCAATGGCAGAAGCTGCAAGGATTCTCCGCTGGGCAGAAAATCATGTGTTAGCACTGTCAGCTGTGTTCATCCCGGGAGTGGACAACTGGGAAGCAGACTTCCTCAGCAGACACGATCTGCACCCGGGAGAGTGGGGACTTCATCCAGAAGTCTTCCACATGATTGTGGTCCATTGGGAAAGACCAATGGTGGACATGATGGCGTCCCGTCTCAACAAAAAACTGGACAGGTATTGCGCCAGGTCAAGAGACCCTCAGGCAATAGCTGTAGACGCTCTGGTAACACCATGGGTGTACCAGTCAGTGTATGTGTTTCCTCCTCTGCCTCTCATACCAAAAGTACTGAGAATTATACGGCAAAGGGGAGTAAGAACGATACTCGTGGCTCCGGATTGGCCAAGAAGAACTTGGTACCCGGAACTTCAGGAGATGCTCACGGAAGATCCGTGGCCTCTACCTCTAAGACGGGACCTGCTTCAGCAGGGACCGTGTCTATTCCAAGACTTACCGCGGCTGCGTTTGACGGCATGGCGGTTGAACGCCGAATCCTAAGGGAAAAAGGCATTCCGGAAGAGGTCATCCCTACCCTGGTAAAAGCCAGGAAGGAGGTGACTGCACAACATTATCACCGCATTTGGAGAAAATATGTTGCGTGGTGTGAGGCCAGGAAGGCCCCGACGGAGGAATTTCAACTGGGTCGATTCCTACATTTCCTGCAAACAGGATTGTCTATGGGCCTCAAATTAGGGTCCATTAAGGTTCAAATTTCGGCCCTGTCGATTTTCTTCCAGAAAGAATTGGCTTCAGTTCCTGAAGTCCAGACTTTTGTAAAAGGAGTACTACATATACAGCCCCCGGTTGTGCCCCCAGTGGCACCGTGGGATCTTAATGTAGTTTTGGATTTTCTCAAATCCCATTGGTTTGAGCCACTCAAATCGGTGGATTTGAAATATCTTACATGGAAAGTAACCATGCTACTGGCCCTGGCTTCAGCCAGGAGAGTGTCAGAATTGGCGGCTTTATCGTATAAAAGCCCATATCTGATTTTCCATTCGGACAGGGCAGAACTGCGGACGCGTCCTCACTTTCTGCCTAAGGTGGTTTCAGCGTTTCACCTGAACCAGCCTATTGTGGTGCCTGCGGCTACTAGCGATTTGGAGGATTCCAAGTTGCTGGACGTTGTCAGAGCATTGAAAATATATATTTCAAGGACGGCTGGAGTCAGAAAATCTGACTCGCTGTTTATACTGTATGCACCCAACAAGCTGGGTGCTCCTGCTTCTAAGCAGACGATTGCTCGTTGGATTTGTAGCACAATTCAACTTGCACATTCTGTGGCAGGCCTGCCACAGCCTAAATCTGTCAAGGCCCATTCCACAAGGAAAGTGGGCTCATCTTGGGCGGCTGCCCGAGGGGTCTCGGCATTACAACTCTGCCGAGCAGCTACGTGGTCAGGGGAGAACACGTTTGTAAAATTCTACAAATTTGATACCCTGGCTAAGGAGGACCTGGAGTTCTCTCATTCGGTGCTGCAGAGTCATCCGCACTCTCCCGCCCGTTTGGGAGCTTTGGTATAATCCCCATGGTCCTGACGGAGTCCCAGCATCCACTAGGACGTCAGAGAAAATAAGATTTTACTTACCGATAAATCTATTTCTCATAGTCCGTAGTGGATGCTGGGCGCCCATCCCAAGTGCGGATTGTCTGCAATACTTGTACATAGTTATTGTTACAAAAAAATCGGGTTGTTATTGTTGTGAGCCGTCTGTTCAGAGGCTCCTACGTTTGTCATACTGTTAACTGGGTTCAGATCACAGGTTGTACAGTGTGATTGGTGTGGCTGGTATGAGTCTTACCCGGGATTCAAAATCCTTCCTTATTGTGTACGCTCGTCCGGGCACAGTATCCTAACTGAGGCTTGGAGGAGGGTCATAGGGGGAGGAGCCAGTACACACCACCTAGTGGTCAAACTTTTAAATTTTGTGCCCTGTCTCCTGCGGAGCCGCTATTCCCCATGGTCCTGACGGAGTCCCAGCATCCACTACGGACTATGAGAAATAGATTTATCGGTAAGTAAAATCTTATTTTTTTCTGTATTTTTTAAAAGGGTGCATGGCCACGCCTCCTGTGAATAGTCCACGGCCCCTGAAAAGTACCAGGGCCCAGCCAGACTTTCTACTGCCCTGCATGCGTGTGTAATATCTATCTATATATGTATGTATGTGTGTGTGTCTGTCTGTCTATCTATCTCTTTCTCTGGCTGGCGCTTCTGTCCAAAATACTGCACAAATGACCAGGTGCCCTTAGTCGGATGATAGGTAATATAAGCAGAAATATTGTGGCACTCTCTGGACTTACTAATGTAATAAATATGTTCTGGTTATGACCACTAATGTGCAAGTCAACATTTCAGTTTATTCGTGTGTGTGTGGGTTTATATATACAGTATGTGTGTGTGTGTGTACACAGTGATTGCACTTACACGCTGTAGCGCATCCTTTATCCCAAAATTACAATGGAGGATCCACTTTCACAAAATGAAGGTGTTCTAGGGGGGTGGTCTTCAGTATGCCGGCGGTCAGGCTCCCGGCGACCAGCATACCGGCGCCGGGAGCCCGACAGCTGGCATACCGACACTTATTCTCCCTCGTGGGGGTCCACGACCCCCCTGGAGGGAGAATAAAATAGTGTGGCGCGAGTAGCGCGCCACCGTGCCCGTAGCGCGGCGAGCGCAGCGAGCTTGGAAGGGGCTCATTTGCGCTTGCCACACTGTCGGTAAGCCGGCGGTCGGGCTCCCGGCGCCGGTATGCTGGTCGCCGGGAGCCCGACCGCCGGCATATCGTAGTGAACCCGTTCTAGGGAATGTGCTCTGCAACCAATGCAGCTTTTAAGTGACTGTCCCACCATCCTAATAGTGAACACTTTTGTCCCAACTGCTGGGAGGTATGTCATGCTCCTGTGAGTGGGTACTTCTTGTGTGCTAGACATGCCCCCAAAGTGGTGCAGCCATGCAACTTATACCTTCTTTCAGACATACGACCCGGGAATTTCCCTGCTCAGTCCCGTATTTTTAACCTCTGAAAAATCCTGTTTTTCTCATACGTCCTAGAGGATGCTGGGGTCCACTTCAGTACCATGGGGTATAGACGGTTCCGCAGTAGCCATGGGCAGTTTAAGACTTTTCAAGGGTGTGAACTGGCTCCTCCCTCTATGCCCCTCCTCCAGACCTCAGTTTAGAAAATGTGCCCAGGCAGACTGGATGCACTCCAGGGGAGGTCTACCGAGTTTCTCTGAAAAGACTTATGTTAGTTTTTTTATTTTCAGGGAAACTGCTGGCAACAGTCTCCCTGCTTCGTGGGACTGAGGGGGCAGAAGTAGGAACCAACTTCCTGATTAGTTTTATGGCTCTGCTTCTGGCCGACAGGACACCATTAGCTCCTGAAGGGTACTGAATGCTAGCTGCGGCTATGTGCTCACTCCCACAGCACGCCGTCACCCCCCTTGCAGAGCCAGAAGTCAGAAGACAGGTGAGTGTTAGAAGAAAGGATCTTCAATCAAAGTGATGGCTAAAGGTACCGCGCTGCTGGCGGGGGCGCAGCGCGCCATGATGCCCACACATACACAGGCACTGCAGGGTGCAGGGCACAGGGGGGCAGCCTGGGCAGCATGAAACCTATTGAAACTGACATAAATAAGGGGCATAAGTTGCTGAGGCACAGTCCTACCCCCGCCAGTATAAAAAATTACCTCATAAAAGCTGTGGAGAAATGCGCCATTGAGGGGGTGGAGCTTCCTCCTCAGTCAGCCAGCACACTGCTCAGCGCCATTTTCTCTCCTTCCAGGCTGCAGAGAAGAACGCTGGTCCTCCTCCACTGCTGAACAAGTATCAGGGTGCAAAACGGGGGGCCACAGTGAATTTGGAGCTATATCATTGTGTGATTAACATTATAAAAGCGCTGCATGTTAGCGGGCATTTTGTGTTCACAGACATTGGTGGTCATTCCGAGTTGATCGCTCAGTAATTTTCTTCGCATCGCAGCGATTTTCCGCTAATTGCGCATGCGCAATGTTCGCACTGCGACTGCGCCAAGTAAATTTGCTATGCAGTTAGGAATTTTACTCACGGCATTACAAGGTTTTTTCTTCGTTCTGGTGATCGTAATGTGATTGACAGGAAGTGGGTGTTTCTGGGCGGAAACTGGCCGTTTTATGGGTGTGTGTGTGAAAAAACGCTGCCATTTCTGGGAAAAACGCGGGAGTGTCTGAAGAAACGGGGGAGTGTCTGGGCGAACGCTGGGAGTGTTTGTGACGTCAAACCAGGAACGAAACTGACTGAACTTATCGCAGTTGCCGAGTAAGTGTGGAGCTACTCAGAAACTGCTAAGAAGTGTCTATTCGCAATTCTGCTTATCTTTCGTTCGCAATTTTACTATGCTAAGATTCACTCCCAGTAGGCAGCGGCTTAGCGTGTGCAAAGCTGCTAAAAGCAGCTTGCGAGCGAACAGCTCGGAATGAGGGCCATTGTGTTACTGGCGCTGGGTTGTGAACTGGCAAATCCTATCTGTGTACATCTGACAGATTTTACTGTGGGTCTGTCCCCTATAAGTCCCGGAGTGTCTGTGGTGTGGTTGTGCACGTGTGTGGCATGTCTGAGGCAGGGAGCTCTTCCCCTAAGGGAGCCATTTTAGGGTCACAGAGCTGTAATGTGGTAGCGCTGCCGGCACACCACGAGCCTGAATGGGTGAAAGAATTACGTGATAATGTGAATCATATCAGTAAGAGATTGGATAAGTCTGAGTCTCATGCAGAAAGCTGGAGAAAATCAGTGGAAGATGTGATTTTTCATAGTCCTGCTTTTTCATCCATAGGCGACCCCTCTGGGTCACATAAGAGACCATTTGCACAAATAGTACATACTGATACCGACACGGACTCTGATTCCTGTGTCGACGATAGTGATTCCAGGGGGATAGATCCTAAATTGGCAAAAAGCATTCAATACATGATTGTTGCTATAAAGGAAGTTTTGGAAGTTACGGAAGCCCGTCCTGTACCTCAGTTGAAGGCTTATTTTTATAAAGAAAGGAAAATTAATGTAACTTTCCCTTCTTCTCATGAGCTAAATACCTTGTTTGAGGGAGTTTTGGTAAACCCTGAAAATAAATTTCAGATTCCCGAAAGGATTCAGGTTGCTTATCCTTTCCCGGCAGAGGACAGGAAAAGGTGGGAGTCACCCCCCGTGTTAGACAGTGCCCTGTCAAGGTAACTAAAAAGGTGATTCTCCCTGCACCTGGGACGGCTTCACTGAAGGAGCCGGCAGACCGCAAGTTGGAGACTACGTTAAAATCTATTTCTCATACGTCCTAGAGGATGCTGGGTACGACATCAAGACCATGGGGTATAGACGGGATCCGCAGGAGACATGGGCACTCCAAAGACTTTTCTTTGGGTGTGAACTGGCTCCTCCCTCTATGCCCCTCCTCCAGACCTCAGTTTTAGAAATGTGCCCAGGTCGACTGGATGCACTCTGAGGAGCTCTACTGAGTTTCTCTGAAAAGACTTATGTTAGGTTTTTTATTTTCAGGGAGATCTGCTGGCATCAGACTCCCTGCTTCATGGGACTGAGGGGGCAGAAGCAGAACCAACTTCCTCAGAGTTTCATGGCTCTGTTTCTGGCTGACAGGACACTATTAGCTCCTGAAGGGAACTGAACGCTAGCCGTGTCTAGATGCTCACTCCCACAGCACGCCGTCACCCCCCTCACAGAGCCAGAAGACAGGTGAGTATGAGAAGAATGATCTTCAATCAAGTAAGTGACGGCTGAGGTGCGGCGCGGCTGGCGGGAGCGCAGCGCGCCATTGCTGCCCACACACACAGGCACTGCAGGGTGCAGGGGGGGGGGGGCGCCCTGGGCAGCAAGAAAAATACCTCAAACTGGCTAAAAGGGGCATAAAATGCCGCTGGCACAGCCCTACCCCCGCTAGTATAAATATTGGAGGTAATTCTGAGTTGATCGCAGCAGGATTTTTGTTAGCAGTTGGGCAAAACCATGTGCACTGCAGGGGAGGCAGATATAACATGTGCAGAGAGAGTTAGATTTGGGTGTGGTGTGTTCAATCTGCAATCTAAATTGCAGTGTAAAAATAAAGCAGCCAGTATTTACCCTGCATAGAAACAAAATAACCCACCCAAATCTAACTCTCTCTGCACATGTTATATCTGCCTCTCCTGAAGTGCACATGGGCCCTCATTCCGAGTTGTTTGCTCGTTATTTTCCTTCGCATCGGTGCGATTTTCCGCTAACTGCGCATGCGCAATGTTCGCACTGCGGCTGTGCCAAGTAAATTTGCTAAGAAGTTTGGTATTTTACTCACGGCATTACGAGGTTTTTTCTTCGTTCTGCTGATCGTAGTGTGATTGACAGGAAGTGGGTGTTTCTGGGCGGAAACTGGCCGTTTTATGGGAGTGTGTGAAAAAACGCTGCCGTTTCTGGGAAAAACGCGGGAGTGGCTGGAGAAACGGGGGAGTGTCTGGGCGAACGCTGGGTGTGTTTGTGACGTCAAACCAGGAACGACAAGCACTGAACTGATCGCACTGGAAGAGTAAGTCTCGAGCTACTCAGAAACTGCAAAGAAAAATCTTTTCGCTATATTGCGAATACTTCGTTCGCAATTCTGCTAAGCTAAGATTCACTCCCAGAGGGCAGCGGCTTAGCGTATGCACTGCTGCGAAAAGCGGCTAGCGAGCGAACAACTCGGAATGAGGGCCATGTTTTTGCCCAACTGCGAACAAAAATCCTGCTGTGATCAACTCAGAATTACCCCCATTGTCATGGATACTGAGGGGCGGAGTTTCTTCCTCAGGCAGCCAGCACACTACTCAGCACCATTGCGATTGTGGTGCATTTGATAGTGTATATTACTATTTAAAAGCGCTTTTGGGCTGTGGACATACTGTGTTCACAGGCAATACTGGCGCTGGGTTTGTGAACTGGCTGCTCCTATCCTGTGTTCCTCTGACAGATTTTACTGTGGGTCTGTCCCCAAAATAAGTCCCAGTGTGTCTGTGAGTGTGGTGTACACGTGTGAGGCATGTCTGAGGCAGGGAGTTCCTCCCTGGAGGAAGCCATTTTAGGGACACAGAGTTGTAATGTGGTGGCGCTACCGGCACACCAAGAGCCTGCATGGGTGAAAGAGCTACGTGACAGTATGCATCTGATTAACCGTAGATTAGATAAGTCTGAATCTATGGCTGCATGCTGGAGAAAATCTGTGGAAGATGTGATTTTTCAGGATGCTGTTATTCCTTATGCGGGCGGCCTCTCTGGGTCACATAAGAGACCATTTGCAAATGTTGTAAACACTGATACCGACACGGATTCTGATTCTTGTGTCGACAATAGTGAATCCAGAGAGATAGATCATAAATTGGCAGAAAATATACAATATATGATTGTGGCTATAAGGGATGTGTTGGAGGTTACAGAAAGCACTCCTGTACCTCAGGAGAAAGCTTATTTATGTAAGGAAAAGAAATCCAAAGTCACGTTCCCTCCTTCACACGAACTAAATGCTCTGTTTGAAGGGATGTGGGTGAATCCTGATAAAAAATTTCGTATTCCCAAAAGGATTCACATAGCTTATCCTTTCCCGGTTGAAGACAGGAAAAAATGGGAGTCACCCCCTGCTCCTGGCACGGCTTCTCTTAAAGAGCCGTCAGACCGCAAAATGGAAATTACATTGAAATCCATTTATGTTACCAATGGTACACTGCTCAGGCCCACTATTGCCTGCGCATGGGTGAGTCTCGCTATTGAAAAATGGTCAGAAAGCGTGTCATCAGAAATTGACACGATTGATAAAGATGAGATACTCCTTAAGTTAGGGAATATCAAGGACGCCGCCGCCTACATGCTGGAAGCAATGAAGGACATTGGACTCTTGAGTTCACAAGCCGCTACCATGGCAGTATCGGCTAGGCGGGCGTTATGGATTCGCCAGTGGAACGCGGATGCAGATTCCAAAAGAAACATGGAGGCTCTCCCATATAAAGATGAGGCCTTATTTGGCGATGGCCTGGATGCGTTAGTCTCGGCGGCTACCGCAGGTAAGTCAACATTTTTGCCCTCTGCGCCTGCACCGGCAAAATAGACCTATCACCCGCAAATGCAGTCCTTTCGGCCCAAAAAATACAAAAAGGCGAGAGGTTCCCCCTTCTTTGCAGGTAGGGGAAGGGGAAAGAAGCCCACACCGGCTCCAGGTTCCCAAGAGCAGAAGTCTACCCCTACTTCTGCCAAATCCCCAGCATGATGCTGGAACTCCCTTGCGTGAGGCCGCTCGGGTGGGGGCACGTCTCAAACTCTTCAGCCAGGATTGGATTCTGTCTGGCCTGGATCCCTGGGTGTTGCAAATAGTATCCCAGGGATACAAGTAGAGTTTCAAGACGTTCCCCCATGCCGAGTTTTCAAATCGACCTTGCCAGCTTCTCCGTCAGAGAGAGAAGCAGTAACAGCGGCAATCCAAAAATTATGTCAAGACCAAGTTATAGTCCTGGTACCGTTGTCACACAAGGGCGGGGTTTTTATTCAAGCCTCTTTGTTGTTCCGAAGCCGGACGGCTCGGTCAGACCGATCCTAAATCTAAAAGATCTGAATTTCTTCCTAAAAAGGTTCAAGTTCAAGATGGAATCACTTTGGGCGGTGATTGCCAGTCTGGAGGAGGGGGACTACTTAGTGTCGGTGGACATAAAGGATGCTTACCTGCATGTTCCCATTTATCCTCCTCACCAGGCTTATCTGAGATTCGCGATACAGGATTGCCATACCAATTCCAGACGTTACCTTTCGGTCTCTCCACGGTGCCGAGGGTATTCACCAAGGTGATGGCGGAGATGATGGTCCTCCTTCGTCAGAAAGGAGTCAATATAATCCCTTATCTGGACGACCTCCTGATAAAGGCGAGATCCAGGGAGCAGTTATTACAAAACATATCCCTCTCCCTGTCAATACTCCAACAACACGGGTGGATCATAAATTACCCAAAGTCACAGTTGGAACCGACGACAAGGTTGTCTTTCCTCGGGATGATTCTGGACACAGAAGTTCAGAGAGTATTTCTTCCGGTGGAAAAGGCTCTGGAAATCCAGAAAATGGTAAAACAGATATTGAAACCATCAAGTGTGTCGTTCCATCAGTGCATTCGGTTGTTGGGGAAGATGGTGGCGGCTTACGAGGCCATACAGTTTGGCAGGTTCCATGCCAGAGTATTCCAGTGGGACCTGTTGGACAAGTGGTCGGGGTCACACCTACACATGCACAGAAAGATAATCCTGTCGTCAAAAACCAGGATTTCGCTCCTGTGGTGGTTGCACAGCTCTCACCTGCTAGAGGGACGCAGGTTCGGAATTCAGGACTGGGTCCTAGTAACCACGGATGCAAGTCTCCGAGGCTGGGGAGCAGTCTCTCAGGGAGAAAACTTCCAGGGACGTTGGTCACAACAGGAAGCCTGCCTTCACATAAACGTTCTGGAGCTAAGAGCCATTTACAACGGCCTTCAACAAGCGGTACATCTTCTTCAAGACCATCCCGTGCAGATCCAGGCGGACAATGTAACAGCAGTCGCATACATAAACAGGCAGGGTGGAACGAAAAGCAGAGCGGCACTGGCAGAGGCAACAAAAATCCTCAGCTGGGCAGAAAAACATCTACAAGCTCTGTCGGCAATATTCATTCCAGGAGTAGACAACTGGGAAGCAGACTTCCTCAGCAGACACGATCTCCATCCAGGAGAGTGGGGCCTCCACCAAGAAGTCTTCGCAGAGGTGACAAGTCTTTGGGGAGTTCCTCAAATAGACATGATGGCGTCTCGTCTCAACAAGAAGCTTCAGAGATACTGTTCCAAGTCGAGAGACCCTCAAGCAGTAGCAGTGGATGCACTGGTGACCCAGTGGGTGTTTCCGTCAGTGTATGTTTTCCCTCCACTTCCGCTGATCCCAAAAGTACTCAGGATCATAAGAAAGACAAGGGTTCGAGCAATCTTCATTGCCCCAGACTGGCCAAGAAGGGCTTGGTACCCAGATCTTCAGCAGTTTCTCATAGGAGATCCTCGGCCTCTTCCTCCTCGGGAGGACCTGCTACAGCAGGGGCCGTGTGTGTACCAAGACTTACCGCGGCTACGTTTGATGGCATGGCTGTTGAGCGCCTTATCCTAGCCAGGAAGGGTATTCCTACGGAGGTCATCCCCACCTTTATTCAGACCAGAAAGGGAGTAACGTCAAAACATTACCACCGTATTTGGAGAAAATATATGTGTTGGTGTGAATCCAAGAAAGCTCCTACGGAAGAGTTTCACTTAGGACGTTTTCTCCATTTTTTGCAGGATGGTGTGGAGACAGGCCTACGATTGGGATCAATCAAGGTCCAGATTTCGGCCTTGTCAGTGTTCTTCCAAAAACAATTGGCCTCTCTTCCAGAGGTTCAGACCTTCGTGAAAGGAGTTCTGCACATCCAGCCTCCATTCGTGCCTCCAGTGGCATCATGGGACCGTGGTATTGCAGTTCCTTCAATCGGATTGGTTTGAGCCTCTACAAAAGATAGAGTTGAAGTTTCTCACTTGGAAAGTGGTGATGCTTTTGGCATTGGCATCCACAATGTGGGTGTCGGAATTGGCGGCCTTGTCTCACAAGAGCCCTTACCTGATTTTCCATGAAGATAGGCCAGAGTTGCGAACTCGCCAACATTTTCTTCCAAAGGTGGTTTCTGCTTTTCACATAAACCTACCTATTGTGGTGCCAGTAGTTACTGACACATTCACTGATTCAAAGTCTCTAGATGTGGTTAGAGCTTTGGAAATCTATGTTGCTAGAACAGCTCGTATACGGAAAACAGAGGCTCTGTTTGTCCTGTATGATCACAAGAAGATTGGCTGTCCTGCTTCCAAGCAGACTATTGCACGTTGGATTAGAAATACGATTCAGCAAGCTCATACTTTGGCTGGATTGCCGCTGCCGATGTCGGTAAAGGCCCACTCCACTAGGAAGGTGGGCTCATCCTGGGCGGCTGCCCTGGGGGTCTCTGCATTACAACTTTGCCGAGCAGCTACTTGGTCAGGGTCAAACACATTTGCTAAGTTTTACAAGTTTGACACCTTGGCCGATGAGGACCTAAAGTTTGGTCAATCGGTGCTGCAGGGTTATCCGCACTCTCCCGCCCGTACTGGAGCTTTGGTAAAGACCCCATGGTCTTGATGTTGTACCCAGCATCTTCTAGGACGTATGAGAAAATAGGATTTTGATAACCTACCTGTAAATCCTTTTCTCCTAGTCCGTAGAGGATGCTGTGCGCCCGTCCCAGTGCGTACTTTACCTGCAGTTTAGTTAATACAGTTACACAAGTTGTGTTATCTTGGTTTCAGCATGTTGCTGCAATTAGTTCATGCCTGTTGGCGTGTGTTATGTTGACTGCCATGTGTGCGGCATGGTTGAGGGTGTGAGTTGGTAGATATCTCACCACTAGTTAAGTAATTCCTTTCCTCGAAATGTCAGTCTCCCTGGGCACAGTTCCTACAACTGAGGTCTGGAGGAGGGGCATAGTGGGAGGAGCCAGTTCACACCCAATGAAAAGTCTTTGGAGTGTCTATGTCTCCTGCAGATCCCGTCTATACCCCATGGTCTTGATGTCGTACCCAGCATCCTCTACGGACTAGGAGAAAAGGATTTACCGGTAGGTTATCAAAATCCTATTTTATGTGGCCAATGGTACATTGCTCAGGCCCACCATTGCTTGGGTGAGTAGGGCTATCGAAAAATGGTCAGATAACCTGTCATCGGAAATTGACACTATAGATAGAGACGAGATACTCCTAACGTTAGGTCATATCAAAGACGTTGCTGCATACATGCTAGAAGGCATGAAAGATATTGGACTCTTGGGTTCAAAAGCCGCTACCATGGCAGTATTGGCTCGGAGGGCGTTATGGATTCGCCAGTGGAATGCTGATGCAGATTCCAAAAGAAATATGGAGGCTCTCCCGTATAAAGGTGAGGCCTTGTATGGAGATGGGCTGGATGCATTAGCTCTGCGGCTACCGCAGGTAAGTCAACATTCTTGCCTTATGCTCCTGCACCGGCGAAAAAGACGCATCACTCTCAGATGCAGTCCTTTCGGACCAACAAATACAAAAAGGCCAAAGGTTCCCCCTTCAATGCAGGTAGAGGAAGGGGAAAAGGGAAAAAATACGCAGCGTCTCTAGGATCGCAGGAGCAGAAATTAACCCCTGCTTCTGCCAAATCTGTGGCATGACGCTGGGGCTCCCTTGTGAGAGTCCGCTCGGGTGGGAGCACGTCTGAAACTTTTCAGTCAGATCTGGCTTCAATCTGGCCTGGACCCATGGGTCTTACAAATAGTGTCCCACGGATACAAACTGGAGTTTCAAGACGTCCCCCCATGCCGATTTTTCAAATCGACCTTGCCAGCTTCTCTTCCAGAAAGAGAAGTCGTAACAGCTGCAATTCAAAAATTATGTCAGGATCAAGTCATTGTCCTTATACCCTTGTCACAGCAAGGAGAAGGTTTTTATTCAAGCCTCTTCGTAGTTCCGAAGCCGGACGGCTCGGTCAGACCAATTTTAAACCTGAAAATCTCTACTTGAAAAGGTTCAAGTTCAAGATGGAATCTCTGAGGGCAGTGATTTCCAGTCTGGAGGAAGGGGACTTCATGGTGTCAGTAGACATAAAAGATTCTTACTTACATGTTCCCATTTATCCTCCTCACCAAGCTTATCTGAGATTCGCAGTACAGGATTGCCATTACCAGTTCCAGACGTTGCCGTTCGGACTCTGCATGGCACCGAGGGTATTCACCAAGGTGATGGCAGAGATGATGGTCCTCCTTTGACAACAAGGAGTCAATATAATTCCTTACCTGGACGATCTCCTGATAAAAGCAAGATCCAGGGAACGATTGGTGCAGAACATTGCACTCTCCCTGTCAGTGCTCCAACAACACGGTTGGATCATGAACTTTCCAAAGTCGCAGTTAGAACCGACGACGAGATTGTCCTTTTTGGGGATGATACTGGACACAGAAGTACAGAGGGTTTTTCTTCCAGTAGAAAAAGCTCTAGAAATCCAGAGTATGGTCAAACTAATTTTGAAACCAACAAGAGTGTCGATCCATCAATGCATTTGTTTGTTGGGGAAGATGGTAGCGGCCTACGAGGCCATACAGTTTGGCCGATTCCATGCCAGACTATTCCAGTGGGACCTGTTGGACAAGTGGTCCGGATCCCACCTACACATGCACCGGAAGATAATCTTGTCCTCCAAAGCCAGGATTTTGCTCCTGTGGTGGCTACACAGTTCTCACCTATTAGAGGGACACAGGTTCAGGATTCAGGATTGGGTCCTGGTAACCACGGATGCAAGTCTCCGAGGCTGGGGAGCAGTCACACAGGGGGAAAGCTTCCAAGGAAAATGGTCAAGTCAGGAAACCTGCCTTCACATAAACGTTCTGGAATTGAGAGCCATTTACAACGGCCTTCTACAAGCGGTACATCTTCAAGATCAACCCGTGCAGATCCAGTCGGACAATGTAACAGCTGTCGCGTACATAAACCATCAAGGCGGAATGAAAAGCAGAGCAGCAAAGGCAGAGGTGTCAAAAATCCTCCGCTGGGCAGAAAGACATGTAAGAGCTCTGTCAGCAATTTTCATTCCGGGAGTGGACAACTGGGAAGCAGACTTCCTCAGCAGACACGATCTCCATCCAGGAGAGTGGGGCCTCCACCAAGAAGTCTTCGCAGAAGTGACAAGTCTTTGGGGAGTTCCTCAAATAGACATGATGGCATCTCGTCTCAACAAGAAGCTCCAGAGATATTGTTCCAGGTCGAGAGACCCTCAAGCATTGGCAGTGGATGCACTGGTTACCCAGTGAGTGTTTCGGGCGGTATATGTCTTCCCTCCACTTCCACTGATACCAAAAGTTCTCAAAATCATACATAGAACAAGGGTTTGAGCGATCCTCATTGCCCCAGACTGGCCAAGGAGGGCTTGGTATCCAGATCTTCAGGAGTTGCTCATAGAAGATCCTCGGCCTCTTCCTCGCGAGGACCTGCTACAGCAGGAGCCGTGCGTGTATCAAGACTTACCGCGGCTACGTTTGTCGGCATGGATGTTGAGCACCGGATCCTAGCCCGAAAGGGTATTCCCAATGAAGTCATCCCCACTCTTTTTCAGGCCAGGAAAGGAGTAACGACTCTAAACATTAGCACCGTATTTGGAGAAAATATGTGTCTTGGTGTGAATCCAAGAAGGCTCCTACGGAAGAGTTTGAGTTAGGACGTTTTCTCCATTTTCTGCAGGCTGGTGTGGATGCCGGCCTTAGACTCGGTTCAATCAAGGTCCAGATTTCGGCCTTATCAGTTTTCTTTCAAAAACACTTGGCCTCCCTTCCAGAAATTCAGACGTTCGTGAAAGGGGTTCTGCACATCCAGCCTCCATTTGTGCCTCCTGTGGCACCATGGGACCTTAATGTGGTGTTGCAGTTCCTTCAATCGAGTTGGTTTGAACCTCTACAGGAAATAGAGTTGAAGTTTCTCATTTGGAAAGTGGTGATGCTTTTGGCCTTGGCATCCGCAAGGCGGGTGTCTGAGTTGGATGCCTTGTCTCACAAGAGCCCGTACCTGATCTTCCATGAAGATAGGGCAGAGTTAAGAACTCGTCAACAGTTTCTTCCAAAGGTGGTTTCGTCTTTCCACATAAACCAACCTATTGTGGTGCCAGTAGCTACTGACACTTTCACTGAGTCAAAGTCTCTTGATGTGGCTAGAGCTTTGAAGATTTATGTCGCAAGAACAGCTCGGATAAGGAAAATGGAAGCTCTGTTTGTCCTGTATGCTCACAACAAGATTGGGTGTCCTGCTTCTTAGCAGACTATTGCGCGCTGGATCAGAGGAACGATTCAGCACGCTCATTCCACGGCAGGATTGCCGGTACCGAAGTCGGTAAATGCCCATTCTACTAGAAAGGTGGGCTCATCCTGGGCGGCTGCCCGGGGCGTCTAGGCTTTACAACTTTGCCAAGCAGCTACTTGGTCAGGGTCAAACACGTTTGCTAAGTTTTACAAGTTTGACACCTTGGCCGCTGAGGACCTCAAGTTTGGTCAATCGGTGCTGCAAGGTCATCCGCACTCTCCTGCCCGTACTGGAGCTTTTGTATAGCCCCATGGTACTGAAGTGGACCCCAGCATCCTCTAGGACGTATGAGAAAATAGGATTTTAATACCTACCGGTAAATCCTTTTCTCCTAGTCCGTAGAGGATGCTGGGCACCCGACCCAGTGCGTACTTTACCTGCAGTTGTTAATTTTGTAGTTACACTAATGTTGTGTTACGGTTATTTTAGCATGGTGCTGCAATTGTTCATGCCCGTTGGCGTGTGTTATGTTGAATGCCATGTTGTGCGGCATGGTTGAGGTGTGAGCTGGTATGAATCTCACCATTAAATTGAAAGTAAATCCTTTCCTCGAAAAGTCCGTCTCCCATGGCATAGTTCCTATACGGAGGTCTGGAGGAGGGGCATAGAGGGAGGAGCCAGTTCACACCCTTGAAAAGTCTTAAAGTGCCCATAGCTCCTGCGGAACCGTCTATACCTCATGGTACTGAAGTGGACCCCAGCATCCTCTACGGACTAGGAGAAAAGGATTAAAATCCTATTTTTTGCTGGAGACACCCTTTCACACTAAATCTAAGACCTGGGAAATTCCCAGGTTGACCCTTTTCAGACATAAGCCTGGTCTGTCCTGGCATTCTACAAACCAGGGCAGACCAGGCTACTCTCATGTCACATGTTATAAACACACACATGTGACACATACATGTCTTACACACATGCACACATCTTGTACATGCACATGTCACTTAAACACACACATACATGTCATATACACACACATGCCAAACTCATACACACACACATACATGTCACACACGAGTCATCAGACTTCACCACAACGGCCATGTCTCTGTTGCTAGGCTGCGCCGGCTGCTTCTACTACACATTGCAGCACGGACCGCAGCTGCTGGCGCACGCCCCCTCCATGCAAAAAAACGCAAATCAGAAGCATCTAGGTGCGACCTGGGAGTAAATTCCCGGGTCGCACCATTCACACTTAACCCGGGTTGTTTACCCGGGACGAAATACCCTGTAAAAACCCAGGTCAATTGCAGGGCTGTCGACATGTTCCTGGGTCGGTGCCTTTCAGACATATCAAAGCCCCGGGTTGACACGCGTTCATGTGCAAAAACCCGGGATTTTGTAGGATGTAGGGGTATAACAGGTTGTGGCCACACCCCCTGCAGGGGGGGAGGTGGAATTACTGTACCCAGGCCCAGGATTTCTCTTGCCAGCCCTGCTTCCCCCAGCTATGGGGCTGACACACTGTGCTGGCCCTGTGCATATTGTTTTGGGAGAAATGCTGTGGAAACAGTACCTACAGCCACACCACTCTGTACATGCCCAATATCATTTGATCTTGGAAGTTAAGCAGTGTTGGGCCTGGTTAGTACTTAGATGGTAGACCACCTGTGAATACCAGATTCTTTAGGTCTCTGCACAGTACGTGCTGGTCTACCTCTGTGCAGCTGCTTGACACAGCTAGGCCAGCCAGGATGCTTCTGCACCGGTACCCCTCCTGTGGGTTGGTGATGGACTACTCCTCTGGGGGTATAGTCCCTGTAAGTTTAGGGGGCTAGAACTGCACAGCATGAGGGGCAGGTCAGATATCTCCTGCTCATTGGGCAGGGCCCTGGGTGTCAGGCACAGAAGGACTCCTTCTTTTTCCTGTCACTGGCTTGGACTTCTTGCTTTGGGGCCTTTCTGTTGTGACTCCAGTGGTATCCTCGTTGGCTGCAGGCCTATGGGCGGGCCTCTGAATTATCACTGTTCGGATTCCCACAGAAGGGGCTGGCCAGCTTCTATACAGGCTTGGGCCGGGTTGCTTCATCGCCCATTCACTGAGCTGATTAAGGGCGGAGATTATGTCCCCTACGGGGTTTCTGCTCCTTCTGGTTTAGCTTGGAGTTCTTTGGGGCAGCTTCTGGTGGGTCCCCTGTTGTGCAGCTTGCAGTGAAGCGTTGTGGCTTCTGCTGACCTTTGTCGGGTTTTTAGGCGTTAGACTCCTGGCTTTGAGGGGACAGCTTTGGGACGTCCCAGTGTGATGAATCCTGTGCCCCATAGTGGACGAGAAAAAAAAAAAGGATTTATGGTCTTTCCTTGTTAAATCCTTTTCTTTGAGTCCATAGGGGGCACAGGACGCCCTCCCAGACGCACCTGTCTTGTGGGAACGTTTTCCTATATGTGTGTGGCTAATCATCTTGTGAGTGTCTCTCTATGGGTGATGTGGTTTTCCTGTCTCCTTTTTTCCAGCTCCTGCTCGGGGCTTGCTAACTAAAACCGGTAGGCCTTGGGTTGGGGGCGGCATATAGGGGACAAGAAGGCGGGGGCATGCTGGGAAAAAGAAAGTAACTCTTTGGTGCCTGCCTCGCTCCCTATCCAACCTATACTCAGTGTAATGAATCCTGTGCTCAAATAAAAGGATTTGACAAGGTACGACCATAAATCATATTATTCCACATGCTAGCAAGGTCCTGCTTAAGATCATCCAGTGGAGACTACAAATGCATATGGAGCATGAATTGCCCAAAATACAAGCAGGGTTCAGAAAAGGAAGAGCCATAAGAGACATCATAGCGGATGTAAGGTGAATGCTCGAAAAGACAAAGTAATATCAAAAAGACATCTACATGTGTTTCATTGACTTACAGTAAGGTCTTTGACTGTGTCAATCATGAAAAGCTCTGGAAAACATTAATAAATATGTGCATACCAGAACATCTGATTATCTACATACAGAATCTCTACATAGATCAAGAAGCTTTACTCCGAAAAGATCAAGGAGAAACAGATTGGTTTAAAATCTGCAGAAATATACGACAAGGCTGCATCCTTTCACCATATCTGTTCAATCTGTATGCAGAACAAAGCATCAGAGATCCAGAGCTATACGAGGAAAAGCGGGGTGCAAACATTGGTGGAAGACTTATCAATAACCTCCGTTATGCTGATGATACCACATTGCTATCATGCGATTGCGTTCAATCTGTGGTTTTTCCAGTAACATCGTATGGGTGTGAAAGCTGGGCAGTCAAGAAGCAAGATAGGGAGATTATTGATGCTTTTGAATTATGGTGCTGGAAACAAATATTAGATATACCATGGACTGCCCGAAGAACAAATCAATCCGTATTGGATGAGATAAAATTGAAGCTCTCCCCAGAAGCACAAATGACAAGACTGCGCCTTTCCTACTTTGGACACATCATGCGATGAAAAGGATCTCTAGAGAAAGACATTATGCTTGGAAAAGTTGAAGGCAATCAAAAAGGGGAAGACCAGCAGCGAGATGGCTTGATACAATCACAACAACTATGGATACCACACTACCAACATTGAGCCGCTTGACAGAAGATCGGAATTTGTTCAGGACAATGGGCCTCATTCCGAGTTGATTACACGAAGCAACTTTTTGCTGCTGGTGCGATCAACTAATCTCTGCCTATGGGGGAGTGTATTTTAGCATAGCAGGGCTGCGAACGCTTGTGCAGCCCTGCTATGCTAAAAAAAGTTTCACTCAAAACACTCCTTACGCTGTGAGACGGATCCAGCGATGCAGGTCCTGGCTTTGACGTCAGACATCCACCCTCCGTTCGCCTGGACACACCTGCGTTTTTCTTACCACTCCCTGAAAAAGGCTGGAAACGGTGAGTATCCGCCCCGGAACGCCTCCCACCTGTCCATCTTCTTGCGATCGTCGCTGCGATCACATTTGTCGCTGGCGTCGTCGTTGCCCGGCGACGATCGTCACCAGGCAACGACACGCGTGCGCAAAGTGTCCGCCACGCATGCGCATTTCCGACCCGTTCGCACCGCAGTGAAGAACCACTGCGTCCGAACGGGTCGGAATGACCCCCAATGATCCATAGGGTTGCCGTAAGTCGGCAGCGGCTTAGCGGCACTCAACAACAACAAGTAGTTGATCTTCTCACATGATCACCTCTTCATTCACTGCTGCTGGGTAAAAACCTTTTATCTCTTGTACTTTTAATTTATCTGTAGAGACATGCAATACATTTTATGGCCACACAACTATACATTTTGTAAAACAGTACACAGTTAAATAAATCATTTGAGATACAAGTGTAAATACTAAATATCTTCATTTTCACATGTTGATGAGAACAAAGAAACATAGAAGTCATCAAGTGGAGAGAGATAAAGTACCAGCCAATCAGCTCCTAATTGCCATGTTACAGTCTGTGTTTGAAAAATTATAGTTTGGATCTGATTGGTATGCACTATCTTTCCCCACTTTATCAGTAGTACATCTGCCCCAAAGAATGTTGTCATAGTGAAAGACTGATTCACATTAGCACAGAGAGTAAAATAAGCAAGAGGGGGAAGTAGAGAGAGCAGTCAGGAAGACAAATACTTTATACTGACTAATCTCATAGGTAAATCAGTGAGTTTAGGCTTATTGGTATTGTTTGCTCTCTTTACCTAAGTAAACAAATTGCCAATTTCACTATAAACTATTGGGGTCCAGATTTAGACCTGGAACTTACATATTGGTCTTAGCTGATAAATCTTTCAAACCTTCAGTGTGCCACTTAAAACTGTTCTGTGTACCATG